>NC_048267.2:28177784-28802784 GCF_005286985.2 Setaria viridis | reverse complement strand
AACTATCTTTGTCTCCTATCAGCATGACCGCTGGAGGGGGATGGTTGTCGTTGAGCCCTATAGACGACCCTCCGGTCGGCCGCTGTAGTCGAGCGTGCGAGGTATACGCGGCGTTCGACTGCTGTAGCCATGCATGATGATGATGATGACCGGCCGCTGCAGCTGTGCACGTCGTGGGGGATGGTCGGCCTCTATAGCCTCGCGTGCTGACCGGGAGGCACGGCTACACGCCTCTGCCGTTAGGCCGAGCGGGAGACCGGGCGGCGCTCCTTCGTTTGTTAGGCAGCATGGGCAATGAGTGCCCTATGGCGAACGTCACAGTGGAAAGTTAGGACGGTGCAGCTGTAGCCCCATGCGGTCGTGGCTACAGTGTACCACCCAAAAACTATGGCGGGTCACGTCGAGGAGCGCGGGCGCCTTTCTGCGCGTCAGAGCCGCGCTTCGGGTAGGCGCCCCACGGGTCGCATTTATGGCAAGATCGGTGGGGGCTCACGAGATCTGCACCCTCATCTGCTGGTCCGCACCCGCCCTCGAGCGAGACGAAGTGGGCCCGGATGTGTCCGACCCCTAGCGCCTGGGGTCGGGCGAGGCGGAGTCTTGCGGCGCCCGACCCCTTGCGCCCGGGGTCGGGCGAGGCGGAGCCTTGCGGTGAGGGGTCGGCACGTCGGACCCTAGGACCATGGGTCGGCGAGGCGAAGTAGAATATTTCCTGTCCGTGCCAAGTCGGCGGAGATCACTGTCGCCGTAGGTAGGCCCAGGCCCTTATGACCGTTGTTTAAGGAGCATAAGGGGGTCGTTAATACTTCCCCCCAACACTTTGACTAGGTCAGAAATTGAAAATTTGTCGAATTTCTCGACGAAATCCTCCAGAACTTGACGTTGGAACTTCATGGCGTGCTGCTTCTTTTCCAGGACCGGCGCAATGTGGTGGTGGAAGTTTCCAACCCCATCTGCGATGCAAACCCATGAGCTGAAGATGAATGTCGCGCCCGCTTCGAACGCGACGGTTGACTTGATGATGACTTGGGCATCGAGTTCGCAAGTAGATTCTCAGCGAGATCCCCTACCTTGCACGCCAGCTATCAGTGTTTAGACCCAGCAACCTACCGAGGGGATGCCCGAGGTAGTGTTTAGTGCGTGGGGCTCCCGAGATCGGGAACTCAAAGGTGAACTCGAACACACGATTTAGACAGGTTCGGACCGCTATATTGCGTAATACCCTACGTCCTGTGTATTAGTTGGATTGAATTGCTTTGGAGGGGGTCCCTGCCTCGCCTTATATTATCGGGGCTAGGTTACAGGTCGGTTGTTTACAAGAATGCTAGTCGGATTCGACTAGTGAGTCCTACTCTAATTGCTACGAGTAGTTTCCTAATCCTCGACTAGTTCCTATCTTGCCACGTAGACCACGCCGTCCTGCACCGTAGTCTCCATATCTGACACGTCTCGGTGTCCAGCCGTATATCTAGAACTATCCAAACCTTCTACTAGATCCATAAATGTATGTACGACACACTGAATTTCTGAAGAAATAAAAAGAAAATATCAAATACTAATCCAACAAATCAAACTATGCACCAAGCAGATCTAGATATACAAAACTGAGAACAAGCAAATGAAAACCTAAATAAAAATTTAGTTAGCTAGCTGCTGCTCCAAAATAGGGAGCTCTCAAATCCCCTAGTAAATGGCTTTGCGACCTTACTATCCAGATACCCAATCACAAATTCGGCCACATTTCGAACTAAAATCTGAGCAAACGGGCAAATCAAAAGGCTAGTCACACGTATGACACAAAAACCTCCAGGATTCCACCTGCTAGAACATCTCTTCAAAGAAAAATACCAGGCAAAAATGCAGATCTACCAGGACTGACAAACAAGGACAAGAGATTCGGTCAGAAATCAACGAAGAACACACGGATTGAGTGGAGGGATTTTCGAACCCTAGGGTCGCCTCGTGTCTCTGCTCTTGCGATGGCGACGAGGAAAATGAAGAGACAACACATCAAATAGTCAGTGCTTACATGCAGGGCCAGACTGTCTGCAAGAAAAAGGAAAGAGCCAAGAGACAGAGCAAGGCTGGATCACACGTTCACAGGTGACATGCAGAAAAGTTCAGACGGACAGAAATTCGGATGATGAGGGTGGGAGAAATAGCCGGTGACCTTTAGCTTTTCCTTTAAAAAAGAAAGGTGTTCGTGCTATTTTGCTGAAAAAGAAAGTGTTTGGGACACATAAATTAGAAAAAAAATATTGGTATGAAAAGAATATACGTAGGCCTTGCAAGAATGCAAGACGCATACAACAGGCAAATTAAGGGGGCGTTTGGTTCCCTTTGCTTATTTTTAAGCAAGTGTCACATCAATGTTTAGATACTAATTAGGAGTATTAAACGTAGGCTATTTACAAAACCCATTACATAAGTGGAGGCTAAACAGCGAGACGAACCTATTAAGCCTAATTAATCCATCATTAGCAAATGTTTACTGTAGCAATACATTGTCAAATCATGGACTAATTAGGCTTAATAGATTCGTCTCGCCGTTTAGCCTCCACTTATGTAATCAGTTTTGTAAATAGTCTACGTTTAATACTCCTAATTAGTATCTAAACATTCGATGTGACGGGTGCTTAAAAATAAGCAAACTAACCAAACCAGGCCTAAAAAATATTTGAAAACGTGTTTGATTGCTTCTCGGGTTCTTTTCTTTATCCAACAAAAAATCTATTTCCAAATACATTTTTATTTCCATCTCATATACCATATCTAATCAACGTAGGATGGCAGAGCTCAAGGATGTCTATTTCAATCCTATACCCTAGCTATCATATCTGGTAGATACTTTCCTTTGTTTTAATTTCAAATTCATATATGTATTAGTCGTATTTGATATGGACTCTTTAGGTTAGGCTAGACTATCTTCATAAAATCCGACGATGTATATTCCTTTCTTTTTTTCAATTAACGTAGGAATTTGTAAACCCTCTCGACGAATATGGTGACTTCTTTAGTATTACTATTGTATCAAGATAAATAATAGATTCCACGGTGCATGCAGCGGCGCACAACAGTACTAAGGAGCAAAGCATATGACGGACAATATTTAGCTCCTGCAGGTCCAAACGAATTAACACGTACGTCGTGAAGGCGTTCTCCTTTCGGAGCAGCAGGTGAGAGAAGGAAAAAAAAAGGAGTTGAAGTAAAGATAACTTGTAATAACGCCGGCAATGGCAAGCACCAACTCCCAAATCGCGCAACCAGTGGCGGCGCCACCGACGCTGCGCGCGGCTACATCCGATCCGGCGGCGCTTTGATTGCCACGGCTGACCTGGAAAAGTACGATGCCACCACCGGAACAGTACAGTTTCAACGGATCGGAACAGTGCGCCGGTGGTATTTACGGCTAGTTACTAGTAGTAGTACTAGAGACGACGTGGTGGTGTCAAGTCATGTTACTCCGTCGAGGCTGCCTATTAGTGCACGCAGCAACTAACGCTTCCTTGGCCTCTTCCAGCAGACACGCGCAGCTGCTCGCCTGCTCCAGCAGTTCCCGGTTCCCGCGCCGCAGCCGATGAAGGTTTTGGAGCTGGATCGGACCAGCCCGATCTAGAGTCGAGACCATACCTACCGGGGCACACTCGCCGTGCGCAATGTGCGTGTCGTGTACACGCGTAGGGCGGCCAGGTCGGCGCAGCTCCAAGTGGCTCCCCTGCCCTGGACGTCTGAACGGGTGATGGGCGGGCGCGGCGGTCAAATCGGCAGAGCACCAGCGGCCCGGCAGCAACCCAGTTTGCCTGCTTTGCCGGGTTGCGCTACCGCCTGCCGCAATGCCGCGTCCTCCGGTTCGTACATATGGCGGCACGGCATGGCGCCTGCTGAGATGGGCAGATCGCCACTGTGTGCCTCGTCACCTGCTTTCTGGCTGACAGCGATAGAGAGAGCGAGTGGTCCGTCCTCGAGCCTGCAGGCTACTACGAACTGCAAAGGAGGATCTGGATGCGAATATGCGATGCAGCACTAGCCTTCCATCTACCCGCTAGTTGCGGCACGTAGTAGTCACCCATGCCGGAGCAACGTGCATGCATGGAAGTTGGTCAGATTCTATGAGCGTTTGATCCTCGCATTGAACTTTAACTTATCACATTGGACGATTAATTAAAAGGATTAAACATGAGCTAATTATAAAACTAATTATAGAAATCTTGATCTAATTAGGTTTAATAGATTCGTCTTGCGAATTAGAACTCCATCTGTGCAATTAATTTTATAATTAATTTATACTTAATAATTTTAATTAATACTCTTAATTAGTATCAAATTTAGCGCCGCTCTCCCGAGATGCAGGCACTTTATGTACATTTCGAGATTTGTGCGTGATGTCAGGTGAGCAGAATTAAAGTCATGTCGCTGTATTGTGTACGTGAGACCATCAGATAGGTACAGAATGAATAAAAAAAATCTCTCCTCTCTCTCCTCTCCCTTCTCTCCCTCTCTCTCTCCTCCAAATCCGGCGGCTGGTGAGGCGAGGGCACGACCGGCGGTGGCCGGTTCCGGCGCGGGTCTAGAGCAGCGGCGGCGGGGTGCCGCACCCGGTCCTCCGCGGGCGCCGGCCCAGATCCGAGGCGGTGCTCCCAGGGCGTGGCTATCGGCCCAGATCCGGCGCGGCGCTGCTAGCAGGGGCTAGGCTGCCGGGGCACCGGTGGGGGAGCTCGCCGGTCGTCGGGCGCCGCTGCTCCTCGGCGCGGAGGTCGGCCTGGGCTCGCCCGCGCTCAGCTCGGGCCGCGGGGAGGCTCGCGAGGGACGCGCAAGGCCTGGACACAGGGACGCGCAAGGCCAGGACACGCGCGGCCGTGGGGGGGCGCACCGGGGCGGGACGTGCTGCGGTGCCATGGCGGCTCGGCGCGGTGGCCGCGCGGGTGGCGGTGCGCCTGGGCATGGCGTTCTCGCCGGCGGGACCTCGCATTGGGAGGACGGAGGAGAGACCGGCACCGATCGTTCGTCAGCACGGTTCGCAGCTTTGCAAGACGGCTACGAGCGCAGCGCTCAGGGAGTGCGGTCGGCAGGCGGGAGCGAACGGGCGTACGGTACGGCAGGTTACCGCGGCGGCAGGAGCGCAGGTGGCGGCCAGGCCACCCTGGCCGGGCGGCGCGGCACGGGCCTGGCGGCGGGCTGGCACGGCAGCAGCACGCACGGGCTCCGTCCTGCGTGGCCGCAAGTGTCATCCTGCGCTTGCCCTACGGCCGACACACGGCGCCGTCGTATCGGATGTTTTGGATACTAATTAGGAGTATTAAATATACATTATTTATAAAACTCATTGCGCAGATGGAGTCTAATTCACGAGACGAATCTATTAAACCTAATTAGTCCTGCTACAGTAAACATATGCTAATTAATTCATAATTAGGCTCAATAGATTCGTCTCGCAAATTAGTATAAGGTTCTGTAATTAGTTTTATAATTAACTTATGTTTAATTCTTCTAATTAGCATCCAAATATTTGATGTGACACTTCTAAAATTTAGCGCCACTCGCCGTCGCCGAGGCGTGTTGCATCGGATCGCCAACTCGGCAGTGAGCGAGTAGGATAGGACAGTGGGTGACGCAGAGAGGATCTGGAGGCTCGGTCGGGATCCGGGAAGGAGAAAGCGATGGTAAAATCGGCTCGCGGCAGCTAGAAGCTAGCGTCCTCGCTGTACATGAATCGACGAAGCAAAAGCAACAGAGAGAGAATCAAACGGAGGCCAGATGATGGGAGGAGAGGAGCGTAGGCTGTAGGGCCTCCCTGAGACGGTCGCCGGTCACACTCGTCCATCGTCCTCCTCGACACGTTAATAATCGCCGCATGCACGACGGGCCAGCTCTGATCGATCAGGATCAGCATGCTTCCGTTCCATATTGGTCGACGGACGACGGGCTCGGGGGAGTAGACCTCAACGAGTGATAAAACGAGGGAAGGCATGCAGGGCGTCGCCGAACGGACCCGCGCGCGGTGGTGGGCGGCAGGACCGGATCACGCGGCAAACGGCGAGGACCTGACAGACAGAGGGTGCCGTACGCGGCGGCCGATGGACCCCCGGGTGGCCGGGTCGGCGGCGCCTGGACTCCGTACATGAACGAGAACGACCGGCCGGTCTCTCCACGCGAAACCTACCAGCTGCTGAGTGCTGACTCGCAAGCACATTACACGGAGTCACGTACTCACAAGGCATGTCGCGATGTGCCGGTTTCGAAACAAGCCCGGCCCGGTCTGGCTCCTGCAGCTTTTCCACTCGTTCCCGATCATCACAGCACCAGCCGTTCGTCGGGTGGGGAGCCCCCCCTCTCTGACAATGATGAGCAGTGACGACGCAAAGCAAGTGATGGCCGTCCCCATGGACGAAGAAGATAGTGAGTGGATAGACAAGGAGGCAACGCAAAAGGCAAGAGAAAAGTGCAGTGCAGGGGACACATGACGAGAGCCAGTCAGCCAGGGGATCGGAGAGCTGATTGATGATGCAGGGAGCCGTTTGCCAGATGGAGCCGCCGGGCTAGCGACCGACCAGGCGAGCCAGGAACCTGGATGTACCAGCTCGCATGCTTGAGCCTCTGTCAGGCTAGCTTAGCTCCGATCCCAATGAGCCATGCACAGCGTCTCTGTCGGACGCTCAGGTATCCGTCCCCCGCGGCCCTGCGTCATCGTCTTCGCCTGGAGCGTGCACGAACCTCTCTTTCACCTATGGGACAAGGATGCGTATGGTCTGCCGAAGATTGCCACACTTCGGTAATGGTAGTCATGCATCAGGTAGACTGGTACTATACTAACCTCCATTTCAGTACCAAAATATAAGCAGGCATAGCATAGCCATTGCAGCAACCAAAATACTCCTAACCAAGCTGTGGCAACATAAAAAAATAATAAACCAGCTAGCCCACAACATGTTCAAAAATAGTTCGTTTCCAAAAAAGCAACGCAACAGAAGAAAAATGCAGCAAAGTTCAAGGAAAACTAGGCCGTTAACATCTTATTATCCAGCTATTACTAATTGGAGGCTCCTTTTCCTCCACATGAAGCCACCTAGAAATCCTAGGTGGATACTTTAGAAAAAGAGAAATTCTCTTAAAAAAAGCAAAACATCTGCCCATCAATTCAGTAGGCTCAAATCATCATAGCCATTAGACCTATTATGTTTTCTAAAAAATTATTCACCTATGCCACTATGAAAATAGCCCAAAGTAACCCCTAAATCTATATCTAAATTGCCCACCTCTACTATTATATAAACTAAACTATGGTAACCCCCTAATTTTCATCTAAATTACCCACTTATGCCACTATAAAATATTAAAATAATCCTCTAAATTTGCATCTAAATTTCTCACCGCTAACATTATAAATAATTTAAAATAAACCCTTAAATTTGCATCAAAATTATCTACATATACCATTATTAATAATTATATATCTATATAAGGATTGTGTTAGAATATTTAACAAATGAGAGAGCTCAAGCTAACAATTTTGATTATTAGCTATTTTTCAGTTAGAGACTCCACATTAATTTTCATTAGATGCGCTAGGAAAAAATATAAATACTAAAAATTCTAATAAAAATAAAAAAAATATCTGGGTATCAATCCGGTAGACTCTAATAGTCATAGCTATTAGTTTATTATATTTTCTAAAAAAATTACCCACCACTATCATTATAAAAATATTCTAATGTAAACCTCTAAACCCATACCAGAATTATCCACCTTTGCATTATGAAAAATAATTAAAGTTAACACATAATCTTAAGCTATATTATCCGTACATATCATTATAGAAAATTAATTTAAATACCCTTCTAAATTTGTATCTAAATTATTCACGTACATTGTTATTAAAAATAACTTAAAGTAAACAGCTAAATCTCAATCTAAATATCTGCATGTTCATTATACATAAATATCCAAAAGTAAACTGTATATGATTCTAATTTATCTTTTTTATGTTTTAATTAATATAGAAATACTAAGTTAAGGTATATGGGGCTGCTTGGTTCCAGTCACGGTTTGCCATAGCGACTATGATGGCTGCCACGGAAGAGTGCCCACATGCATTTGGAGCAGGTTTTTGAGGTGCCAATTTCCTGCGCCACAGGTTGGTGGCGGCCACAGGCTTGGCGTGGCATTTAGTGGCCACCAACCAAGCAGCCTCTATATGTATGATGTGTGCCACCGTGTAACCATTTATACATGTATGGGAGTAAGCAATGAAAAAAAATAATTTTCATATTAAACGAAATGTATGAAGGAGCATTGTAAAATGAAAAAGTATAAATGTGGATGAAAAAGCGTATGGAATAATTACCAATTAAAAGTCAATCTTGTGTTAGAATATTAAATAAATAAGAGTAGTAGGTAAACAATTTTAATTATGCGCCGTTGAGCGTTACCGTGTTAGTACTGCTCTGGGCAGCAACAGTAGGTACCAACTTTTCAGAGGGTTGCATGCAGATCGTAGCAGCACCATAATCAGTCGAAGCATACCGAGGAGGAAAGCAAATACACGGACAACTCTTGAACGCGAGGCCGTTCTCCTTTTCGAGCGGCAGCGGCATCAAGTAAAAGAAGAACAAGAAGTTGAACTCGTAACGCCTGCAACCACAAGCACCGACCCAAAACCAAATTAAGGGGGTGTTTGGGAGGGGGGTGCTAAATTTTAGCACCCTCATTTTAGTCACTTTTAGCCCCTCCTCCTCTCAAACACCTAGGCTAAAATGGAGGGGCTAAATTTTAGCCCCCCATAATCCATTAGCCCTTCAAGAGGTGCTAAAATGGACTAGAAGTGCTAAAAGTGGTCCCTCTCATCCATTTTTCCACCGGTACCCCGCACCCATCCTCTCTCCTCCCACTCCCGCACGCGCGCCGCCACTCCCGTTTCTCATCCACTCCCGTCTGGATCTCGCCCCCTCCGCCGCTCCCTCCGCCGACGCGCCTCCGCCGCTCCCTTCCCTCACCGCACCCCCTCCGACGCTCCCTTCCCTCACCGCGCCCCCTCCGCCGACGCGCCTCCGCCGCTCCCTCGGCCGCGCCCCCTCCGTCGACGCGCCTCCGCCGCTCCCTCCGCCGCGCCCCCTCCGCCGACGCGCCTCCGCCTAAAAGTTCCCTCACCGCGCCCCCTCCGCCGCTCCCTTCCCTCACCGTGCCCCTTCCGCCGACGCGCCTCCGCAGCTCCCTTCTCTCAGCCGTCGCCCTCCTTTTCTTCCCCACCCCGCCGCCTTCCTTGCGTTGCCACCCCGCCGCCGTCCGTCCCTCCCCACCACGTGCGGCGGCGGCGTCCCCACCCCACGCCGCTCCAGATCCAGATCCAGAGACACCACTCGCGCATCGTCATGGACGGCCACGGTGACGACCACTTCTCGCAGCCGGATCCGCCCTTCCCCTCCGGCGCCTTCGACCTTTTCTCCCAGGCAGATTCGTACCAAGGACCACGATCCGGGATGCAGCCCTTGGATCTGAACTCGCATTTCGACAAGTTCCCCGCCTTCAGCTCGTACGCCAACATCCTCCGGGGTGAGACGGCGGAGTTGCTCGAGGGGGCGGTGCTCGCACCCCCGAGCTTCGCGTGGCCCGCAATGGCGGTGGAGACAGCAGAGGAGAAGGCGCCACGAGAGGTGGCGGCGCAGGTGGGAGCAAGGTTCGCGGCGCCGGCGGGAGCAGAGGATGCGGCGCCGGGAGAAGCAGAGGTGGCGGCGCAATCCGTGGCGGCGGCAGTGGCGGTAGCAGAGGTGGTGGGCGTGCGACTAGGAACCTATTCATTGGTTCCGCGTCTGATGGTGGTGGTGCCGGCGGCGGTGGACGCGGCGGTGGACGTGCCGGTGGGCGTCGTCGACGTGGAGGCAGTGACCACGAAGGTTTCTTGTACGCTGACGAAGGAAACGCGCCAGAGGTTGCTGATGGCGTCGAAGTGATCTTTCCTGGCTCTTCAAAGGTAATTTTCTAAACTTGAACTGCAACTTGTATGCAATGAACTTGAATTGGGCCAGATGTATGAACTTGAATTGCGCCAGATGTATGAACTTGTGAAGCTTGTATGCAATTACTGAGATAAACTTGTACTGATCTAAACTCATGTTGAATGTTGATTGTACTGATCTAAACTTCTAAGGTACTGATTGCAATGTGTTGATTGTTGATTGTTGATTGGTGATTGTTGTAGTAATCTAGACATGTTGATTTGATTGATGATTGCTGATTCATTTGATTCCTGATTCTTCTAGTAACCCAGTGGCATATGTATGAGTAATTCAAGTTAGTAGCTAAGCTTATTTTCTAGACATGTTCATTGGCATATGTATGAGTAATCCAGCAGTAGCTAAGCTAGTAAGAGTGGCTAAGCTGTTTTGTATGACTTTTTCATATCCTTGTGTGTTTGCACTAGATTACCTATGACAAGGCATATTGGTCAGAACCAAATACACATTTGTTCTGTAATTTGTGCGTTGAGCAAATTAGAGAAGGGAATTGTGACAAAGCTACCATGTCCGCAAGAGGTTACAAAATAGTGCAAGAAAAATATTTTGTTGCAACTGGATTGAGACATAAAAAGAGGCAGTTCAGGAATAGGCTACATGGATTGAAAACATTGTACACCTTATGGAGGGGCTTGCAGACAGAAAGTGGCTTGGGAAGGGCTTCAAATGGTTCTGTCACAGCTCCAGATTGGTGGTGGGAGAAAAACACAAAGGTAAGTCACAGCTTCAAATGGTACTGTTATGTGCTCCTGTCTTATGTTATGCTCTGAGATAGTTATGTGCTTAACCACCATTGCATTTGTTTTGCAGGGTCCCAAATCAGAATGTAAAAAGTTCAGATATGGTGTTCCAGAGTATATGGATCAGCTAGAGGAGATATTCCATGAGGTTGTAGTAGATGGGTCTACCTCCTTCATACCTGGAGAAGAAGATGAAGAACCTGGAGAAGAAGATGAAGAACTTCCTGAAGAACCTGGAGAAGAAGATGAAGAACTTCCTGGAGAGCAGGGGCTCCCTTTTGATTGTGATGACAGCCCAGTTAGTACTAATAGCAGGAAGAGGGTTAGTAGTACTAGCACTAGGTCCACTGCCACAAGTCCTGGAAAGAAGTCCAAGAGTCCTATGGTTCAGGTTATGGACAAGATGTTGAATAAATGGGTTGAATCTGATGCTAGGCACCACAAGATATTGAAGAAGAAGGTGGACGACAAAATGAGCAAGGAGATGCAGGAAAGAGCAGAGTTGAAGAAGTGTCAAGAATTGGCCTTAGAATGTGGTGCTGCTGCTGATAGTATTGAGTACTATGCTTGCCTGAGCATTTTTAAAGATGGAATGCACAGGGAGTTCTTCTGCAATATCCCAAGTCCTGAAGCTAGGCTAATTTTCTTGAAGAGATGGTGCGAGGAACACAAGATGTACTAGTTTAGGGCCTGTTCAACTGAGTTGTTTGCTACTTTGCTATCTTAGTGTGTTTGAACTAAGTTGATTGCACTGAGTTGATTGAGTTGATTGAACTGAGTTGTCTGTGTTTGAACCGAGTTGTTTGAATAAAATGAGTAGTGTTCCTGATTTATGATGAAATAGTACTAACCTTTTGCATTGTTTATGATTTAGGATGCTAGTTCTTCAACTGAGTTTTCAAGTGATGATGAGGATAATCATATTATGGAAGAATTATCTAGTGAAGATGAAACTATGGAGCTCATAATGCACTGTCGTAAGAGGAATCGGGAGTTCGTCGAAATGATGTTAACCCTCGGTATGTACTATGAATCTTACATACACAAAGCTCCAAGGAGGGTTGCAACAGTGACGGGCCTTTAATGGGTAAACGAAACATTATCAAATACGACCTCTTGTTATAACATGTTTAGGATGAGTTGCCCATTATTTCATCAACTTCATGATTTATTGGTTGACTCCTATGGTTTGAGAGGGACTCGAGATATGTCAACAGTGGAGGCTTTAGGAATGTTCCTATGGATACTTGGTGCACCGCAGTCACTTAGGCAAGTTGAGGATCGATTTGTGAGGTCGTTGGAGATAATAAGTCGTACGTTCGATAAAGTGTTATGCACTATTCTTAAGCTAGCAGTAGATAATATTAGACCACTCGACCCTCAATTTAATACGGTGCACAAGAGATTACTAAACCCTCGGTTTGCTCCATATTTCAACAACTGTATAGGAGCTATAGATGGCACACATGTTCCAGTCGTGGTGCCAAGTGAAAAGGTCATGCAATATACAGGGAGGCATGGGTATACCTCATAGAATGTGCTAGCTATTTGTGACTTCGACATGAGGTTTACATTTGTTGTTAGTGGATGGCCTGGATCGGTCCATGATATGAGAGTGTTCAGTGATGCCATAGAAAAATACGGTGGCAAGTTTCCACATCCTCCTACAGGTACACTAGTTTCTATACGATAGTTTTTTTTACCTATATGTTGTCTAGTTTTTTTACCTAACAAGTTTGCCTTCATTTGTAGGCAAGTTTTACCTAGTTGATTCGGGGTATCCTAACCGTCCCGGTTACCTAGCACCTTACAAGGGTATGAAGTACCATCTACCGGAGTTTCGTAATGGTCCAATGCCCAAAGGTATGCAAGAGACCTTTAATTATGCACATTCATCCCTTAGAAATGTTATCGAGAGGTCATTCGGAGTTTTGAAGATGAAGTGGAGGATACTGATGGGTATACCAAGTTTTCCATTGCACAAGCAAAGCAAAATTATTGTGGCATGCATGGCAATTCACAATTTTATTCGAGAGAATAGTATTGCCGATAGGGAATTTGATTTGTACGATTGTGATGAAAATTTTATTCCAATGCCCGGAACTTCAAACCGCGGAGGAGGTGGGACAAGTACCCAAGGAGGAGATGAAGATAGCAACATGAATGCATTTCGAGATGAAATAGCTCATGCCTTATACAATAGGTCTTAAATAAATTGATTTCAATGTTGTAATGATAATGTATTTTTAGTTTAATTTTGGAGTTATTGGACATTGTAATAGACATAATATTCCCTTCTTATGCACTGTTGAGAAGAAGAGAGTGGAGAAGAATCAAGAAGAAAGGGAGGCATGCATGCAGTGCAGTGCATATCGCTTGAACGGAGGCATGCATGCAGTGCAAGGAGGAGAACGGAGGGCCAGGACAGCCAGCGCAACACACATGCCAGCGAGGGGGGCCAGCGCATGCATGCAAGAGGACGGGAGGGGCAGCGCGCGAGGGCGGGAGGGGCAGGGCGGGAGGAGAAAAGCAGGGGCATGGGAGTCATTTTCACTATTAGGTGCTAAATTTTAGCCTCCTATTCAAACACCCTAGGTGCTAAATTTTAACCTCTTTATTTGAGTGGGCTAAACTTTAGCTTAGGATTAAATTTTAACCCCTCCTCCAAAACAGGGGCCTAAACTGGGAACCAAATCGCGCACCCAGCAGCAACGCCGACGACCTGCACCGGCTATACGTCCGATCCGCCGGCGCTCTGGTTGCCACGTTCGCCAGCTGACCTTGTAAAGGTAAAGCGCGACGTGCTGTCAACTCGTGCCGCGCTGTCTCTGCAGTGCACGCAGAAAAGCGCTTTGAGCAGTCGAAGGCTGGAGCCGCCGAGTCGGAGTTGCCGGAGCGGGAAACCATGCCTTGCCTGCCGGCCGGCTGCCGGGGCGCACCTACTACCTCTGAGGCTCGGACTCCCCGTGATGTGCGTCTCGTAAGTACACGCGTAGGGCGTCCGGGTTGGCGTTGCTCCAAGTGGCGCCCTGGACGGCTGAACGGGTGATGGGCGCGGTATGCATGCGCGGCGGTCAAATCGGCAGAGCACCAGCGGCCCGGCAGCAACCCCGGCCGGCCAGTTTGCCTGCTTTGTCTGGTTGCACGCCGCAGTGCCGCGTCCTCCGGTTCGTATATATGGCGCCTGACGATCACCACTGTGTGCTTCGTCACCTCCTTTCCGGCTGACAGCGATAGAGAATAGAGAGGCAGAGAGCGAGTGGTCCTTGTCTCCTTGATCATGCAGCCTGCAGGGCGCAGCCGCGCAGGCTACTGCAGATGATCTTAATACGATGCAGCACTAGCCTTATCCGTCTGACTGCTAGCAGCAGCAGCCTGCTAGATGGATGGAGTCCTTGTCCAGAAAGCGATCTCTGTTGGCAACACAAGGCGAACTTTGCGCGTGTACACATGGCTCATGCGCACCCCGCATGCACCGATCATTCGCCTAGGCACGTCCATGCATGCGATTCCATGGAGCGTACCGATCGTCAGCACGATCCACAGCTCTGCGAAGCGCAAACGGCTACCACGCACGCGCCGGCGTCCCCGCCGGGTTCCCTTCCGGCTGGCGCGCGCAGGGGTAGGGCGTGCGGTCGGCACTCGGCATGCAGGACCACGCTGGGAGACGGCATTGTTCTCGCGGCAGGATCGCTGAGCGCAGGTGGCGGCCACCCTGAGCGGAGCTGGGGCGCTGGGCGACACGCGTTGCGCGGCAGCGGCGGCGGGCTGGCACAGCAGCAGCACGCACGGCCTCCGATCCGTGCGGGACCTGGCTGTGACTGGGAGCCGGAGAGGCAGACGCGCATCGGTCTCAGACGTGGGGACGGCGTGGATCCCGGCTCACAGCCGCAATTGTCATCCAGTGCCGCACCCATGCGCTTGTCCAGTTGCCCTACGGCGGACACACGGCGGCCGGCGGACCATGGAAGCTGAAGCTGAAGCGAACATGTGTTGCATCTCGGATCGCCAACTCTGCGAGCGAGTAGGACCGCGTGAGTGGTGCAGAGGATCGGTGCCGCCTCAACAGAACCTAGCAGCGAACCCTAGCAGCGAAACCTAGTACGAGTGCTAGTGTAGAACGGAATCGACGAAACCCTAGCAGCGAAACCCTAGCAGCCCTTCGAGGGTGTTTGGGAGACAGGAGCTGTTACATCGGATATTTGGATACTAATTAGAAGTATTAAATATAGGCTAATTACAAAACTAATTGCACAACTCTTAGGCTAAATCACGAGACGAATCTATTAAGCCTAATTAGTTCATGATTTTATAATGTAGTGCTACAGTAACCATTCACTAATGATGGATTAATTAGGCTTAATAGATTCGTCTCACGATTTAGCTTAAGAGTTCTGCTATTAGTTTTATAATTAGCTCATGTTTAGTCCTCCTAATTATCATCCGAACATCCAATATGATAAGGCTAAACTTCCTACCAAACACCCCGGCAAAAGTAATAGAGAGAATCGAGCGGAGTCGTCGAGGCGAGTAGGGGACGCGACTAGTAGGCGGGAAGGAACGGGAGGACTGGGGGAGCACTGCGGCACTGTACAGTGTGCGCAGTGTATCGAGGCCCGCCGTCAGCTTCAACCTTCAATTGCCGAACGGGAAAAAAAAGTTGGGGCCAGCCAGCTCTGCTCTGGTCCGCAGCGCCCGGCGGCCAAGTTGTCGTGCCCGGCCGTACGTCTTTGTTGGGTGTTGGTGAGTTTGGTGAGTGTTGGCTTCGGGGGACACATCACACATGTTGGCGTCGGCCGACGGCCTCGACTTGGACGAGTGGTCGAGAGAACGGAGGCAGGGCGCCGCGTCGTCAAATGGCGCGCGCATGCATAAGGACGGGAGGGGTCGCGGTGCGGGCGCGGCAGGGGCAGGATCGGATCACGCGGCAAGCGGCAGGGACCGGAGGGGGTGGTGCCGTACGCGGCGACCGACGACGGACCCCGATCACCCCGGGTGGTCGCCATGCATGATAATGAAGCGGATCGAGCAGCAAAGCAGCAAGGCAAAAGGCCAGAGAGAAAAATGCACGGCCCAGGTGATGGGAGACGGAATCGGAGAGCTAAAACTGTATTGGTATAGCAACAGCGTCATGCAGGAGAAGTTAGCAGCCAGATGCATGGTGAGATGGAGCTGGCCGGCGAGCGACCTTTGCCATACGTCCACACTAGGGCGAGAGCCATGCCAATGCAAAAGCGTCTCTGACTCTCTGCGTGCAAAGGCGTGGTTAGTCGATAAGGTAGCATTTGGTTCGGAGACGACGTGGGATGGGGAGATGGGATGGGACCGTCCCGTTTCATATTTGGTTGAGAGGGATGAATCTATCCTAGTTCGTTGTTTGGTACGAAGGACTGAGAGGATAGGATGGATGATGATTTTAACACTGTTAGCCACAGTAAATAGACCCCACGTGTCATCTAAAAAGTGGACCCCACCTGTTATTGTCTATTTCAATATTTTTCTATATTTTTATTTTTTTTCCGTGAGCCTTATCCTTCTCCCTCCTCCCTCTTGCCGATGGGGTAGCTAGCTCGTTGGGGGAGCTCCACCCCGCCGGCCTGGGCCACGGCCGCGCCGCCCCCACCAGGGGAGCTCCACCCCGCCGGCCCTGGGCCACGGCCGCGCCGCCGGGGAGCTCCACCCCGCCGCCCCAAGGCCACGACCACGCGCACCGCGCCAGGGGAGCTCGACCCGTCGCCCCAGGGCCACGGCCACGCCGTGCCGGGGGAGCTCGACCCACCGCCCCTAGGCCACGGCCGCGCCGCGGGGGAGGTCGACCCCGCGGCGCCGCGCGCTGAGGTCCTGCGCCCGCCCGCTGCCGGGTCTTTTTCCTCCTCCTCATCGTCGGCTGGCCTCGAGCGCCTGAGTGCGACGGCGCGTTACGCCGTGCACGTTTGATGACCCCGTCCGCCAGTTTTGGTGGGACGGGGCATCCTGCATCTAGAGGATATATTTCCTCCTAGGGATGTTACTGTCCCACCTGTTTTCAAATTAAGGGTGCGTTTGGTTTCAAAGACAGGACGAGATGGAGCAGGACGATCCTAATTTTAGGAGTGTTTGGATGGGAATTAAGTGGGACAGGATCATCCCCTTATAGGAATATTTCTCTAATATGCGGGACAACCCATCCCTCCAAATCGAGCGGATGGGGTCATCCCGCTTCGACGCTGTGCCTCTGCGTTGCAAGTGACGAGCTCAGGCGGCCGCTGCGCCGCCGGTCGGGCAAGCGGGAGCTCCACCGTCGGTTGCGGGGTGACGAGCTCCGGGGCCGGGGCATGAGGCCGGCGCGGCTAGGTCCCCAAGCGGCGCGGCCGGGGCACAAGGCCGGCAGGGGCAGCTCCTCAGGTGGCGCGGCCAGGGTCCGAGGCTGGCGACCGGCGGGGCCGGAGCTCCACGAGCAGCGTGCTCCCCAAGCGGCGCAGCTGGTGCTAAGGACCGGCGTGGCAACCTCCCCGCGCAGCGCAGTGAGCTCCCGCCGGTCGCGGGACGATGAGCTCCGGGGCCGGGCCACGAGGCCGGTGCGGCTGGGGTCCGAGGCCGGCGATCGGCGGGGCCGGAGCTCCCCTAGCTGGCTGCTGTTACACGGAGGAAGAAGATGTACTCGTGACAATGACATGTGGGGCCCGCTGACGGTAGCTAACAGAAACTGAAAACGGTGGTCGCCCCATCTACTCTAGTACCTCCAACCAAATAAAAAAATAGGGACAAACTCATTCTTCTCAACCAAACACGAGTCGAGACGATCCCATTCCAAAAAACTACGATAGGACCAACCCATCCCATCTCGTCTTCAAACAAACACACCTTAAACGTGGGACGAAGTGGGATCGTTCCGTCCCGTCCCACTTCGCCCTTCGAACCGAACGCCCATCCATCCCTACGTCGTCATCGTTCCGGCACCCCACGCAGGCAAGCGTGGAACAAGGATGCATACAATCAATTTCAGTTTACAATTAGCAACTTCTAGTACAGTCAAGATGCTGATTCGTGGGAATTATAGCCGTGGAATACAACTAGCACGTCTAACTATTGCAGTAATAATAATACACTAACCAAGCAGTGGTTGAGTGGAATTTGGCATGTTGGTAGCCTTCCTTGAGGCTTGAGACCGTAAGACACGTTTGGGACTTATTTACTCCAGCAAAATCACCAACACGCCGAAACTCCTCCGTGGAGTGACTCCACCTGGAGTTAGAGCAAGGAAATGAGGTGTTTGGCTTGCAGCTTAGCTCTAACCCGAAAAATTGGAGGTTTAGACGTGAATACTAGTCTATTATGCTTTTTGTGATGTTGTTTCGACATGTGGTAGCGCATAAGTGATTCTAAGTTTTCTAAGTTTTTGTAAAGGAAAATATTTCATGTCATAAATAAATTCAGATAACCATGTCCATGAGTGGGAAAATAATGTGTTCATCCAAAAGAGGTTAGCTCGGGTACTCAGATGCGCACTGCAACAGTCACTACAAAACACAACATACATAAAAAAAGGATGATGATCCAATATAACTTCATCTGCCCCCACTTAATTCAATATTATTTTTGTTAGGGGCAGATGCAAAAACAAATCTAATGGAGCTCCAGCAGGCAGGGGGCTTAAGCCCCCTTTGCACCCATGCTAGATCAACCTATGTCTCTCTAATAAGTAGATGCTAATATGCATTATTCTTCTATCTACTCAGTTTCAACCGTTATTGTTTTATCACCTTCGTGGAGCTTCCATTGAGGAGTTCCACCACCAACATCCATGAATCCGTCTTCTAGATTTGCGAATTTGACTTGAGCTGAAGTTGGTGAAATTATGATCGTGAAGCTGAATTTGCAATCGATCGGAGGTTCCCCTCCTTCCGGTCCAAGACGTGTGCACTCAGACACATTTGTAAGCCCACCTTCCTCTACACCATGAGAAGATAAGGCTCCTGTGTCCTGTCACCCTCTTCCCTCTCTTTCCCCGTGTCTCTCTCTCTCTCTCATTCCCTTTTTCCCATTTATTTTCGCTCGCCTTGCGGACCTACGCGGCAGCAGTGCGCGAGCCCTGGGGAAGCAGCTCCAACCGCGACGGCCGAGCCTTGTGGGAGCTACTTCGAGCGGTGGTGGCGGCTGGGACCGGGGGATCAGCTTCGAGCTACGGCGGGCCCGGCAAGCGGCAGTAGTCGGCGGTCGCGAGAGCGCAGTGGCCACACAGCAGCCTCGCCGATGAGCGCGCCGGAGGCACTCCTCTTTTTTTTCTCTCCTCTTCTTTTTTTCGGATTTCGTTGCAAAGTTTTCTCCACAACATTTTTGGATTCTGTTCATAACTTTTTCTTTAACATTTTCTTAAATTGTTTCTTCACTTCCTTGTTTCCTGAATATTTTTCATAAAATCTTCCAAAACTTTCA
The DNA here is from genome assembly GCF_005286985.2 of Setaria viridis. NCBI lineage: Eukaryota > Viridiplantae > Streptophyta > Magnoliopsida > Poales > Poaceae > Setaria > Setaria viridis. Next base: position 28,783,625 of record NC_048267.2, on the reverse strand, counting down.
GCGAACTTTTTAAAAAGAGTAAAATGCACCAGGGCCCATGAACGTGTAAGGTATGTCACTTAGGGTGCGTTTGGATGCGAGACAATGTAGAACGGGACGGTCCCGTCCTAGTTTTCCGGGATGGGATGATCCCATTTCATGTTTGGTTGAATGGGATGGGTTCGTCCTAATTTTTTGTTAGTTGGAGAGATTGCTATAGACGGGACGAGCACCGTTTTCTCCTTCTGTTAGACACCGTTCGTGGGACCTACCTGTCATACTAACCGCCATCTTCTTCCTCCACCCCGGTTCCGCTCGTAGCACTGTTCTTGGGCTCGCCGTTGCGCCGCCGGGGGAGCTTGCCCTGGGCACGCCACCCGTGAATCGGGCCCCGCCGGCCTCGAGCCGCCACCCGCCGGATCTCAGGGGCCGTGGAGGAGCTCGCGCCCGCCGGCCGTGCTCGCCCGCGCCGGCCGCGGCGGAGCTCACGCCCGCCGGCCGCGGCGGATCTCGCCCGCGCCGGCCCCTCCGCCGGCAGTTGACCGCCGCCCAACCTCGCCCCTCTACCGGTGCGGATGGACAGCGCGTGACGGGGGCGAAGTGGGATGCCCCCGTCCGCTCGTTTTGGTGGGATGGGGGCCGCATCTGGAGGGTATATTCCCTCATAGGGATGTCCCCGTCCCACCTGTCTCCAAACCAAACACGGGACGAAGTGGGATCGTCCCGTCCCGTCCCACTTCGTCCCTCAAACCAAACGCACCCTTAGATCCACAAACTTCGAAATTGCATTTTTAGGTCCATAAACTTTTCAAGTTGTATCATCTAGGTCCATGTGCATCCACATATGCATCTAACGCTGACCGGACCGGACGTGTCCTTTCTCATTCTTCTTATGGGCTGTTTGGATACTAGCGGCTAAAGTTTAGTCCTTATCACATCTCATTCTTCTTATGGGCTGTTTGGATACTAGGGGCTAAAGTTTAGTCCTTATCACATCGAATGTTCGGATGCTAAGTAGGAGGACTAAACATGAGCTAATTATAAAACTAATTGCAGAAGTCCTAGGCTAATTCGCGAGACGAATCTATTAAGCCTAATTAATCCATCATTAGCAAATTGTTGTTGTAGCACCACATTATCAAATCATGGACTAATTAGGCTTAATAGATTCGTCTCGCGAATTAGCCTCCATCTGTGTAATTAGTTTTGTAATCAGTCTATATTTAATACTTCTAATTAGTATCTGTTGGTGCTAGAAATCGGTCAACCGAATCCCTGCGACCGACACACGACCCGGGAGAATCTGCTTAGCTCCTGTTCGGGTGAATGCCCTGGTGCGGTTCGCGCGGCGTGCCAGCCAATCTGACCTGTTGATTGGCAAGGAAGAACGCGTGTCAGGTTAAGAAATTACGATCGGCTAAGTTTCCGATCGAGAGAGTTTATCGGCGAATCGGCCGATTTACTGTGATAATGAAATCGGCTATAAGACAGCCTAATCTCTATAGCCTTGTAGACAGGAAATTGCTAAAGTAATCGGAACAAAGCTTGTGATAACAATACTAGGAACAGATTTAATCGGCAATAGATGAATCTAACGATAGAAAATAAAGAAAGCCGACACTACCGATTCCTAGCTGGATAACTGGTGATAAAAACTAGAAAAACAGGTAAAAACCTATGAATCTAGCAAATATCGATAACTAATGAATAAATCTAAACGAAACAACAGCGATGCGCCGGAAGTTAAAGCTTAGATATTACTCGATAAACGGAACTTACAGAATCGGCCGGAGATCAAGATGATGCAGCCCTGCCAACCCGCACGAACTCGTGAGAAGAGAAAGTAATGGCGAAGTCGCCTGCTCGAAAGTAAGTACGAAGAAAAAGTAGCTTGTTGTATTGATTGGTTGATGATTACAAATTTACAAAGGTAGCTATTTATAGCCCCGTACAGATAACTTCTTAACCGACTAGAATCCTATCTCTAATTCAAACAGAAAACGAATATCTACAAGCACAATTCGTGCTAGGTTAGTTATTCCACGCTTCGTGGGCTAACCTCCACCTTATCCTTCCATCCCTTTCCAAGCCCATACAGGCCCAATTAGTCCATCCTCCTAATCGGCCAATTTCTCATCGGCAAAAGATTACCGATTGGGATTCTGGTGCATTCGTCCTGAAGTGAGACAAAAGTCGCCAGCCGATTCCGCACTATAGCACCATTTGGCCGATTCCCAACTGTGCTTCTCCGATTTCCTTTCTTCTTGGCGCCGATTCTACTGGTGACGAAATCCGGCGTCAACACATGCCCCCCAGTTTTGGAGTAAAACACAGTCTTTTATTTCGAAATTCTTTATAACCTCCCCTCCGAAACGGCCGCAGTGAAAATATCCTTCCGTTTCGCGGTCTCCTAGCTGATCATTGCAATTTTTGAAACGGGCGCCCACGACAGCCACTACCCCCGAAAAACTCGAAGCGCCGGCGCGGTGAAAATTCCATCTTCACCCCCTCTTCAGGCATCCTATAAATAGCGCTTCACCGCACCTCATCTTCAAGCTCACGTCTCTTTTCCCAACGCGCGCGCATCCTTCTTCTTTCAACACTTTCCCTTGCCACCGAAGCTTTCTAGTTCCAGCTCCTGTTACTTTTTCCCTCTTCCCTTAAATGGCGGCTCCTTCCGGCAGCTCCCCCGCACGCTATGCTCCAGAGATAGCGCCTCCGGTGGTGGTGGCGACGACCGTCACTCCATCCACAGATGAAAGAGCTTCATCAGAAATCCCAATGGCGATCCCCATCGCGGCCCCGTCATCCACATCCGCATCGGCGACCACACCGATTACTCAGAACTTCATCCCGGAGGTAAATACCGAATCCTTCCCCTATCGGCAACGTATTTATCTTAGATCTGTTCCTTACATTTCCATACTCCTTTTCCTTTTTTAGGCGGTTAGGCATAGAATTACTATTCACCTCACGGGAAGTCCTGGCCTTGTTTGCCTTGGTCCTATGGGAGACCCAGATCCGGTAGATCTTATAAATTCGGAAACCGACCGGATACCCTTCAAACGATCCGATATGAACTTAGATCAATGGGTGGGTACTTTCAGATCCTGGCCGAATGAAACCCCAGGTTGGAGGGAATGGTACCAACGGATGGCTGCGTCAAAGAGCGTCTCGTGGGAAGAGCTCAAAATCGGCCAGTGCATCAACCTTTCCCTGTCTCAAATGGAGAAAAATGAGCCGTTAGTGATGGCGGCTTCCTATTTTTGGTCTGACACACTTAATGCGTTTTTATTTGGGCACGGTCCTATGACCCCCACACTGGCCGATGTGGTCCTCTTGACCGGCCTGAACATATCTTCTCCTGATACACCCTTCCGCCTTTTGGCCACAACGTCACATCGGCTGGACACAAGGGGAATGGGCGGCTGGAAAGGCTTCATCAAAAGTAACAAGAAGACCGGAACCATTGATAACAGGGAGCACACAGCCTTCCTGATGATGTGGCTAGAAAAACACTTCTTTTGTGGAAGAGCCGCCGGTCCAACAACCAACACCCAACCCTTAGCTGAAGCACTGTCCAGAGGGGACCATATTCCTCTCGGGAAACATCTACTGGGTGCCGTGTACCACATGCTTCATCAAATCGGCACAAGACTTTCCAAGGGAGAACCGATCGGCAATCCAGGCGGGCCTTGGTGGTTTGTCAATCTATGGTTGAACCATTACATGAGCAGAATCACCCGGCAGCCGGTGGACCATATGACGTTCCCCAATATCGAATCGGCGGAGGACCCCACCGAGCGTTGCCGATGCATGTCCTTTGGTGAAGCGGCGTCAGCTTTTCCGGGTTGTGCATATTCTGCTACAAAGGTAGCCGAGTACTTTCGGTGCTTCTACAATGGATTTAATGAAGACGCAACTATTTGGTTTCCGTACCAGCGAGACAACCCAGTCTTTGAGCTCCCCACCTGCTTCGATTCAACTTCTGGCCGGTTTGATGAAGATCTTTATGAAGGACTGATCAAACCAGGACTCCTACCGGCCAACTTCTTTTCAGGGAAGGATGCCCCTACGTACGAATTCTACAACCCGTCTACTGCAGCACGACAATTCGGCATGGGTCAACTGCCGATACAGGTGTATTTTGCTGGCCGAATCAAGTTCAGAGATGTGCTCACATCTGGCCTGGATTACGGTCGGTTGCGAGACCAAATTCCGGACTCCAGTACGATTAACTTGAATGACTGGCTATTATTTCCATTTGCCGTCCAGCCATTCAAACTTTGGTGGGCTGAATGGAAGCAATTTCTATTCTGCAACTCAGCATCGGCATACTGCAATCTTCTGGATCCGGCCAACATTGATTCGAACGCCGAGGTATTTCTCATAGCTGATTTTTTATATTCTTCTCAACATAATTGAGCACTAATGATTTTATTGTTTCTTCAGGCCGGGAATCGGACCCCTCCAACGCACAGCCGCAGCGGACGGTTAATAGAGAGTTATCCATACACCACCTATCCTCTTATCGGCTATAACGCCCCGTCAGTTGACGTGATCGCTGGCCGATCGAAGCAGGTTCATAAGAGGACCACCAAGAAAACTAGCCGCCGAGTCCGGGCTCGTACGGAGTCGGCGGATCCTCCTGTACTTGAATCGGCAGAAACTTCGACCGCACCATCTTCTTAGGTCATTCAAAGTACCGATAGTCAAGTAATTACACAAGCTGGGGCGGCCGTCGCGTCGTTACTGTTGGAAGCTATACAGGTAAACCTGAGCTTTACTGTTCCCGATTGTGATTCCGTTATTAACCCTTTTTAACCTTAGTCTACACAGAGCACTCCTGTGGAAATGCAACAATCGGCAGCAGGACAGCCAACCACCGTCGCGCCCTCTCCCCCACCTTTTGAGGTATAATGCTCATCTTACCGATTTCTCGTGGGTATCTGCGTTATGTACTTATTCAATTCCTCGACACAGGCCATCGGCACACCGAGCGCTTCTCGACCACCGATTTCTTCTCAGGGGGCTGGTCCGAGCACCGCGCCGATTATCGTGGAGTCCTCTTCATCAGATGAACCTATGGCGCAGGCCACTGAGCAAGACACGACGGCTTTACAAACGCAGCATGAAGAAATTCGCTTCAAAATGGTAAGTTCCTAAACCAGCTTTTAACCAACCGATTTGCTCTGATTCCCCGCCGATTCATCCTTTTTCTTTATTTTTCTTAGGAACAAGACTCCCCCGACAACAGCCTCTTCTCCTTCGCGGTTGCTCTTTCTGACGACGAGGAAGTCGCTTCCCGCCAAGTCGCTTTAAGCTCTGTTCCTGATGACGTCCGAGCTAAACTCACCAACATCCGATCCCTCCTTCAAGGGGACATCGGCCGATTAGTAGAAGATGCTTCGCCGATTCGGCAGCTCTTCAGTGACGTCAGCGGACGAGTACCAGAGAAAGCGGAAGAGGCCTTGGCGCCGGCGGCCTTCATCGAGTCCATGAGGATCCCAGTCTTTAGAGCCCTTCGTCATATGGCCGATCGCGCAAAACTGGCCAAGACTCGTGAAGATGAAAACGCTTTCAAGCGTCAGGCTCAAGAAGCGCATCGGCGTATCCATGTTCTAGAAGACTCCCGCCCGGCGATCATCGGTGAAATAGACCGCCTCAAACGGCGGAGGGCGGAACTTGCCAAAGAGATGGAGCAAGTGACTAAAGCAATCAGCGCCGAAGAGAACAAACTCCAGGAGCTGCCGTCTGCTATTGCCGATTTGACACGGGAAAGGCAGCGTTTTGCTCATGAGGCCCTGAAACTCCATCGCATCGCATCGGAAGTCCCGGGATCGGCGGAAGAAGACCAACGGGTTCTTGACTCTGCCGATCAGATCCGGCGCCGGGCCATCACGGCTATCGATACCCTTTTGGGTAATCTGTAACACACTGACCGTTTTGTACGAACATTTACTATCTTCTTTGACCGTCCCTCGCGACGCCTTCTCTATTTACTGCCTTCCTTATTACCGATGGGACGTGGCCTCACCAGTTTTCCACGCATTTTTCTCCATAAATATCGACCTCGGCGCCTACTCCCGATAGTATCAACTCGGCTCTGATTTCACTTTTCTTCTTCTTCTCATCGGCGCGACTGTTTCGTCATGGCTTCATTGTCCTCTTCTTCTGTTAATCAGGTGAAGCCCTGACTTTTTCCTCTTAGATCTTAGGAAATGAGTGTTTCGCCTTATTCCTTCTTTGTTTCAGCCCCAACGCCTCAGTCCGGAGCTCGTGCGCACCATCGAGTGCATCCACTCTGAAGATCCATTGACCCCGGAGGACAAGGCGCTGATTCTGGCTCACCGAGAGGAGCTCCAAGACCACATTACTGCAGAGGCTCGTGCGGTCTTGGATTCCGTCGAGAGCGAAGGTCATCGCCGATCTCCAACCGTGAGGGGTCGTCATCGTGACGCGCCTGAAGATGACGTCACCTCGGCAGCCCGCACGGTCCTGGACTTCATGGAGAGGAACGGCGGCCAGCGACTTCCCACCGATAGGACCCGTCTGCTTCCTCGGCCAGTCATCCTTGCGGCGGCAGAGGCCTCACGCCTCCGTGTTGTGAATGAGCTGGAGGGGAATGGGAAGGCATCTGAGAAGAAGAATAATTAGTTTGTTTTTTGTATTTTTTGTTCTAAGGGCGACTAATGTTTTGTCGGCCATGTAATCCGTCGCCCGTACCGAATGAATGTAATCGGCCGATCCGGTCAACTTTATGTGCTCCTTAAACCGACTTGTATAGGCTATGTGTGATTGTGTTACAGTTGATTTCTTAGGCTCCGACCCATATACTTGCGTAATATCTTTTTAAGTACCTTCCATTCAGAGCTCTAGTGAATTCTTCTCCTTTTATTGTTTCCAAAATGTAAGCATTTCCTGGAGCGCATCTGCCGATTTTATACGGCCCTTCCCAGGTAGGGGAACATTTTCCGAATTTAGGATCTTTCGACCCGATCGGCAGTACTAACTTCCATACCAAGTCTCCAGGGGAGAACTGCTTGACTTTGACCTTCTTATCGTACCACCTGGCTACTCTCTTTTTATTCTCTTCGATACTTATCAGAGCCCTCAGTCGTTGGCTAGCCAAATCATCGAGTTCCCCTTTCATCAGTGATGAGTAATCGTCGGCTGATAAATGGTCCTGAAGTGAAATGCGCCTTGATCCTGCCCTCGATTCCCATGGTAGTACTGCATCGTGACCGTACACCAGCTGATAGGGAGACAACTTGGTAGCCCCGTGACAAGCCATTCTGTACGCCCACAGGGCCTCAGTCAAGCATAGGTGCCACTTCTTTGGATATTCTTCAATTTTCCGTTTGATCAACTTGATTATCCCTTTGTTGGAGGATTCTGCTTGACCATTGGCCTGGGCGTAATACGGAGAAGAATTTAACAATTTGATGCCCATATCGGTTGTAAATTCCTCAAATTCCCCCGATGTGAACATTGTTCCTTGATCGGTTGTTATAGTCTGAGGGATGCCGAATCGGTAGACGATGTGGTCTCTTACGAAGTCGGCCATGATAGCCGATGTCATGGCTCTCAACGGAATCGCCTCCACCCATTTGGTGAAGTAATCGGTAGCCACCAGAATAAACTTGTGCCCTTTGCTTGACGGTGGGTAAATTTGGCCGATAAGGTCTATTCCCCATCCCCTGAACGGCCATGGCTTGATGATGGGGTTCATGGCCGATGCGGGCGCACGTTGGACATTTCCGAACTATTGACATTCCTGACAACCTTTATAATATTTGAAACAGTCTTCAAGGATTGTAGGCCAATAGTATCCGTTGTTCCTGATCATCCACTTCATCTTATGTGCCGATTGGTGTGCTCCACATACCCCTTCATGAATTTCTCCCATTAGAGTCTTGGCTTCTTCTGTTCCAAGGCATTTAAGAAGAACTCCGTCGACCGTTCGGTAGAACAGATCATCTTCGAGCAGCACGTATTTGGTGGCATGAAAGCGTACTCGTCGCTCCACCTTTTTAGACGGATCCTTCAGGTAATCGGCAATTTCTTTACGCCAGTCGTCGGCCGCAAGTTCTAAGGCCATAGCACCTAGAATCGGCCGATACCCAGATGCGTGCTGGGCGAGTTTGTTTGCTTCTTCGTTGCGGTCCCTTGGAACATGCTCGATTACTGCCGATCTGAATTCTTTTAAAAGCTGTAAGCAATCTTCGTGATAAATTCTTAATACGTCATCTTTGCACTCAGCCCTTCCGGTTAGTTGATCCACAATAAGCATAGAATCTCCGAAGATCTCAACAGAATTGGCCTTGACTTCTCTCAATAGCTGTAAGCCTTTTAATACAGCTCTGTACTCCGCTTGATTGTTAGTAGCGGCGGTTTCTATCGGCAGAGAAAAATCATAGCTTGCCCCCCGAGGCGATATGAGAACGATGCCGATTCCTGATCCGACCCCGCATGATGACCCGTCGAAAAATAATTGCCAAGGCGCCAGTTCCATGAGGGCGATCTCCGGTCCACAGTGCTGGGCGACGAAATCGGCCATGACTTGACCCTTGACGGCTTTTGCCGATTCATACCGCAGGTCAAATTCTGATAAAGCTAAGATCCATTTACCGATTCGTCCTTTCAATATCGGCAGTGATAGCATGTATTTTACTACGTCATCTTTGCATACGACTACACATTCTGCCGACAGTAGATAGTGCCTGAGTTTGGTGCATGAGAAGTAAAGACACAAGTACAAACGCTCTACCGGAGGATATCTTGTTTCGGCATCCAGGAGTCTTCTACTGACGTAATAAATTACCCGCTCTTTGCCTTCAAACTCTTGGACTAGAGCCGACCCAATAGCTTTTTCATCGGCTGATAAATACAGTTTAAACGTCTTACCAGTTTGAGGGGGAACCAAGACTGGCGGTGAGACCAAGTATCGCTTGATATCTTCTAACGCCTTGCGCTGTTCTTCTCCCCATATAAATTCCTGGTCTGGCTTCAACTTCAGAAGTGGCGTGAACGCCTGAATTCGTCCAGATAGATTAGATATAAATCTTCTGATGAAGTTTACCTTGCCGATTAGAGACTGTAGCTCAGTTTTGTTCTGTGGGGCCACGACTTTGTTGATGGCCGCTATGGTCTTCTGATTGACTTCTATACCTCGTTCGTGCACCATGAATCCTAAGAACTGTCCGGCGGAGACGCCGAAAGCGCATTTGTTGGGATTCATCTTAAGACCGTGCTTTTTGGTACACTCTAGTACCTTTCGCAAATCGGCTAGATGTTCCTCGTGACTCTTGGACTTGACCACAACATCATCGATGTAGATTTCTACCAGGAGGCCAATGAGTTTGTAAAAAATGTAGTTCATAGCTCTCTGATATGTAGCGCCAGCATTCTTCAAGCCGAAAGTCATCACCACCCACTCGAATAAACCAAGATGGCCTGGACATCTGAAAGCCGTTTTGGGTATGTCCTCTTCGGCCATAAGTATTTGATTGTATCCGGCGTTTCCATCCATGAAGCTAATAATTTTGTGTCCCGCGGCGGCGTCGATCAGTACATCGGCCCTAGGCATGGGGTAACCATCCATCGGTGTGGCCTGATTAAGATTCCTGAAATCAACGCAAACGCGCAACTTCCCATTTTTCTTGTACACCGGCACGATATTAGAAATCCACTCGGCATAACGACATTGCCGAATAAATTTTGCTTCAATTAGCCGAGTTATTTCAGCTTTTATGTCTGGTAAAATTTTAGGATTGCAACGCCGTGCGGGTTGTTGGTACGGCCGATACCCTGGCTTTATGGGTAGCCGATGTTCAACAATAGATCGATCTAAACCGGGCATCTCGTGATACTCCCAAGCAAAACAATCCTTGAATTCTCTTAATAAATTTGTCAAATTACACTTATACTCTGGATCTAAATTTGCACTAATAAAAGTCGGCCTTGGTTTGGTCCTGTCACCTAAGTCTATCATTTCTAATGAATCGGCCGACGTGAATCCGTGCCCTAGCTTCCCATCTTCTCGGGCGAACTGATCCATCTATTCTGAGTCTTCGGAGCCGACTGCTCGGATCGGCTGCAGGCCAAAATCGGTGACCTTCAGGAAATCGGTCTCCCACATCCTTCCTGATATGCACCTGACGGTTTCGCAGCTCCATTGCTGTGCGTCGGCTGCTGCGATGCTGTACGCGGAGTCAGCTTTGACCACCTCGATGTTATCGCCGACCCATTGTACGAGGCACTGATGCATAGTTGACGGGATGCAGCAGTTTGCGTGTATCCAGTCTCGGCCCAGAAGCATATTATAGGATCCTTTGCCATTAATAACGAAAAACGTGGTAGGAAGGGTCTTACTGCCGATGGTGAGGTCGACGCAGAGAGCACCGCGAGCGTTTGACACCTTGCCTTCGAAGTCCTTGAGCATCATGTCCGTCCTGGTTAGGTCGTCGTCGCTCTTCCCCAGCTTCTGGAGTACGGCATACGGCATGATATTGACAGCAGCTCCTCCGTCGACCATCAATCTAGTGAGGGGGCGACCGTCAACATGCCCTTTAAGGAACAACGCCTTCATATGTTGTCGTTCGTCGTCTTCGGGCTTTTCGAACGTGGCCATCATTGGCTCTAAAGCCAACAGTGCTGTCTGTTCCTCTATCGCCGATACGTCCTGTTGATCGGCGGGGGTCATGAACTCCATCGGCAGTATGAAAACCATACCGATCTCAGCTGCCGATTCATCACCCGCCGACTCATTGTTCCCCTTGTCGTTTCTTTTGGGGCGCCACACCCGAGGCCTCCCTTCCTTCTTGTCCGTCGCGCTCTCTTCTTCTTGCTGTTCCCATTGGCGGAGACGTTGGATCCTCCGTTTTTGTCATTTGGTCAAACCATCGGGGCACCACCTGGGATTTATTGGCCTCCCTTCTTTCCTGGCGCGTTCCCACTCCGGTTCGCGTCCTAACGGGTTCTCGTCCGTCACCCGAGCATCGGCCATGTCTTCGAGCCGGCTGTGAACGCTGGCTTTGTTGTTTGACTGATCATGTCGATCAGCCCTGCCCCCCTGCCTATCATGGTGTCTATCTTCCGACCGATCATATCGGTCACTTCTGCCCCCCAGCCGATGACGCACAAGAGGGCGCTGGTCATCTTGGTTGCGCCAATTCCTGCTGATCGGTTCTGGCTTTCCGTCCCTGGAGCGAGACCTGTTGAACGGCCGATTGCCTCGATAGGGACCGTTGCACTCTGGGCAAGTATCGGCCGATGGTAACCTGAGGTTATTTTCCCAACAATGAATGAAGAACGGGCATCTCCAGTGCTCCTCGTGCCGACGCATCGCTTCTTCTCGGGACCTTGAGCGTTCATGTTGTCGTTGGTACTTCTGGAGCAAGAACTGGGAAGTAATGCGTGGCCCTTCTGACTCACCATCATCGTCCTCCATTCGCCGCTTTCCCTTGACATCTTCAGACGTAGCTTGATTTCTGGGATCGACAGCGCCACTCTTTTTGGCCGACTCGGACGTCAGCACTTTTGTTTGGAGAGAATTCTTTCCCGTATCAACCATGTTGGTAGGAAAGGGGTGCTGGTCGATCTTCATTGGTTTGGCCGATTTTGCCGGCACTTCAAATTTGAGTCTGCCTTGCTCAATGGCCGACTGTATTTGTTGCCTGAAGATTTTGCACTCGTTGGTATCATGTGAGGTGGCATTGTGCCACTTGCAATACTTCATCTTTTTTAATTGTTCGGCAGAGGGTATTGTATGGTAAGGCGAGAGTTTAATCTGCCCTTCCTGGAGTAGAAGATCGAAGATTTTATCGGCTTTAGTTGTATCGAAACCGAATGCTTCCGGCTCCTTTTTGCCGAATGGGCATGATATCGGCTTCTTTCCCTTAATCCACTCCGCAAGTCCGATTTCGACATCTTCCTCATCCTCTAATTCTTCTAGGAATGCCACTTTCTTCTGGAAATTCCTTCGCGGATCGAATGGACGCACTTCCTGTCCGGACAATCGGTGAACAATCTGGCTCAGGCTCTCGAACTCTTGTGAGGCATATTTCTCTTTAATGTGTGGCAGAAGGCCTTGGAAAGCTATATCGGCCAACTGCGCATCGGTTAGAGCCAGGGAGTAGCATTTGTTTCTGATTTCCCGAAACCTCTGTATATACGAGGGTATCGGCTCATCACTTCTTTGCCGGAGGCTAGTCAAATCGGACAGCTTCATTTCATGGACCCCAGCATAGAAGTACTTGTGGAACTGTCTTTCTAGATCGGCCCATGTGATAATTGAGTTTGGTGGCAAAGTCGTGAACCATTGGAAGGCCGATCCAGACAAGGATGACGAGAACAACCGTACCCGCAGGGCATCTTGCGTAGCTGCCTCCCCGCATTGGATGATGAATCTATTCACATGCTCTACGGTCGAAGTGTCATCCATCCCCGAAAATTTGGTGAAATCAGGAACTTTGTACCGATGGGGGAACGGCAACAAGTCATATGTAGATGGGTATGGTGTTCTATAGGTATAAGTTTGCATTTTCGGCTTCAAGCCGAATTGTTCTTGCATCACCTCCGCAATTTGCGCCGACTAATCTGGTTGTTGCTGGGGAATAGTTGGCTGCGGTATCGGCACGTGCTGATAAATCGAAGGCTGAATAAAAGGAGACTGATGAAAAGGTGGTATCTGAGTATAAGCCGGCGGTGTAGTAAAGGTTGGCTGTTTGAATGAACCACTCGTTTCATCATATAGCATGAGCTCTGCCGTCTTGTTGACCTCCGGAGCGACAGGCTGGTATGGTGGTATGGTCGGCCGGGTGGCCGCTTGGGAGGATGCCTGGAACGGAGGGTTTCCTTGACTGGCCGATTGATTCAGACCGGCCGTGTTTAAAGGTGCCCCCCAGGGTGAAGGGCTGACTGGTGGGAATGGTGCAGAGGACAGTTGGATGGAACCATATCCCAAAGGAGTCGATGACGCAGAAGCACCGGATCCTCCAACAGAAGATTGGATCGGCTGTGAAGCCGGATAAGCCTGATTTGGTGGAATCGGCTGAAAATACGTCGGTCCCCTGTATCCTTGAGGTATGCCTCCGGCGAAGGAGTTGACAACGGCATTGTGCACCATGTTTGAAAGCACCGGGGATTGATTGATGAAGGCGTGATGAAGAGATTGTTGAATCATATCGGACATTTTATCCGAATCCTCAGAAATTGTGATCTGACGGGGAGTAGGGAAAGGAGTCTTCTTAACAGTCTCCCCGCTCCTGGAACGACTGAAGGATTTCAAGCAAGTTTTCCGGACTTGTTCCATATACTTATTCAGATCTTCCTTTTGGTCGTCCTTTAGATCTGCTTCCGTCACTTCGATGACGTTATCTTCAGAGACTTCAGCAGCTTTCAACATGATAGCGGTTGTATTGGTCCCACCGGGCGTGCCAAAAGTGTGTTGGTGCTAGAAATCGGTCAACCGAATCCCTGCGACCGACACACGACCCGGGAGAATCTGCTTAGCTCCTGTTCGGGTGAATGCCCTGGTGCGGTTCGCGCGGCGTGCCAGCCAATCTGACCTGTTGATTGGCAAGGAAGAACGCGTGTCAGGTTCAGAAATTACGATCGGCTAAGTTTTCGATCGAGAGAGTTTATCGGCGAATCGGCCGATTTACTGTGATAATGAAATCGGCTATAAGACAGCCTGATCTCTATAGCCTTGTAGACAGGAAATTGCTAAAGTAATCGGAACAAAGCTTGTGATAACAATACTAGGAACAGATTTAATCGGCAATAGATGAATCTAACGATAGAAAATAAAGAAAGCCGACACTACCGATTCCTAGCTGGATAACTGGTGATAAAAACTAGAAAAACAGGTAAAAACCTATGAATCTAGCAAATATCGATAACTAATGAATAAATCTAAACGAAACAACAGCGATGCGCTGGAAGTTAAAGCTTAGATATTACTCGATAAACGGAACTTACAGAATCGGCCGGAGATCAAGATGATGCAGCCCTGCCAACCCGCACGAACTCGTGAGAAGAGAAAGTAATGGCGAAGTCGCCTGCTCGAAAGTAAGTACGAAGAAAAAGTAGCTTGTTGTATTGATTGGTTGATGATTACAGATTTACAAAGGTAGCTATTTATAGCCCCGTACAGATAACTTCTTAACCGATTAGAATCCTATCTCTAATTCAAACAGAAAACGAATATCTACAAGCACAATTCGTGCTAGGTTAGTTATTCCACGCTTCGTGGGCTAACCTCCACCTTATCCTTCCATCCCTTTCCAAGCCCATACAGGCCCAATTAGTCCATCCTCCTAATCGGCCAATTTCTCATCGGCAAAAGATTACCGATTGGAATTCTGGTGCATTCGTCCTGAAGCGAGACAAAAGTCGCCAGCCGATTCCGCACTATAGCACCATTTGGCCGATTCCCAACTGTGCTTCTCCGATTTCCTTTCTTCTTGGCGCCGATTCTACTGGTGACGAAATCCGACGTCAACAGTATCAAACATCCAATGTGACAGGAGCTAAAGTTTAGCCCTGCTGCCAAACATGCCCTTATCTTCCTCTATCCCCACGGTGTGTCTGCCTTGGTCATTTCATCGAACAAGTTGAGCGCGAGGTGATCTCCGTCGGATGAGCTCGAGCCAACTGGATTCGCGCCGCCTCTGGGTCCTATAGCTGTTCAATACCTCAACGGAGAAGAAGCGCGCCGGGACTCCGCCGGGGGCGCGAACTCGTCGAAGAAGTAGCACCGGCCGTGGGAGCCTCGCCCGTGCAAGGAGGTTAGGCCGAGGTCCTTCCGGTGGAAGGCGGCGAGCATCTTCAGCACGGCGCAGGACTCGAGTACGAACCTGGCATCCTGTACCAGGTCGTGCAGCTTGGCGCCCGGGTGAGCGGCGGCTAGGGTGCGGCCCACGTGGGCGCGCTTCTCCAGAGCCCGCGCGTCGTAGAGATCCACGGCGCGGGCGCGGGACACCGACCGTGCCAGAGCTCATCCTGTGCGTCGTGATTTCATTGGCCCGGAGAACGGTGGCGCTGCTTGTCAGCGTGCGGCGGCGCTTCGGGCTACGGCGGATGACAGTTGGGTCCCTATCATAGCGCCGCTTGAGGTCCGATAGCTCTTGAGTTCCATGATTTACTACTAAATTCCCGATGGATTGGAGGCGAAAACAAGCACCCATGCACGCGTGTCACAATATTTCATCCAAGAAAGAGATTGGAAGGGAAATCTGAGAGCGAACATTGGCGGTCGTCATCATCCATTGAAGCAGCGCACGTTCCATGTACCCTCCATCTCCGTTTCGAACTGTAGCATGGTCTATGTCCAACATGGCGTAGTGGCTGGGGCGCTCAACCACGCGGGCAGCTTCGACAAGCGCCGACACCGCCACCGCCACCGCTCGCCCTGCATCCCATGCCACAGCGCTTGCCCTTCGCCACCATTGCGCATTGTCCTACCCTCCGCCTCCACTTGCCATGAGGAACCGGGCAGCGGCTCTCGGCTGCCGAGTACTAAACATTGCCCTCCGCGAGGTTGGTCCATCAGGTCATCACGGAGGCGCTCGGTGGCGGCGAACGGCAGCTTGTGCGCCCTGGCCATCAACAGTTAGCGAAGGTGCACACTGGAGCTTATCTCGCCCACAACCTATTCGGTGAAATGCCCCAGTCAGGCACCACAGGAAGAGAGGAAGAAGGAGAGGAGGTGGCATAGTAGATACACAGTCACATGCCATGTCAGCGTTTGATGCTCACGTGGAGGGGTATGGACCTAAGTGACACAATTTAACATGTTGAGGATCTATAAATGCACTTTCAGAGTTTGTGTACTTCAGTGACATTCTCTTAGAAGTTAATGGACCCCGGTGTATTTTATCTTTTAAAAAAAATTAAACAAAATTTTGCAAGAAAAACTATTACTTCGTTGTTTATTGAAAACTTTTGTTCTTATTTTTTGAAAAATATTATATAACTCTTTTTTGAATTTTTTGTGTAAATTTTTTTCCTAAACTTTTTGTTCTGAATTTTTCCCAAAATATTGTTCATATAATTTTTTACTACCTATTGTGGTGGGCCCACACAGGTTGCTGTAGCAGCAAAACATGTTTGGTGCGTGCGCTTGCGTCGGGAAGAGGTCACAAAAATAGAATGACGCGGACGATATGGAAGTTAGAAAAGGAAAAGTATGGAAGTCTTTGTTCGGTCGTCCGTAAATTTGCTATTCCCTAATAATATTTGTGTTGGAGGTTTTGGAGTGGAGTTAATCTTGATGGGGTCAATCAATCTAACACATGCTGTTAGTATATGCATTTGTATGTATGGATATATATACACATACTCTCGTCATTCCTGTTTATACGGCGCACACGCATATCATATTCAAACTTTACGATCTTTGATCAATAATTTTTTATTTTTTTAATGTAAACTTGATATGGCCTTCAATGATTACAAGTTTATAGCAATAAATTATATAATATAAATGAATGGTTAGAAAGATTGTGACATATCATACCACGTCCTATACTTGACCTGTGGGGGATAAGACATCAACCGAGCATTTTGCTGAGAAGAACTTCTCACATAGGTCGAGAAAATTCCCGAACTCCTATCCCACTCTTATGTAGCGACACCGTAACCCGTCTGCCCCACTCATGCTTTGGTGTAAGATAGACTAGGGGATTTTTTTTTAACTCTAACCTGAAATTTGCTCCCTTGGGGAGTCTATAAACAGGCACGGAGAGGTATACCCGTGACACGCTTACTCTCGTAGCCTTTGTCTATTCGTGACTCGTGAGCGTGGAGCACGAAATCTTGCTTATGTGCGTGGTCCACGAGGTACCTAGCCGGGATCCTACAATGAAGTTAAACATGAGGCACCGGGGGCATCGCACGGGTACATGATACAGGCATGGGCGCGTGTTATGTTAAGCCGTTGGCCTCATGGAGTCACGTTCACGTATCCACACAAGTGGTATCAAGAAGGAAACTGGGGGGACGGCGGATCCTCCGGGCACAAGGACTCGAGGAGACCATCGATTGCCGAAAGCAGCGAGCAAACGAGCCGGCAAGGGGAGGACCGGAGCGGACAGGACACCCAACCGATACTGTACCGTCCGACGTGTACCCGTACTGCTACTCCACCGCAGCAAATGGCGACCGCCCCTCCCTACGATATACACGGACCACGCCGCCGATCAGCTAGCTTTGACATTTCGCCGGTCGCCGGATCGACAACGCAGCGACAAGGCCCAAGCGAGAGTGGCACCTGGAGCAACGTACAGGTGCATTGGCTCTACCACGGCCCCATACACAACGAAATCCCAAGTCTGCGATACAGAGGAGACAGCGATACACAAATGTTTGAACCCCGTGGGAACGCGAGGGGAAAAAAAAATCTCCGTGTCGTGTTCCAAACAAGAGACGTCACGAGACAGAACTGGCAGTGCAGCAGGGGTCAGTCCATGTTCTTCCCTTGGCAGGTTGAAAACTTGGAATGCTACGGGTATCCAGTAACTTGGTTGTGGAATGCTACGGGGGTGAATGTGGCATGGTCTACGGGACAGTGGTGAGGACCGAATGGTGGACGACAAGGCACCCCTCTCCCTCTCCGGTGTGGTGTTTGGATCGGGTCGAGGGCATTGAATGAGAGGGCGCACCCACCCCCATTGAAAAGGGGCCAGGCCAGCTGCCAGCCAGACGAGGAGGGAAGGGATGGGGCGGAATCTGATCGCCTCCTCTCATCCAGCAGTCATCACCACCGCAAAAACGAATAAATAAACGGACGAGGAGGTGGTTTTCAGCTCTAGGATACCCTATAGTCATGGCCTCTCCCTGTACTACTCCTGTAGCAGCAGTAGACCCTAGAGGCCTGGAGCCTCCTGGCCTAGAGAGAGAGAGATGGGCGTAGGGTAGGGTAACTAATAAAAAGTCTCTTCTTTCTCTCACTCCTAAGCACGTTGGGGGACGCGCCACGCGATCTGTTTCCCTTTCTCTCTCTTGATGCTTACTCATCAGTCATCACCCCCCCAAATGCCAGCTGCCTGCCACACAAGCGCACAGCCTGACCACAGGGCGGGGCGGGACCAGCGGTGCTGACGCTGATGCCACCCCCGAGAACAACTCACCTCATCTCCTTTCCGGATCCCACCGAAATCCGGCTGCAAAGAAAATTACCCATTGCAATCCCAGCTAGAGCGGATGAAGTTAGCGTAACATATGTAGTAGTAAATGGGAAGGAAAGATTATCACCACCAGCAACAGAAACAGTGAAAAAAGAAGAATAAAGCGCAGGGAGATGATTAACCGGCAGATTGCAAAAAGAACAAAAAAACCAACGAATGTTGCGGTGTTTTATTCATGGAAATGGTAGCATATATATGGTATCGGCGCCACAAAGCCAGCAGAAGCAGCAAAACGACATGTCATCATCATATTCAATGGACACCAACCATCCCTCTCAACATCTCTCTCTCCCTCTTTCTCCCCATCATCAGTTAACCTCTCCCTCTCTCTCTCTCTCTAAACATAGATAGATAGACAAAGACTCTAATGGAAACTCAAAATAGCTACTAGCCCTGTACCTGACCCCAACCACCAAAATCTCATCTCAATATGATGCCACCATTTCTCTTTGTCTCTCCAGGGAAACCAATCTTCCAATGGATTTCTCTCATGTTTTTCCTATAAGGTATTTACATGTAACGAAAATCGCAACCCCCAGCCCCCCTCCCTAAAAGATGTATGCTAAATCTAGACAACATTACAGACATTTTCCATTCTTGAGAAGCAGGGTGCTGGCCTATGGACTATGATAGAGGTAAATCAAAATGGAGTATCAAAATACATATGAGGTGAAAGGAGCCCGAAATATGAAAAAAAAAAGTATTGAATTGAATGGGATCGGCATATGAACGGGTGAATGGTAAAAAAAAAAGGCGGCAGAAGATGGGGAATGTGGGGCTCTTTCACTGACAGTCTTAGCTCATTGTGCTCAGGCTCAATGGGGAATAGTTATGCAGGTGGTGAAAATGCTCTGGAGGCTGGTAATGTTGTGCAAGTTTGACGGGGAAAAGGGGAGCTCTATGCATCAACGAAAATGGGAAATTGGGGTACTGGTACCTAAAGCTTCTCAAGAACTGGATACAGAATAGTGACGCACGGTGTAGCGCAGAACATGTAAAGTCGGGCAGATCATCTCCTTCACTTTCATCCCGTCTTTGTATATCTTGAATGTCGGGACAATCCGCACGTTCTCTGCCTTTGCCACCGGAGGGCTGCTGTCGACATTTACCTGTTGGGTTGCACACAAGAGAATACGTGTTAGTCATCGTTTAGCAATGCTTTCCTAATTTGTATCTGACTACTAGAGTTCTCAAAGAGAAACATATTCAGTAGCATACCTTCAGAAAATTTACTGAGGGGCATTCAGTGCAGAGAGTGTTCACCGAAGGTGTGATTTGTGTGCATTGCTGGTTCATTGCCGACATGAAGTAGACAACAGATACCCCTAAAGAAACACGAGTGACCAATTACACAATGAATATGATAATAAATAACATTATAAACAAGGCAATGCAAGCATTTCTAGCATACTACAAACCAAGTCAAACTCATTATAATCTGTGTCAATATCAACTGATATGAGAACGAGCGAACTACAACAGAGAAAGGTAGCAGAGAATAACTCACCTGGTGAGCCTATGGCAGCATGGAGTTGCTCTACATTGGTTACTATCTCTACCTCTCCTCCAAACTTCATATTTGACACATCCTCACCACGAGTCGCCTTCAAAGCAATTTGGGCATGGAACAGAGCTTCTGCAACCTCCTTATCGCTAGGAAGCTCTTTCCGAAGCACCTCATAATCCCGCACGCAATCAGCCCAACGCTCAAGCTGAATAAAATTATACAATACAGGGTCAATGAAATAGTACATTCAAAGAACCAAAAACATCCCTATCCATGCACATTGCTTACCTTAGCGTAGGACGCAGCCCTCCTTAAGAGAGCCTTTGTATAATTTGGTTGTATTCTTAGAGCCTCATTGCAGTCGTTAACAGCTTTCTCCCACTTTTCTAGCTTTGACCAGCAAGCAGCTCGATTGCAGTGAAGCACTGAATTTGAGGGATCATACTTGAGCCCTTCACCATAGGCTATTGATGCATCTGAAAACTTGCCAACCTTAAAGAGATCATTTCCTTGGGCTCGGGCTTTTGCAACTAGTCTCACATTATTCAGAATCATCCCCACTTCTGCATTCCCAGGATCAAGATCTCTAGCCTTTTCAGCTGCAGCAACAGCAGTATCAAACCTGCATAGACCAATCATAAGTTTAAATGCTAATCTGCTTTGATGCAGCATCGTCGAAAATCAAATATTGCATACAATTTAGATAATCATACCTCCCCAAAGCCATGTCAACTTGGGCTCGGACAATATGTACATAGGACTCAGCGAGCATGCCTGAGAGTTTCGCTGCTGTCAATGATGAGGGCAATGTGCCATCCAATTTCAGCAAACTTGCAAGAGTCGACTCAGCCTCATCCAGCTTGTGAAGTCGGAGGAGTGCTTCTGATCTCAAGGCAAGAAGCTACATGGAAAGGACGATGTCAGTGTGAAATCCACAACCAAAAATATCAATATAGCAACATTTTGAGCGCTCCATAAAAAACATAAACTATGAAGAAGTCATTACCAACTGAGAGGAGTCAGCGCCAGAGGCAATGGCAGCATCAGCTTCCCTCAGTGCACTCTTCCAATCCCCAATTTTCCGTGCATCAGTGCTTCTTCCCAGATGCATCTCCACCTCCTGCAGCTTCTGCCACTCAGCGGGATCAGACTGCTGAAGATGACCTGCCTGGGTGAAGTTCCTCCGGGCCTTATCAATCATCCCCAACCTGCAACAATGCAAGCCCTCGCAGCATTTCAGCAACCATGCAAGAATTGTAGCATAACATCTGTCAGAATTAAATTCCTAATTCCAGGGGAGAGTAAGGACAATGTACAGCTTAAACAGAATTAGGAACAGAAATTCAGGATGCTTCAGCATTGTGTGGTCTTCCAGGGGTGAGTAAGGACAATGTATAGTTTAAAGAAAATTAGGAACAGAAATTCAGCATGCTTCAGGATTGTGTGGTCTAAATCCAATGAACCTGACAAAATCGTCACCAAGCAACCTTACAAAGTACAGCTAAGCAGCCACCCTTCCATCAGCATTGTGTGATGGGAGCCTTTAACGTCAAATTTACCCACAATCAAAGCAAGACAACATTGTAGCTTTCCTCACGCATTTAGGTCAATCAACAAATAACTGCGCTCCTTGAATTGCCTAAGGAAAAAAAAATCATTTTTCCCATCCCGCGAGGGCAAGGTGAATAAAATGAATACTGAGTGCGAAGATCAAGCATAGTAGCAATCCCAGAACTAAATCTGACTGCCTCAATGTAAAGGAAAAGTGAAAGGCGCAACACTCATGTTGCTTTCCCCTTGGTCTCGCTCTCAGGGAAAGCTATCCAAGAAAGCAACAGCAACATGCCGATGCAACCATGAACTCGAGCGAACAAAATCGAAGCAAGAACTAGGGATCTATGATGCATATCAGCTTCCGGAATCTAGTACAGATTGCAGCACAATGGAGGAGGCCGGAAAACTGCAGGAGGCTTACCGCAGGCAGACGCCGGCGAGGCGGCTGTGGGCGCGACCGCTGGCCGGGTCGAGCCGGACGGCCTCCTCGCATTCGCGGAGCGCGTCGGCGAGCCGGCCAAGTCCTATGAGCGCGGCGGCTCGGTTGCCGCGACACGCGGCGCTCTCGGGGCAAAGCGACACGGCGCGCTCGTAGTAGCGGAGCGCCTCCGCGTACTTGCCCTTCTTGTACCACTCGTTCCCCAAGCGGGTCACCTCCTGGAGGCTCCCGCCGCCGCCGCTTGCCGGGGAGCTCGCCGGCGACCTCGAGGAGTGCCCGAGGAACGAAGGGGCATCAATGCTGCTCCTGGCGGGGGCCATGCCCGCGCCGCGCATGATGCTCCCGTGGCCGTAGTGGCCGGTGCCGGATCCGAGCACGTCCGGACGGGAGCGCGGCGGAGGCGGCGCCGCCGCCGCCGCCGGGACGCGCCCGGACGAACAGATGTTCCCGGCGGGGAGCGCATTCAGCATCGGCGAGCTCGCCGTGCTCCCACGGTCCCCGCCGCCGCCGCCGCTTCCCCCGCTGCTGCCGCCGGAGAATATCAACGGCCCAGATCCGCACCGCCGGTGCCCCGTCATCCGTGGCGGGTTGCACTCCGCCATCAGCTCGCCGGAGTGCCTCCTCCCACCCGCCATCCCAGCATTCGACGGCACCGGCGACTTGGCCGACCCGGACGACGAGGACGACGACGTCGCCACGCTCGCCCGCGGTCGGAGCGGCGACACCGGCGAGCCAAGATCCGCGAAGACGTTCGCCTTGGCGTCTGGCTTGTCCCTTACCCCATCGTCCTGCAGCGCCAGCGCCGCCGCGCGGAGGCGTACCCGGTCGGCCTCCGACATCACCTGATCTCCCCGTGCCTCCTCAGCAATGCCGGTACCTGCACCCCTCAACTCCCACTGGTCCGCCTCCTCCTCCCCACCTCGCCAAGCAACCAGGCATAGAACCACGCACACAAGAACAACTCGCTCTTGTGAACTACTGCTCCCACCACCCACCACCACCACCCAGCAAGAACCCTGAGCAATAAATTGCCGAGCAAAAGCGAGTGCGGATTCCTCGTGAGGTGGATGGGTTGGAGGGAGGATATCCTCAGCCCTCAGGGGAGGAGAGAAGGAAGGAAGAAGAAAGGGGAGGAGTGGGAGCGAGGGGAAGAAATAGTGGGTGGGAGGGGCGGCCTTGAGAAGCTGCGGATATTCCGGGGTTGAAAGTGAAAAACAGTACCTTTTTTTCTGTGGGGTTATTTGGGTTGCAGGATGGGTTTTGTAGGTTTTTGTTTCTTGTGCCTTGGAATTTAGGGTTTTTCTGTTTTCCCACTGCTTTTTTATGTTTTTAGTGGGGTTTCTCTTTTTCTCTCTCCTAGTTCATGATGGTTTTCTATTGTGATGATGTAGCATAGTTATTTTCATTATTTATAGTTATTTTCATTATTTAGTAATTTGTTTAGAAGATTAAGGTGTCATCGGTTATTTTAGCAAATAAGCATCTGGTATATTTATGTTTTATTTTTCTAATTAGTGTATAGTTCGTGCCCATATCTTCAAAAGATACGTCTATGTTCTAACAAATTTTATTTGTTGCCATCGTTAACATCTTGAATTGCACATGGCTCACTGACACATGCAGCGTGTCGACAATAGATAGAACATAGACACGTCTAATATATGTAAGAGTTGGTTCGTGCTTTAAGTTACATCGCTGGCTTCTTACAAGGATTCCAAGTCCTTTATTACACAAGATAGATGTAATCTTTTTGGTGAGTATGCTTTAATACGCATGTCCTCTGTATGCGGCTCTCCACTTGACGTCACAACGTCTCCATGAACCAGAAAAGGTGGTCACACCAAACATTTAAAATTTTATATCAAATGATATAGAGATAAGCATTCCCACATACGCATAGCTTGTGATAGACATCTCCTGCAGACTGTCGAAACGGCGCCATCAAACTTTTAAAAATTTTATATCTAAAGAGATATTGATGTCTTTCTAGTTATATACGCAATCTTTTCTTACACATATTGTCTATCCCTACAGTCACGACATCTTCAAGGAGTAAGCTTTAATGCTTGTGATCCAATTCTTTCAAAGTGATAGATTCTTTCTACATGTTCGAATCGTCCTGCTAATATATGCATCGTATATTCAATTCATTGTTGACGCATGGCTTGTCGACATGTCCAACGTATTGGCTATAGATAGACTATAAACACGTCTAATATCTATAAAAGTTGGCGGACACTTCAAGCTACATCGCCGGTTCTCAAAATTTTGAATCTTTATTACTCAAGATAAATGTGATCTTTCTGGTAGCTGTGCTTTGATATGTGTGTATTTTGTCTACGACTCTCGACATGATGACGTCTCCATGAACTAGAAAGGGAGGTCAGACCAAACTTTTAGAAAGTTATATCAAATGATATAGCGATAAGTATTCACACGTACGCATAGCTTGTGATACACATCTCCTACATATAGAAGAAACGGTGCCGTCAAACTTTTGAAAATGTTAAAGATATATGATTTCTTTCTAGCTATATACACAACATTTTCTACACGCATTATCTATCCTTAAGAGTCATGACATCTCCTTCAGGAGTAAGCCTCAATACCTGTCATCCTTTTATTTCAAGATATCTTGGCAAGTGAACCAAAAAATGAATTACTAAATTTTACTATATTTTTTTGTGTCGATTAGAACACTTCTCTGTTATGTGTATCATTGGTATCTCTATATTTCTATCCCTATCTTAAGTACTACTATCTTGATACGTCAGCAAGTGAGCGAAAAAATTACTTACATAAATAAGTTCTTAGTATATAATTATGCAATGATACATTACATGTGCTATACAAGTCGAAATTCTATCTTTTACATTTCACCATATATAAATTGTAATTCTTTAGAAAAGATATGTGAGGTGCTAAACGGAATGCACGGTTTAGCCATTTTTTTGGGAAATCAAAACAAGTTTATATATTTCTTCAATGCTTTTTCTATCACGGTATTGCAGTCTTTGAGGTAGAAAACTTTATGAGGGGCTAGAGTTAGATTCCAAAGTTTCCTAACCTCTCTAACATTGTCATGCAAGATAGAGAGAGAAATTCACTATACATGGGTTTCCACAAATGCTTCAATGACTATACTACCCCCAACAAACACACACTTCCCATCTTCATTTTTAGGCTATGCACAGGGATTGCAACAGACTCTTAACATTGAGAAAATGAATTGCATTCCACAATTAACAGGTTATGATCTTTAGATAAATTATGCAGACTGACATCATATCATATACCAGTATGGCATTAAGGTGAAATATCATAACCCTGTTTAACGGAAGTTGTTTTAAAATTTATAATGTTCGGGCAGCCTTTATGGACAAATCAATGCAGATTATATAATGCTAGGCAAGTTGATTTCTATGATAAATCATTCTCATTCGATTTCTTAAAATGGCTTCACTACATGCATATGGATATAGAGAAATAACCGTCACGTTAGTTACTTTTACCGTTACGTGCGTGGTGATATAGTACTATCTTCACCATTACGATGTATATATATGGGTTTGGTTTATACGCTATCCCTGACAAAATCTTCTACCGTTCCCATATCCACCTGCCGCTAGTACCAAGACAATTGACTAGAAAATGCATAGGAAATAGTGAAAATGGGCAAGCATCACTGAGGCTAAAACCACAATTGTACAATTGAAATGGAACGATAGTAGAACTATCAATTTGGTGTCCCCACAAGACAGAGCAACTAGACATGTGTGATGTAACCAAGCTAGCTGGCCCCCATTCACGAAACCTTAAGCGCCCACCTCAAATTGCCAGATCGACTTCGTGAGGCATCATTGTAACCTTAAGCTAGCATGGCCAAGCCAGTAGCTCCAACTCCGACATTGTGCTACGTGGTGCATCATCGCCGTATTAAGCTGCCTTTTAGTGGTGCTTATTTGCTTATGATGTGGTTAAATACGCTTTCAAGTATTTTTTTTCAGCTTTTAAGCTTGATGGAGCAGTCCAACAGTCTAATTTCATCAGAATTTATTAGTAATCAATATGTACGTTTATTTTGGAGCCCATGTACCAATAGTATATTGTATATTCAATATTACAATCAAATAATGTACTGTATCTCTTTGGTTCTCAACTTTGACATGTACGTTTGAATAAGGGAGTTGAGCTGATCCTTTCTTTGCAGGATAAGAGAAGCTTAACAGGAAACTTTCTGATCTAACGAAGTGCGCTACTAGTGACATTACACCCAAAACTTGAACGGTCAATGTATATAGGCAAATGTGTTTGTCTCTCACGAACATGCTAAACCAAACTGCCTATGAACATTTAACTATAGTGACACAGATGAAATTTGGATTTGTTTCCATAGGAGACCCCTCTAAAATAATACTAAATATTTAAATCGAGTATGAAGACTTCGTGCACAGTAATTTAGGTTTAGTTGAAATCTCCAAGTATATCTCAGAATGTGATGAACCTATCCAACACTTAATTTGGGTGAAATTTCTTTGAAACTTTGAGACTCTTTATTTCTTCCCGTTTTAGAACGTGTGTGACAACTGTGAGAATGAAGCTCAATTAGCCCCCACTTTAACGGGATCCGTTCCTCTACTTGGGCTCATTAACTAAAGTAGTTTGACTGGGGCTTAATGGTTGACTTGATGCCGTCCCTTCTTCCTCAGCTCGATGGCAGTTGGCATGCACTCCTATGGGTCAAACATAGTGCCGCAGAGTACAACCCTGCCAGATTTGAAAAATTAAATTGGCACCTGCACATACACTTGTTACATGTATATCTATCAGTAGGCTATGCAGAAGTCTAGTATATACTATGGGAGAGCTTTAAATGGACACAATTAGCTACTAATCCATGTTGTCTTTTTTTTTTTTTGCTACGCAGTGTAGGGTCATCCTTCAGTGAAGATTACATCCGTACAGTGACATGGTTTTGTACTTTTGTAACACATCACTTGTTTGAGAGTCTGAATGGTTGATGTTCAACTTTGGTAATTAGTGAGTGACATGTTTGAAATTATCGAATGTTGACAATAGGTGCGGCTATCTAATGGCCGTCTTTCTTTTTCCTTACTAACACTTGCTACTTCTAGTCATTTGCTTAGCTAGTCAATATCGAAGGGCTAAAATCACCTAGGTACCTATTGACTATTATCATTTGGTAATCAAAATTGAAGGGTTACAAATCAAAAGGTCTCTATAAATTAACTATAAGACTTCCGCTGGAAAATTTAACTTCACAATTGAGAAAGCCAAACTTTTAAGTCAAATATCTAGGTACAACTCAAGAGCAAAAACATTAAATCAAGTCAATTTCTCATTTTTAGCTAAAATTTGTTGAAAAAACTCGACCATACATAACTCCCTTCCCACTCCTAAGAATCTATTCCCAACGTGGTAAGTATATTGACTTTTTTTATATATGTCCTCTTGTTACTTTGTTGAGGTGTATGGTGAGGCAGTTTAATGTGGATATCTACATGGTAGAGATAGTGGTTGAAAATAGTAAAGGTATAGCACTACAACTTATGAAGAAAAATAAAAATAAAGATAGTAATGAGTGCGATTTCTTCCTAAAAAATATAAATGGTTTCCCGATGTTTTGTTACTATAACTCTTATACATAGTGCTGTTCTCATTTAGTCTCTTATCATGAGTAATAGTCTTCCACTTGCAAGATGCACTTCCATTTATACGAGGTGATTGTGATTCTAGGGATACATTGGCTATTTCAAGATACATCAATTGTTCAAATCAAGCTAGACACAAAATGGACAACAACAGTCACAATATGCTATTGGTCGAATGGCATTATTGATCCCTGCACACTAAGATGGATGGATAAAAAAAGAAAGCAAAGATACCTTTCACATTATACAAATACAAATAAAAGGTCGAGCCATCCCAGCTTTAATTCTTAGTGGAACAAAAAAAAAAGTTTGCAGCAGCATAATAATATTCTCCCTAGGATGTGCACTGTAATAGCGGTGGCTCCTACCCTTGCTTCGATTCCACTTCCTTTCCTTTGAAGGAATCCACTGCAACCCAGAAACAAGCAAAAGCCTCAAGCACTTGTCTTCTCTTCCATGGCTTTTGATTTGATCCCTCCAACAAGGACACGGCCGGACCACCCTATATTGCCAAGCCAGCCAACAACCATTGGATCCTAATTAAAAAGCCTCCCAAAGGCCATGCAAGGATATAGTAGTGGCAGCACGCAGCGGCAGGGCGTCAAGTGATCTGTCAGGGCCAGCCAGTAGGGTGATGGTGACCGAGACATGGCCAAAAACAAATGCGATTAGCTAGGACGTGCAGGGTGTTGTAGAGAGCAGAAGAATCTCACACACATCTGAGAGAGATGTTTACGCTGTGGTACCGTGCCGTGCAGCTGCATGCTATAGCTTAAACCCTAATTAAGAATGAGCAGGCCTACTTTGCATACTAAATGCACCAACAACACATTACGACGGTTGTATTTTTAATCCGTGCCATGTGCTGCTGATTGTGGTGAGAGCTCATTTTCAGTAAGTAGCTTGTCTAAAACGCAGCATTAGAGTACAAGACTCAAGTTGGGGCAAGTATCAGACACGAAACAATGGTTGTTATGTGCTCTGGAGTTTTAGTAATCCATCCAGACAACTAGAGTACAAAGAGGACAAGCTATCTCCAAATCAAGCCAAGGTTTTTTTTAGCCGGGCACTCATTGACTTAGGTGGACAGAATCACACAAGTAGGATACAGATCGATGCACATCAAGGTAGCTTTTGCCCAAAGATGGTGGCGTGTGGAGCTGAACCAAATAAAGATCATGCTACAAAAAGAAGATTATCTAGTCTTGGGCGATTTTTCAAATAGTGTATCATTGAGTGTATTGACATTTTTGTTATTGTTTGCACGAAGAAATTGTACGTGCCTTACCGACTCATACATCATATAGGTTATAGCAAGATATACCATAAATGTGCCTAATATCAATGGAAGTAAGAGAGATAGCGGTTTACGCTACTCCACGGGCACATATTGATCTCACACGGGTTTTGTACCACAGTAAACATTTTGTGTTTTGGTGTCAATTTTTTTCTTCCCATTTCAATAAGCGCAACTGGGTAAGGTAGGATAAAGATCGGTGTACTCTAAGATGCAAAGGTTTGCTCATATATTCATCCAAGCATCGAGATCAAGATTAAGAGGAGATGGCTACATGATGAGAGTAGCAAAGCATATCTGAAACACTTGAAAAGGTAGGTGACCTTCCAAAAATGCTTTTACAACTCGTGCACCCTCTCGAAAGGTGAAGCTAGCTCAGACAAACCACTCTCACTTATCTTGGAGGTTTTGCTACAGTTGTGCAGGAATTATTTTCTTTTGTTGAGAGCATACAAGCAATTCTAGGTTGGCCTTAAAGGAAAGGAAAAGGAAGCTGCAGAAATTCTAGGACGACGTGCTATATTCATCACCTTCTCCATTGCGCGTCCCTTCTGCTTTGTACCTGTACCTGGTACCCTGAAAGAGAAAAATCCTAAGTGATTTATTTAGTTGACTGTTAAAAAAAATATTGATTGAAATCTTGAAATTGCAATGAGCAGGTGAGAAAAAAAAAACGCAGAAAGGACAGAGACGAAGGGAAGAATGAGAATTCAAGCAGATCACACCGGTCATGTGCCCGGAGGCCGTAGAGATTCCACCGTCTCCCACGGACACGGGAAACGCTTCGGCTTTGGCTGCACACACACAACACGAAGCCCTCCTGGCCTCGCGGCCTCTTTCTAGCTGTGCTCGCCGCCGCCGTTGCCCGGCCGGCCGGCCAGATTCCGATCCTACTGCGTGGCGTGTGCGTCCATCTCCTCCGATCCGGGTGTACTTGCGCAGCGAGCTGGCGGATTGTTCCGCCACGGTTCGTGTTCATTTCTCACAAGGTACGAGGCTGTACGCCGCCATGCACGGGACCAGAACGTGTGGGCCCAGCGTGGTCCTCCGCTGTCCTCCTCCACCGTTCGATGATGCGCGAGTGGCTGAGAGTTGCCGTCTTCTTTTTTTTTTCTTTTGTTAAGATGATGGAGTATGGAATCCGTTTCAAAAAAAAAATGACGGAGTACGGAAGGAATTGTCTTCTTGAGATAGGTTTCCTGTTGGTTTTTCTTCAATGTGCATGCGAGTTGGGTTACGCAATTGGTTATGTTTGGTTTACCGCCACAACTTGCCGCATCTAACTGGTTTAATGTTTTTAGTCCTTGTGTCATGATTCATGAATCTCCAATTGAAAAAAAAAATAGTCGAGGGTATATTACCAAATTTTCGACTGGCGTTAGCCTCAAAGAAATTAAATACATGCACAAAAGATCTCAATGCAAACACAAAGTAAGAGTCCACAAGTAACCATGCGAAAAAAAATCTTTTACAGTCGAGTGATCCAAACCATTACCACCACCATTGCATCATCATTGGCATACCATGCTTTTTCAGTCATTGCCTCATTGGTTCCACATGCTATATAGCCAATTAGCCATATAGGCTCAGGTCCATAGCTAAACATTTACCATGATTTATGTGCGAGGAATTTTCTGCCACACAATGTCATGCTAGGGTACGCGTTGGTTTAGCTGATTTTATAGCACGATACACTGTACAAGATGCGTACTAGGGGAGAAAACAGGCATAAGATGAGCCACGACAAAGCTGGCTTGGCTTGGAAACATGCCATTTTGCAATGAGGACGGCGTGCGTTCGAACCCCACACAAACTAGCGAGACATCCCGTGGCACATTCCATAGCGGCATCTGGCATCTTCCAAATTCTTCTGCAATAAAAAAAAAGAGAGAGGAAGGGGCACTCAAAGACGAGCGGTAGATAAAGCGAATGGGCTGGATGGGCCAGCTGGCCCAAACGAGACCGAACGAGGCTCGGCTTTCTTTACTCGACGGATTCCGTACCGCCGGCCCCACCCTCTTCGACGACGCTGACGGAGCGGTGGGGCCCGCCGGGGAAATTCCCTCGTCCAATGATGACGGGGTGGCGAACGCGCGCTTCCCATTCCTCACCACACCCCCGAGAGGAGAGGAAGGGACGGGGGCCCGCGAGAGTGCCTGACACGCTGGCCCGACCTTCCCGGAACGGGCAGCCTACTCATTCTCCCCAACGGGCGCGTGCGACGGCGAGGCCGGAAGGACAGCGAGCGACGGCCGCGCCACTGCGCTCGCCGACGCGCGGAGGAAAGGTGAGATCAGGACCGTTGGTTCGGGCACGGACGGCTGACGTCGCGCGCTGGGGCTGGACCCGGGGGACCGGCTCCCGGATCGCGTGGTGGCCCCTCTCTCCCTCGTCGGGATGACACCGGAGGAGGGAAAATATTCGCCAGCTGGGATGCGGGCCCACCCCCTCGGATGGGCCAGTTTCGGTTAAAGACACATTTCCATTTTTGTTTTGGTTGGGCTATTTTCCTCCTGAGCCATCAAGGTTTTACGCTTTTCGACCGGAGTAGTAATATCCTTTTGGCAGGACTTCTTCGCTAGCTTCTCGCGAAGCCTTATCAAACAGAGGAACAGGAAACGGCTTCACTGGAGGAGCCCCACAATTCCCGTTGAGAGGAGCCGGTTGAGAGAGGAGAAGCAAAAAATAGCTCCTCGCGGCTTCATCCCCTTTGCGGGGCAAAAATCCCCACCATGACCCTTGGCACAGGGCGCGGAGGACGCTGTCGCCCTTGTGCGCCGTCACCCTAGTGTGGGGAGGACGGTGACGGCACAAACGCTGGGGGCCGGAGCCCGAAGGCCACGACGGCGTGGGCGATGGGGGCAGGAGGGTGGCGACGGCGCGCGCGGGTAGGGATGGCGGGAGGCGGGGGCGGGCCAACGGGGGATGGCGGAATGCGGGGGCTGGCTAGCGGCGGGAGGCGGGGGCGGGCTAGCAGCTGGAGGTAGAGGCAGGAGTTGAATGTCAAGCGACCTGCGGGAGGAAGAGAAAATAGATCGGTAGCTGGATAAGGAAGAGAGAGAAGGGGAAGGAGAGAAAAATAAAGGAAAATTTTGGGAAGAAAAAATAAATAGGATGAAAAAAAGGAAAGAATATTATGGGTATTTCACTTATCTTTCCACTTTAACCTACCTGCTTTGAGAAGCTGTTTTGCCAAACGTTTTTCTAACTAAAAATACTGCTTCATCAAAGAAGCCACAACCGGAACCGTTTCAGCCACAACCACAATCTTACCAATAAGCCTTAAGTGTGGAGACGTTGAGAAACAGGTAGCTAGCGACGTGGCATGGCATGCCTCGTTGGCTGAAGACGACATCTTAAATCACCGAGAGTAAACGAGGCTGACTGAACTAACCGAGAGTTACGTTTACGAAGGTGAACCCAACAGCCGGGAAGGAAAAAAGGAACTGCCACGAGCCCTCGTACGAAATCAAAAGACCAGCGCCTTGAATGCGGGCATGCAGCGGCGGCCAACCGGCCCGATCTTGAGGTGAGCGAGTACACGCACATCTCACTCCTTCCTTCCGTCAGCCGCGCGCGGCCACGCCGGTCGCCGCGCATCATTGCCTCTGCCCCGCCGGCCCGGCCGTGCCGCGCCCGCAACACACGGCAGCAGCCCGGCCAGCAGCGCGCGGGGCGTCGTCGCGTGCGCCCCCACGCCGCGCGCCGCGCCGCGCCACTACGATCTTGATGGCGGATCGGGGCTACTCGCCAAGCCGTCGCCTAGGCTGCACATCAAATCTCCGGCAGCAGCATTTGGGAGGACTGGACCGATGCGGCGAGCGACGTGACCGGTCGGATCCGCGGACTGGGACGCCGGTCATCGATCGGGAGGGAGATGGCAATGGCGTGCGTGCCGTCTTGCGCTAAGCACCGCCGTGATGGCGATAAAGCCGGTTCTGTACGGGTGTGCATCCTGGCTACATTACCAGCTGGATTAATTATGCAGCGATCATATGGATGAGTGCGACGGGGGGCGCATGTGGCGTGTGTGGGCATTTGATCTCCTTCACTAAATTGTGTGCAGCCCGATCCCCCTTTATCGACCATCCATTTAGATGGATGGTTCTAGGCACATTTCTTTCACTTTGGGAATAACCATTACAAATGGGAGTGAGAATTCAAGCTGCCATTTTTTTCTTTTTCTTTTTACCTCAAATCGTGTGGACTGCAGAGACGACACATGCCGGTTTTGCTCAGGGGAGCGCTAAACCAAATAAAGGTGCTTGATGTTTCTGCTGCGCCTCTCCAGCGGCCACGCGCTTCTTTATAATAATCTTTTTCAACGAAGGCCGCCGGCCACTGAGACCACGACACGTCTCGCTAAAAGGGCACCCGGGCCACTAACTGAAAGGCTTCTCTTTGCTACGCGCTGCACCAACACACGCACACGCGTGTTTAGTAGTACGAACGGGGCTGGGAGCCACTAAACTAGGGATCAATCATCTCGCGTTAGTTGCCGGTTTTCCTTCCAGCCTTTGTCTACCTGTGATTCTGTGGGCTGCTAGACGCCTACCTAAACTGCTGCCCAAAAGCTCTAAAAACTGAAAGTGTGGTGCCCTAAAAAGAAATCCATCTGGTACAAGGTCACTTTTGTTCTGCAGACACTCGACAATATGTTGTATACTTCCTTGAGCCAACAGGAACCCACTAGTGTGGATCGTTTTAGGCCATTGAGATGGCATCAAGATTAAGTAGTTGACCCTTCATTAAGTAAAAAGAAGCTACTCATTCAGCTAGCATAAGTATGCATTAAACTATGCAAAGACACAACAAGTCTAGCCCAGCAAAAAAAAAATTGAAGTGATCAGCCATCTAGGCAGATACTTTATGTACAATTGAGTAGTGAGTACTTTGACTGTATGGATCCTAGAACGAATTAACTACGATGCATCATAAAATTATACTAGCATCGGTACTAATTAATCAAGATCCAGGCACAAGCAAGCAGCAAGCTCAGTGGCGGCAGTACACACACGCACACGGACACGGCTGCGCCTTCCCCTTGGCCGCGCATGTGTTTTGCGTAGGGGAGACAGATTATTTTCAAAGCCCTAGGCCTAACCCCCTTTCGGTTTGGTCGGTTGTTATAATAATATGCTTAGTTAGCGCCCTAATCCTTCTGGTCTTAGCAACGCGAGAGCTGGCCGTCCCACCAAGACAAATCTGCTAATTCCAGGGCTCAAAACTGGCCGGGCATGATCTAGATGGAATATTACAGGCAGGATCAGCAGCTCATGTGCATGCCGTCCAGCTGCCGCGGTTATTTAGTCCTGCACAAGGCGCATGCATGCATGTGTGATTGGTCTAGTTTGTTCATCAGGATGCTAATCTGCCGCGTCGGCGATCCAGCACCGTTCATCGCGCATCGAGATGTGTGCGGCCGGTGGGAGTGAGAGGGGGTGCAGTTCGTGTGGCAAGAACAGGCCAACAGGAGCCAATGGCTGGTGCTGCAGTGTGCGCAGGGGAATCATGTATGGATGGGTGTGCTTACTTCATCAGTTTGTCTGCAGCTTATTCAGTGGATTAGCAGTTAGCACAAGTGGTGATATACTACCAAATCTGGGCGCAGGAGGGTGGTGCAGTTTGTGATGCCTGTCACTCACCCTGGTTGCTCAATTCAAACAAACTACACCAGTTGAATAGTTGCCTGCAAGGAACTCATGCTGTTTTTGTTAATCACCTTCTCTGATGGAGAGGGTAAGAATACTGATACACTTCACAATATCCCATACATGGTCCCAAGGCCTGGTTTTTCAAGTATACTGCACACTCATATGCAACAAGTATTCCTGTGAGTTTGGAGAGGAAATTGCAGTAGAGAAAGTGTAGATGGACGTCTATCTTAGATTTGATGCTTCTGAACATTTGGCAGATCAAATAGAAGAAACAAGCAGTAATGCATGTGTCCTCATAGCTATAACCTTTCCCTGATCTGTGAGCATTTGAAAAGCCCTCCAAGCAGTTAACCCAGATTAGTTCCAGGAACAACTGGGCATGGAATAAGGGAAAACAGTATAGTAGTGTGTGCCAAGCCATGTTTGCAAGATTTGCAAGCCTTTAACAATGAGATTTGATCCCATGAGGCCATGTGCAGGCTGTCAGCGGACACGCCCAGAGTGAGGGGAGGGGAGGATAACTGGTCTGCACCCTCATTCTGTGCACTTACCAGAACTGAGAGCTCCATAGATTCCATTGCACTGTGCCAAGGGAAAAAAAATAAAGGAGTTTGATTAACAACAAAGACATCATTGTTTTGGCAAAGAAACAGAGCTGTCTCTTTGCAACCATTGGCTGAATTGAAGTGATAAACTATGCGAAAAGCATGTGATTATCTATACAAAGTGGGTTTAGTTGGAGTGTGGTTTGAGAGGAGGGACAAGATCTGTGCTTGTCATGGAAAAAGATTTCAGGCCTTTTCATGTGAAGGTTCAGTGTATGCAGCTGAAGAAGCTCTCCTTTTGTGCCCCATTGGCCAGAGCAGAGCATATTTATAGTTCACTGTGGCCTGCACTGCATGGATGGAAAGATAAAGCTTGCCCTCCCCTTGTTAATCATTGCTTCCCATTATTATAAAAGGGGGAGCTCCAGCAGGCAGTGTGTGAAGCTTGAATCCATTGCAGTTTCTGGCCCTGCAGACGGGAACTCAGCAGCCACTGGGTTTTGGGCAAGGTGGCACAAATGGTGAATCAGTTGGAGCATGGCAACAGCAAGCATTCTGGAAGGAGGCAGGTCTGCCTGACCCAGATCCAGGCCACGGTGAAACAAACCTGTTGAATTTCTTCCACCCATCAGGGCATAACAAACACTTGCACACATGCACCCATCCATGCATGCCAATAAAAGGTGTCATATGCAATGCAGTGCAGTGCAATGCAAGGGTGTTTATGGCCATGGTGGTGGTGGTTGTTGCAAGGCATGAACAAGCAAGCAGCCAAGCATGTGATCTGAGTGGCCAAGGCATAAATGTTGAGAGTGAGAAGAGGGAGCCAAGGCAACACCTCCTGTGAACCATGGAACTAAAGAGTGGAGAAAGGTAGATGGGCGCACACCTGTCCAAGTTAATGCAGATCACACCCTCCACCTGTGAATGTGATGCCACACTTTGTTCTTGTTTTATCTTTTCCTTTCCTTCTCCCCTGATGGATGATGCATGATCAAGATGATTGGTCCAGCCACAAGTCACATCTTTCTTGGAGTCATAAGCCAATGAATGGTGCCTTTGGGAAGGAGGAAAAAAGTTGTTGAATGACACATAATGGATAAGTTATAGTAGTACATTTTGTTTGGATTTGTGTGATCTGCATTCCGCCATTCCAACCCAAGGACTGGATTGTACTTTTGTGAGCCGTGATGCTTACTCTCCAACAACCACCTCCCCTTCACCCTTGCTGACCTCAAATTGAACCTAGACAAAAAAGAAATTTGCAACCAGGTAAACTCTTCTTTACTTTTTTTGTGGAGTAAACTCTTTTTTTTTTTTAAAAGATGCATGTAGGATGTGCATTTCATTTTCACTCACAGGCACACACACCTTACTTGTCCTCTACAAGGGCTTTTCTAAATGTAAATCTGTCGAAACCATTATCCACCGACATCAAAATTGACAATTCGCGAAGTCACAATGAATTGAACTTGACTACCCTGAGTAATTTTTCTACACAACTGCACTTTTTTACTTTGTCTCTTCAAAGATGTACGTGTGGTTGCTTCAAGATCAAGATAGGTCAAATGTGGCAATGCCTCAAGATCCCAAAACAAGAGTTGTTATATAAATAGCTTATCCATTATGGCAACGAGTAACTAACCTGATTAGGTCCAATGAGGACCAGGCCAGGTAAGGGGATCCAAGGGGAACAGTAAACACTAGCAGATCGCAAGTGAAGCAGGGCATGTGCAGTTAAAATTGTTTGACCGTACTGCAGTGAGTACTATATGGTAATGAAAACCATGCAGAGTTTTGTTTTTAAGGATGAAACCATGGAGATTTGAAGAAGAGGAGATGGGCATGCAGATCTTGGTTAAAAAGTGGCATGACCCGTTGAGGAAGTGTGATTGGTCTATGTTGGATCGGGTTTGAGTTACTTATTGATTGGACATTTGTTAATTTAATCCGCCATGGACCGGGCTGTCTTCCATGGTAGTGGTAGTAGTTTGTTTATCTTTTTTTGCTCTTGATCAGGGTCTTAATTTGCCTTGAGATGTGCATGGTTTGTAGTCGAATGCAAGCAACAGCTCAACTATAAATGTAGAAGGGATCTATCGCTATGCTCAATCAGAAGAAACATAATTTTGTCAGGCATTGAAGGGAGAGCTAGCTATAATCAGAAGAAACATATATTTTATCTCACGTTATTAAAGGGGTTGGAGCTACACTTACAAGTTACAACAGTTAGGTAAATTCTAGAGTATTGTAGTCATAACTTTTTTGAGTTTTTTAATACATCCGAAAGGCGCGCATAATTAAGACAGAATGTTTTTCTCTAAAAAAATGCATGCTTATGGCTGCATCTTTTTTCTTGTGAGATATCGACTTTCAGAGTAATTAAATTCAATGCCAACATAAGATTCCATGCACATGAGTTAGTTTTATTAACTGAAGCATTGTTTTTTTAATTTTAATAAAATGTTCTGGCTGGTGCTAGGGATGGTTACGATGGGCAGGCAGACATAAAAGTTGAATTCAGAGTGACTAAAAAAAGCCCACAACCATAAGAAACCTTGTAGAGCAACAAAAGGATTACAACAAACATAACATGACAGTAGCTTTAGCTGAGCCTGTGGTTGTACAGATTTTCCTTGTACCAGTATCCTAATTCATGGCACTTTTAATTGGTTCCCCTCTTCGTCTCTGATCTGAAAAACGGACAAGGCACAATTGCGCAAGTTGCATTAGGCAGACAGGCACATTATTTCCCTGCCCCAATCTAACTATTTGGTCTTAATGCTGCCACTAATGGCTGAGCAGCTGTACCATGATGTGCTCCATCTGGGGCTAAAAGGCTGCAGCCTTTCTATGAAAAGGTTAAGCGCACACCCTTATTGCAACTTTTCAGGTAGGTCATGGCGTCATACAGCTAGGGCGAGAGAGCATCTCGGGGAAGGATTCCATCATGGGAAAACATGGCGTTCCTTTCTGTTGTCACAGCGATAGATTCTTTCTTCGGTTTTGCACATGATCTTTGAGCCCCATCCAATGATCCAACCACCGAAAAGCTGAAGGCTTTTGCGAGCTCGTGGCAACTACGGCCGGCCTTGGTCTCTTCTGCTTGGCATATGTGACGAGCCACCCGTTGTAATGTAATGTGTGATGGGGAAAGCTGGTGTCTCCGGTAGATCTGATCTGAAGCTGACCTCACGGCACAAGAACAGGACCTGCCTGACATCTCGTCCATCGATTGGTTTCTGCATGCATAGTCCCTTTCTCCTTGATGAGGACACGAGTGCTCTCTTTCACGATAGGGCTTGTGGCAGCACGCCAGCACCTAGCTATCAGCGAGCTCCGTAATTGTAAAGACTTTTATTTACATGTTGCGAGCAATGGAGCTCAAGAGTACAGCTGCACACGACGGTTGTGGTAGCAATATGGGATGTTTGGTTTGGCTGCCAACAAAAGAACACATCAGCAGGCAGGGGAACAAAGCCCAAACGAGGCCCACATGGTCGCCATGCATGGCCCCCAAGATCGAAGCCCAAACTTCTCTTCCTTGCTTTGATCCACCATTCGGTGACAGGAGCCTCGATCCGTGGCACGAGCCACTGCAAACCAAAGAACCTGAGGACACGAAATCATGTCTCACGGTTGCCTGGACACGCTAGCTAGGTAACCACTTCATAGGAATCTCGAGGTGGTCTTTTATGATTGTATCTAGATTACTACCTTAACAAAAAAAAGTGAGATCAATGTTTGTTGCTGTACAAATAATGGTTGAGCGAGAAGTGTTAAGCATCTTGGAAGCCGCCGTAAAGTGAAGATGCTCCAACACAGCATGCTGCCAGACGCCCAGGCGGGCGAGAGAGATGCTGCTCGTGACAATAATCAAAGGCGGCAGGCATGATGGGAAGAGAGCACGCGGGCCGAGGTTGCTTGAGCCCCGGGGGGGGGGGGGGGGGGGGGGGGGGGGGGGGCGCCGTGACGTCACCACCTACGGCACCGGCGCTGAAAAAGCCGGCGCCGGGGCTCGTGCGCGGGGCGCGCCGTGACGCTCGCTCGCGGTAGCAGCGTCAGGCCCGGCAGCGCGGCGTGGCTAGCGCCCGCCCGACGCGTGGGCGGGCTTTGCGGGGTGCCGGGAGCCCGGGGGTCCCCGCTCGGCTCTCGGCTCGGAGCTCGCCACGACGCCACGTGAGTGGGGCGCGCCCCAGCACGTGCGGCGCCACATGGTGACGTGAGCGCTCGCCTTTTCTACGCAGCCTTCTTCTGCTCGCTCCGATATGCGATGGCCATCGTCTGTCATCGGCTTCTTTCTCTCTCCTGCTTTGGTTGCTCGGTTAGTAACAGTATTACAGTAGCACATGGATTTGTATTTGGATATGAGGGGCCCTTTTGCTTGCATTGGATTCCCTCCCCATTTCCCTAGCCTTGCTGGACCCTATGTCCTGCGACCCTATCCATTTCTTATGTGCCCTCCCTCCTCCCTCCTCTTTCTCTGACTCGTAAGTAGTCGTGATTAGGATGGAGAATGACATGACACTTGATGAATTGTGCACAGTATCAACAACTTTCAGGAATACAGGATGGATTGCCTTGAGCACGAGAAAGTTCCAGCGCCCCGTCAAACCTGAAGCCCCTCTTATCCGTTCATGCTGTGTGTGTGTGGTCCAATCGAAACTTAACTCACCGCCGCTCCTGCCGGTAACCACAGTTACTGCCTCACGCATCCAATATAATGCATCAGACACCAAGCTAGGAACAATGCAAGATGCCATGCCAAGCCGAGGCGGCGGTGGAGTGTGGACCGGTGGTGCATGGCGCGCCATCGCTGCAAATGCAAACCCGTTATTGATGATGGGATCCCAAGCTCTAGCTAGCTGGCCACTGTTCAGGTCAAGACCGTTCCCCTGTAGCCGCTGCATGCACGCTGTAGCTGTAGGCGACGGCTGCACAGTGCACGTACGGTCTTATGTGTATAGTGTACACCCCCGAATCTGCTGCGCGAGTGCGACGACGGCGACGTACGACCCATGGTTTCCCCAGATACATGTACATGGGCCCCTGGCAAGCGAAGATGCAGGAGAGACATCATGACTCATGAGCTGCGAGCGAGGAGGATGTATAGCTCCAAGATCAACATGGCCATCCCATGATCGATGAGGGATTGTGTCCCTGCTCGCTCCTTACTTCTGATGCGTATTGCATCATTGAGTGAAGAAGGCCAGGGGGGCTCGCCATGCGCCCATACATGCATTCAATTTTCCCTGAGCCACTGATCTCCTAGTGCTCATGGAACTGAAACATTCCTGCCATCAACGAGAAACGCATTCATCATGGCATCTGCGCGGTAGCGGTACACAACAGGTCTGCAGGCCTGCAGCAGATTCGAAATGCTCGATCGGTGTTGTCCCGTGCATGCAGTTCTGTACAAGGTCAGTATTCGATGTTGGGACGCAACAATCCAACCAAGGATAGCTTTTTTTGTCTGCAATACCGAAGGTATCAAGCTGAAGAAAGGGAACAGTGACCGAGTTGGTTTAATCAGCCAGGAATGGTAAAGAGAAAAGGCCAAGCATGAAGGCTGACTTTACACAGTTGTGGGGTACAGTAACACATGTGGTTTTATCAACAACAGTTATCCAACAACATCGAAGCAGAATTGCAGATAGCCTTAATTTTGACGACTACATACACATGGGCCTTTACAGAAACAAATGAATTACACGGGCAGGGTCCATCTGTAAGGCCCATTAAACATGGTGGTACACTGTAGGCATTCAAAACTTCAGAGCCCAGATAAACATGCCTGACTATATTCATCACCTCTACAAGCTACAGCCGAGTTTGGAAAAAGATATACACAGCAGCATTTCTTGACTCACCAATATGGAGATGGCCTCCATGCTGAAATCAAAACCCTAAGCAGGAGAAAATGTGACCTCTGCAAGACCCCGAAGCAGCTTCCTTCGGACCACTCACCAAGGCCATCCAGCTTCGAACTGACAAGAGAATACCCATTCCCCACATGCATGTCCAAAGAACAGTATGATGCTCACCGTACAAAATATTTGAAGATGTACACGTTGACATTATGGAAAGGCAGACAGAGGCTATCCTTCCCTTACTAAAGTAAATCAAGGATAGGTTGTTGCCCTGATGAGGAGTTGGAATGAGGGGGCCGTGATGCTCGGGAGAGGGCTGACTGTCCTTGATTTCTACCACGCCCTCTTCCAACAGCAGCAGATGGAGGAGGGGCAAGTCTGGGTGGACCATGTGCGGCATTGTTGGTCGACATGGACAGTGATCCAAAATCAGATTTTGGCTGCATCATGCTCTGGCCTGCACTGGAACTACTTGAATTGGAGAGACCTGTGCTCAGTCCTCCAATTGGATTTCCGAACCCTAGAGTTGTGTTGCCCTGATTCAAATAGCTGCCAGTTGAGTTCATACCCATTAGATTAGAAGTGTTGGACCAGCTCATCTGGTTGCTTTTCATTTGCCCCAGAGAATTTCCACTGCCACCAAGCCCTATGTTTCCTGAGCTAAATCCAGAAATACTTTGATTTGTGTTTGCCCAATGCTCAATTGTTGAAATGCTAGTGGCACTGCTAGTTTTTGGGGGCCAATCAGCAAAAGGGTCAACATCATCAAGCACATCGCTAGACAGCCTTCCGGAATCATTCTCCTTGTTAACAGACAACGGCGCATTGAAGTCAGATGATGAGCTGCTACGAGGAGGCCACTCAATGTCAACAGGAACACATGAGCCAGAAGTTTGAGGTCCTGAACTGGGTGCAAGAGATTGAAGGGATGGAAGTGGTTGTGCTGGAGGGATTGTCGCAGCTGTAACCTGAGAGACTAATGATGGCTGCTTTGTCTGAGTGCTGAAATCAAATGGGAGTGTTGTGGATTGCTTTGTTTGAGTACTGAAGTCAAAAGGATCTGATGAAGGTTGGTTTGTTCGCGCACTAGAATCAACAGAGAGAGATGGACCACTGGTTTTCTTAGTAGGACCCCAGTCTTCATCCCATGCAGTGGTGCTCTTTGCAGCTGGTATCTGTACTGGCATAGGTTCTGAATGAATTCCATTTGTTAATGAAGGTGATGCTTTTACCTCTGTGTTCCCATTATCTGTAACAGTCACACCACGCTTCTCTTCAATCTTGCTGTAGAAGTAGGTTGTAGTTTAGCTAATATATTGATGGACACATGGAGAGAAAGATGCAGGATAATAGATGGTACCTTGTGATATCCTTGACAAACAGCATATACTTGGCAAATTGTTGTACATTCAGTTGATGTGCTGTGAGCAATGGGAAGATGAGAGGAATCACATGTTCCGCAGCAAATTCAACACCACACTGGATCAATAACAAAAGACTTGAATTGAGTATTATTGAGAAGTAAATCAATTGGCATGGAAAAAAAAGCTGCTCATAATTCAGCTATCGTAAAAAAATGTCAAGAGCTAACCTGTTTATAGACTGCATTAGCAACACCAAGTGTACACATAAGAGTTGGCGCAGAATGATCAACTGCTGTGCAACGCCGAACAGTCTCCAAGATACCCAGTATACCTTCTTTGTCCACAGATGGTACAAGATCTCCTAAACAGCGCAAGGCATTTACACGCACCTAAAGTGCAGGAACAATTAAGAACATAAGATAAGTGACAGTACAAAGTGCAGAATGATGCATTCATCAAATTGAGGCAGGAGTATAGCACTACCCAAGAAAGTAGTAAATATTCGCAAACAGATGAGTAGATGAAGAAAAAAAAGAGAGAGCAATGCAATGATAGAATATTAAATGTCAATCTTGATCACCAACACAAATTAGAACTAAGACGGTCCGGTGTAACATCACTCTGCATGCTATATGTTACTGGTATTGTTTAAGAAAACCAAAGTGCATCATTATGAAGCATTACTAAAGTTAGGGCCACTGGCCAATATTTGGTGTAAGAACAGATTAGAGACACAGGACCAGTAACTAGCCGCATGAAGGCTCACAATCACATTAGAAAACCAAGTGTTCAACATTACATGGTTCCTATCCTTTTGTTTTCAGCAGTTTTCCATTTTATTGAAGTTAATGTTATTTCCATGTTTTAATGCTCTTCATGTGATTAAAGATAATAAATACATTGTTAATAAACAAAATTATATAATGTGCATACCGCGGCAACTGTAGTTTTTAGAGCTAATCCATGAACACGTGGCAGCACAGCCTGTTTTACTAGCTGCAGGAGAGAGAGGAATAAAAACATTATATGAATACATGACATGCATGCTTTGTTCATATACTGAAATTCATTCATCAAATGAGAAACCATTAAGACAAACAATTAAGAAAAAACAGCATTTTTCTACTGATGATGGGAATAAAACACAATCGAATGGTTAATATTCATTATAGCAAATTAGTTGAGGGTAACCTTGATGTCAAGTTGACGAGACAGCGGTACTGTTCGACGCAGAACCTCTTCCTGTAGCCGGGGATCATTGTCATCATAAGCACGGACCAGCATCGGAAGAACATGTGATATCAAATGTTCCTGTGTAGCCTGCACAAAAGAAAAATATGCACAGTGAAAAAACTACTGACTAAATTACATTTTAGTAAAAAATCATTTGTGAATTAAGATCACCATTCCATGGAATCGTATAGAATTATAGATAACATAAAGGAATAGTATAATGTATTGATATTTCATAAAGTAACCCTGATTACCTTGTTAATAATGAGATCTGCATGCTTCACAAGCAGTAGAAGGGTTTCGCCAGATGCTGAAGTAAACACTGGAACAAGTGCAGGCAGTGTTGAAAGCTCAAAATCACCTTTATCCTGTAAAAGAGCCAAAAGTAACGACCTTTCAAAATAGTTCAGAATACATGTAAATATGGTCACTATATAACACATCCTGATGCATTTCGCTTAAAAAAACTATAAACATGTGGTATCATGGTGCAACTAAAATAATTCAATTCTGGATAAGTTGTGGATCTTGCAAAAAGAATGATACAAATCGCATGTAGTTAGGACTTTACTACATTAAGATGCATATTATATGGAAAGTACTAGCAAGATAAGCAGCTACTCAGAGGGGATTTCATACTATTCTTCGAATAGAAAGAAACTCTATTCATGCATTATAAAAGGATATAAATGAGAAACAACAGAAATAACCTGAGATTCTGCTATTGTTAGAACCATGGGCAAAATCATTGGCTGCATAACCATGTTCCGCAGCTCAGCACAAAGAGGAGGAAGAACCTGGTTGGAAAGTGTAAGTCAGCTTTGAAATAACTAATGGATCAACTAAATAGGTGGCAATTCTTTTTCATGGACAAAAAAAATGTTTCAAAGGCACACACAGAAAATACAGGATTGCAATATTAGAACGGGTCAATCAAAGAAATTAAGGCCTAGAAATTGAGGTTTAAATATTCTTTTCTTTATTTCCGTAAAGGAAGTACCACGTGCCGAACACAATCAAACATTATGAGATCCGGGAAAGGGAATTTCTAGATAGCCTGTCCCATGCTTTCTGCAAGGAAGGTGATTCAAACCCAGAACCTCAAGGACGCAAGTGACTCTATCACTTGCCCCTCTTTTTTTTGCATGGTAAGATATTTAGTTGACAGTCTCCAAAACATTTTCAAAGTGAATAACAAAAACACACTCAGATTAGATATTTGTTCTTGATTAAAGCTTAATATCAGCAAAGGAACTTGAACACTATATGCTGGATTG
This sequence comes from Setaria viridis, assembly GCF_005286985.2. Classification (NCBI taxonomy): domain Eukaryota; kingdom Viridiplantae; phylum Streptophyta; class Magnoliopsida; order Poales; family Poaceae; genus Setaria; species Setaria viridis. Next base: position 28,739,040 of record NC_048267.2, on the reverse strand, counting down.
GAATGGAAACATAATATATGTATTTGAGTATGATGCACAAGGGTGAAAAAATAAACGTAACAGTTTGATTAAAGTATTGAGCAAAGTCAAATGTATCGTTTAGTTGAACAAGATAAATGTGTATGTTTAATTGAACAAATGCAGGTTCCAGTAGCTTCTATGAAGCGATACATAGTGATAAGAAAATGGTGCCCACAGTTAAATCAGAGTAGAGTAGTAGACACATGGGAGTAGTATTAATTGGAAGAAGATAGTGAATGAATTGCAGCACTGAACATACTTTATATCGAAGAACTCGGGAATCAAAATCCTTCCACATATCTGATAATGCCTTCAAAAATTCTGTCTTCTGCATGTTATCTCTCTCCTGAAAGGAACGTCATCTTAAAAATTAGAACCATCTCTAGGTACCAAATCGTGTGTCGTCTCATTCGCCAAATAGCAGTCAAGCAGGCAATACTCTTGCTGCTGAGGTGACAGGTACACTAAAATAATCTAGTCAAAGGTGATTCTCAGACAGCAAAGAAGCAAGATTGATACGCACGCAATTGAAACCTGGAACCTTAGAACTCATACAAGAAAATAAGCTGAAGGGGAATAACATATACATACCAGCAAATGGTCCAGGAAGCGAAGAGCGCGCAACCTCGTATCATCACGAAAGAAAGAAGAACCTATAGAAAAAGGATATTTTCAAAAAACATTTCATGAAACTACCAGTGATGATTGTGATTTGCGCTACCAGTGGGCAACACAAAAGCTCTACTGATATTCCCTTAAATGAGGAAAAGGAAGGCGATACACACCTGTAAAGGCCATAGCACTAGGACGCGATACTGCATCCATTGATAGCATCCTTTGCAAATCCGACACCAAATCCGAAGGAATATTAGAAAAGGCTTCACTTGTTAAATACGTCAAGGCATTCATGTACTGTGAGAATAGGGGGAACATCAACAAAGGTGCAGTAGAATGCAGATACAACCTTAACTGATGGTCTACTTGCAAAATTGAAGGGGAGAAAATATGATGTCTGTAGTTCAGACCCTAAAAGAACAAATTTATATCGGGTAAATGCCATCATTCAGATGTTAACACGTACCATTTTAACATTGTTATGGCAGTCCAAAAGTGGCCTGCGAGCAATCAGGTGGTAGGCCAGACAACCAAAGCTAAACATGTCACACGCAGAGCCGACTTTAGAATCTCCACTTCGGACCAATTCTGGTGCAGTGTAATTCAACGATGGTTGAAGAGGTAAAGCTGTATCCTCGACATCATAGTCCTAAAAAGAAACCAAGCAGATAGATTGGTAATGATTCAGAGCATTGGAATACTAAAATAAGCAGGGTTCACAAAACAGGTCCTAAAGTCGCCAACCACAGAAAAGGTGCCAGAAAAAATAGTTAGCAATGGGTACGATTAAACGCAAAGTATGTCCAGTTGTTCACCTTACTTAACTGCAGAAAATTGCAATAACGATTAACATAGGTTTGTGGTACTATCATGTATGCCATTACAAAGGCCAGCAGTAAAAACATGCTACATGCAATCACCACATATGACAGTAGTGTTACATTTTTTAAAACTAATACAGAAAAGATCAGATCATGTCTAAATTAAACTCTATGCCAGAAAAAAATGTATCATGCAAACCTAAGCGGCAAATTTAGAACTTAATTACTTAAGAAAAATTATTAGATTTTCTAGAAGAATGTTTCTGTAACAGGCTTAAAGCTTTGAAAGGAGGATACCGATTAGTTAATGTTCCCAAAATATGGTAAAACAAATCTGCAAATTAAAAGCCACCAAAATGACAAACTAAATCTTGATTACTTACTAACCGAATAATGGAATTGCTGTGATGAAGTCAAACGACCTGTGGCTTGATCGACCGAAAGAGCAAAACCAAACCCACCAAGCTTCCATGACCCGCTGGAAGTTATAAAGACCGTCTGCAAAAGAACCAAAATTAATACAGTGTACTGTAGAACTAAATGTTGGCATAATGATAACAAGCATGTAAAATAAAACTAATTAGGTATTCTTTAGACACGGTTGCAGATCCCATGTGGTACTAAGCCAACAGTTCAGACAGCAAGGATAACTACAATAAAATGACAAGGGAACACCAAAACTACAGGATTGTAATAGGCACATGTGTGACAGAGCAAATTAATTATCAATGACAGAAAATGAACAGGAGCAAACAATAAGAAGAAGCATAGTGATGTGTAGTAACCTCGGGCGATATAGCTCGATGGGCAAGATGGGCATTGTTATGAAGAAAATCCAATGTCTCTGCGACTTGTAGCAGTCCATGTTTAATCTCAAGTAGCCCCATTTCCTGAAACACGAGAAAAATATGATCATGCTTTGGATGTCAAATTAACTGTCATGACTAGCGCACCATTTCACACACAGAAATGTGACGAATATAAAATCTCCTGACAAATTCCAACTCCAAGAGACACCACATGGTAAACTAAAAGACGTACAATTGGAAAATCTCTAGAATCTCACACTTAACCTCAAGATTGGGAAAAAAAAAATCTAATTAGTCTCTACAGTTCTACCAAATGTCAGAGGCAGGGACTCTATGCAACGAGTGAGGTTAACTAAACTCACAAGATTTTTTACAAATCAGCGCACCAAACCTTGGGAATTAATTAAACTATGCAACTGCCAAGAAAACCATTACAAATTTTGATACACTGGCACAGCAAGGATGTTATTTGAGGAAAGGATCATTGCAAACTTTTTAAGAACAACACCCATTAGGCAAATTTTCTGGACGCAACACTGCCATATGCTACACTAGAAACATAAATGGAATCTTCTTAGATAATGTCTTTGTACCTTTTAGGGCATTCCTTAATCGATAATGGGATTAAGGACCCTAATTAGACACAATCGTCAGGTTTTTCACATTCACATCAACACTACTCACCTTAACTTCCTAGCCAGTATTGAGTGCAGTAGTAGCGAGTAACTAGTAGGAAACTATGAGCAACAATCCTGTAACCTTCCTAGCAGCAAATTAATTGCCTAAGATCAATGCTAAGCAGTACATACAGGCACGCAAAATCAAACAGAAACACGTTATGTCAAAGTCGTACCATGCCCTTGAGCTCCTTGGGCACCTTGCCGACGTTGTCCAGGCACCCGAGCGCGTTGGATACGGAGGCGAAGACGGGTTCTGTGGCCATGGCCATGGCGGCCTTGGTCTCGTCGAGCGCCTGCACGACGTGGAGCACGCCCGGGTGGCGCAGGCGCACGAGCCGCGCCGCGTCGGCGCGGACGAGGTCGAGGAAGGCGTCCTCGGCGGCCTTGGACAGCCCCGCCCGCGCCCGCGCCTCGGCGAGCGCGCGCTTGTCGAGCACCCAGACGGAGACGACCGGGTAGGGCGCCGAGGGGGCGCCGTCCCGCGGCCTCGCCGTGTAGATCCGCCACGCGAGCCCGGGGCCGCCGGACCCGGCCTGGTCCAGCAGCTCGTAGTCCTGAAGCGGGCGTGGGCCCGTCACCTCCTGCACCGTCGTCGACACCGTCTTCTCGATCACCGCCGACGCCTTGGCCAGCGCCTGCGTCAGGGTCTTCATGTTGAGCGCCATCGCCTCCCCGCCGCCGCCGCCGCTGCCGCTGCCTCCGGCGAGATCTGGGAGGCCCCGGCCGCGGTGGTGGATTTCCTCGGGGAGGAGGGGTCGCCTGATCGGTCGGTGGCAGCGCGTGTTTGGTAATTTGCGGGCGTTTTTTCCTCTTATTATTTTCCGCGAATTTGTTTTTTTAATCGGGGTTTTCAGGGGAAGCGGCTCGTGCCATGTGAGACCGCGAGCGGAGGATGCTTCGTCGCGAAGGGGAGGGGACCGATATCGTTGGTTCGATCTGAGCCGTTGGTTGGGCGTGGTTGGGCAGGATGGGCGGCTGGGATGCGGCGTATGGATGATTAACTCGAGTTAGGTGCGTTGTCCTGGTCCGGTCGGGGGGAGCTTGGTCAATGAGTAATTATAAGGGGTTAATTTAAGTGATTAATTGATTAATTACAACACGACTTTTCACTTTCAGGTGCAGAACTCCTGCAACGAAGGACGGCTCTTGACGTAAGAGGCGAAATGCCTCCTCTTTTCCGCGTTCTCCATGTAGATCCTGATGAAGTAGTTGTATTTTTCTGATCTTTATGCCAAGCTGCCACTTAGGAGGGAGGTATTGAGTGCAAATGAAGTGAGAAGTTGCATAAGATCTATTGAGCTAAAATTCTCACAAGTCACAAGTCATGGCTTAGAGTAATCGTTCGTTAACGGTTATGGAGAATTGGAGATTTGAGTCATACTTTATCCATGTCTTAGAGCTAGTGGTTAGTGAAACAACTTTCTTTTCAGGTGCACATAGGTGAAGGCATATGGAGTGGTAGTATAAGGTGCCATGGCGCTGGGTGCACGGTGAAAACAACTTGCTTTTTCAAAAAGGTAAAAATTCATCCAAAAATGTAGTTTAAAGTTTTTTTTAAAAATGATAACTTGACGCATCCATAACTCATGTTGTGATATACTTATCACAAAAGTTGAGATTCGAACTCGTTCTAGTTTAATTCATACAAAAATTCAGGCAAATATACATGGTGTCTGAAGACGAAAATCGCCTCTACCTCGACAAGCTTTCATCCTACATAGAGATTTGACGCTTCTAAGGCCAGAGTTTTGAGTCAAGATGGAAAATGTATAGTACTAGTGCAAATAGATGACCAACATGGAACAGAATAATTATATATTGCTCAAACCTTCAACTAGTTGGTGCTCCATCTCAATTCTCATCATTAGTGCATTTTCATGCCTGGATCACCAGAGAAGATCACCCAGTCCATGCATCCGTCACTCTCCCTGCCTCCTTTAGCAAACGAACGTACGGTACTCCTCTCCACCCATCCATCTGATGAAACTGCCGCTCGATCTAGTATACTATCCCTACTCCCCTTCAGTTTAACTTCTATCAAATCCTTCATTTTATGACGACTATTCCCTTGCTCGATGCTTTGGTTATTTCTTATTTGTAGACTCCTACCCATCGGCCATGCCCAAATTCCTTCCGTGCATAGGCTTGCATTCCTCCCCGCTTTATCTCTCTCTCCTTGCCGCCGCTCCCAGCCCGAGGGCCTCCGAAACCCAATCGACCACAGGCCACAAGGTAATGCAGCCCAATAGTAATGACAGCCATTATCAAAAAAAAAAGTAATGTCAGCCAAGACGTCAGAAGGCAGTCCATGTCTTTGCACTTTGTTGGCAATCACTTTGTCTTCAGGGTTCTCTGCTAGTAGTAGTTCTTTTGTTTTGGTTTCTATAGCCTCTTTCTTCCGCCATGATACGGTTGGTATTCTTGTCACTTTTGACTTCAGTATGAAGGCAATAAGCAGAAGGCATTCGCTACCTCTTTCCTGGAGCAAGCAGTGAGCTAGATAAATAGTGACTGCAAGCGAACTTTAGTTTTTCTTGATTTGTCAAAGCTAGATAAGCTTTTTTTTCCATCTGGAACAAAGTGCAGATATACTAGAAGCTCAATTGATCAAGGTGCGAATACATGTTCCATATGAACTCTCCCAGTTTCTTCCTCTACACTGTATTTGCTATATGCTACTCCAATTTCCCAAATAATTTCATAGGTTCTTTATGAAGAAAAGAATGGCAGACCATGATGCTTGAGGTAATGATGTGCCAATAGTCTCTTGAACTCTTCCTTTACTTTCATTGATGCCTCGTGCGTAGTCGTTATGAAAAAATAACTGTAATATGATTCGTTTTTGTTTTATAATATCACTTCACTCGTTACAACTCCACTTTATTTACACAAGAAATTCTTTCTACGTATAACCGCATTTGTATTATATTACGGTAAGATCGCATCGCAATGATCGTGTGTGTCTACACACACCAGGCTCAAATTGGGTCACCTAATTTCATTAACAAAATTCTTGATTAAGACCCTGTTTGGCACGGCTCCACTCCTAAACTCCAGCAACTCCATCAAAAAATTCAGCCAAACACCCCAACTCCAAAACTCCATGGAGTTGCCAACTCCATGGAGCTGTAGTGCAAATGGAGGTGGAGTTTTGGAGCACCTCTTTTGCTGCTCCAGAAACCTCTCTTTTGAACCTCCTCGTGGAGTTGGTGGGTAATTACCCACCAATGCCATTGATTACACAAAAAAAACGTTTCATTCTATTCTCCCTTCTATTCTCTCGAGCCCCACTCGCCGCCAGAGCCTCGCCCATCGCCGCCCCCGTGGCCGACCGGCCTCGCCGCCCGTCGCCGCCCGCCACGGCCCGTCGCCGCCCATCGCGGCCCGCCGCCACCCCCGTCCCCGCCACCCGTCGCCGCCCATCGCCGCCCGCCGCCGTCGCCGCCCGCCGCTTGTCGTCGCCCGTCGCCGCGCCTGTCGCCCGTCGCCGCCCACCCCGCCGCCCAGCCCGCAGCCCGTCGCCGCCTGCCGCCTCCCGCCGCCTCCCGTCGCCCGTCGCCGCCTGCCGCCGCCCGTCGCTGCCTCCCGTCGCCGCACCCGTTGCCCGTCGCCGCCCGCCGCCTGTCGTCACCCGTCGCCCGTCATCGCCCGTCACCGCACCTGCCGCCCGCCGCCTGTCGCCTCCCGTCGCCCGTCATCGCCCGTCGCCGCCCACCCCGCCGCCCAGCCCGCAGCCCGTCGCCGCCCGCCGCCTCCCGCCGCCTCCCGTCGCCCGTCGCCGCCTGCCGCCGCCCGTCGCTGCCTCCCGTCGCTGCACCCGTTGCCCGTCGCCGCCCGCCGCCTGTCGTCGCCCGTCGCCCGTCATCGCCCGTCACCACACTGAAACGCCTCCCGTCGCCCGTCGCCGCCTGCCGCCGCCCGTCGCTGCCTCCCGTCGCTGCACCCGTTGCCCGTCGCCGCCCGCCGCCTGTCGTCGCCCGTCGCCCGTCATCGCCCGTCACCACACTGAAATCGATCTTTTTTGGAGCTGAGAGCACCCATCTAGCCAAACACCCCATTTTTGTTCTGGAGTTTTGGAGCGGAGCTGGCTCCATGTGGAGTTCAGGAGTGGAGCAGCTCCACCCGGAGTTGGAGCCATGCCAAACAGAACCTAATATGTCAACCTTTTTGTTTCACTCATCCCCTACCCTTTACAATTGTCTACCAAATTATCCTATAAAATTCACCTTTGCCTTCCTATTCCCTGCCTTACAAATCCATATTACATGCATGACGAAATAAAATGAAGGGGCACATGCCCCCGCTCTTTGTTGGATACGTGGCTTTTCTCATGTGCTTCAGCTTCATCATTTGGCTCCTATCGATGCATCGCCGAAGCAAAAATGAAAGAGTATTACAGGACCATGCGTCAGACGACGATTTCTTGGAAGACAACTGGACGCCGCGACCAATTTCTTCTCCGATGAGTGAAATCTCGGGAGCAGTTAGCATTTATAACATTGAAAATATGTAAGATAATTTATGCATTACAACTAGACCCTAAATGCTACAAGCGGATTGGAACCTCTTGTTGACGACAGTTAGCATGCCAGTTTGAACTGTAAGCGCACGGATCAGTTGTAGCTTTTCCCTTAGAATATTCCATCCAAAGTTTATCAGTCCGTGGATTGACAACGAACTGATTAAGGTTCTCTATCTAGGTAAACGGATCTAATCCTATCAAGAAGCACGAATTGAAAATATAAAGGTAACCCAATCATGAGATAAGCATTATAGATAGAGTAAATAGATCGTATATCCATGTATATATGTGGTAACACAACCAAGGGTATCATGTGCCTATCATCTTCTTGTTGTAACTCCAGCCAAAGTGGTAACCAATCTATCTTGTACTTTGATGAAGAGTCATTTCTCATAAAGGTGACTCGCAAGTGGCCTACTTTCTTATGGACGCCACTGCGAGGTGCGTGTTGACGCCTCTGGTTTCCTAAAGCTTTACCTCAAACAACCATCAAGCGCTCTTATCTGAAGCTCTCCTTGATAGCTGCTACAATGACTCCCACAATACTCACCATCAATCCTACTCAATATTACACAATCGTTCGGCATTTTCCTCCTGCATGCTGTCACCACACATGAGTAATCACACCGACTTCCTACGCACTACTAAGATGTATCCGCAAGACATACACTAATCACTACGATTACATCTATGGTGATTACATCTATTCCTACTAAGAACATATGCCAGTTGAACATATGAGAATAAGCATGCATCACAGTAGATCAAAGCAAAGATAAGATTAGATTGATATCACCATCATGTGTACATAAGCCTTGATGATCACAAGGCTCAGCTTCGGAACTCCAGCATGGCTTCGTCGTGCAAGGACGACCATGGCGGCTAGGGTCTAGCCTAAGTCATCTCCAAAATAACCTCGAAGACTTGCATGGCCCTCAGCTCCCTATGGTGTGTCCCCCTTGGTTTCGCTGACTTCTGATGGATGGATCCCCGGGCTCGGTGAATTTTCAGGGTATTTATAGTCCGGAGAGCCCGTGGGTTAAATTGGAAGGTGAATGAGCGAAGGAAAGGGGTAGGCCGAATTGCCTGGAGGGGTCTAGGCTGATCAGCCTAGCCCTTCCTTTTATCCCCTCATATCCAGCTTCGTCGCCAAGTCTTCTTCAATATTCTGGAACCTTATTTTTGTATGCATGTGGACCTAGCATGTTGGTACCTTCGGGATGAGATTGATCTTCAATAACTTTCCAAATTTCCGCTTGATCTTCTTTTATTCCTCCTTAATACCGAAGTGATCCTTGCAAAATCTTCACAAACTTAGTCGTTAAGTCATCTTGGAGGATTGCTTGCCAAAAATGAGCGTCGGTGGAGGCCAGAAGACCCCAGGCCGGCCTGGACTCCTTTTTGCCTCCCGGTCTTCATTTTTCTCTGGTCCACTGCTCGTTCATGGCTTTATCCAAAAAATATATATTTAGCCCAATTTCCTGCGAAAACAGAATATCCTCCAAAATATATTGCATATGAGAAAATGGGGTTATTTCAGATGCTAAGTGGCGGGTTAGTATATGAATATGCATAAAAACACTAGTTAAATGGTACTAAAAGTGCATCAATAACGAACGTCAATAATCCCCTAATGCTTAGCTCTTACTCGTCCTCGAGCAAGTCAGGCGACTACAAACTTCTCCAAAGGGTCGAGCAAAGATCTTGAACCAAACCTGAGCAAGCGAGTCAAGTACCTGGTCCTTCAAACAAAAGATCAGAGCAGCAAAGATAATTGAAGTATGGGTGTTCAAATATTTATCTAAGAAAAAATCACCCCACAACTTTTATCAGAACTAAGTAACTTCATGAATCAATCACACTTACTTTCTAGCTTGCCTTGGAGGGTTTTTCTTTTGTTATAAAACAATCTCCCCGCAACAAGAATAGAAAACAAAATTCTCTTCCAGGTCGCTTACCTTTTGAGCCAATAATTATAAGAATATCCGTATAATGTGAGGTTTTCAAGGATGAGAAGATATAGAACACTGGACATGTGCAAAGGCAAACAAAATAATGACTCTGAGGCACAAGCGATGTCCCTGTCATCAGATTGCATATGGTTGGAATGAAAATCCATTCCGTGAATAAGGTAATCCTTCTTTGCACTTTCTTTGATTTTCATGACAGTAGAAACTCCTCTTTTCATTCTTATTCTTTTCTTTTTCTATACTTTTCTTTTCTTCCTTTTTCTCCTTTCTTTCTTTCTTTCTTTCGTATATTTTTCATCTTTTCTCCGAACCTCCTTTCAACAGCACACCACAAAAATTAGCTTTAGAATGTTCGAAAGCTTCCCAAAATTTTTCACGCGTGAACCGAGGTAGGATATCCTTAGGCCAATCAGCCTGGGGAGTGCCAGGCCAATCGATCTAGCCTCTTCCTCCTTCCTTTCTTGCTAAATTTTCTGGTGTGGCTTCTATACATCACTCTTTCCATAAAATTTTATATTCCATGACCAGAAACGGAACAGATCTTCAAATATTGTGGCTTCTAAATTGAGAAAGATCCAAAATTATAACATCGTGGTGAGCACAAGGTGATGGTGATCATAATTTATTGAAAAAAAAACTAGGTTGTACTCCTAGTAGCCACGTTATTAGCGAGAGATATACAAATGTTGCATCAAGTCTATAGTTGAAGGTTTATATACACAGGCTTTATAAAGAAATCGAAAAAGAGAAGGTATAGGAAAAATTTACCATCCTTTTGATGCTTGTAATGAAATGTAGCGCAGCCTCCTCCATACTTAAGCATTGTGCTTAGCATGGAAGAAGAAAAAATGAGCATCTTCTGACGACCGTGATCCTTGTATTCCAAATAGCATTTTTATCTTGGTCCGCCAAGTCCTCCCCCATGCTTAGCATTGTGCTAGGCATGTAAGAAGAAGATGAAGCATTTTATGATTGTTGAAATCCTTGGTCTCAGCGTCTGGAGCTTGTCTTTATACTTCTTCACTTTTGTCACATTTATTATCCTTCAATTTCTTCTCTTTTCCTTTCATAAAAGCGCTGCGCTATGCCTGCAAAATAATTCAAATCCACATACTACCCCCGGGGTGACTGCTGGGAGTAGAAACAGTTTCCAACAAATCAAAGACATCCCTAAAACCTTAACTTGTGGCATAGCTAATTTAGTGAAATAAAAACAATCATCTAACGAGTGTACATGAGTGCAAGTGGGAATGCAAATGATAGGTAGGAACATAAACAAAGATAATGTTTACACTAAGTTCTAAGCACCATACTTACAACTAGGTTGCTGAAATTCTCCATAGCTATAAAAATTGTAAATCGAGGTCAAACACCATGCTTATACCAAGACCAAGAACTCTGTACATCGAGGTCAAACACCATGCTTATACCAAGACCAAGAACTCTGTACAGCACAGGAATAATAAAGTGCATTGCAAAGCTTATAAACCAACCAATGCAATATGAACAGTTAGCAAGGTCTGTTAAACTGAATGATGATGGTCTTTGATCATGTCTAAACAATATGTTTATAAAAGATTGCAAAAGAAAAATGCCATCAAGCATTAACATAGATATGAAAGCATTCATCATAAAGTTTTAGAGAAAATCAAGCTAACACATGAATGATGCAACAAATGCAAATGCACAAGGGTTAGCAAGAAAATGCAATGCAACAAGAGGTGGAAGAACAAAATGACATGACATGATATGGAGGTGGTCTAAAAAACAAAAGTTAGCCTAAATCAATTAGCCACAAGTTTAGAATCAAAGGGGTGGTGCCATGCTTCATATTCCTCTCTAAAAGGACACTAATAGCACACAAAAGGGGTCTATAAGTTTTCCACAATCAAATAATAAAGTGCTCCCTCAATATTATTTAAAGCATACAAAACGTTGTTGCAGAATTTGTTAGAGCAATGGTACAATGTTACTTGGTGTTTTTGATTGAAGAGCACAATATAGAACATCATCTTAATAAAGATAAATAAAATAAAAAGACGGGTTGCCTCCCGCAAAGCACTTTAGTTATAGTCATATAGTTAGACTGTAACATCCGCAAAATCACCAACCTAAAATCACCCGTTAAAAATCGTTTTTAAAATCTTTTTAACGCTGAGCTCCCGGAAATCAAAAATCTTCCCGGCGATTTCGCCGTCCCGGCACCCAAGCCGACCTCCATCATTTTATCCGTGCCCGTAATTTTCGCCGCGTGCCGTCGTCAGGCGTCGCGCGCGTGCTCCGACCGCGTGCCGCGAACACCGCTGGTCCCCCTCTTTTTCTTTCTCTTTTTCCCCTCCTCTTTTCTTTTTCTTTTCCCATCTTCATTTCTTCTTCTTCTTTCTTCTTCCTCCTTCCTCCTTCCTCCTTCTCTCTCCTCCTCCTTCTTCCTCCTGGTGCCTGGCGCATTTACTCCAGGCGCCCGGCCTCCTGGCACCATACCCCCGGCCCCTGCACACTCGGGCCCGCGCCGCTCGACCCGGCCCCACCGGCCGCACCGGCGCCCTTAGGAGGCGCGTCGCCTGTCGACCAGCCCCGCGCCAGGACCCCGCCGCCGGCCCCCCTACCTCCCTTGCGCCGCCTCCGGCCTGGCCACGCCACCGGTGCCGTGCCGGCCACCGCCGCTCGCCGGCCCCCAAGCTGCACGCAACCCCGAGACCGCCGCGCCTGCCGGACCCAGCCTCCGTCCCATACTGTCGGCGCCACCTCCTGCCAGACCCCCACCGCCGCCCGCCGGTCCCGGCCCCTGCCTTCCACGTCGCCGGCCCAGTTCCCTCGCCGGCCTATAAAAGGGTGACGCCCCGGCCACCTCCTCCACGCCCACCCCATCCTCCTGCGCTAACCACCACCGCCGCCACCCGTGTGCCACCCGTGCCGAGCCGCCGCCACCGCCGCCGCCAAGATCCACCACCGGCCGCACCCCTTCCCTATCCAAATCCCCAAGGTGAGTAGCAAAATGAGGCCTCCACGAACCCCTCCGCCTTCTCCCGCTGCCTCCCCTCGCCGCCGGCGAGCCTAGGCCGCCACCCCTAGGCCGGCCGTGCCCCTCCCTCTCTCTCCCTGTGTACTGTGCGCACAAGAGGAAGAAGAAAGCCCAAATTTCGATCTAACCCCCTAAAATCCACTATTCGCGAAATAGTCCCTCCACCTCTCTCAAAAGAAACCTCACGGATAAGCCCCTCCACCTCCAGAAATAATTACGAAAAGGTCCCTGGTTTATCGCTGAACAGTCCTAAACCTCCTTTTTAAGCCCTTAATCCATGTTTAACTCGTCATTTCATGCGCCAAACTTCCTCCAATTAATCCCAAATTTTACCACGTCATCCTCCAGAATACTTCCACCGATCCATATCCAAATTTCCCAAAAATAATCTTTCTACCTATTTTCCGTTCGCGTTTTCTGTTCGGAGCTCAACAGATAAAAACCGATTTTCTTTTATTTATTTGTGTGCCCGTTTGTGTGTGCCGTAGATCACGGATTACCCGAGGAGGAGCCCGAGGAGGAGTTTGACCGCGAGCCCGAGCCCGAGGACCAACAGCACAAGCCGAAACTCCCGTAAGGCTTTGAAGACGGCAAGTCCAATCTCACCCTTTGATGCATACTTAATACCTAGTTTTTCAAACACAACCTATTGGCCTGTTTTGTAAAATGCATATTGTTTTATTGCAAGACATGGTTGGATAGCCACCCCTTGATTGTTATGAACGTTCCTTGTTGTCCTATGGTTGTCTCTAAATATGACCCGCTCTATTTAGGCGATAACCACTGCTAGAATGCTTAGGAAATAGCTACTCGACTACAATCATTATTACAATAGTTTATTTGGAAAATAAATGTGTGTGTGTGTGCAATTGGGAAAATGGTTTTTCGGGTTCAAAGGAAAGGAATGTGTAGACGAGATGGATGGGTGTTTCTTGTGTGAAATGCCAGGATGTTGTGCTCGTACCTTAGTGGTTGAGCAATGTCGGGAGATATCCATCTTGTCATGATTAAGGACCGAGTTGATGTGTCATCTTGCCTAATTCCACCATCGTGCAACCACTCGACCGTTGTATGGGCAACAGCTTAGCATAAATCCCACTAGCTAAACTGTTAGTCTTCAGGGGTGCTGGTGAGCAACAGGAGCCCATGAAAAAGGAGTAAGATTTTGGTGACTTAGGTCCCGGTTACAGTCTCGTGGATGAGCCATGAACCCCTTGGGTGCTTCCGTGAGGACTAGCCAGTCTTAGCTAAGGTGGGTAATGGCTTTGTTAGGATCCACACCGGCATTAAGGTGATCGTGCTGCGGTACCCTACTTGTGGGAAAAGTGTACAACCTCTGCAGAGTTAAAACCTATCCGGGTAGCCGTGTGCACGGCATTGGACGAGTTACGGCTTGGTCACATAACTAGCACATGGGCATGTTTGGGTGTGTGTGTGTGTGTGTGTATTGGATTTTGGAAGAGTTCGGCGGTTGTACCGTGAGCTATGACGGACGGGGAGTCCGATAGCAATAAAACTTGGATCCTTGGTGTAGGATCAACCCCACTCAATGATTCGATTACTAAAGAAAAGCTTTGCGAAAACTTGTTTGAAAACGAGCCTATGCATGTGTTGGAAATTTAGCTTTACCGCAAATAAACCCTAGCCTATCCTTGATATATCCTGTGCATATACTTGATTGTATCCCCCTCCGTGGATGGGGTTGGACTTGTTGAGTACGTTCGTACTCACCCTTGCTTCGTTACTACAGAGGAAAACCCCGACTTCATCGCCGAAGACCTTGAGTAGAGGTTGTGTTCGCACCCAACGCTGCCTGTGGTGTTGACCTTTCCAGGATGCTGCCGCTGCCGTGTAGTCCCGAGTGCTGTCTTTTGGCAGTCGCTTGGTTAGCCGCTGTTGTTTATTTACTTCTTATCGCTGCGTGGCTCTCACGCCCACTCCCTCGGGAGTTGTATGGTAACTGAATTATCTGTCGAATAAATGTGTTATCAGCCTCCTGGGACTGATATTTGTATCACATTTAGTCTCTACTTATGTGGGGACGCTTCATAGACTCCTCATCTTGCTCATGTTTATGTGAAGCCATGGTCCTTTGTGCGAGAATTCAAAGTGTCCATGCAGCTTGATGTCATCTTTTGTAATCTTTCGTGGTTCGCTTCTAACATCTTCATGTGTTGAATGATGCCTACTTGTGTCTTCATGTGCCAATGCTCCAGAAGTTTTTCTTCTGTTCAAAGTCTCTAAATTTGACTATGTACGCTCAATGAAAGTATTGCACAAGCTCCTCTTCATTGTTGCCATCTTCATCTTCTCCGTCTTGTTCTCATCATCTTGCTACTGCCTCTTCTTCATGAATTTTCCCCTGTGTACAGAATAGAACATATACTGAAATATAGTTATATTGAAAAGTTTATGTAACTACGTTTCCGATGAGTGGTTATTCATCTAAAATGGAGTTCAAATAAGAGAGTTATGCCCGTTTTAATTTAGCACTGTGTGCTGTCCAGAACTGATTTCAGGACGCGCGACGTTCGATGATTTGGCCATAATTGCTTGTAACCTCCGATTGCCTTGCTTCTTGATTCGTTGGAACGTAGATTTCATGGGGCTTCTAAATATTCAAAACATATTCTGTTGTTTTCATTTGAGGTTGTGCAAAATCTTGATGACAATAGTAGCTTCTCGTAAATTGATCTGGAGATGTTGATGATCTTGATCTTGTGGTCTTTGGGGCATGATGTCACACATCATTTAGCTTCAAGGTCATCACCATTGCTACACCAGCGAGTAGCATGGTGGCAATGATGCATCTTCTCCATAATTTTTGCTTTACCCAAAGTGACGGGATTAGAGGATGCTCCTGCGCTTTGTATCGACGATCTGAGCGGTTGTCTTCCTTGGTTGCATCACTCAATCATCATAGATCGTCTTGAGTATCTCACTATATAAGTTTGGTGGTGTCATGGTGCTATGAATATTCTCACCTCCAGACTTGATCATCTCCAAATCGCCGCCTTCTGCATAGAGAGGCCATCCAATTGTTCCTCTTTGCTTGACACGGTTGCTTCCAACACCTGTTACTTAAACAAACAAAATCTCCAAGAAACATTAGTCTAAAAAATAATTGACACAGCGGCATACCTTGGGCCTGTTTGGAGTCGCTTATTTCCCGCTTATTGGTGAAAATAAGCCATAAACCCACCCAAACGCCTTGCTTATTCCCCGCTTGTCACGTAAGCCGCTTAGTGGAAAATCTGGAATAGAACTAGCACCCAGCTTATCTCGTACGCGGGTCTGGAGACGCTTCTGGGGCAAGCGGAGCATTTTTCCCCCGGGTACCCTCGGGCAATGACGCCTCCAGGCGACCGCCGCCGCTCCTCCCGCAACCGCCGCCGCTCCAGATCCCGCCGCCGCCGCTCGGGTCGCCCGGCCCGCCTCCCTACCTTCGCCGGGCTTGGCCCCCACCGCGCCTCCCGCAACCGCCGTCGCCTCTCTTGCAGATCCCACCGTCGCCTCTCCTGCAGATCCCGGCGCCGCCCCCCTGCAGATCCCGGTGCCGCCCCTGGGGTTGGCCGGCCTGCCTTCCTACCTCCGCCAGCCGCCCGTGCCAGGCCCCCGCCGCGGGCCGCCCCGCCGCCGGACGCCCCCGCCGCGGGCCGCCTGGGCGCTGCCCCCGCCGCCGGACGCCCCCGCCGCCGGACGCCAGAGCCGCCTCTCCTGGAGCCTTGTGAAAGTTGATAGAAAGCAAAGGTTAGCAACATTCAGAAGTTGGGCAAAATTCAGACTATCTATTACCAAATTGCAGCTTAAAGCCTTTGTGTACTACTTTTCCCACATAGCAAAATTCAGAAGTTGGGCGCTGTTTTTGAAAAATAAGAAAGGTTTCCATTACCACAAGGAGTTGTGCAATTTAAAAACAATCTTTTGAATAATGAAAGGTAAAGCGATGGAGTTAATACTGAATACTAAACAAGTTAAGAATAACATAAGGGTGCAAAAAAATAGAAGTTATTACACAGTATGATACAATAATGAAAACATACCCCCAATGTAGCTTCCTTTTGTCCCTTGACAGGGGTTGTGCAGGATCCTGTACATATACGGTGATAAAACCATCACGGTTATTGCATGAAGTCACAACTATGGGGTATAATTAAATATGGAGTATCATAGAGGGTGCAAAGTTGACTCTGTTAACCACCTAATGGCAACCAACTCTGCTCAATGGCATATCAAAGTTAGAGTACTTGCAATTTGCCAAACCTGTCCATTAATTCAATTAACTACATTTCTTTTTCACGACTTATGCGTAACCTTTCTACTCGGTGGTTTAAATAAAGTCATTAATTCTTTTTTCATTTTGCATTGGAGTCTCTTTGGAGCTATATGATGATGGAGTAGCTCATAACAATTTTATGCATGCGTGCAGTTGCTGCGAAGGATCTGGACAGCTGTAGCTGTTACGACTGCAAGGCCGCCAACAAATAGCAAGGTAAAATTTGTGTCACTTCTTGATGGATTGCTAAAATGATAGATTGTGGGTTGTATGATTAGTGAACAAGCTCGTAGATTTGTATTTAATTCTACAATACTGTAATCAAATTTTAGATGGAAAAGTCGTCAAAGATTGTGGCAAAATGGGATTCATTTGCCGCGAAAGCTTTCAATGACATTTGTGTGGAAGAAGTACTTGCTTTCAATCGGCAGCAGCAATGTTTGAATGCGGTGGGATATGCAAACCTTCTTTGAAAGTTTTATGAGCGTACCAAGGGGCCATACGGTGAGAGTCAAATGAAGAATAGGTGGGATATATTGAAAAAAATGTATACCCAATGGAAGACTTTGAACTTGAGATCAACCGGATTGAGAAGAGATCCTGTTACTGGTTGTATTGTGGCTGACGATGAATGGTGGGAAGAACAAAATATGGTGAGCCCACTAACAATCATACTAGAGATATAGTTCATATACACGTTGTTTTTTTTTTTTGAATTGGAGTATAATAGCATGCTGTTTTGATGATATTTTACAGGCTATGCCAGGTTGTATCCGGTTCAGAACAGCTCCGCTTGAATATGAGGATCAGATGCGAATCATGTTTGAATTGGTCATTGTTACAAATGAAACTTCATATGTTCCAAGTGGTGATGGAAACGTTGATGTTGATGAACATGATGTTGTTGATGTTGAGGGCAACAATGATAGGGAGGCACATAAGGCCCCATCCAGTTCTGAGCGGAGGGCTTCAAAAAGGCCAGCTCCTAGTTCCCCTAAGGGAAAGAAGAAGACTTTTAGAGACCAGTGCATGAAGCGGTTGGTCGATGCATATGAGTTGAAAGCTCAAAGTAGTAAACATTCAGCTACTTCACAAGTTGTTGATCATGTTAGAGATGAGATTGGAAGTGTGTTGGAGCAAGTCACTAAGGATGGGGTTGAGGAGGGGAGTGATGAACGCTTCTATGCCACACAACTTCTTCAAAAAAAAGGAAAACCGTGATGTGTTCATTACATTGAAGACACCAAATGGGAGGTTGAATTGGCTGAGGAGGGCTTAGGAGATAAGGAAGAAGCATTGGGTGTTGCATTAGTGTGCCATTTCTCTTTCATTTCTCTTATGTTGTGTGAGACATAATTTCACTATTCTAAGTATGCTGTGTGAGACTATGAACCTTTTATTAGTTGTGTTGTAACAATAAAAATTCATCTGATGACTTGGTTAGTGCTTTTTGACAGGCTTGCATTTGTTTTGATGAGTACCTCTAGTGCAACTAGTGAATGTGAAGGCAATAGTGATTCTATTCATACCATGGATGTTGATGAATCTGATGACACTGATGATGATTACATAGTGGCAATGCTTGGTCTGGACTACATGGCATCATCTGGTATAAACAAGAAGAAGATTACTACTACGATAGCAAGGATGACTGGAATACAGTGGGTTGAGTTGCAACTACAAGATCCAGTGGAGTGCTTTAACATGTTTAGAATGAGGAGGTCAGTTTTCTTAAGCCTTCATGACACTTTGGTGCAAGATTATGGATTGAGATCAAGTAGACAATTTTGTAGTAAGGAAGCACTAGGAATATTTCTATGGGCTTGTGGTGCACCTCAATCTTTTAGGCAATGCAAGAATAATTTCCATCGCTCATTAGAAACTGTGAGTAGAAAATTTGAAAAGCTTCTTGAATCTATCATGAGATTAGCTGTTGACATTGTGAGGCCTAAGGATCCACAATTTTCTACTATTCATCCTAAACTACAAGAACCAAGGTTTTGGCCTCATTTCAAAGATTGCATAGGAGCAATAGATGGTACCCATATACCCGTAACTGTGCCATTAGCTGATCAACCGAAATACATTGGTCGGCATGGGTATCCTTCACAAAATTTCATGGTGGTATGTGACTTTGATATGCGGTTCACATTTGCTATCACTGGTTGGCCTGGTTCTGTTCATGATACTCGTGTATTATTGGACACGCTTCTCAAATACAAGGATCAATTTCCACATCCTCCCGATGGTAAGGACGAGTTATGTTGCAATTTATTTTTCAAGAAATATTTGCTCATTGTGATATAACATATAAATATAACATGCAGGTAAGTACTATCTTGTTGACTCTGGATATCCTAATAGAAAAGGATTTCTTGCACCCTACAAGGGACAGAGGTATCATGTTTCTGAATGGCAGCATGGTCAGCATCCAGTAGGATTGAAAGAAGTGTTTAATCATGCACATTCATCCCTTAGAAATGTGATTGAACAATTTGGAGTTCTAAAGATGAAGTGGCGCATTCTCTTGAATTTGCCCAGTTATCCGGTTAACAAACAGTCGAAAATTATAGTTGCTTGTATGGCCCTTCACAATTTCATCAGAGATAGTGCCGTACATGACGTGCATTTTGAAGAGGATTTTGAGGAAGATGATGGTAATCCAACCCAACCTAGCATAGATGGTGGTGGTGGTGCTTTAGGAGACGACATTGATATGGCTGAATTGCGTGATGCTATTGCTGTCGCTATGGTTTCATGATTCGTTGTTGTACCCATGATGGATGTTTCCATACTAGACCGATCTATCATATGAATTTCATATTATTGTAATGTAATTTCTATTTAACATACTCCAAAGGCATTAGAATTATTGCCTTCTCCTCAGATTCACAATAAAAATGAGCTATTATCAGCCTTAGGGGCATTCAGGTCAATTTACCAACCTGGACAGACAATCGACACAAAATAATTAGGATTGCCAAACACCCTGTTTATTCAGACAGCAGATTCTCCAGGCAGCAGGCTTATCAGATAAGCTTGCTTGCCAGATAAGCGAGTTCCAGAAAAGCGTATACAAACAGGGCCCTTGTTTATCATCAGTTGTATTGTCTTCATTAGTGTGGACTTGATAGTAGATGCTGGACCACTAACAAAGTTAGCACCTACTACTACAGAGCTGATCTTGATGTCATAATCTTCGTGTTGGAGTGATTTCGGATTTGATGAACTTGAAGTTTAATCCACTTCCTCCATTATCTGGTGTCTAGTATTTTCCAGCTTTGAAAGATGCAAATAAGAAAAATAGGATATATGCAACAATAAAAATTAGGGTTAGTCTGAAAAATTAGATAGATCGCCCGAGGTTAGCACGCCAGTTTGAACCGCAAGCGCACGAATCAGTTGTAGCTTTTCTCTTAGAGTATTCCATCCAAGGTTTATCAATCCGTGGATCGACAATGAACTAACTAGGGTTCTCTATCCAGCTAAACGGATCTAATCCTATCAAGAAGCACGAATTGCATATAAAGGTAACCCAATCATGAGATAAGCATTATAGATAGGGTAAATAGATCGCATCCATGTATATATGTGGTAATACAACCAAGGGTAGGATGTGCCTATCGTCTTGTTGTTGTAGCTCCAGCCAAAGTGGTAACCAATCTATCTCGTACCTTGATGAAGAGTCATCTCTCAGAAAGGTGGCTCGCAAGCGGCCTACTTTCTTATGAACGCCACTGCGAGGTGCGTGTTGACGCCTCCGATTTCCCAAAGCTCATCTCAAACAACCATCAAGTGCTCTTATCCGAAGCGCTCCTTCTTGATAGCTGCTGCAATGACTCCCACAATACTCGCCATCGATCCTACTCAACATTAGACAATCGTTCGACCTTTTCTTGCTGCATGCCATCACCATACAGGAGTAATCACACCGACTTCCTACGCACTACTAAGATGTATCCGCAAGACATAGACTAATCACCAAGATTACATCTATGGTGATTCCATCTATTCCTACTAAGAACATATGCCAGCTGAACATATGAGAATAAGTATGCATCATAGTAGATCAAAGTAAATACAATATTAGATTGACATCACCATCATGTGTATTTAGGCCAATTTCTTGCGAAAACAGAATATCCTCAAAAATATCTTGCGTATGCGAAAATGGAGTTATTTCAAGTGCCAAGTGACGGGTTAGTATAAGAATATGAATGAAAACACTAGTTAAATGGCACTAAAAGTATGTCAATAACTAGCGTCAACACCCCCCTCAAAGCCCCCTAGCCATAGATGAAGAGGAGAAAAAGAAAATGATGAAGAAGAAGGGAAAGAGAGAAGGGAGGAAGAAGAAAGGGTAGCTGAGCCCCCCTATTTTATGGAGCTGGATCCGCCCCTAACTACCATTTTTTGTCCCTATCATTAAATTTCTCTAAAACAGAAATCATAAGGTGTGAAAAAAATAGTGCAACTAAGTTTCTGCCTCTCTCATAGGATTGCTCTAAAACTTGAAGAACAGGCAGACGTGCGAAAGGCTACGAACACGAGAGCTCCCTTAAACATGCAAATGATTTTTCTTTCTTCTTTTTTTGATAAAGGCAACTGATTCTTATTTGGGAGAAGGATGAGGACATAAAGTGGTCTCATCAAAATCTACTAGCACACGAGCATGATCTTTGGTAGGACCAGGCCCTCGCTCCATTGTCATCCCAACGCTAGCTGAAAAAACAAGAAAAAGTGAGCCGAGTAGATAGACCTAGAGAAAAATAGTTATCAAGGGATATTGAAAGACCTACAATTGCAGCGACATATGTGACATATGGGAATTCATACTCAACGGTTATAAAAGTATAGTCCCCACGCATTTATATCTTACTATTACTAATTGGAGGATTGGAGGCTCCTTTTAAAGTCTCCAGGTGAAGCCACCAAGGATCCTAGGTGGACACTCTATAAGAAGAGAGAAATCCTAGAAATTCTCACCAAAAAGCAAAACATCTGGTCATTTATTGGTAGACTCAAATCATCGTAGCCATTGGATCTATTATCTATTCTAAAAAATTACCCACCTATGTCATTATGAAAATAGCCTAAAGTAACCCATAAATCTATATCTAAATTACCCACCTATGTTGTTGTATTAAATAAAATAAAGTAACCACCTAATCTTCATCGAAATTACCCGCTTCATTATAAAAATAATTTAAACCCCCCCTAAATTTGCAACTAAATTACTCACCACTAAAACTTAAAATATAACTTAAAGTAACCCTTAAATTTTCATTTATATTACCCACATATGCTATTATTAAAAATAACATCACGTAACCCTAGTTTTAATCCAAATCACCTTAATTAAAAATATACACCAATATATGATTCTAAATCTTCTATTTCTTACTACACTACCGGTATATAATATAATAATTAAGGGTATATATGCATGATGTGTGTCACCATTTATGAAGATATAGAGGAAGTGATGATAATATAGATTCCTATGTTCAAATTATAGCTCTAACTTAGGTTATATTAAACAAATTCAAGCACATACCCGTGATACAAAGTGAAAGGTAAAAGATCATAAATGTGGATCAAAATGTTACATAGTAATTACTACCTAAAATCTATCACAAACGGATGAAGATAATAAGTATATATCTATATAAGTATTGTGTTCGAATATTTAACAAATGAGAGGTACCTCAAGGTAATAGTTTTGTAGCAATGTGACCTTATTTTTTTTCATTGGAGGCTCCGCATTAGTTCTCACAAGGCATGCTAAAAAAATACAAATTCTAGAAATTCTCACAAAAAATAAGAAACATCAAACATCAATCGTGTAAACTCTATAATCATATTCATTTATCTATTATATTTTCTAAAAAGTTACTCACCACTATCATTATGAAAAATTGTAAAATAAACCTTAAACCTATATCTAAATTACCGAGCTCTACTATTATAAAAAATAATCTAAAGTAATCCCATAATTTTCATCCAATTTACCCATGCATATCATTATAAAAAGTATACTTAAAATACCATTCTAAATTTGTATCTAAGTTACCCACGTTTGTCATTATTAAACATTACCTTAAGTAGAAACATAAATCTTAATCTAATTATCTGCATCATATATAAATGTTAAAAGTATGATTTTATTGTTAATGTAGAAATAATAAGTTAAGATATATACGCATGATGAGTGTCATCATGTAGAATATTTATACATGTATGTGAGGAAGTGTTAAAAATATTAATTTTTATGCTATGGAGGTGTGATACAAAATGATAAAAAAGTATGAATGTGGATAAAAAGGTGTATAGAGTAATTACTAATTCAAAATCAATCATAACTGGACAAAGATAAGTACATATCTATATGAGTATTATGTTGAAATATTGAAAAAAAATAAGAGAGCAGTAGTAAAAGATTTTGATTATTAGCTAGAAGTTTAATTTTTAAATATAATAGTTTTTAAAAATATTAGCTCGTGCGGGACCACGAGTTGATGGATTAGATAGAGTTGATGGATTAGTTATTATCTAGTTATCAGTTGATTCATTTACATGATTGATCCTTATTGTCAAAATAAATACAGTGATGTCGTTTATATTATTTTCCCATAGTACCCTTATTTTTTATACTATTTTTTTAAAACAATAGAGTCTAGTACAAGGTACTGCAAAATGACTCTTACTACAAATCACACGCTACAAATGGTGCCGCAAAAGTCAATTTTGAGTAGTAAACCGCATGGTATACGGTCCAATCTTGCTTCAAACAACCTGTTGAACCATTCTATCTGTGCAACAAGAGTATGAACAAGAGCATTGATGAGGTGTGGTTTAACCCATTGGGAAATAGTAGCATCATGTGCATCGTCCAGAACCAGTTTCAGTACGACCTGGTCGATCGATCTCACGTTGCTTGATTCCAATAACTGCAAATGCAACCGCAGGCTATAAAAAGATTGACAAACCTTTGGCATCCGTGACTGGCCCAAGAAACCGAGGGTGTTTCTTTCCTTGGACGAAATAAAATCCGGCGGAGCCTTTGGTGGATGAAAGTTGAAACCCGGTGCTCGGTGCACGCCAGTCACCCGCTCGCATTATACTCCTCTGCCTCCGGATCTGAAGCCCGGCCATCCAGCTCCAGCTGCACCAGAGATTACCTGCAAGTCTTAGCATGCGCGGCAGCACACAAAGTGGCAGTTAGAGCTTGCCTGGGGCAACATGCATCATCCAAGCATCGAACTAACTCACACCTGCTACGCCTTTTAGTGGCTCTCGGCCTTGCAGCGCAGGTGAAAATGTCGAGCAAAATGGCTGGCCGCTGCCGGAACAACCGATCGGCAAAACCACCATGCGTTTTAACAAGGCGCGGTTGTTGCTTGCATCGCCGTGCACTGCACCACTCTTGCTCGATCGGTCTTGCGGAGTACCAAATGCTACCTACGGTCTCGTGACACGCTTCTGAGAAGCCTACTCCGGCTGAATCATGTACCAGCAGTTTACATTAAACAAAAAAAAAGAACAGTGTACTAGTGGCAACTAGCTTGTTGAAAGCTCAAAAGGCAGCTGTTTTGGGGCTGCATGCGACTCTCTGCAACTACTGACAGTTGTTAGCACCTTCTGGCATCGGTTTCCCGTGGTGCTTGTTGAGATACGCAATGCGTCTCGCTGTGACTAATGGCATGTTTACTTCATCCCCAACTCCTAACTTTGGCACTATGCAAAAAGAAGATTCCTCATCACATCAAACTTGCGGTACATGCATGGAGTACTAAATGTAGATGAAATTAAAAATTAATTGCACAGTTTTGTTGTACTTTGCGAGACGAATCTTTTGAGCCTAATTAGTCAATGTTTGGACAATAATTCACAAATACAAACGAAACGCTACAGTGTGCTACAGTGCCGGCACAGTAATTTTGACACTTCTAATTTTGACAACTAAACAGATCTAACTATCTACCTTGTCCCTTCTCACTGAAGTGTCAGAGATTCTTGATGCTGTACGTTTGTCAGGATCCCTGCAGGGCTGCGGGGGCGGGGTGCTGTGCTGAGTGCTGACCAGGTGTATGGTTTGGGAAACAAAGCAAGCCAATTCGACCTGCAGAGTGCAGGAGCATGTACCATGTACTGTCGTGCTGTTCGGAAATACATCATGCAGCGCAGCTGCGCAGGCATCCTATCGCAGTCAGGGGGTGTTTGTTTCTTTAGCGTCTCCTAAAATTTCTGTCACATCGAATGTTTAGATACTAATTAGGAGTATTAAACATAGACTAACTATAAAACTAATTGCACAGATGGAGACTAATTTGCGAGATGAATCTATTAAGTCTAATTAGTCCATGATTTGACAATGTGATGCTACAGTAAACATGTGCTAATGATGGATTAATTAGGCTTAATAGATTCGTCTCGTGAATTAGCCTCCATCTGTGTAATTAGTTTTATAATTAGCTCATGTTTAGTCCTCCTAATTAGCCTCTAAATATTCGATGTGACATAAATTTTAATCAGGACTAAAGATCAAAACACCCCCTCAGTCGCCGGCTCAAGTGGCCTGCAGGTTGCAGCAGCTCGATCGAGCGACTGCTCTCTCTGCTCCTCCGGTCTCTGCTCTCTTTTTGAACAAAAAGAACGGCTGCTTTGACCGCACACGCATGATGCATGACGCAGCGCGGCGCTCCCTCAGATCAGCTGGAGCCTGGAGCTCAAACATCTCAAGATTCAGATAGGTCAAGAAACTGCGTGAAGCGGTCGTAACTCGTAAACCAGTTCTTACAAGAGAAGATGCATGCTACTCTTAATGTGCGAAGTGGAAATGGAGTAGGAGAGAACTAGCTGGAAAAGCACACGCATCTCCGTGTCCTTTGGTCGGTTTTAGAGCTCCGAACTCGTACGGCTGCGCGCGTCATGCCATGGGTAGCCAGGCCAAACCGGCAAACCCCAACCAACCGGGTGCGACGGACGAGACGATCCCCGGTCAACGGTGCAGGTCATCAGAATTCAGAAACGCCTTCGTCGCTTCACCTGTGATCCGTCGTGCTCGGCTCCCAGCCTCCCACGTCTCCCCTCCGTAGGCATGCTGCTTTTGCTGCTGTTACCACCCAGACCCTGAGACCCAGCAGCAGCAGCAGGAGGAGGCTGTGCGACCGCGATGATGGTTGCTTCGCCTGCCACGCAAGTCACGAGCCAGGAACGCACCAACCGCCCTAGCTACGCCTACGGGAGAACACCCGGGCCGCCGGGCGTGGCGTTACTGCTGCGTTAGGTGATCCGTGGTGGATCCGCCGGGTCCGGCCTGGTCCGACGGCCACGCCGGGTGCTCGCGGCTTGGACGACCGCGGCCAGACTCCGGGTTCCAGCAAGTTTTCCAACCATGCAGGTTTCAGACTGAGGACGACTAGTTGAGGTTAGTGAGTCCATGATCCAGTGATTACCGTTGAGGTTAGTGAGTCTTGATCGACGAGAAAGAATTTGATTTCCATGACCTCTCTTCCTTTTCCAGACTATACCGACATCGAAATTCGTTCTGTGCACCACTCCCCTCCTCGCAAGAAAAGGAGACGATGATCCGATGATGATGGGGTGTTCGGCTGCGCCGCTTATTTGAACAGTAAAAACAGAGAGAAATAAAAAAAAAAGCTCGCTGAACAGCTGCTACTGCTTTTATTATGGCTGATTCAAACAGGCCCGATGATGCCTTCAACAGGAGTTCCATTGTTTTTCTCCCAGTTAGTAGATAGTCGTATGCTGATTGGTAGTAGCAGAAGAAGATAAACAAGTGTATCAACCCAACTAACTTCCCCACACGACATCGAGCAAAGATCCCCAGTCCAGCCAGTTTCGTGACCCGCGCGAACACCCATTTCCTTGCGAAAAACACACAGAATCGAGAGAGAAAAAATGCACGCGAGTTGAACAGTCTCGGTACACCAGTGGCGCAAGCATGGTCGTTCGTTCCGCCCCCAAACCGGCACGTCCGCCCGGGACACAAGCAACCCACCCCCTAAACAACGCCCGTGCGGTGGCCACCCCGACAGCGTCGCCCGGCCCCGCACGCCCCGCCCAGTGTTAAGAGCGTGCGCGCGTCCGCGCCAAGCCGCCAACGAGCGCGCACACACACAGACGCGCACCACGCGGCCGCCCGAGTACATAAGCCGCGGCGAGGTTGGTGCCGGTAGCTCAACCCTCCTCACCTCACTCACCCTCCTCTGCGACTGCGAGCGCTAGCTCCTGCTCTCCCTCCCTCTCTGTCTCTAGAGTAATCCTCTCTCCCCGACCACGCACGCACGTACCACCCCCGCGCGGCCTTATACCACTCGCGCGCGCCGCGGCGTCTCCGATGGAGGCGACGGTGATGTCGCAGGGCAGCAAGGTGGACACCAATGGCGGTGGCGGCGGGCGCCGGATCAGGCCGCGGTACCGTATCGAGACCAGGGCCCTCTCGTACGTGCTCCCTCCGCGCGGCGCCTCGTTCCTGTGGGGCGGTGCCAAGACGAAGGCGGAGGAGGGGCGGCTGCTGCTGCGGGGCGTCACGTGCGAGGCGCCGCCGGGGGAGCTGGTGGCGATCGTGGGGCCGAGCGGGGCGGGCAAGACCACGCTGCTGACGGTGCTGGCCGGGTCGGCGGACCCGGCGCGGGTGGCGGCCGGGGAGGTGCTCGTGAACGGCCTCCCCATGGACGCCGCGCGCTTCCGCCGGGCGTCCGGGTACGTGCCGCAGGACGACGCGCTGTTCCCGGCGCTCACCGTCGAGGAGTCGCTCGTGTACAGCGCGCGCCTGCGCCTGCGCGCTGCCGGCGGGGCGGCCGCCGCGGAGCGGGCGCGGGAGCTGATGGTAGAGCTCGGCCTGCGTCACGTCGCGGCGTCCCGCGTCGCCGACGTGTCCGGCGGCGAGCGGCGGCGGGTGTCCATCGGAATGGACCTCGTGCACGACCCGGCCGTGCTGCTTCTGGACGAGCCCACGTCCGGCCTCGACTCCGGCTCCGCGCTCCACATTGTCAAGATGCTCAGGGACATGGCCGCCGCGCACGGCAAGACCGTCGTGCTCACCATCCACCAGCCCGGATTCCGCATCCTCGAGCTCATCGACCGCGCCGTGCTCCTCGCCGACGGCGCCGTCCGCCACCACGGCTCCCTCGACTTCCTCCAGTCGCGCCTCATCGCCACCGGCCACGCCATCCCCGCCCACGTCAACGTCCTCGAGTACGCCATGGAGACCATCGACTCCCTCAAGCCCGACGTCGCCGTCGCCACCACGATCACCACCGCGTCGGCAAACCGAGAGAACAACGTCGCGCCGGTCGGCCCGGGGCTGGCGTCCGCGCGGCGCGCGGGGTACGCGAACGCGCCGGCGGCCGAGGTGCGCATCCTGGCGGGGCGGTTCACGAAGACGGTGCTCCGGTCGCCGCAGCTGTTCGCGGCGAGGATGGCGCAGTCGGTGCTGGCCGGCGCGTTCCTCGGCAGCATCTTCCTGGGCGCCACCGACCTGCAGTCCCGCCTGGGCTTCTTCGCCTTCAACCTCACCTACCTGCTCTCCTCCACCACCGAGGCCCTACCCGTATTCCTCCACGAGCGCCGCATCCTGGAGCGCGAGACCTCCCGCGGCGCCTACCGCGTCTCCTCCTACGTAGCCTCCAACGCCGCCGTCTTCCTCCCGTTCCTCCTCGCCGCCGCGCTCCTCTACGCGGCGCCCGTGTACTGGCTCGTCGGCCTGGCGCGCGAGCCCGCCGCCTTCGCCTACTTCGCCCTCGTCGTCTGGCTCGTCATGCTCACCGCCAACTCCTTCGTGGCGTGCCTCAGCGCGCTAGCGCCCAACTACATCGTCGGCAACTCCGTCGTGGCGGGGCTCATCGGCTGCTTCTTCCTATTCTCCGGCTACTTCGTGGCCAGCAAGAACATCCCGCGCTACTGGGTGTTCATGCACTACGCGAGCCTGTTCAAGTACCCGTTCGAGGCACTAGTGGTGAACGAGTACGGCGGCGCGCGCGGCGCCAGGGAGTGCCTCGCCTCGGCCGGCGGCGCGGGGGGCATCTGCGTGCTCGACGGCGCGGGGCTGCTGCGGCAGCAGGGGATGCGGGAGGGCATGCGGTGGAGCAACCTCGGCGTCATGCTGGGGTTCGTCGTCGGCTACAGGGTGCTCTGCTTCGCCTTCCTCTGGTTCAGGTGCCACCGCATGAGGAGGTGAGGACGACGTACAGGGAAAGGCGGTAAGCGACGCCAATGGCGGGCATTTGGCCATTGGCAAGCAAAGCAACTGCAAATATTAATCGCTCGTTTAAATTTCATCTCATCACCTTCTTCTCATTTTCTTCTTCTTCTTCTTCTTTTTGTTGTGATTTTACTTCACAAGACATTCTAGTCTTGATCTCGATTAGGGTGGATACGAATATATGTATATGTTTGGGATCGAGTTGTAGTGGTCAGTGGATGGTGATGTTCTTCTTGTATCAACAAACAGTGGGGTTGATCCGTTGATGGATGATACTAATGGAGAATAAAAGATTGATGACAGGGGGTTTCTGCTCCTTTGCCAGTTCCAGGGAGGTGTCGCATTCGTGCCGGATTTGCCATTTGGTAGGCCTCGCCTTTGCCGGAATGAGGTGGTTGAGAAAGACAGGATTAAGTTGCCAATCATCTGAGGTGAGGGTGAGACAAAAGCGATAAAGTACGGGCAACAGCTGGGAAACTTGCCTAATTTGCACCAGTTTATAGGCAAGAAAAAAATTGTACTTTTTTCACCACAAATTCAACTGTAAGTTGACCATCCTTTTTTATGCTAAAGACGAAGATGATCGTTTTGTTCATTGCCATATAGGACCATTAGTTGAGCAAGATATGACTATGGTCAAGACCTTCGCAAAGTTGAGAAATTTCGAGCGTTGGCTTGAATAATCTGGAAACAGTGGAAAAGAAGGTGGAGCCGCTGGTTTCTAAAATCTGCATCCGTGTAACAACCATTGCTAAAATCTCAGCCCGGCTGTCGGGTGAATTCAGTCGGCAAAAGTCCAATTTTATTTTTGCAAAAAGCACTTCACGCACGGGAGGAGAGGTACCCTTCCTCCAGTACCAAAAGGCACTTTCATTTGCCACAAATAGGTGCGATATCTGCGCATGATCTTTGGGTTAGGCATTTGGCAACATGCAACCGCATTCTGCATATAACTTTTCAAATTGTAGACCGTTTTGTCTTTTCTAATGTCATAGTTTTACTATTTATAAAATCTATAATTCTAGAAAAAGTTAAAACGACTTATAATTTGGAATAGAACGAGCGCAAAGTATAGATTAATCGATGTATTATATATGTTAGTGAAAGCGGATTACAGCTCGGTAACCTAATGCCCATCCTGGTACGATGAAGGAAACGGGAGAGAGAAAAAAGGCCCAGTCAGCATTTTCCCAGGTATAATGTCATGAATCACGTCCTCCTGATCCTGGCTAGTGGCTACTGAGCCTCAGACCTTAGGTATCATGACTTCATCCATGGGGCTATGGGGGCCATGTCCATGCCCTTCCGACGGGGGAGGAAAGCTTTGCTTGGATCAGGCACCGCCCCGCGCGTGCCTCCCGGAGCGGCACAATCACCGCAAGTGCCGGTCGCTTTCGATGCAAAGGAAAACCTGTCTACCGAAGTCGGCAGATGATGGTCCGGGGCCCCCAAAGCTCCGGTCCGTTCGCGGATCAGCTGATGACTGGCCAGTGTGGCCAGTGGTCACTCGCTCCTCTCGGTCGCGCGCGGAGCCCGTCGGCTCGCCGTGCAGCGGCACGCCCGATCGCGGAGCAGGCGCGCGGACGCGACACAGCAGTCGTGCTCCACTCCACTGATCGGCGACCCTAGTCGCACCCCGGCTGTAGACGATGCCGTCCGTGCGTGCGCCCCCGCCCACCCGCCGGGCGGATAGCTCGCGTGGACTGGGAGATATTTCGTAGGGTGCGTTTGGTGGCGCTTCAAATAATACTCCGTCGAGTACTAAATAGCGTTTAGCGGTATGGTAGCGGATTAGTGCTGATATAGCGGATCGCGGACAGTGGATGCTATAGCGGACGCTATATTCAAATCGTGGAATTCAAAAAAATAATGACAAATTTAGAGCATATATGAATATTAACATCTAGTTTACACTTTTTTAGTTTACTTAAAAAAGTTAAAGTATTTAAGTTAGCCATTACATTTCATGATAAGAATCATAAATAAATAGATATAATTAAGATGTATGGATATATATTACCATTAAATTCTTATATGAATGACTAAAAAATTCATTTGTCATCCCATAATTCTTCATCATTATCTAAATAATCATTTTAAACATTATTATTACCATTTGATTCATATTCATATGTCAACCATAAATATATGTCAACCATAAATGTAGTGAATGGCGGTTTAACATTAGTAATAGCGGCCACAATAGCAGTCAATAGCGGCTGCTAAGTCCAAACATGCTATCTTAGATCCGCTACCTTGTAGCGGTACCTGCCGCTATTGCGGGTATGAATGCTTAGCACCTTGCACTCCGCTGCCCCTGCCCCCCAAGCTCCGGCTCCTAGCGACGAGGATGCTCGTTTGATCCGCGGCCACGAATCGAGCTCCGACACTTATGAATCATCGATACTTCACTGACCCTGCCGTACCGGTATCCAATACTTGCGTATCTTATACTTCGATACTCTGATACTCTCTCTGTATCACCACTGTGTTGTTTTCCAAAATCGTGTATCGCTGTATCGCCGTATTGTATCGCCATATCGGTGATACATAGTCCGACACCACAAATCAACCTCTGGTGATGCGAATTGAGCTTCAGTGTAGCGAATCAACCTCCGGTAGTACCATCGAGCTCCAGCGACCATGCAGCGAGCGCGGCCACGAATCAAGAAGGGCAGCGACCTCCAGCAGTTAGGGATGGCAATCGGGCGGGTCTAGACCCGAGACCCGCGGGTTTCAGACCCAACGGGGGTGGGAGCGGGTCCGGAATCCCCCCCGTGGATCTCGGGTTCGGGGACCCGACACATGACGGGTGCGGGGGCGGGTTTATACTCCCCCCGCGGGTGACCCACGGGACCCTGAAGTACACAATTCGGCCCAAAAACTACCCAGCCCAACAACAACAACAACAACCCTAGGTATATAACTCCGAATCTCATCTCAGTGAGTCTTCCACTCTCCCCGTCACCCTTGAGTGCGCCGCCGGTCGCCCCCACCGCTGCCCGCGAGCGTCGCTGACCACCCCCGCCGCCCCTCCGACCGCCAGCCGCCCGAGCCCCTCGCCCTCGACCCCGACCCCGAGCGCCGCCGGCCGCCCGAGAGCGAACCCCACGGCCACGGGCGGCAGCCGGCAGTGCTTGGGGGGCAACGCCTGTGATGGGGCGCGGCGGCGGTGGTGTGGCCCCCACGGGCCGATGGCTCGGGTGTCGGGGGACCCGTCAGGTTTCGGGATTGGGGTAGGATTTCCTCCCGAATAGGGTTTCGGATTCAGGGCGGGTTTACTGTTCGGGTTTCGGGGGCGGGTCCATGGAAGCTTCACCCGGCCCCGACCCGCCCCATTGCCATTCCTACCAGCAGTCGCGAATGGACCTCCGGCCGAGCTCCGACGGCCACGAATCGTGTGAACCGACCTTCAATCAAACTTCGGCGTGCGGGCGGAGAGGAGCGGCTAAGGGACGGACGGGTGGGGAGGAGCGGCCGGGGACGAACGGGAGAGCGTGGACAGGCGACCGGCGTGTGGACGGGCGGACGGGGGCGAGCTGCCGGCAAACGGAAGGGTGAACGGGGGTAAGCTGACGGCGGGCGGATGGGGGCGACTGCCAGCGAACCGACATGTCGATGGGGGCAAGCTACCGGCGGCGGACACACGTAGGGGTGATAATGGATCGTGATCCTCATGGCTTCTTCACAATACAACTCAGCTCTATCTATTTTTTGAGTTCAAAATCATATATGAATATGAACGGAAAGGAATCGGAGGAGCATGTCTTTTCCACTCCCTCCTCGATGTGGAAGCCAACGGAGCGCTCCGACTCGATTGACTTGAGAATCGGGCGGGCGGAGCGGAGCGGTGGGAGCACTACTAAACGCACCCTGTACGTCGGCTGCGATCTGGACAGGGGAAAAAGGGATAAAGAGCAGCGGAGCGCTTTGGCTTTGCGGCGGTGCCCCGTCCGGCCGTGTCCGCCACTAGCTGCTGCGCCTGCGCCCGCGCAGGCCAGGTCGGTTCGGTGACCACCATCGCCATGCATGCACGGCAGCGGCCGGCCGGCGTGCGCGCAGCAGGGGAGTGGAGTGGACGTACGCGACGGAGGCCGATGCTAATCACTAGGCTAGTGATGAGGACCGGTCGAGGAGCGAATCAGCGATACACATACGTTGCTGTCGAGCTTGCCGATTGGCCGGTTTCTCTTCGCTTTTTCGTGGGCTGGATGCGGTACGTTGCGCTTGCGGCGGCGCGTATCTCCTCTTTTTTCGCCGGGTCGGCATGATGAGCGAACGATGGCCGGGAGATAATTGGGACGGGAACTGGTAAATCTGATTGGCCAGCATCCTTCTTCCTCTGATCACGACGCCGGCCCGACCCATCTAAATATAATCTGATTGGCTAGATCCTTCACTCCTTGGGCAGATCACTGCGTAGTGCCGCGCAATGAGCGAGTGCGCTACGTACCGGTCAGTCAGCAGAGCGCGATGAGTGCACGCATCATGTGGAGGTCAAAAGTTCTGCCGGACTGCGCGCTCGCCAGTAGCATGCTAATTGGACACCAATCCATATCAAGTTAATTTATTTTTTCAACCCAACGCACCTCATATTTATATTATCTAAACCCAAGATAATCTACTAGTTGATAGAACATATGAGTTTGCTATATAAACCTATGGGCTCGTATAAAAAACTCTTATATATTTGAAATAAACGTGAGTCTGACATGTGGGTCCTACGTCAAGAGCCGAACTCTAAAACTAAAACTTCGTGTTCACACCTTAAAATTTTAGTGAAATTGATCAAAATTTGTTGGAGATGACAGAGTCTGACTGCCCGCTACTTTGTGCTAAATAGTATGGCTAAACATACATTTGGGCCGAACCCTAGAATTAAAACCCCGCGTTCACACCATAAAATTTTAACAAAATTGATCGAAATTTGTTGGAATGACTCAATTTGACTGCCCACTACTTTGTGCAAATTAATATGGTTAAACATACATGTGAGCCCTGCGTCAAGAGTTGGACACTAGAATTAAAACATCGTGTTCACACCTTAAAATTTTAGCGAAATTCATCAAAATTTTATTGGAGATGACTCAATTTGACTACCCACTATTTTGTGTAAAATAGTTTGGCTAAACATACATGTGGATCCCGCATCAAGAGCCGGACCCTAGGATTAAAATCTCGCATTCACACTTTAAATTTTTAGCAAAATTGATCGAAATTTGTTGGAGATGACTCAATTTAAGTGTCTGCTACTTTGTGCAAAATAGTATAGCTGGACATATATATGGGCCCCACGTCAAGAGTTAAACCCTCAAACTAAAACCTCCCTTTCACACTTTAAAATTTAACGAAATTGATCGAAATTGTTGGAGATGATTTAGTTTAATAATTAGCTACTTCATGCGAAAAAGTATCGTTGGACTTATACATGGACCCACATCGAGAATCTAATCCTTAAATTGTTTTGTGAATCAAATTAATGCAACCCACTCTAAACCACTCCCAAACTATTTTCTCTTATGAGAAATCCAAACCAAACAACCATTTGATGAATCAGACTATTAATAACAAAGCTAAACAATTTTCAAAAGAAATCTAATCCATTAAAACCATTAAACTCAAACCAATTAGCAGAGCTACCCGCCAGGTTAATGGAGGTCATGCTGCTGCCAGTGCATTTGCAGAAGGGAAAACGTATCTACATGATCAGAATCTTCGGCACTGCTCCTCACTAGTATTTATGCATGGTTAGCTTGGCAGTACAGTATGTAATTGGTACTAATTACCAGCCCACAAAACCAGTCATCGAGCTACGTACATTTATCTGGCCGGAAAACGACCTGACGACCGTGAAACCCTGACACTGACAGGGAAAGAAGATAATGATACATACTGGTACCTGCGCCGTATCTCAAATTAGTTCTGTATCAAACATCTTAAAATAGTGGCGTGCGTTCATACGCATCGCATCGGTAACACTAGCGAAACTGGAAACGCTGGAATGCTCTGCTCGTGCAGTCGTGCCCGCCCGCCCCCAACCAGCGGCAGTCACCACTCACCACCACCGCGAGTGCGAGTCAATTTCATACAAAATCGGGCCTGTGAACCCAGTCGATTTTTTTTTTTTATATACACCGATTTCGTGGATCAGCCCGTTTGATCGATCTGTTTTGGGCCGATTTTGACCCAAATTCCAGGGTTGAAGCTTGCAAGTTGCGAGAGCATCACGAATTCTTCATAGTTCAAGATTACTGACGTGACCGAAACCATAAAAAAAATATCATATTAGTCCACGAAAACTCTGATAATACTTTTTTAATGTTACAAGAGTTTAGTAAAGCGTTTAAGTAGAATTTGTAGCTGTCTTGGATGCACATCACTTTTTTATAAGAAAAAACACCTGATTTTTTGGTAGTGCAATTCCAGCTATTCAATCGACATCCACCACCACTCCGGCCGGTGGCATCATTGCCATCTTAACTTTTTGGTACCCAAATTCTAACCAGGTCTTCGGAGCTACTTCCTCTATTTCAAATTTTCAAATTTTAAGTCATTTTTACTTTCTAAATTTATAAATGTTTGTACGCACCTTGATATATATACACGTACAATTTGGGACGGAGGATGCAGAAGAGAGGATGAGCGTCAAGCGTGTGACCTGTCGAAGTCGAACATGAGACGCTGGTGAAAGGCTAAAACACCTAAACAACGCTTTAGTTTTTTCCGTTTAATTAACTCTTGTCCTGTACAGTACAGTACTAAGTGGAAAATTTTCGCGCGTTGCAAACAGCAACATCAGAATTTAGCCGCTTCCGAATCACCTCGAGTAAACAACGGTAACGTTAACTCGAGGAGTGGGAGGTAGAGAGGCAATCAGGCAACAGGCAAGCAAAGCCCAAGCCCAACTAACGTAGTCGTCGGTTGTTGTCAGCTACCAACCTGCTGGCTGCTGCTGCTGATCAACCAGCTCAAAGTCAAGCGAGAAATAAACTGGGACACCGCCACCACTCCCGCACCAAACCAAACTAATCCCTTCTTCCCGCGAGCTTCTCCCCGGCATCGCCCCTCCGGAGATCCACCCCGACCCACCCGCCACCGCCGCCTCGCCAATGGCCGGCGCCGCGCCCACCGTCACCAAGTCCCCGCCGTCCCTGGTCCCGCCGGCGGGGCCGACCCCGGGCGGCTCCCTCCCGCTCTCCTCTATCGACAAGACCGCCGCCGTCCGCGTCTCCGTCGACTTCATCCAGGTCTTCCCGTCGTCGGGGGCCGCGGACCAGGCCGCCTCTGTCGCGACCATGCGCGAGGGCTTCGCCAGGGCGCTCGTGCCGTACTACCCCGTCGCGGGCCGCATCGCGGAGCCCGTCCAGGGGGAGCCCGAGATCGAGTGCACCGGGGAAGGCGTGTGGTTCGTGGAGGCCGAGGCCAGCTGCTCCCTCGAGGAGGCGCGGAACCTCGAGCGCCCGCTCTTCATCCCCAAGGAGGAGCTGCTCCCGCGCCCGCCCGCCGGGGTGCGCGTCGAGGACACCGTGCTGCTCGCGCAGGTCCGTCCGATCCCCCATTGCCTGTTGCTCGAGTCCCCTCCGGTCATTTCGGATAGTAAATTTGAGGCGCAATTTTCGGTCTGGATCTGAGGGGGTTTAGTGTTCGGTCTGTGGATCTGAGCGGGAGACGGGTGGCTACTAACGTTGACTAGGAAATCAAGTAATGGCTTACAGCCGTACAAAGTGTGAAGCATCATGTGGCAGGCAGATTGACCGTAAAATGTATTGCTAAGATCAATTCAACAGTTAGGGAGTGACTGACTGACTGTATCATGGCCATGAATTGTTTGAGGTGATCTACTGATCTAAGCTAACAGTCATCAATCACCATCATGTAACAAAACATTAGCACGCCTCTGTTCAATATTGGTAGCCTGGTAGTAATTCTTGCTGATGGATTCACCAGAAGAAGGCAGGACGATTGTTCTTTCTGAGGATGAATTATCAAGCCTATATTGATGGGCATTCCACTATTGTTGCTGCCTACCTTGTTGATTTGCAGTGTGTTCATCCAAATTTTTAGCCACTTGACAAACTGATGGAACAAGTGTCATTTTCTTTTACATTAGAGGAAGAACCGTCTTCGGGCATCTAAAAGTTGGGTGATGATTCTGGAATCTAGGAATATTTATCTTGATCTAGTCTCACATGAAAAATTGTTCCCAAATTATTACTCGCAAAGTTCATTTAGATGGAAGTGTACCCCGTTGGAGTTGAGCTTATGACGCTTAAGCAAAATATGGATTTTGGGTACGAATATGGATTTTGGGTACGTTTTAGTCATACGAGGGAGGGATGCATAGCTACGTTTTAGTCATGGAAGTGCCAACAAAGTAGAAATTTGGCATATTGGAGGCCAGAAACTTACAAAGTAAATGTCATACATGTACATTGTTTTATCAGGTCATTGTCTAAGCTATATTCTTATACCTGTTGCATGACCTCTGTTATGACTAGTTACTGAATTTACATGTTAGTGACTCGAACAACCCATTGTGTTATTCTCTATGTTCAGGTTACAAAGTTCACATGCGGTGGATTTTCTGTGGGCATTTGCTTCAGCCACTTGGTGTTTGACGGGCAAGGTGCTGCCCAATTTCTGAAAGCGGTTGGTGAGATGGCTAGGGGCATCCCTGAGCCATCGATCAAGCCAATCTGGGCTCGGGACGCCATCCCCAACCCACCGAAGCCACCCCTAGGCCCGCCACCATCATTCACTGCGTTCAACTTTGAGAAGTCAGTTGTTGAGATCTCTCTGGACAGCATCAAGCGTGTCAAGGACCAGGTCGCAAGCGAAACCAACCAGAAGTGCTCCACCTTCGACGTGGTCACCGCCATAATCTTCAAATGCCGCGCCTTGGCAGTTGACTTTGCACCGGATGCCGAGGTTCGCCTGGGCTTTGCTGCCAGCACGCGCCACCTGCTGAGCAATGTGCTGCCTTCGGTCGAAGGCTACTACGGGAACTGCGTGTACCCTGGGGGTCTCACCAAGACCAGCCAGGAGGTGAAGGAAGCTTCACTTGTGGAGATCGTGACCGCAATCAGGGAAGCCAAGGAAGCTCTGTCATCGAGGTTCCTCGACTGGTTGAGCGGTGGTGCCAAGGAAAACCACTACAACGTGTCGCTGGACTATGGCACGCTTGTTGTCACCGACTGGAGCCACGTTGGGTTCAACGAGGTGGACTACGGGTTTGGTGAGCCGAGCTATGTGTTCACCCTGAACGATGATGTGAACATTGTGCCCTCCGTGGTCTACCTGAAGCCACCCAAGCCAACGCAGGGCATCAGGCTGGTCCTGCAGTGCGTGGAGGGGCAGCACTCCGCCGTGTTCAAAAAGGAGCTGCAGAAGCATGCATAGAGTGAGTGTGTTCAATTCCATTTCCATAGTTGGGAATTGTTGTATTTTATTGTGACAAATTGCTGCTTCCAGACTTTGCTCGCAATAAGACAGGGTTGATCGTGTTTATACTTTGTACTATCATCGGCAAGTTATATTATACATGTATTGACATTGATGAAATAATAATAGTGTTCCATTTGAAACAAACTGATTCAGACTTTTTGGCCTGCTGTAAGTTCAGGAACAGTACATGTGTTCTTACCATTTGCTATGGATATGATGCAGAGCTGCAGACCACAATAATCCCACATATATCAGTTGTTGGCTGCAAAATCAGCCTCCATATGATCAATTTGACCCTTATTAACATAGAAGCTTCTTGCGTTCTCAGTAACCAATCTCTCAACTAAACATACATGTGTGATGAAACAAATATCTAGCTGAGTTGAACCTTGAGTAGGATGTCACGTTTAGGAGCTGCGAAGTTCAGAAATTATTTGGAAAGCAACTGATCATGTGAGCTCCACTTAGCTTCCACAAGGTCACCAGCCCGCTTGCATTCCGTTTTCAGATCAATCAGAGAAGAAGGAAAGGAGCCAACAACTTCCAATCAAAGTGTTGGGTAGAGCTCGTGCAGTCGTGCCAAACCGAGGCCGCAGCCGGCAACAACCCCCACTCCACTCGTTGCTGGTGAGTGTGTCAGGCAACAATGGCAAGAGGTCATACTGTCTTCGTCAGTTTTGTCAGACAAGTAAGAACAGAACAAGTCGGCGTCCAGAAGAACGACTTGTCGACTTCAGTTTCAGCCGTTCATCAGATGATTTACGGCTTAGAGCAATAAGAGCGTTGTTTAGCGCTATTAAAGTTGCATTGCCATCTCCTAAACAGTGTTTTGTGTAAACAAGTATCGCTAATGCAACAGACCGGGTCAGCGGCGGGGTAATTTAGGCTCGCTGGATTGCTTGGCGAAGGTTATCGAGTCTATGAACTGCATAAACCCTAGATAGGAACTACCTTAGCTGTCTCTTCGTCACTCTGGCGATTTATCTGTATCTGAAACTCATTATCTTTACCCAGATTCAGTAATACAGCTGCTAGTTCTATCCATTGCCGTTCATACTCTTGCATTCTTCTTCCGAGTTGTGCATCTTTCACAATCTTCTCCCTTGCGATTTGCTTCTTTCAATTGCTCAGATCACCGGATCCTGGCAGTTGGTATACAGAGCCAGCCTTCCTTGGCTTAAATTCTCCAGAGCCAATTTCTCGAATCTTGTCCGATTGGCGCGGGGGTAGGTGGTTGCGACCTACTCGCCTAAAATCCCACCCTCCGACCCAGATTCGACGAAACCACCCATTTTCCCCCAAAATTAACGATCGATTCTTGTCAGCCAGGGTTGCTAGGCACTTGTTCTAGCGTAAAATTCCGTAAACTGACCTGAATCAGATTCGTGGAGGCGAAGGTGTGGACTGCTCTTTGGTGAGGGTTGTCAAGCAAGTCTTGGTGTAAAATTCTGGAGCCAAATCCGCAGTCTTGGCGGCGGTAGAACAGTCTTGTGAATCTGATTGGGGAAGGCTTGACCTGAACCGAATTCACAAGAGAAGAAGATGGGGACTGGTGAGGAAAACGGTGGCGAGAACATGTATGCTACTGCCGAAGAAGTGGATGGGATCCGGCGTACTTTGGATTCCTTTATGAAAGATCAAGAGAAGCATAATGATTCTGTGAAGAAAAGTTTGGATGATCTTATGAAGATATTGACAAGCAAGAATGAAAAGTTGGGTACTTCAACACTGGAAACAAAGGACCCAACACAAAATTAAGCCACCTCCTATACAGAGTAAGCAAATTCCCCCAATTCATTCCAATATGGCACAGGTTCACAAATCCACACACTTCATGGATAATTCAGGCATGGCACAAAAACAATTTTATTATCCACCATTTACTTCAAGGGCTCAAATAGATGATACTGAGTCACATGAATGGTCTAGACATGCTTTTGGTTCAGTTCAACACTTTACTGAACCGGTACCCAGAAATGGATTTAGAGGATTGTCCTTGGAATGCCAAAGACTTGGGAGTTTTTTTATGAGTTGGCTACCGAAGAACTACAGCCCAAAAAACAACCAAAACAATTGCAACACCATTTTCCACCGCCACAACAAAATATGGCCTGAATTCCTACTTTCCCTGAACCACCCAACCAAGTCAGCAACCCACCACACTATACAAACCATTTACAATCCCAGCATAAGGCAATTGCTCGAGGACTTAAACTGTCTTTTCCAGAATTTGATGGCTTTTAATTTCAAAAAAAAATTTGATGGCTTTGATTCTGATGGATGGATCAAAAAGGCAGAGAAATATTTTGA
Source organism: Setaria viridis (assembly GCF_005286985.2). Lineage (NCBI taxonomy): Eukaryota > Viridiplantae > Streptophyta > Magnoliopsida > Poales > Poaceae > Setaria > Setaria viridis. The sequence goes on along the minus strand of NC_048267.2, from coordinate 28,698,321 downwards.
GTTGATTGGGGTACCAAATGAAGAAAGAGTGAAAGTAGCTGTAATGTATATCAAAGGAAGAGCTGGATTTTGGTGGAGGTACTAGCTGTAATCCTTCAACATTGCCATGGCACCATTTTTGTAGAATGGTGGGAGACAGATTTAATGAGATCTCATCCTCTGAAGTAATTGGCCAGTTTCATAATTTGAAACAAGCTGGCTCAGTGCAAGAATATGTGGACAAATTTGAAGAACTCATGGGCATTATCAGAAGAGACAATCCTTCATTAACTGAGCATTATTTCATCTCAAACTTTGTGTCAGGCCTGAAAGACTATATACAGCATCATCTACAATGTCATGACTATTACTCTGGATAATGCATCCTATAATGATAGCATGTCTACTTCCCTTAGGATGAGATTGCAAGCTCATGGCAGATTATTATGTGAAGGTGCTTTTTTTCAAGTGCGTTGTGCCCATATTCTGAATTTAATTGTTCAAGCTGGTCTAAAATTGATTGCTGGTTCTGTTGACAAGACTCGCCAAGGAGTTCAATACATTCATGGTTCTGGTATCCGTAAGCATAAGTTTTACACTGATGGTCAGAATTTGTTTCATCTGGATACCAAGAGGAAGCTATGTGTTGACATGCATGTGCGATGGAATTCAACTTACAGAATGCTTGAAAATGCAATATTTAACAAGGGTGCTCTGAAACAGTATGCATCGAGAGATGGAACCTTCATGTCTCATTTTGATCTTTCTGAACTTGAGTGGAAGAGGGTAGATATCATGACTACACTTTTTAAGTCCTTCCATGAAGTCACATGCTCTTTCTCTGGCACAAAATACCCTACTGCTAATCTGTACTTCAAATGTGTGTTTAGGATTCACTCTCAGTTGCTGGAAGCAGCCAAAGAGCCACAAAATTTCATGTCAAGTATGGTGTAAGAAATGAGAGCTAAGTTCGATAAATATTGGTCTGATTACAGCCTGATTCTGTCGTGTGCTGCTATTCTTGATCCTCGGTATAAGATTAATCTCCTTAGGTTCTGCTACAAGAAGCTATGTGCTAATGAGTCAGCTGCCGAAGAACAAGTCAATAAAGCTGTAACCAAGCTTTATGAATTATTTGAAGCGTACAGGGCCCAAAATTCCAATCCGTCTATTACTAGTCCAAGAAATCTGGTTGGACACAGTCATCATGATGACTTATTTGATGATTATGCTGATTACGTGACCACTGTCGCACCACAGACTCAGAAATCTCAATTGGATTTGTATTTAGAACAAGCAACAAGCAACAACCAACAAGAGACCCAAAAGTCGATTTGGACATATTGGAGTTTTGGAAGGCCTCATCTGTGACTTATCCAGAACTAGCAAGCATGGCTCGGGATCTCCTTACCATTCCAGTTTCTTCAGTTGCCTCAGAGTCTGCTTTCAGCATAGGGAAAAAGGTGATAAACCCTTGTCGAAGTTCGTTGAGTCCAGAAACAGTGGATGCTTTTGTCTGCAAGATTGGGTGCGCGTAAAGAAGGAAATAGGTAATATACATGTTCTGAATATTTCTTGCTGTATCATTATATAGCATGTCCTTAATTTGTGAATTCTGCTTGACTTAACAATGCAGCTGGAGTCGCTATAAAAGTTGATGATGGTGACGATGTCGTGGATGTCGAATAGAACTTCTGGTTGTTTTCTTAACCAAAAACTTATAGATGCTGAAATGTGAGGCATTATTCTTACAGTATACCTTTTTGCAGGCTTCTAATATTTTTGTCCTTTTGGTGAAGACTGATCAGCATCAGCCCAAGTTGTCGGCTACATTTTGTTGATAGGCAACACTCTTTTGTTTATATAACTATAGGTTGTTCATGGGACACCTAGCCATAGTGCTGCAGCAGCTGAACCTGGATGCATGGAGTAGTGGTATTTTGTTTATAGAACTCATGCTAATCAGCGATTAGCAAAATTCTGTTGTATAGCAGCTTACTTACAGAACTCTAGTACTAATTAGAAGCTAGCATAATTGTATCGTATGGCTGCTTAATTTCCTACCTAGCTACTTCTCGTTTACCTTGTTATCCACAAGAATGCTGGACTGATGGGACTCTGTAATCTGCATAATGCAGACCGAGTATTGGACCCTGTTGTACATTGACTCTGTTCTGTTCTTGTCACTTGCAAGTTGCAGCTTGCAACGTTGTATGAGTATGGACATGGCTACGTGTTATTTTACTTATGCTAATGAGTAATGACCATCCCCATTCATGTATTATTATAATAATAGATACGAGATTGCATAACTGTTAACCCACTATCGGGCTCTAGGGCCGGGCCTGGGATGTCAAAAAAACAGAATGGAACTTGGCTTTAGTGGGCGGGCGGGCTTGGACTAGGTTTTGCAGGCCCGAAAATTCCGGGCTTTTCTTCAGCTTCTTGCCTTGCTCATATCCAGTCTCTGAACTAAACAAACATATGCGATGAAACAAGTATCAAACTGGGTTGAACCTGCCTCAGATCCAAACAATAGCAAGAGCTTGAGTAGGGTGTCACATTTATGAGCTGCAAAGTTTAGAAATTATTTGGAAAACAACTGATCATGTGCTCCACTAAGCTTCCACAAGGTCACCAACCCACTTGCATTTAGAAAGAAGGCAACAGCTTCCAATCAAAGTGTTGGGTTGAGCTCGTGCCAATTGCCAAACCGAGGCCGCAGCCGTCACCAACCTCCACTCCACTTATTGCTGGTGAGCCCAACCCCGTAACCACGCTGCACGGTGCACGCGGCAAGGACCAACTCCGCTTACTGCCGCTGACTGCTCTGCTCCGCCCCGCCCCCCCACCCGACGCCGCCATGACTGCCTCCGCTGCCCCCACCGTCGCGAGATCGGCGCCGGAGCTCGTCCCGCCGGCGGGGCCTACCCCGGGCGGCACCCTCCCGCTGTCCTCCATCGACAAGACCGCGGCGGTGCGCGTCTCGGTCGACTTCGTGCAGGTGTTCCCCCCGGCAGCAGGAGCCGCCGTCGGGGACCAGGGCGCCGCGGTGGCCGCGATGCGCGACGGCTTCGCGAGGGCGCTGGTGCCGTACTACCCGGTGGCCGGCCGCATCGCGGACGCGAGCCCCGGGGAGCCCGTCGTGGAGTGCACCGGCCAGGGCGTCTGGTTCGTGGAGGCCGCCGCGAGCTGCGCGCTCGCCGACGTGAACAACCTCGAGCGGCCGCTGCTCATCCCCAAGGATGAACTCCTCCCGCGCCCGCCCCCCGAGGAGAAGCTCGAGGATCTCATCGTCATGGCTCAGGTTCGATAGATCGCCTCCCGATCCCCTTGTCCTATCCAACAAGTAGGAAGATCCATACGCTCGATTGCCGGATCCGGGAGAGGGATCGTCTTCAGGTGCTGATAATTTGAGCTCTACAGGTGACCAAGTTCACCTGCGGCGGGTTCGCGGTCGGGATCTGCTTCAGCCACCTGGTGTTCGACGGGCAGGGCGCGGCGCAGTTCCTCAAGGCGGCCGGCGAGATGGCGCGTGGGCTGCCGGCGCCGTCGGTGGCGCCGGTCTGGGACCGCGACGCGATCCCGGACCCGCCCAAGCTGCCGCGCGGCCCCCCGCCGTCGTTCACGGCGTTCAGCTTCGTGACCCAGGTGGTCGATATCCCGCCGGAGAGCATCGCGCGCATCAAGGACGAGTTCGGCGCCGCGACGGGGCAGACCTGCTCCACCTTCGACGCCGTCACGGCCGTGGTGTTCAAGTGCCGCGCGCTGGCGGCGGGGCTCCCCGACGACGCCGAGGTCCGGCTCGGCTTCGCCGCCAGCACGCGGCACCTCCTCCAGGGCGTGCTGCCGTCGGTGGAAGGCTACTACGGCAACTGCGTGTACCCCGTGGGCATCACCCGGACCAGCAAGGCCATCCGCGAGGCGCCGCTGCCGGAGGTGATCGGCGTGATGCGGGGGGCGAAGGAGGCGCTCACCGCGCGGTTCACGGACTGGATGCACGGCGGCGCCAAGGAGGACCACTACAACGTGCCGCTGGACTACGGCACGGTGACGGTGTCGGACTGGAGCCGCGTCGGCTTCAACGAGGTGGACTACGGCTTCGGCGAGCCGGGGTACGTGTTCACGGTCAACGACCACGTCAACATCGTCGCGTCGGTGATCTACCTCAAGCCGCCGACGCCCAAGCGCGGCATCCGGCTCATGCTCCGATGCGTCGAGGAGCCACACGCCGCCGCGTTCGCCGATGAGCTCGCCAAGTACGAGTAGATGGTGGTTCTTGGCTTAGCTTGGGCGGTTGGGCCATGCGTGATTTTTTAACTCTACCTAAGCCTTACTGCTGCCAGACGGTCATTGACCTTGTTGTGTGCAAAGTGCTGTGTTTGGAATTTGGATGGCGCTCCTGAACTGGCTTTACTTTGTGGGTACGCAGAACACCGAAAGAGAGTCACTGATGTATCTGAAATGTCATTCTATCTTTGTATCTAAAATCTGATCAAATTTACAAAATTTTCGATATTTACAATGCCAAATAGATATCATTAGATTCTTTGTGAAATACAGTTTCATCGTATACTTATTTGTTGTCATAAATATTTTCACTCTACTATATAAATTTGATCAAATTTAAAATCGTATGCTATTTTAAACTAAGATTGGGATGATAAATGCACCGGTTTAGGGCCCGTTCGGTTTGACCGGAATGGCCCGGAATGCGGCCCGTTCCGGGCGGATTGATCTAGCCTGGTTTTGAATTCGGCGCATGGCAAAATGGCCGTTCGGTTAAGGCCGACGGGGAATGGAGTCCGGACCGTCTCGGCCATTTCGTACGCCTCGAGGTCCGGATTTATTCTCCACCTCTTGAGGTCCGGAATGGAAACAACCTGATCAAGTGGATTCGGAACGGAATCCACCAGATCAAGTGGATTTACTCACTCCCGGGTCAGAACAGTTTCGGCCTTTTTCAATCCGTAACAAATGAACGAGGCCTTAGTTAGTTAAAAGATTGATTTGCATCAAATGAAAACATAAAGGATGAATACCATACTTTTTGCAATATTTTTGCAATATTTAAGAGATAAAAAATACACATTTATTCTAATTCTTAACCTCTAGCATTTTTTTAAGAAGAGACTTGTATGTACTCAAAAAGAGAAGAGTTGAGGGCAGGGCTCCGGCTCCTCCAAAAATATCTTTGATGCTCCACTGGTGGAGTAGCTCCTCTGGTCGAGCTGAAGCCATTTCGAAAATGTGTAGCGAAACTCGTTATGAATGGATTGAAAATGTCAATTGTCCAATCTACCCTTGGTACACCTGACCTGTTTGTTAAATTGAATGGTATGTTTGCCCTTAATTTCTAATTTTAGTTCATGTAAAATAAAAAATATAAATAGAAATATTGCTTAACTAGAGTGATTTTCCTTTAGTTCCTCTCGCATTTTCTTTTTGTATGTGGGTCCCACCACTAACCATCCTTATCCTTCGGGTGCCTCATCTGTGAGACTGTGAACCCGATCCAATTCCAAGGCGCAAGGACAAAACTACTGTCACCGCCTGACACATGCTTGCCACCAGTCCGGCCACCGCCATCGCCTGGCACATGCCGCGTCTCCACCACCGGGCGGCAAGCTGGAGCCCGAACCAGAGGCGAGGGCAGCGGCTCACGCGGTTGCTGCCGCTGATTCGCTGAAGAACTGGGGAATCCGGCCTACATAGCACACCAGGCTCCGTGTAGCCGCCGGGCCACGCGCCAGCGCCGGCCGCGGCGGGAACGGAGGGCGCCGCGGCCACCCCAGGAGCCGAAGAGGTCGTCCCCAAGCCCCGATGCGTCACCTGTTCGGACGGTGGATGCTACTGCTGCCCGCTGCTGCTGCCGCTCCAGCTGCGCCGCTCTCTGCTGAGCAGCAGCAGGCAGCTGCAAAGCAACGTCCGGTGCAGATTTGGGGCGGCTTCATGCTGGCTTCACCCCTGAAGCCACTTTGAAAAAGACCGTTTGGTGAGGCTCCGGACGAAGCCGATCGAGAAGCACTTCTGGAGGAGTCCTGCCAAATAGGTCCATTAATGCTTACACTTAATCCCCAAAGATACCATTCTTTGTATCTAACTTAGAAAGATGGTCGTGTGTTGCTACGGTAAAATGCTAATTATATTCTTAAAACCCCTAGAAATATTTTGTTAGTAATACTACTACATTTTTTATTGCATTTAATGGATCTCTATATGTTTGCAAGAAAACAACTAAATTTTAATTACAAACATATTTTTTCTAAACTTTTTTTATACCTAATAATATCTATATCTATACCTATTATTAAAGCGAGTAACGTCACTGCCAATTTTTTCATCCGTCGTGATCAATTTACAAAAAGTCCCTCAACTTTCAAGGAATCAATCCCCAGTCCATATTCTAAAGAGGAGGGGCTCGGGTGGAAAAGGGAGAGAAAGAAGGGAGGTTAAAGGGAAAAAAGCTTCTCCTTTCCTCCATCTCTCTCCCTCCCATCCGCCGCTTGCGCTCCCTCATCCGCGCCCCCGGACCCTGCCTCGAGCCTCAACGGAGAGGCCGGCCGATCCCCTCTGCTCCCCGCGCCACACCTCCCTCCTACCCTGGGCGCGTCGCCTCTGCTGCCCCCCCCCCCGTGCCCCTGCCCCCGTCGCGGCCGTGGAGAGGGGGAGAAGGGAGAGTGTGAAGGGAGGTCCTCTCCCCTCCTCACCTCAGCGAAGGAGATGCTGGAGGCGGGGCGCCAGCGGGAGGCGAGGCAGGGGCGGCGTCGAGCAGCAGTCGGCGACGATTGGAGGGAGGGAGTCCCCTAGCGGTACGGCCGGTGCCCGGAGCCGGCGGGGCGAGCTCCCAGGCCGGCAGGGGTGATGTCCCGAGCGGTGCTGCTGGGACCTGCGGCTAGCGGGGGCGAGGTCCCCGGACGGTGTACCCCACCACTGGAGGCGGCGGGCCTGCTTGGCGGGCATAGCGCCTGGAGCACGGGGTGGTTGAGGCCAGCGGCAACGCGGCCGCGCAGCGCCTCAACCACAGACGCACTCTCGCCGCCGACGGCTGTAGCAGCCTCTGCAGCTCTCCCTTCTGTCCGTGCATATGGCCTGTCTCTACTGCACACAAGTTGTTTGTAGAAATGCCTAATAACAAGAACGGAAGCAAGAGCCTGTAATGTTGTACATGATTATGCCCCCGCGTAGGTATTAATCTATCCACAATATATATTCATTTGAATTCAATATCCACCAATTTCCTACCAGCAGCTGGACATAACCAAAATAGCAATTACTAGCATTACTCACTGAGAAATGATTAGAAGTCTAGAACTATTCTTCTGTGCTGTATAAATTACCATTTATATTAATTATTTCTCAAGGAATTGTGCTTCTTTTGTGGTACTCAGTTTGTTGAAACGAGTATTGCTCAAATTCGTGTCAAATGGCAACATTCAACTGGGTTCCATGGCGACTCAGCTGAAGGAAACATGTCTCTCTAATTAGGAAAAGCATATGACTGCCTGTACAAGTCGGAGATAACTACTTGCTGTTAATAAACATAATTAATTATACTTATCCTTAGTCTCGCCGGATACAAAGCAACCATATAATATAATAATGTTGTCTTAATCTCATGTAGAATATGGGCTTAAAATTTCACAACAACTATTAGAGAAATCAAATAGCTCTCTTAATTTCTGAACGGCAAATACTGCTCTTCTAATGTTTTGGGCCACAGACGTGTGCTCAAACAGGCATCAAGAACAAACTTTCTGCATGTATCCATGCATAAATGGCTATGTGAAATTTAAATGCTACGACACAGAACATATGAATCAATAAAATAGTAGGTTTTGAGGTTGCAACCTAAAATTAAAGCACCCGGACAATACTGATCTGAAACTTGGTAGATAGTTCGAGAGCATATATAATGAGTTTATTGCTGTAAAACATTTTACATAATAGTATGTCCATAGCTTTACTTCCTTCAAGACTACTTGAACCATTTTTCATTTTTATTTTACAGTGTTGATTCTCTGAATGTCAACTGTCACAAGATATTAAGAATATGGAAATCGTACAACCAAGGTAATGTAAACCATTGCATTCTGTATTAGATCTAATTATTAAGCAATGAATATGTAATTCCCAAAGCTTGCAAATATTCGAAATGCTATCTGATCACTTTTTAATCTCTGTATGCCACTACGGGGTGTTTCCAGGAAGCTCGGCTGCTCATGGTTAATCCTTAATTCCTTATATACTATATGCTTGCCTGGGATATGCCTTGGGACTGTTGAGAAGTTTGGTACCCTTGCTATGTTAGTTTTGCACTACTGAACCCGCCTAAAATTTCTAAACTAGCTCTCACTCACATGATGTCAGCCATAATCTTCATTACACCTTTGATAAGATCTGAGTGCTCATACACAAAACAAGGTGGAACAGTAAGGTAATGTCTTTGCTATATTCTTGATGTCATTTTACATAACCTTTTTATTTAAAGAAATCATAAACCTGAAACCAAACCTCATATAATAAGATTCCACCTCCGTTGACAAGTGCATCAGTTAAGCTTGAAAAGACAAGTTATGGCAGTACTTTATTGTGACTGCAACATCTTCACGAGCACTGTTGTAGAAAAAAATTGACATATAGACATAGTAGGCTAAGAATCAATGCACGGAAAAAGTTTATGCGTTGAGATAGAGTCTGGATATTATTTAGAGATAATATTTCAAGATCTTCAGCTGTAGACCCGTAGCAATGCACGTGCATGTTTGCTAGTAATATTAAAGCAAGTAAGGTTTCTGCCCAGTTTTTCGTACGACGTGGTCATTTTGCAAAAAAGTCTCTCAACTTTCATTAAATCAACCCGCAGTTCAAATTCTGAGGGGGGGCTCGGGTGGAAAAAGAAAGGAAGGGAGGGGGTTAAAGAGGAAAAAGGTTCTCCTTTCTTCAAAACAGAGAGTCGAAGAAGGGGGATTGGGCGCGGGCGGCGGCCAAAGCAGGATGCCCCGCCGCTGCCCCCACGCTGCCCCTGCGCGTAGCCTCGACGGCGAGGTCGGCTAGGCACTTGGCGGTGTCGAGAGCGCGGTCGGCGAAGACAAAGTCAACGAAGTGGGTGTTGAAGGGCAGGTGGGTATCGTGCCTGGCGACGACAAGTGGCGGAGACTGCTTCTTGTGGACAGCGACCCCGAGCTCCCGCATGGCGAGCGCCTCCTGCGGCCGGCCACGCTACCTTGGCTCCGGCCAACCGCGCTGCCTCGGCCTCGGCCCCGGCCGCCCGCCCACCCACCCACCACGGCTGTTCCGCCCCGCTCGACCGCGCCAGAGCCACCTCCCCGACCTCGGCCACACCGTCCAGCCTCGCGCCCGAGCCGCCTCGGCCGCGCCGCTCGGCCTGCGCCCGCCGCTCGCCTCGATCGGGGGAGAGGGAGGAGGAGCTGTCCGCCGGAGTCAGATCCAGGGGGTGTTGTGGCCGCCTCCTGCCACCGTGCCACGCCGCCCACCGCCGGCCGGTGTGCCGCGCAGCCGTGCCGTCCTACCCTTGGCCCTTGGGAGATGAGATGAGAGGAATGGATAAGGAGAGAGGGAGAGGAAAGGGATAAGAGGGAATGGATCCAGGGAGAGGAGGTTCGAGCCAATCGGAGAGCTCGATTTTGGATACACGGATCGCTGATGCAGCAGAACATGTTTCTTTCATAACCTTATAACGAAGTTTTGGGCAGCTAAACAATTTTGGGGCTGTTCGTTTGTGTTGGCTGCATAGGCAGCCGCAGCTGCACGGTATAATAAGCCCACAGGTCAGCCTCATGCTACTCACTCGGTTGGTGCAGCTGCAGCGCTGTAGCAGCAATCTCTACTGAACACTCCCTTTAAATGAAACATTTGTTAGCTACAAAATTTTATATCTCGTTAAGCACTACAACTTTGATATAGAGCTTGTTTGCATACAAGATTATTTGAAAATTTTAAAATTCAAGATTTCGAAATTAGAGAGCCTATAATGATATTTTGAGTTATTAAACAACTTTAAATGAAAAGGTTATCAATTACAAAATTTTAGATCTAATCTAAATCTACAACTTTGATATAAAGTTCTCTTGCTTGAATAAAAAAATTATAATGATATTTTGAGTTATTAAACAACTTTAAATGAAAAGGTTATCAATTACAAAATTTTAGATCTAATCTAAATCTACAACTTTGATATAAAGTTCTCTTGCTTGAATAAAAAAATATTTTAATTTAATGGGTATTTGAGTTGAAGGAAATAATTAAGTCAAAATTGTTTTGGTTTTTTTATTAAATGTGTAGACATGCAAGAAGTGGAATACAAATTTACTGACGGAAATAAAAAATATCATTAGTTTGAAAAACACAATTGATCTTTTACCATGGCAATGCACGGGCATTTTGCTAGTACCTAATAATAAAAGGAATGTGGCTATATTTGTTGGAACACATGGTAGGAGGCAACATGTTAATATAATTTTTTTAAAAAAATGTATTTGTAAATCACAAACAACATGTATCCTAAGTAGTTTGAAGGCAGCTGCAGAATTTGAAGGTTGTGGGTTCAATCCTTCTGCCTCCTTGCCTTTTTTTTCATGCAGTTTTTTTAAGTGGGACTGTGGGAGGGGTGCCGATTTTTTTTTCCTCTCCGCACGTTGGGCTTGTAGATGGAGCGGTCGCAATTAAAACCGCAGCAAAAGTTGGTTTTTATCCAGTTTTGCTCGAGACTTTTTACCGTCTTGGATTCGGGGGTGGGGACGTACGAAAAAAGGGCAGAAGCCTTATTCACTTTAATAAAAGATTTGACCAAACTTATATCAACGATGCCAAGTAAGTATGATTAGACTTGTTGTGATACACTCTTCTCTATGAACTTGATCAAACTTAAGATAGAGTGACTTGGATAAAATAATTAAAATTAGAATGGTACTCTTTTGGGATGGAAAAAGTATTTAATGATCCATCTATGAATTTTTTTTCATAACTTGTCAAATGTGCCTGCACCACACTTTGTAAGTGGGGTTGAAGAAAAACTGGAAAAGCCATATGGTATTAGGGTGTTCTTTCCAAATCTCACCTTGTTTTACTCTTTGAAACTAAGTTGCAGGGGGAGTTTCATTTATGTGGAGGAGTCAATAGGCAAAATGGCTTCATCAGATGGAGTGAGTTCCGATTGGTTCTCTTACAATTCTACTCCTCGCTCTCATTATATACCATCTTAGTCTCGAGTTTGTGTGTGCGTTTGTACAACTTCCTTCCAATTTTACCTTAGTTAGAGCATCTCCAGCAGTCCTCTAATAAATATTTTCCAATAACTAGTTAATAATGATATCCCAATATCCCTTTCATTGTTATCGGGAGAGTTACTTTTGCAGTCTCTCAATAATTTCATCCCAATCCAACTACCGTATTCTCCCAATAATCTCATCCCAATCCAACTACCGTATTAGGATGAATTATTGGGTTATCCTAATAATTATTGGGAAAAAAAGAAAGGTAAAAGGAGTCTGCTAGAGCATTATTTTTTTTACCAACTCTCCCAATATGTTAGTTGGATTGGAAAATGAGGAACTGCTGGAGATGCTCTTATAAAAAAAAAGCCCAAACACAAAGCATTGCCCTATTAAAGATGGAATTGAAAAAACTTAAGAACTATTATTCAACTAACCTATGGCCATCCTTAAGGGAGCAAGAGGATAAATTGACTAGAATTAAGGGCTTCGACCTTCGCGACAGCATCCTTTGGATCCATCACCAATGAAACTCTATGGTTCTTCTTCTTCCATCCTCGAAGGAGACAAGAACATCACCCCTAATGAACCGCTAGATGATCCTTCAATACTTTTCGCAGTTGACTCATGTTCAAGATGAAGCCCCTGCTAGTGTTGCCTCCCTAAATCCAAGCTTCCTTCAGCTCGAAGTGCATTTTTTTCTTGTGTTGCTCTTGATTTCTTATCAACTTTGTAATCTTAAAAAATACAATTTTCATTTTGTACTAATATATTGTTTAGACTCTAGCATTTTGATGCAGGCCATGGAATGTTCATGAATGTGGGATACTCGCTAAGAGCCTATTAGCTGCACGAGGATGGGTAGTACACGAAACTATTGTCCTATGCACAAGGATAGAGATTTTTCTGAGAGATTTTATTTAATAACATAGACGAGGTGCCTCCCTAAATCCAAAACTCCCTTAGCTTGAAGTGCATTTTTTTTTCTTGAGTTGCTATTGATTTCTTATCAACTTTGTTATCTTAAAAAACCCATTTTTCATTTTGTGATAATAAATTGTTTGCATTTTGATGGAGGCCATGGAATGTAAATACTCTCTAAAAGCCTATTACCCACATGAGGATGGGTAGTACGCGAAACTATTGTACTATGCACTAGGATAGAGATTTGTCTAAGAGATTTTATTTAACGACATAGACGACCATCCCACAAGAGTAGTATATTGCCATCTTATTCCCACTCTTATTCACCTCAAATGATTCTTAACCTCTAGTATTTTTAAGCATTTTCCATCTCCTGCATAGGAAAAACATAAATTTATTTATCAAAATTTGAAGTTCTTAATTCTTAACCTCTACTAGTATTTTTTGATGAAGAGACTTGTGTGTACATCTAACTCCACTACAAGTATTGTTTTCGTGGTCTTCTACAACTCCACGAAACACTTTCGAGTTGTACACACGCCAAAACAAAGTCCAAGGAGGGATATCCATCCAGCGATACATCTTCCCAGGGGGCAAGGTAAAATCAAAAACCAATCAAGCGGAAGTAGAACCGGCCGTGCCGCTTGCCGTGCGGGCAGAGGGAAGACGAGATAGTGATGGAGGGTGTAGGCACGGCGGGGTTCCCTCGACCGCTGCAGGTTCAGGCCATCCAGAGCTTCGCGGAGGAGGGGTTCTGGGACGCACTCTGCAGCCTCAAGCTCGACGTCGTCGGCACCGACGACTCACTCATCCCCATCACTATTGGGTTCCCAACTCCCTCACTTTTGCTATTTGCCTGTAGAATTCACGACTTAGGGCACAAAGTGATCGCAGATCCCTTGCATTTCTGCGCCCCCATTCCCGCGCTCCCGTCGAACCCCAACCCCGCGTGCTTGCTTACATGTAGTGATCCGAGTGCTACTGATTTGGTTGGGAGTTTTGTTGGGTTGGGTTCCTAGGTGGTGGTTCGTTTACGCAATGTTGCCGAGTCTGAGGTGTTGTGTCAATGTGAGGTTGTGAGGTTTGCTTGAGATATTACTTGGAGTTGCTTGAGTTTGTCTCAATGCATAAAGTTTAGACATCTGGTGCCCATGTTTTGGAATCAGGCTAATATAAATTGTCTGAACAGTTGGGCTTTTGGTTAGTGTGGTTGCTTTAGCCACATATGTCCACCTTTTTAACATGCAAATTGTGATTTGAAGATGAATGAATTGAGCCTAACCATAAGAAATTTCTAGTAAAGAATCTTTAACTTGTATTCTTTCCTAATCTATTGACAATGAGTTCTATCCTCCGTCTATTTTTCTCATAGTTGTAGATCTCTTGATAAGCTAAATATTTTTTAAACTTTGTGTCAGGTTATTATACTCCGTGTCAGTAGGCTGGAGAGGGTGTCGATGATGTATTGTAGGTGGTGGTATATTTGAACCTTGGGGTTTGCAGTGGTTAAATGATGCATAGTATTGGGGTATTGGCTTGGTGTTTGTGGTGTAATAGTGGTGCGATGCGTGTTTGTTGAATTACTTGATGTTAGACTCTTGTTTTTCCATTTTTATACTACCTAATCTTGACTTTTATCTTCTTTTTAATATAATATGTAGCTCTCATTCTATCAGTTTTTTAAAAGACATCTAGTGCCAATGGTTTGCATGTTGACACTCACTGGGGTTGGGTTCAGGAATTAGTGTTCATTGTTCTAAGATCAATAGTCTAATCATGCAAACTTTTGATTAATATGCTGCTTATAAGTCTTTGAGGCCAACTGCTTCCCACACTCTCTTTTCAACATAATATCATGTTATTATGCTCCACGCTATTTTTGCTAAGCACCAAACTTCTTTAACCTACGTTCGGGATCGGTGTCACCATCTCACAATCGCCCAATCTCGGGGACCCTTATAAACACTAATAGCGTGAGGGGATTCCAAAACCTAGATTGAGAACAACTTCTGGAAGGTGGCTTGCTTGACGTGGAATGTTCTAGGGGCTAGATCTTTTACATATCTAAGATCCTATTTGGATCTAGAGACTAAACTTTATTTAGCTAAAATTTAGTTTATAATAATTCAAACAGGAGCTAATTGTGGGTCAATAATTAGCTAACTCTCAACTAAATTTTAGTTTATTAGATCTATGGTCGTGCGTTGCTATGGGTAGTAAAATAATAGTACAATACACAGAGCATCAAGAAAACAATAATAGGGTGAAAGGAACACAATAACCGGTAACTGCCACTTACTTTGGGCGTACAATTTATCGCAGCAGCAATCCCGGAGCTGTCTTAGCGGAATGTGATGCCGATTCCAACTCGTTCTCTCGATGTATGCGTCATTAGGCGCTCCTGGTTCATTATTTGCTCTTGGGACAGTTCAGGCGCCCTGATCCTTCCCGGAAAATAGACAACTACAATGATGATAAGTATATCTAACAATTCACAAAGAATGTCACACAGGAGGACATTGCATTGAACAAGTAATCACAATAGTACTTTTACAATGAACAAAACAAAAGATTTGCGGACCCGTAAAATGGATATAAATAATCGACCAACACAAAGATACAATCACTAATAACCACAGGGCATTTCCGTTCTATTAGGAAACAAAGCTTAATCTTTTGGATGCTGTAAAGCGATAAATGTGTGTTGTCAATGGGCTTGACCAGACCAGCCCTGTCCATAGATTCACTTATGCACGAATTTTCATATAGTTACACAAAGCTTCACATTAAACTATCCCATTCCATCTAATTACATATTAAATCCCAATTAATGTAAAAAAGGTTCAGTTCAATTAATTACAATATAGGCTATTAGTAAAATGTCAATGTTCATACAGAGATTGATTCAAGAAATCAATATTCAAAATTAAAGATTGGCTAAAACGGAAGATATATAAAAGCAAAATTTCCTTAAATAAGGAAAAAGTCTCATTTACTACCCTCAAAGTATAGCATAAGTTCAAATAAACCCCTAATATATTAAAATGGTCTACTTAACCCCCTGAGTTTGCTAAACTGAATCAAAACACACCTTTTAACACAGTTGAAACCGGATAGCTGGTTTTCAAACCGGTTTTCTGACTGGATTGACATATCAATGACCTACGTACCAATTATTGAACACCCCTCCATTGCTAAAGTGTCAATCCCATCCATCTGTGATATATCTCGTGTCTGATTTCGCCGCCGCCGGCCGCGAGGGGTTCATGCTCCAAGACTCAGTGCCCTATCGCCGCCAGCACTGTGTCTTGCTCCCAGCAGGCCCAGCATCCCGTGCTACGGCGGGCACCTTGGCCTGCGCCACCGTCATGCTCCCAGCAGCCCTGACATCCCGTGCGCCGGCGGGCACCTTGGCCTGCGCCATCGTCGCCTGCTACACGGAGCACAGGGCCCGCGCCTCCTTGCGTTAGCTGGCCCTGCGCGGCCGTTGCTTGTTGCGACGCACGAGCTCCACTTGATAATTGATATTGAATTCCTTTAATTTTGCAGCTTGGAGCGCTAATACATTGATCCAAAAAATTATTGTTGCGGTCAGAAATATTGACCCTGGGGGCATCTCTACTGCAATATGAAACCGGAAGTAATTTTCTTTTAGTTTGCAGGAGCTCGTTTCTTTTCCTTGATAGGTGTAGTGTTCACTGTTCAACTTGCTGTGCGATGCGAAGGCATATTAGCTGCATCATCTCATCTTCCTTCTCGTCCATCAACTCATCTGCTCTGTGATCCATTTCCTAATTGATCTACCACGGGCACATAAACCATCATCGATAGAGGGGGGCGCCGCTGCTGGTAACCTAGCGACGCACGGGATGGGATGGGAGGCAAGGTATTCTTCGCCACGTAGGCCGCCAATCTGTCAATGTAGTCGGCAAAACCGGTTGAACCAGCCACCGGTTTTAAGAATGTGTTAAAAGGTATGTTTTGATCCAGGTTTGTGAAATTAAGGGGCCATTTAATTCTTGAGGGGGTTATTTGTGTTAGATTGATCTCCTCCCCAATGGGCCCAAAGGCCCATCGGGACCCTGATCCGCGCCCTGATCGGGGACGCCCACCCTAGCATTGGGTGGTGGGCCCCTGTCGCGCTGCGCTATATAAACAGGGTGGGGGCCACGGCTCGGCTCACGAGGTTCGCTGCTGCCAGCCGCCCCATCGACACACCTACCAATCTAGGTCTTGCGCAGTAGCGACGGGAAGCACCACCGCTGCTGCGCCGGCAACGCAACTGCACTGCGCATCGCTGCCTTGCGCAGATCTTCAACAACAGAACCAGTGATGGCCAGCAGCTCTGCTGCTTCCTCCCTTAGGGGTGAAGGTAACCCACCTCTCTCTCTCTCTATCACTCTCGGTTGACACCAGAAACCCAAGAACTTCATGTTTATTATGATCCTGACTAGATATGCATCTAGAGATCCTAGGCATGCACCTAACAATGGTATCAGACACCTCACTAGAAGCTTTTCTAGATCGGGAAAAAGAAGTAGATCGAAAAAGAAACAGAAAAGAAAAGTAAAACCCTAACCCTAACCCTAGATCTAAAGTAAAGAGGGACGCGGAGCGGCTTACCTGCCGCTGTCCTCACCGCCGCACGTCCACCGACGGCGAGCGGCAAAGGCCGGCCAAGCCACGCGCTCGCTAGGGAAAAGATCCACCCGAGCCGCCGGAGCATCCGCTCGGGGCTCGGGGACGCAAAAGTACCACCACAGGACCGCTCGACGGCGGCGCGCCCAACCTCCGGTGGATGCGCGCGCCGGCGAGGGGATCCGCGGTGGCGCCGACCCTCCTCCGTGGTCGCCATGGTCCTCTGGATCTCGAATTTTTGGGAGGCTCGGAGGGAGAAAGGGGGAGGCAAGAAAGCAAGAAAGAGAAGTGGGCTGCTCGGCCGTGCGCCGGTGGGGCCATCCCTCAACCGCCGCCGCCGGCCATCGCCAGGCGCGGGAGAGACAGCCCCGCCGCCGCCGTCACGGTAAGAGCTCGCGGGGGAGAGGACAGAAATGAATCTAGGGTTGGGGGGAGCCAGCCGTTCCGACGGTTTTGTTACGCCGATCTCGACGCTCGACCGTCCGATCAAGACAGACGACTGCGATCGTGCGGGCCAGATTTGGCCCAGGCGGGTGACGGCGTCAGGCCGAAAACAAGGCCTGGGCCCAGGTTGCGGCCCAAAAGCCGGTCTGCGGGGCCGCCAGACGCGGACCGTGGCTGCTGGGCCAAAGGCCAGCAGGCCGAGCTCACGGGTGGGCCGGCCGCGTTGCGCGAGCGGGCCGAGCGCGGGAATGGGCTGTGGGCTATTTTCGCTGCTGGGCTGAATAGAAAGTTTTGCACAGTAACGCTTGACATTTTTATTTTCTATTTTCAGAGGCATCTTTATGGTGATTTTTGCATAGTTTTGATCTCCATTCAAATTTGAACCAACGGGATAATTTGTATTAGAGATTAATAAAGTTTATACAATATTTTTTGCTTCTAAAAATAGAATTATTTCACAGTTTCCGCTGCAAAGGTTTAATTTGTTGCTCTATTTAAATTTAATTTGAACCAACGAGACAATTAAATTTTTTTTGCAAGCATAATAAAGTTAATTTAGATTATGATGCTGTTATTTTCTGACCAACGTTGTTAATAACTGTATCTTGATTTAAAAAGTTTCCATGCTTTTATTTCTATTTTTGCCCAACGGTGATATAGATTTAAATTGCATAAACAGTTGTATGTTTTATTTTTTGACCAACGTTGGAAATAAATCATGCAATTGTTGTTATGATCTCACCTTGAATTGCAAATTTCAGGAGGATTCAACTTGATGGCTTGTCTCAAAGAGATACCTACTCTGAGAGGAGACAACCATGTAGAGTGGAGGAAGAAGATTGATTTCTCCTTCGTCTGTGGAGAAGTTGACTGGGTGGTGACTACATCATGGTCAAAAGCTCCAGAGAAGCCAGTAAGGGCTGAAGGTGATGATGATGCTGCATGACAGCAAAAGGAAAGGGATTATGCTCCACTAGAGTTGGCATATACCCTTGAAAACAAACAATGGACCACTGCCAACGAGAAATGTATGGCTTTGGTAAAGAATACGATTGGGCCTGCAATTTTGGGCTCGATCACAGAGTGTGACTCCGTCGCAGAGTACCTAGAGAAGATAAGGAATCAGTTCACTGGTTCCTTAAAGATATATGTGTTGACGCTAGATTTCGTCACTAGTAAAATCGGCGCCAAGAAGAGAGGGAATTGGCAAAGTACAGTTGGGAATCGGCCGAATGGTGCTACAGTACAAGATCGGCCGATGACTTCTGCCTCGCTTCGGATCGAACGCGCTGGGTTCCCAATCGGTTGCCTTTTTGCCGATAAGGAATCGGCCGATTAGGAGGTTGGGATAATTGGGCCTGTATGGGCTTGAAAAGGAATAGAAGGACGAAGGGGAGATCAGCCCACGAAGCATATAATAACCAACCTAGCACGAGTCGTGCTTGTAAATATTCGTTTTCTATTTGAATTAGGGATAGAATTCTAGTCAGTTAAGGAGTTATCCGTACGGGGCTATAAATAGCTACCTTTGTAAATCTGTAATCATGAACAAATCAATACAACCAACTACTTTTTCCTCGTACTTACTTTCAAGCAGGCGACTTCGGCAAATACTTTCCCTTTTCACGAGTTCGTACGGGTTGGCAGGGCTGCATCAACTTGACCTCCGGCCGATCTTGTAAGTTCCGTTTACCGAGTAAATTCTAGGCTTTAACTTCGGGCGTATCGCTGTTGTTTCGTTTAGATTTATTCACTAGTTATCGATATTTACTAGAATCGTAGGTTTTACCTGTCTTTCTAGTTTTATCACCAGTTATCCAGCTAGGAATCGGTGGTTTCGGCTTTCCTTATATTCTGCTATTAAATTCATCTATTTTATATATTGCCGATTAGATCTATTCCTAGTGTTGTCACTATAGTATTGCGCCGATCACTCCAGTAGTTTTCTGAATACAAGGCTACAGTGATCGGCTGCCCTATAGCCGATTTCTTTATTACGGCAAATCGGCCGATTCGCTGATAAGCTCTCTCGAGATCGGAAATTTAGCCGATCGCGACTCTTGGATCTGACACGTATTCTTCCTTGCCAATTGACAAGTCAGATTGGCTAGCACGCCGCGCGAACCGTACCAGGGCGATCACCTGAACAGGAGCTAAGCAGATTCTCCCGGGTCGTGTGTCAGACGCTGGGAATTCGGTTGATCGATTTCTAGCGCCAACACACTTTTGGCACGCCTGGTGGGACCAATACAACCGCCGCCGTGTCGAAAGCTGCTGAAGTCTCCGAAGATAACGTCATCGAAGTAACGGAAGCAGATCTAAAGGACGACCAGAAGGAAGAACTGGATAAGCATATGGCGCAGTTCCGGAAAGCTTGCCTGCAGTCTTTCAGTCGCTCCAGAAGCGGGGAGACTATCAAAAAGTCTCCGTTTCCTGCTCCCCGCTAGATCACAATCTCTGAGGACTCGGCCAAAATGGCCGATATGGTTCAACAGTCCGTTTATCACGCCTTCATTGATCAATCCCCGGTGCTTGCAAATACGGTGCACAACGCTGTTGTCAACTCCTTCACTGGTGGGATACCTCAAGGATACAGGGGACCGGCATATACTCAGCCGATTCCACCACACCAGAGTTATGTGAATTCGGTTTCTCAGCCGATCCAATTTTCTGTCGGGGGTTCAGGTGCTTCGTCATCATCAGTTCCTATGGGGTATAACTCCATCCAACTGTCCTCTGCGCCGTTCCCTCCGGTTAGCCCATCGCCTTGGGGGGCACCATCAGTCACGGCCGGTCAGAATCAATCGGCCAGTCAAGGAAACCCACCATTCCAGGCATCTTTCCAGGCGGCCACTCGGCCGACCGTGCCGCCATACCAGCCTGTCGCACCAGAGATGAATAAAATAGCAGAGCTCATATTGTATGATGAAGCAAGTGGCTCATTCAAACAGCCGATTTTCAATTCACAGCCGACTTTCACTCAGATGCCACCTGCTTTCACTCAGCATCAGGCTATTCCACCTCCGGTATACCAGCACGTGCCAATACCTCAGCCAACGGTTCACCAGCAACAGCCAGATTGGTCGGCACGTATTGCGGAGGTGATTCAGGAACAATTCGGCTTAAAGCCGAAGGTACAAACTTACACTTATAGGACACCATACCCGTCTATGTACGACCTACTGCCGTTTCCCCATCGGTATAAAGTTCCTGACTTCACCAAGTTCTCGGGGATGGATGATACTTCAACCGTGGAGCACGTAAATAGATTCATCATCCAATGCGGAGAGGCCGCTACGCAAGATGCTCTACGAGTACGGCTGTTCTCATCATCTCTGTCAGAATCGGCCTTCCAGTGGTTCACGACATTGCCGCCAAACTCGATTATCACGTGGGCCGATTTGGAAAGACAGTTTCACAAATACTTCTATGCCGTGGTGCATGAGATGAAGCTGTCCGATTTGACCAGCCTTAGGCAGAGAAGCGACGAGCCGATATCCTCATATGTACAGAGGTTTCAGGAAATCAGGAACAAGTGCTATTCTTTAGCTCTAAACGACGCGCAGCTGGCCGATATAGCCTTTCAAGGCCTCCTGCCCCACATCAAAGAAAAATACGCCTCACAAGAGTTCGAGAGTTTAAGCCAGATCGTCCACCGATTGTCTGGACAGGAGGTACATTCTTTCGATCCACGGAGGAATTTCCAGAAGAAAGTGGCGTTCCTGGAAGAATTGGAGGACGAGGAAGACGTTGAAGTCGGACTTGCGGAGTGGATCAAGGGAAAGAAGCCGATATCATGCCCATTCGGCAAAAAGGAGCCAGAAGTGTTCGGTTTTGACACGACGAAGGCCGACAAAATCTTCGACCTTCTCCTCCAGGAAGGACAGATTAAACTCTCGCCATATCATACAATACCTTCTGCCGAACAACTAAAAAAGATGAAATACTGCAAGTGGCACAACGCCACATCCCATGATACTAACGAGTGCAAAATCTTCAGGCAGCAGATACAGTCGGCCATTGAGCAGGGCAGACTTAAATTTGAAGTGCCGACAAAATCGGCCAAGCCGATGAAGATCGACCAGCACCCCTTCCCCACCAACATGGTTGATACGGGGAAGAATTCACTCCAAACAAAGGTGCTGACGTCCGAATCGGCTAAACAGAGTGGCGCCGTCGACCCCAGAAATCAAGCTACGCTTGAAGATGTCAAGGGGAAGCGGCGGATGGAGGACGACGATGGCGAATCGGAAGAGCCACGCATTACTTCCCAGTTCCTGCTACAGAAATACCAACGTCAGCATGAACGCTCAAGATCCCGGGAAGAAGCGATGCGACGGCACGAAGATCACTGGAGGTGCCCGTTCTTCATCCACTGTTGGGAAAACAACCTCAGGCTACCTTCGGTCGATAATTGCCCAGAATGCAACGGCCCATATCGTGTCAATCGGCCGTTCAACAGGTCTCGCTCCAGAGATGGAAGGCCAGAACTGATCAGCAGGAATTGGCGCAACCAAGATGACCAGCGCCCTCCCGTGCGTGATCGGCTGGGGGGCAGAAGTGACCGATATGATCGGTCGGAAGATAGACGCCATGACAGGCAGGGGGGCAGGACTGATCGACATGACCGGTCAGAAAACAAGGCCAACGTTCACAGTCGGCTCGAAGAGATGGCCGATGCTCGGGTGACAGACGAAAACCCGTTAGGACACGAACCGGAGTGGGAACGCGCCAAGTCAGGGGGCAAACCAATAAACCCCAGGTGGTGTCCCGATGGATTGACCAAGTCTCAAAAACGAAGAATCCAACGTCTCCGCCAATGGGAACAGCAGGAAGAGGAACAACAGAGCACGACGGACAAGAAGGAAGGAAGGCCTCGGGTGTGGCGCCCAAAAGAAACGATAAAGGGGACGACGAATCGGCGGGTGATGAATCGGCAGCCGATATCGGCATGGTTTTCATACTGCCGATGGAATTCATGACTCCCGCCGATTAACAGGATATATCGGCGATAGAAGAACAGACGGCACAGTTGGCTTTGGAACCAATGATGGCCACGTTCGAGAAGCCCGAAGATGACAAACGACAACACCTGAAAGCACTGTTCCTTAAAGGGCATGTCGACGGCCGCCCCCTCACTAGATTGATGGTAGACGGAGGAGCTGCGGTCAACATCATGCCATACGCCGTGCTTCGGAAGCTTGGAAAAAGCGACGACGACTTGACCAAGACGGATATGATGCTCAAGGACTTCGAAGGCAACGTGTCAAACGCTCGCGGCGCTCTCTGTGTTGACCTCACCATCGGCAGTAAGACCCTTCCCACCACTTTCTTTATTATTAATGGCAAGGGGTCCTACAACATGCTACTCGGCCGGGACTGGATACACGCAAATTGCTGCATTCCATCAACAATGCATCAATGTCTTGTACAATGGGTCGGCGACAACATCGAGGTAGTCAATGCCGATTCCGCATACAGCATCGCGGCAGCCGACACGCAGCAGTGGAGCTGCGAAACCGTCAGGTGCATATCTGGCAGAGTATGGGAGACCGATTTCCTGAAGGTCACCGATTTTGGCCTGCAGCCGATCCGAGCAGTCGGCTCCGAAGACTCAGAATAGATGGATCAGTTCGCCCGAGAAGATGGGAAGCTAGGGCACGGGTTCACGTCGGCCGATTCATTAGAGATGATAGACTTAGGCGATGGTACCAAACCAAGGCCGACTTATATTAGTGCAAATTTAGACCCAGAATACAAATGTAAATTGACAAATTTGTTAAGAGAATTTAAGGATTGTTTTGCTTGGGAGTATCATGAGATGCCCGGTTTAGATCGATCTATTGTTGAACATCGGCTACCCATAAAACCAGGGTATCGGCCGTACCAACAGCCTGCACGACGCTGCAATCCTAAGATTCTACCAGATATAAAAGCTGAAATAACTCGGCTAATCGAAGCAAAATTTATTCGGCAATGCCGTTATGCCGAGTGGATCTCCAATGTACCAGTGTACAAGAAGAACGGCAAGCTGCGCGTTTGCGTCGATTTCAGGAATCTTAATCAGGCCACACCGATGGATGGGTACCCCATGCCAACGGCCGATGTGCTAATCGACGCTGCTGCGGGACACAAGGTTATTAGCTTTATGGACGGAAACGCTGGATACAATCAAATACTAATGGCCGAAGAAGACATACCCAAAACGGCCTTCAGATGCCCAGGCCACCTCGGTTTATTCGAGTGGGTGGTGATGACTTTTTGCTTGAAGAACGCTGGTGCTACGTATCAGAGAGCCATGAACTACATATTTCACAAACTCATCGGCATTCTGGTAGAGATCTACATCGACGACGTCGTAGTCAAGTCCAAAGGACACGAAGAGCATCTGGCTGATCTGCGAAGAGTGCTAGAGTGCACTAAGAAACACGGGCTTAAGATGAATCCCAATAAATGTGCTTTCGGCGTATCCACCGGACAGTTCTTAGGATTCATGGTGCACGAACGAGGGATAGAAATCAATCGGAAGACCATAGCGGCCATCAACAAAGTCGTGGCCCCGCAGAACAAAACCGAAATGCAATCTTTAATCGGCAAGGTGAATTTCATCAGAAGATTCATATCTAATCTATCTGGGCGGATTCAGGCGTTCACACCACTGTTGAAGTTGAAGCCTGACCAGGAATTTATATGGGGGGAGGAGCAGCGCAAAACACTGGAAGATATCAAGCAATACTTGGTCTCACCACCGGTATTGGTTCCTCCTCAAACTGGTAAGCTGTTTAAGTTATACTTATCAGCCGATGAAAAAGCTATTGGGTCGGCTCTAGTCCAGGAATTCGAAGGCAAGGAACGGGTAGTTTATTATGTCAGTAGAAGACTTCTGGATGCTGAAACAAGATATCCTCCGGTGGAGCGGTTGTGCCTGTGTCTTTACTTCTCATGCACCAAACTCAGGCACTATTTACTGTCGGCAGAATGCGTGGTCGTATGCAAAGACGACATAGTAAAATACATGCTATCGCTGCCGATCTTGAAAGGACGAATCAGCAAATGGATCTTAGCTTTGTCAGAGTTCGACCTGCGGTATGAATCGGCAAAAGCCGTCAAGGGTCAGGTCATGGCCGATTTCGTCGCCCAACACTGCGGACCGGAGATTATCCTTGTAGAGCCGGCACCTTGGACTTTATATTTTGATGGGTTGTCATGTGGGGTCGGATCAGGAATCGGCATCGTTCTCATATCGCCTCGGGGGGCAAGCTATGATTTTTCTCTGCCAATAGAAGCCACCGCTACTAACAATCAAGCGGAGTATCGAGCTGTTTTGAAGGGCCTACAATTATTAAGAGAAGTCAAGGCCGATTCTGTTGAAGTCTTCGGGGATTCCATGCTTATTGTGGATCAATTAACCGGAAGGTCTGAGTGCAAGGACGATGTATTGAGACTTTATTATGAAGATTGTCTACAACTCTTAAAAGAATTTAAATCGGCAGTAATCGAGCACATCCCAAGGGACCACAGCGAAGGTGCCAACAAGCTCGCCCAGCACGCATCTGGATATCGGCCAATTCTAGGCGCTATGGCTCTAGAACTCGCGGCCGATGACTGGCGGAAAGAAATTGCCGACTACCTGAAAGATCCGTCTAAGAAGGTGGAACGACGAGTACGTTTTCATGCTACTAAGTACGTACTGCTCGAAGACGACCTGTTCTACCGAACGATCGACGGTGTCCTACTCAAATGCCTGGGAACAGAGGAGGCCAAGACTCTAATGGGAGAAATCCATGAAGGGGTATGTGGAGCACACCAATCGGCCCATAAGATGAAGTGGATGATCAGGAATAATGGGTACTACTGGCCAACGATCCTCGAAGACTGTTTCAAATATTATAAGGGATGCTAGGATTGTTAGAAGTTCGGGAATGTCCAACGTGCACCTGCATCGGCCATGAATCCCATTATCAAGCCGTGGCCGTTCAGGGGATGGGGAATAGACCTTATCGATCAAATTTACCCACCATCAAGCAAAGGGCACAAATTTATTCTGGTAGCTACCGATTACTTTACCAAATGGGTGGAAGCAATTCCGTTAAGAGCCGTGACATCGGCTATCATGGCCGACTTCGTAAGGGATCATATCGTCTACCGATTCAGCATTCCCCAGACTTTAACGACCGATCAAGGAACAATGTTCACATCGGGGGAATTCGAGGAATTTACAACCGATATGGGGATCAAATTGTTGAATTCTTCTCCGTATTACGCCCAAGCCAATGGTCAGGCCGAATCCTCCAACAAAGGGATAATTAAGTTAATCAAAAGGAAAATCGAAGAGCAGCCAAAGAAGTGGCATCTATGTTTGACTGAGGCCTTATGGGCGTACAGGATGGCTTGTCATGGAGCCACCAAGTTATCCCCTTATCAGTTGGTGTACGGTCACGATGCAGTACTACCATGGGAAGCAAGGGCGGGATCAAGGCGCATTTCGCTCCAGGACCAATTAACGGCCGACGACTACTCGTCGCTCATGAAGAGGGAACTCGATGACTTGGCTGGCCAGCGGTTGAGAGCATTGATAAGCATTGAAGAAAAGAAAAAGAAAGTAGCCAGGTGGTACGATAAGAAGGTCAAAGTCAAACAATTCTCCCCTGGGGACTTGGTATGGAAGTTAGTATTGCCGATTGGGCCGAAAGATCCTAAATTCGGAAAATGGTCTCCTACATGGGAAGGGCCGTATAAAATCGGCAGATGTGCTCCAGGGAATGCTTACATTTTGGAAACAATAGAGGGAGAAGAATTTACTAGGGCTCTGAACGGAAGGTACTTAAAAAGACACTACCCCAAGTATATGGGTCGGAGCATAAGGGATCGACCGTAATACAATTGCACACAACCAATGTAAAACGGTTTAAACGTATAATCGTCCAAATCGGCCGATGTATTCATTCGGTACGGACGGTGGATTACACGGCCGACAAGATACAAGTCGCCCTTAGAACAAAAAATACAATAACTAATTATTCTTTTTCTTGCGCTCTCTCTCAGTCCGGCCTAGCTCTATCATGAGACGGGTGTACTCTTCTTCTATTTTCTTCATCGAAGCCTCCGCTTCGACTTGACGGGGGAGAGGGTGGCTCCGGTCCAAAGCCGGGCGTGACGTTCCTGCCGCCGCGTCTTCACGGGCGACTCGCGGAGGAAGCGGATGACTTCTGTCGGCTAGAGGTCGCCGGCGACCGTTGCTGTCCAGGAAGTCCAAGACCAGACGGGCCTCCGCAGTGACGTGTTCTTGAAGTTTGTCACGATGAGCCCTGATCAGGTCCTTATCCTCTGACGACAACGGGTCATCAGAATGTATGAGCTCAATGGCGCGTTTGAGTTCGGGGCTAAGACGCCGAGGCTGAAACAAAGAAAAATTAAAAAGGGGCATCCTCTTCCCAAGATCTAAAAAGAGAAAGGGGAATCGAGGCCAAGGTTTCACCTGGTTGACAAAGGAGGAGGAAGCCGACGAAGACGTAATAGAAGGCCGCGCCGACGAGAGGGGTAAGAGAATAAAGCCGAAAGCCAAGCTGGTGCTCTCGGAAGGAAGTGCCTAGGCCGGTACTTATAAGAAAAAGAGGCGTGGAAATTTGGTAAGGATGCGTCCCGTCGGAAATAGGAAAGGCAATAAATAAAGGAGGCGTCGCAAAGGACGGTCAAAGTAGTTATTAAAGGTTCGTACAAATAGTCAGTGCCTTTACAGATTACCCAGAAGGGTATCGATAGCCGCGATCGCCCGACGTCGGATCTGATCGGCAGAGTCCAGGACCCGTTGGTCTTCATCCGCCGATCCAGGGACTTCTGACGCACAACGGTGGAGCTTCAGGGCTTCGTGGGCCAAGTGCTGCCTCTCCTGTTTCAATTCGGCAATGACTGAAGGAAGTTCTTGGAGCCTTTTCTCTTCGGCGCTAATTGCCTTGGTCACTTGCTCCATTTCCTTGGCAAGCTCTGCCCTCCGGCGCTTGAGGCGGTCTATCTCACCGACGATCCCTGGGCGGGAGTCTTCCAGAAAATGGATACGCTGGTGCACCTCTTGAGCTTGACGTTTGAATGCGTCTTCCCCTTCACGAGTCTTGGCCAGCTTGGCACGATCGGCCATGTGACGAAGGGCTTGAAAGACTGGGATCCTCATGGACTCAATAAAAGCGGCCGGTGCCAATGCTTCCTCCGCTTCTTCGGGCACTCGTCCGCTGACGTCACCAAATAGATGACGAATCGGCGAAGCGTCTTCTACCAATCGGCCGATATCTCCTTGAAGAAGGGATCGGATGGTGGTAAGCTTGGCTCGGACCTCGTTAGGGATGGAGCTCAGGGCGATTTGACGAGAGGTGACTTCTTCATCGTCGGAGAGGGCAACCGCAAAAGAGAAGAGGCTGTTGTCGAGGGTGTCTTGTTCCTGGAGATAATAAAGAGGAAAAATAAATCGGCGGAGGGTGGAAGCAAATCGGCTAAATAAAGCCGGAATATAACTTACCACTTTGAAGCGAATTTTTTTCATGTTGCATTTGGGAAGCCGTCATGCCTTGCTCAGGGGCTTGTACCATGGGTTCATCAGAAGAGGAAGACTCCACGATGATCAACGCGGTGCTTGGACCAGCTCCCTGAGAGAAGACCAGTGGTTGAGGAGCGCTTGGCGTGCCGATGACCTGTGTCAGAAGGTTGAATAAGTATATTATGCAAATACCAGGGAAAATCGGTGAAATAGTGCTATACCTCAACGGATGGAAGCGGGGGCGCGTCGATGGCCGATTGGGTTGCTGCCGATTGTTGTGTGTCCATGGGAGTGCTCTGTGCAGTCTAAGATAAGAAGGATTAATATCAGAACAACAATCGGGAGGAATAAAACATATGTTTACCTGAACGGCCTCTAACAACAATGACACGGCGGCTG
This sequence comes from Setaria viridis, assembly GCF_005286985.2. NCBI lineage: Eukaryota > Viridiplantae > Streptophyta > Magnoliopsida > Poales > Poaceae > Setaria > Setaria viridis. Next base: position 28,670,175 of record NC_048267.2, on the reverse strand, counting down.
CCCCAGCTTGTGCGACGACTTGAGTATCGTCATCTTTGGTAGCCTGAGGGGGTGGCGCGGCCGGAGTCTCTGCCGATACGAGCATAGGAGGATCCGCCGATTCTATACGGGCTCGGACTCGGCGACTGGTCTTCTTCGCGATTCTCTTCTGAGCTTGTTTCGATCGGCCAGCAATCACGTCCACGGACGGAGCATCATAGCCGATGAGAGGGTAGGAGGTGTATGGATGATGACCCTCTATTAGCCGACCACTCCGGCTGTGTGTTGGAGGAGTACGATTCTTGGCCTGAAGAAATAGTAAAACCATTAGTGTTCAGTCGCGTTAAGAGGAGTAAAAATCGGCTAAGGAAAATACCTCGGCATTCGGGTCAATGTTGGCTGGATCCAGGAGGTTGCAGTATGCCGATGCCGAATTGCAGAAGAGGAATTGTTTCCATTCGGCCCACTAGAGTTTGAATGGCTGGACAGCAAAGGGAGCTACTATCCAATTGTTCAGGTCAATGGTGTTGGAGTCCGGAATCCGGTCTCGTACCCGACTGTAGTCCAGACCGGTTGTGAGCTCATCTCTGAACTTGACTCGGCCAGCAAAATACACTTGAATCGGCAGCTGACCCATGCCGAACTGACGTGCTGCAACAGAGGGGTTGTAGAACTCGTACGTGGGGGCATCTTTCCCCGAAAAGAAGTTGGCTGGCAAGATTCCTGGCTTGATTAACTCATCGTTGAGTTCTTCGTCGAATCGGCCAGTGCTTGAGTCGAAGTAGGTTGGGAGTTCAAATATTGGGTCATCCCGCTGATAAGGAAACCAAACGGTTGCATCTTCATTAAAGCCGTTGTAAAAGCATTGGAAGTACTCGGCTACTTTTGTAGTAGAATACGTGCAACCTGGAAAGGCCGATGCTGCTTCACCAAAAGACATGCATCGGTGACGATCGGTAGGATCTTCTACCGATTCGATGTTGGGGAACATCATACGGTCCACCCTTTGCTGAGTGATCTTGCTCATATAGAGGTTCAGCCATAAGTTGATGAACCACCAGGGTCCGCCTGGATTTCCGATCGGCTCTCCCTTGGATAGTTTGATGCCGATTTGGTGGAGCATGTGGTACGCCGCCCCTAGCAAGTGTTTCCCAAGGGGAACACGGGTTCCTCCGGACAGTGCTTCGGCTAAAGCCTGGGTGTTGGTTGATGGGCTGGCTGCTCTTCCACAAAGGAAGTGTTTTTCTAACCACATCATTAAGAAAGCCGTGTGTTCCCTATTCTCAACAGACCCAGCTCTTTTATTACATCTGATGAATCCTTTCCACCCACCGATTCCCCTTGTGTCCAGCCGATGTGACATTGCGGCTAAAAGGCGGAAAGGTGTGTCCGGGGAAGAAATGTCAAGGCCGGTCAACAGAACCACATCGGCCAGTGTTGGGATCATAGGTCCATGACCAAATAAGAAAGCATTGAGGGCATCAGACCAAAAGTAAGAAGCCGCTATTACCAACGGCTCATTTCTCTCCATCTGGGATAAAGACAGGTTGATACACTGACCGATTTTGAGCTCGTCCCATGAGACACTCTTCGACGCGGCTACCCGTTGGTACCACTCCCTCCAACCTGGGGTTTCATTCGGCCAGGACCTAAAAGTGCCCAACCAGTGATCCAGGTCCATGCCGGATTGTTTGAAGGGGATTATGTGGGTTTCTAAATTGATTGTTCTATTGGATCTGGGTTCCCCATAGGTCCGAGGCAAATAAGGCTGGGATTTCCCATAAGATGGATAGTAATGCGATGCCTAACCGCCTAAAAAAGGAAAGGGGGGGTGTAAAAAGGTAAGAAACAGATCTAAAGTAAATGCATTACCGATAGAAGAAGGATTCGGTAATAACCTCTGGGATGAAGTTCCGTGTGGTCAGCGTGATCGCTGGTGCAGATGCGGACGATGACGCCGCGATGGGGATCGCCATTGGGATCTCCGATGAAGCTCCTTCTTCTGTCGATGGAGCAACTACCGTCGCCACTACCGCCGGAGGTGCTACTTCCGGAGCATCGCGCGCTGGAGAGCTGCCAGAAGGAGCCGCCATTGGAGAGGAAGAGAAGAAGCAACAGGAGGATGGCGCTATGAAGCTTCGGTGACAAGGGAAAAGTGCCGAGGGAAGAAGAAGGCGCGCGCGCGGAGGAAGAAAGACGTGAGCTTAAAGATGAAGTGCGGGGTGAAACGCTATTTAAAGGGCGCCTGAAGAGGGGTAAAAATGGAATTTTTACCGTGCCGGCGTTTCGAGTTTTTCGGGAGTAGTGGTTGTCGTGGGCGCCCGTTTCGAAAAGATTGCAATCATCAGCTGGAAGACCGCAAAATGGAAGGATATTTTCATTGCGGCTATTTCGGAGGAGAAATTGAAAAGAATTTCGAAGTAAAAGACTATGTTTTACTCCGAAACTGGGGGACATGTGTTGACGCTAGATTTCATCACTAGTAAAATCGGTGCCAAGAAGAGAGGGAATTGGCAAAGTACAGTTGGGAATCGGCCGAATGATGCTACAGTACAAGATCGGCCGATGACTTCTGCCTCGCTTCGGATCGAACGCGCTGGGTTCCCAATCGGTTGCCTTTTTGCCGATAAGGAATCGGCCGATTAGGAGGTTGGGATAATTGGGCCTGTATGGGCTTGAAAAGGAATAGAAGGACGAAGAGGAGATCAGCCCACGAAGCGTATAATAACCAACCTAGCACGAGTCGTGCTTGTAAATATTCGTTTTCTATTTGAATTAGGGATAGAATTCTAGTCAGTTAAGGAGTTATCCGTATGGGGCTATAAATAACTACCTTTGTAAATCTGTAATCATGAACAAATCAATACAACCAACTACTTTTTCCTCGTACTTACTTTCAAGCAGGCGACTTCGCCAAATACTTTCCCTTTTCACGAGTTCGTACGGGTTGGTAGGGCTGCATCAACTTGACCTCCGGCCTATCTTGTAAGTTCCGTTTATCGAGTAAATTCTAGGCTTTAACTTCGGGCGTATCGCTGTTGTTTCGTTTAGATTTATTCACTAGTTATCGATATTTACTAGAATCGTAGGTTTTACCTGTCTTTCTAGTTTTATCACCAGTTATCCAGCTAGGAATCGGTGGTTTCGGCTTTCCTTATATTCTGCTATTAAATTCATCTATTTTATATATTGCCGATTAGATCTATTCCTAGTGTTGTCACTATAGTATTGCGCTGATCACTCCAGTAGTTTTCTGTCTACAAGGCTACAGTGATCGGCTGCCCTATAGCCGATTTCTTTATTACGGCAAATCGGCCGATCCGATGATAAGCTCTCTCGAGATCGGAAATTTAGCCGATCGCGACTCTTGGATCTGACACGTATTCTTCCTTGCCAATCGACAGGTCAGATTGGCTGGCACGCCGCGCGAACCGCACCAGGGCGATCACCCGAACAGGAGCTAAGCAGATTCTCCCGGGTCGTGTGTCAGACGCTGGGAATTCGGTTGACCGATTTCTAGCGCCAACAATATGCTACCCAGCTGTTCAAGCAGCTGGCCACAGAGAGGTACACTGGAGGAGGAACTGGCATAAGGGAGCACATCTTGAGGATGTATAACTTGCATCACAGTTGAAGCCAATGGATCTTGAGCTCAAGCCTGGGCACATTATTCATTTGGTTTTCGCTTCCCTGCAAAAAGAGTTTGACACCTTTGTTGTCAACTACAACATGATAGCCATGTGCGTGCAGGAAGAGGATAGAATTAGATCCTCATATGGTGGTTCATTGCACTATATGAAGGACAACAGGAAAAAGAATGCTAACTCCTCTTTCAAGGTGTGATGAAAGGCTCCCATGCAGTAGCATCACCAAAAGCCTCTCACAGTAGACAAAGATCAGTGTCTCCATTGCAAGAAAAAGGGGCATTACAAGAAAGAATGCCCCGAATGGTTAAAGTCGATAATGGCAAAAAGAGGTGAGAACACTATCTCCTTTGTAAATGAATCCTTGTATACACAGTATTCGAAATATACTTGGTGGATTGACTCAGATGCAACTGTTCATGTTGCAAATTCTTTATAGGGATTCCGTTCGACGAGGACTACGCAAAGAAGCGAAAGATGCGTTGAAGTCGCAAATGGAGTCCAAGCAGACGTTGAAGCTGTTGGCAATGTCTCTCTAGAGCTAGTTGATGGTTTCATGCTTGTACTTAGAGATGTACTTTATGTTCCTTCATTACACAGAAACTTGATTAGCATTTCACGTATGGACCATGATGGATATGAATGTCATTTAGGAAATGGAAAGTGTGCCATTTGGTTTGATAATGCATGTGTTGGAGTTGCCATCCTTCATAATGAGTTGTATTTATTATCGCTGCGTGAAAAAGTAAATTCTCTGTGTGATGTGAATATGAATGTATCCTCGTCAGAGCAAGAAACAAAGAAAAGAAAGAGAACTCATGAAACATCGTCGAAATTATGGCACTGTTGTTTAGGCCATATTTCGAGGGGGAGAATAGAAAGACTAGTTAAGAATGAAATTCTTCCTCAATTAGAGTTCTCAGACTTAGAACAATGCGTAGATTGCATTAAAGGAAAGTTTGTAAAGAAAATTAAAAAAGGCGCTAAACGTAGCACAAGAGTTTTAGAGATAATCCACACTAATATTTGTGGACTATTTTCTGTGAAAAGCGTGGATGTCTATGACTCGTTCATAACATTTACAGACGATTACTCCTATTATGGTTATATTTATCCAATTAAAGAAAGATCAGAAGCGCTGGATAAATTTAAGATATTTAAAGCTGAAGTTGAAAATCAGCATAATAAAAGAATTAAAATAGTAAGATCCAACCGTGGGGGGAGTACTATGGTCGACATACCCCATTTGGCCAAGTTCCTGGACCTTTTGCGAGGTTTTTGCAGGAAAATGGCATAGTAGCCCAGTATTCGATGCCGGGCGAGCCTCAGCAAAATGGAGTAGCTGAAAGGTGTAACCGTACACTGATGGATATGGTGCGCAGCATGATGAGTTATTCCACCTTACCATTGGGACTGTGGATGGAGGCGTTGAAAACCGCCATTCACATTCTAAATAGAGTGCCAAGTAAGTCGGTGCCCAAAACATCGTATGAACTATGGACAGGAAGAGTACCCTCACTAAACCACCTGCGTGTGTGGGGGAGCCCAGCTGAGGGCAAAGTATTTAACCCAAACATTGGGAAGCTAGATCCCAAAACAGTAAGCTGCCACTTCATTGGCTATCTGGAAAAATCAAAAGGTTTTCGTTTCTACTGTCCCGACAGATATACAAAGTTTGTGGAAACGAGAAACGCCATTTTCTTAGAGGATGAAATGGTGAGGGGGAGCATGGTGCCTCGAGAGATTGATCTCGAGGAGAAGCGGGTGTGTGCACCCAATCCGATGATTCAGGAACCATTCTTCTCACTACCTGTTGTTCCCGCACCGACAGTTCCTGAGGTTGTGGTGCAAGCACCCGCTACAGTTCCTAATATTGTGGTACAAGCACCTGCTGTGATTCCACCCGTGGAAACGATGAGTGAAAATTTGAAACCTGTCCTTCAGGAGCCAATTGAACCCATCATTACACATGAGGAAGAGTTGCAGAAGCCACCTCTGGATGATGTGCCACAAGCAGAGGCACAGAATGTGCCCGAAAGTGAGGGGCATAGAAGGTCTCAAAGTGTCAGAAGATCAGCTATTTCTGATGACTATAAAGTTTATAATACAGAAGAAGTTCATATAGAAGGTGATCCCACTTCATATGAGGAAGCCATGAAAAGCGTTCACTCATCAAAGTGGCTAGAGGTCATGGAAGATGAGATGAAATCGATGAGTTCCAACAAAGTTTGGGAACTTGAAGAAATTCCTAAAGGAGCCAAAACAGTAGGCTGTAAATGGGTCTACAAGACTAAACGTGACTCCAAAGGGAATATAGAAAGGTATAAGGCGAGACTTGTGGCAAAAGGCTTTACACAAAGAGAAGGAATATATTACAATGAGACTTTTTCTCCTGTCTCATGTAAAGACTCTTTCAGAATCATAATGGCATTGGTTGCACATTTTGACTTAGAGTTACATCAGATGGATGTAAATACGTCATTTTTAAATGGGGATTTAGAAGAAAATGTTTATATGAAACAACTCAAGGGTTTTATCATGGAAGGCAAAGAGAATATGGGATGTCATCTAAAGAAATCTATTTATAGATTAAAGCAAGCCTCTAGACAGTGGTATCTAAAGTTTAATGATATAATTAAGAAATTTGGGTTTTAAGAGAACATAGAGGATAATTGCGTCTATGCAAAGTTCAAAAATGGGAAATACATTTTCCTAATTCTGTATATGGATGATATCTTACTTGCGAGCAGTGATATCAGTCTACTGCAAGAGACAATGAAGTTTTTGTTCTCAAATTTCGATATGAAGGATCTCGGTGAAGCATCATATGTTTTGGGCATAGAAATTCACCGAGACAGAAAGAATGGGGTTCTTGGATTATCGCAAAGGGCATATTTAGAAAAGATTCTAAAGAGGTATAAAATGCATGCGAGTAAAGCCACACCTGCTCCCATAGTCAAGGGCGACAGTTTTTGGAATTTTCAATGTCCTAGGAACTAGTACGAGATCGATCAAATGAAAGCGGTTCCATATGCTTCAGCTGTCGGAAGCCTACAATATGCTCAAGTATGTACTCGCCTTGACTTAGCTTTTGTCACTGGGGTTCTTGGAAGATATCAAAGTAATCCAGGTGTAGAACACTGGAAAATGGTAAAGAAAGCATTGCGTTATGCGCAAGGCACAAAAGAACTCATGCTTACATATAAGAGATCTGATTCCCTAGAGATAAAAGGGTATTCAGATGCAGATTTTGCGGGAGACAAAGATGATAGAAAATCCACGTCTCGTTACGTGTTCACTCTCGCAGGAGGAGCTATCTCGTGGAGAAGCTCAAAACAGAAAGTAACTGCGTCATCCACGATGCATGCAGAATTTATAGCATGTCATGAGGCCACAGGGCAGGTGGGGCAGGCGATGTGGTTAAAGAAATTTATACCCGGATTGAGAGTGGTTGACTGTATTCACAGACTACTAAAGATGTATTGCGACAATGAGCCAGCAGTATTCTATGCTCAGAACAACAAATCAAGTAATGCTTCAAAAATCATTGAGATAAAGTTTTATGTTGTGAAAGACAAAATCCAGGATCGCACTATAAATCTCGAGCATATAAGAACAAAAGATATGCTTGCGGATCCACTTACGAAAGGCTTACCACCCAATGTGTTCAGAGAACACTTAGCCGGCATGGGTTTAAGGGAAAGCCTATGATTCCTGGATTGTAAAGGCCCAAAAGAAACAGAATTGTTTCAAAATAGAGAGGTGTGTTGTAGCTGTTGATTCTATCGGCGATTGAGCTGTGACGATGAGGCATGCTCTACACATTAATCTATGATGAAACGAATAAAAGCGAAAAGTTTAAAGTTAAAAGTGAATGATGAGATAAGGGGGAGAATGTTAGATTGATCTCCTACCCAATGGGCCCAAAGGCCCATCGGGACCCTGATCCGCGCCCTGATCGGGGACGCCCACCCTAGCATTGGGTGGTGGGCCCCTGTCGCGCTGCGCTATATAAACAGGGTGGGGGCCATGGCTCGGCTCACGAGGTTTGCCGCTGCCAGCCGCCCCACCGACACACCTACCGATCTAGGTCTTGCGTAGTAGCGACGGGAAGCACCGCCGCCGCCACGCCGGCAACGCAACTGCACTCCGCGTCGCTGCCTTGCGCAGATCTTCAACAACAGAACCAGCGATGGCCAGCAGCTCTGCTGCTTCCACCCCTAGGGGTGAAGGTACCCCTACCTCTCTCTCTCTATCACTCTCGGTTGACACCAGAAACCTCAAGAACTTCATATTTATTATGATCCCGACTAGGCATGCACCTAACAATTTGGACCTATGCTATACTTGAAGGTAGTAAATTGAACTTTTTCCAATAATATATGGATGATTGTATGTAAGATGGACTCCAAACATATTTGAAGGAATATGTGATTACTAAAAGAAATGCATGGCTTAAACCAAGGTAGTTAATTGTCAACTATTCTGGGTATATAGGAACAGTGAACTTGCATAGTTCCCCCACCCAACACAGGAACTGCTGACTACTTGCAAATCTCTCCTCTCCTCTACAACTAAAAACGTAAGAAGGGGACTTTTTTTTTGTCGTACGACCCACGGGAGGCTGACCTTTCGCTTCGCCAACTCGCGTGTATCACCGTCCGATGTCCGTCATTCGCGCGAGCTATGCCTACCCTTCGTCCTGCTGAAGATGTTTCCGCACCTGCTCCCACAAAATCCGCCTCCTAATCCACTCCGTCACCCTACCCGATCCTCATCCAGAGTCGGCCGGCTCGCAGTCCACCCCGCTGCCGCCCGCCAAGCTGCCCTTGCCACCGTTGGCATCCCCTGGCCAGGTTCACCGTCTGCGCTCGTGTCCACGGCCGCCTCTCTGCGCTCAGCCCTAACTGCCCGCCGCCGCAGCCGGACCCCGAGCAGGAGTGGCCTCCGTTCGCGCGGCGGCCGGCGTAGCCCGGCATGCGGGAGCCGATGGAATCTGATCCACACGTGCTGCTACAGTGGACGCCTGGAGGAGGCAGCACATCACCCATCCTATGGTGGCATGGCCCTTTCCTGCTCTTTCCTACTCTTTCTAGGCAATGTAAAAAGATCACAAATGTCTGTGTTGTATAATTTGAAACTTTAAGTTGAAACATGAGTTGCATAATTCCTTAATTTTATAACATAGTGTAACTCATTTTTTGTTTTGCATGTAGTAAGGCACGGGTACGATCCTAGTAAACCAATACAACAACACAATAAACAAATGCACACCCATCAAAGGCCAGTGACCAATGGCCAATTATTAGTGAAAATTACAAAGGAAATTCTAAAAGGAAGCAACGGTGAACAGTAAAGAGAAACCAGGACCCTGTCCATCACTAATAGATGAAAAACGACAAGGAAACTCTAAAATGTGAAAGATGGTGGAAAATTACCATAATCTAGAAGAGTTCTTCAACACAAGCCATTTATGAAACAAGCATCAACTTAACAAGATCAAAGCATAACTTCATGTGTGCCTTAACATGACAAAAACATGTGTCATAAAGCACCTCCATGGAATTTAAACTACTACATTTAGGAAAGTTGAATGCATACCATCAGAGATTAGCATTTTCCATCACTAGTATAATTCAGTTGAACATCGTAGAAAAAGCGCACTTGATTCTAACAGTGTTTTGAAGCTTCACCGCGGCAGCTTGTCAGGACTGAGATCAACAACATCCCGAGCTTCACTACAGAAGGAACTGCAGCAACACAGTGAGTACCAGAGCTTCTCCATAGACCACATGCAGATGCACTCGTATTGTTTTTGGCACAACCTGTGAAAATGTTAAATTAACAGTGACATGTGTATCAATCTTACATCTCCAATCAGCGTTGCTCTCTTGAGCACATGCACAAGCTTCTCCTATCTACTATCTTAAAGGACCAATGACGAGTTAAAAAAAATAACATAGACTTATAAGTGATCCCTGCCTTGGATATGAAAATAACATTTGGCCATGTTTGCAATTGATACTTAAAATTTATAACACCTGTTTCGTTACAAACACTCAAAATTGAATGCATCCATGTCATGAAACACACGTGCTTCAGAGGAATTTCAAAGTTCGTTCTTTATTTTACTTAGAAAAGTGAAAGAAGGTTAAGTGAAATCAATTTTAGATCATTTAGATGGCTGATGCCCCGCTCCCTGTCATTTAGACTGGGCATCTCGCTAGGGACGTGGAGGACAACAAACTAAACTCCGCACCTTCGTAGGTAGCCATCGTCGCTTCCCTATGTGACTGTAGCTATCTCCGCGTGCTTCCCCCTTCTTCTGCAGTAAAGGACATCAGCCAATAGCCTTGGTAACGGTGGCTCACGCTCACTTGCTGGCGCTTCAGTGAGGGTTGCCAGAAGTTGCGCCACTACGGGAAACAGAAGGTTTGCCGAGTGCCCGGGGCACTCGGCAAAGGTCTAAAAACACTCGGCAAAGGCTTTGCCGAGTGTAACACTCGGCAAAGAGCACACGGCAAATTTTGTGTCGGCAAAGACTAGTTTGCCGAGTGTCAAAACTCGAGCACTCGGCAAACATTTTGCCGACGGCCAAAAAACACTCGGCGAAAAGATGTACTCGGCGAAATCCGGGATGACGGCGTCGGGGTAACGACGGGTTTGCCGAGTGCCAGACGGGAGGCACTCGGCAAACACCGGGTCTTTGCCGAGTGCCAACACTCGGCAAAGACCGGACCTTTGCCGAGTGTCATCCACTGGGCACTCGGCAAACCCGGTTTCTTTGCCGTGTGCCGGGTCCCGGGCACTCGGCAAAGCCGGCCTCCTTTGCCGAGTGCCGGGTCCCAGGCACTCGGCAAACCCGGCCACCTTTGCCGTGTGCCGGGTCCCAGGCACTCGGCAAAGCCGGCCCCTTTGCCGAGTGCATTGACCTTAGCACTCGGCAAAGTTACCTTTCCTACACCTGGGAACCCCCCCTTTGCCGAGTGTTAAGTCCAAAACACTCGGCAAAGGCGAGTGTTACACTCGGCAAAGGCGAGTGTTACACTCGGCAAAGTGACCAGAACCCCCCCTTTTCCGACATTTTGCCACGTATAACGGACCCCTCTCAATTCACAATACACATATCACAGGCATTTGTAATAAACAACCACATGGATAATTCACAACCACAGGCATAATTCATAAACACCACAGACATAGTTCAACATAAGCACGAAATAATCCATAAATCCAAGTTCTTCTCACAATTTAGTTTCCACATTGTTCACAACCAAGTCTACTTCCGTGGAGGCCAAGGAGACCACTGCGACAAATCTTGATCTTCATTATTCGAAGCTGCCGATTGATTCTGCACATAGGATAGGACATTCTGAGGTAACATCTAAAGTTGTCAAATTTAAACTATTGAATCTTAAGCACAATGTGTCAAGTGACTCACAGGAGTAGTCGTGGGTGGCTGAGGCGGAGGGAACATCATCGGCGGTGGCGGAGGCAAAGACTGTCCCATGCTCGAAGCAAAGTTCTGCATGTACTGGAACATCTGCTCCATCCTAATCCGGTTTTCCTCCTCCATCCTCCGCCGCATTTCCTCCATCTGCGCCTTAATCTCCTCTTGTGCCTTCCTTGATTCTTCCACCTGGGCCTACAATATTTCATTGCAATGTTATAATGCAAAGCTAAAGTATAACAACAAACGAACGATGAATGGAAGAGAAAGAACCTGTAGAGCCTCCATCTGGAACTGTGCAGCGGTGGGTCGTGGGCGTACCGCCGGGCTCGAGTCCGTGCTCCTAGCTCGGATCTGGGAGAGAGTGGGAGTAGAGGCCGTGTCGATGACGCCGTCGCCAATCCAATATCGGCCATGCTTCTTGCCTCCTCTCACCCTCATCACGATTTCTCTATCAATGTCCTCGGAGCTCGGATCGAAGTCTGGCCCGTGAACCTCCCTAGCCATCTTTGTATACTCGCTGACGCGGCTGTGTATGCTAGGGTGGCTGTACGCCTCGGACGGGTCGTCTGGGTTGAAATCTATATCGGCCGTCGCCTTGCCCTTTTTGGAGAGGACCCATGCCTTGAGCTGGGAGCAAGGTCGGCCATCATGTGACGCCGACTGCGGCAAAATACAAAATCATTAAAAATTACGTAGATCAGAAGGTTACAATAAAGAATTGAAGTTGCGTACCCATTTTTCTCTATATTCATCAAGGCTTAGGCTGCCTTGATGGTGTGGTACAGTCGGCATCTGCAAACGCCGCTGCCGGCAAGCAAGGTGGTTCTCCAACCACCCGGGCTCCAACCACACGTCGACCATCCTCTCCCAGCACGGCATATGCGCACGACACCACCACGGAGGCACCTACATCATCAAGCGTGTGACATATGGAACAAGAAAATAAACCTAATTAATCAGAAATAGTAAGCATCAACGTTCTTTACTTACCCTCATGAATTGGTCCTTAGTCATGTTCATTATTCTTGCCTCCTCTTTTCTAACCTTCGTACGATTGTATTGAGCGTTAAATTCTATGATGGCCTGGATGCGCGCCTCGTAATGCATGTCCTTCACGAGCTTCTTGGCGGCTACATCACAGACGGCCTTCGCCTTGGCCTCGAACCCCTCCTGGCATCTATAGAAGTCCTGCATATACACGCGTATACAGTTATTATTTCAAGAATGTCGAAAGTAGCTGATGTATTGAGCAATTTAGTACGAGGAGTACTTACCCACAGCTCGGCTTTGACCCGCTCCGCTATGTTGGGGAATCTTCTCTGTTGACGATCAGGGACGTCGGGGGCGGCGACGTAGTGGTCCCACGTGTAGGCCGGCTGCAGCTGTCCGGCGTACACCACCAAGCCAGGGAAGTGAACCCTGCACAAAAGGCCAAGGATCCCGTTGGCCTTACGGTTGTGGTCACCCCCGCTGAGCTTAATCCAACTCCTGCACAAGTCATTAATATGAATTATTAGTTTTTGTAACTTTCAACATAAGAACAATATTAAGAATATTTAAAATTACTTACTTGGTCCCAACCGGTTTAATGAGCGGGCGTAAATGCTCAGGTATCGGCCGCTTCGGGAGGGATGAGGGACCTCGCAACCATATCTTGGACTGGGCATCCCCTGCCTCCCCGTCCCCCTCCTGCTCCTGCTCCTCCTCCTCCGCCGCCTCCTCATCCCCAGAGGCGTGTGCGGAAGGTACCTCCTCCTCCTCCTCCTCCTCCTCCTCCACCTCAGGTTCAGGCGACGGGGGCCTCGCCGCTTTACCCTTCCCTCGAGGCCTCTGGACCACCTCCTGCTCCTCCTCCTCCTCCTCCTCCTCAACCCTACGTCGAGGCCTGCCTCGACGCCTCCCTTGACCGCTCCCTGAACGTGACCCTGACCCTGAACCAGTCCCTGCCGTGGCCAGTCTCTCGCAAATCGACGTGAGCTTCCTCATACCGCCCACCATTGCTTAATGACCTGCAATTAAAAAGAGTACACGAGTTAGCATAGGCAAACAAAACATAATTACAAATATATGCAAATTATAATTAAATTATAGCTAAATTATTACGAATCATACATGTATTAGAAATAATCATCATGATCGGGATTAGCTGGATCATAAGTCTCATCATCACTATCACGCGTGTCGATATAGTCAAGCTCGTGCTCCGAAGAAGGAATGTCGTCATCACTGTCATTAGCTAATTGTAATCGTTGAAGTAATTCTAAGTCCTTCACATTCTGAACCTCATCTCCACCGTCCTCTGCAGCAACCCTCTCATTGTCTACTTCCATTCCGATCGCTTCGGTTAAATCTATCACAAAACTCCCTTCGAGCCCATCTTCTTGGAATAACTCTCCTTCGTATGTGTCGGGATCTATATTGTAATCTTCATTGTTTGGTATAGGTAGTTTGCCGTGTGGCGATACCTTGTACACAACATCCCAACCCTTAAGACGGCTGTCGGTTTGGCACGGGTATGACAAATAATAAACTTGCGTGGCTTGTTGAGCCACAATATAGACATCGTCTCCTGGTAACCTGGATGACTGTCGAATTTCGACTAGCCCAAGGTTAGGGGCCCGTCTCACGACAGATGGATCAAACCAATGGCATTTGAATATAACTAGATTAAGAGATTTGCACCCATGAAAAGTGAGTTCGTATATTTCTTCAATTCTTCCGTAGTACTCGACCCCATCGGAGCCTGGCGTGAAAACTCAGGTATTTGTGGTTCTTCGATTGGGCCGACTCTGCTCGTGCCTTGTTGTGTGAAACCTATATCCATTGACGTCATAACCGGCAAACGACCTGACCCTATAGTCACAGCCATCGGCAACCTGTCTCAACTCGACATTCATAGACGCATCGGTTCGGCCCTGCAAGTACAAACAGGGCGGTTCGTTATATTAATCATATGCACGAGAACGAGAATGTTCAAAGAAATGAAATTGTACCTTCTGTTTGAACCAAGAAATGAAATCGGGCATTCCATTTCCCGCACCCTCTTTAAGAAGAGTCTCAGCTTCGTGCGGGGCCGGTTGCCTTGATTTACGCCAGAATTGATGATGAAATTGCCTATACCAACGAGAAAGATACGTTTAGGCAAGAGATATCATTAATACGTCGAAACAAGTTTGTCGATGACTTACATCATGTACGGCTCCACTTCAGATAGGTTGGTCAACACATACAGCATGATAGAGCGCCACTCTTCATGGTTAAGGGTCTTGCGGGTCGCACCACTTGCACTTCCGAGTTGCCCTCGGAAAATGTTAAGGCTTAATTCATCTTCGTTGGCATTGTAACGAGGAGGTGGATTATGCACGCTAGGAAGGTTGTCAGCGTAGTATTTCGATGTGAAGTTTGACACCTCCTCCAGAATGTATGCCTCTGCAATGGATGCTTCAATTTTGCAGTTATTCTTACATTTAGTTCGAAGAACCTTTTGACATCTCTCAATTGAGTAGCACCAACGACCCTGCACAAGCCCCCCCATTCGTGCTTCATACGGGAGGTGTAGAATCATATGCTGCATTGGATTGAAGAAGCCTGGAGGAAAGATCTTCTCCAACTTACAGAGCAACACAGGCGCCATTGTTTCCATTTCTGCAACCACAGTACGAGATAACTCCTTCGCACAAAGCCGGCAGAAGAAATTGCTCAACTCCGCTAGCACCTGCCACACATGCTCAGGGACATATCCTCGAACCATCACCGGAAGGAGGCGCTCAAGCCATATATGGTAATCATGACTCTTGAGCCCGTTGATTCGCATAGTTGCTAAATTCACTCCCCTCTTCAAGTTCGCTGCATAGCCATCAGGGAACATTAATGTTTGGAACCATTCTAGAACCTCCCTCCTTTGGGCCCTCGTCAGAACGAAATCGGCCTTAGGCTTCCTCCACAACTTGCCAGCTCTTAGAGGCGCCATGTTTAGCTGTGGTCTGTTGCACAATGTCTCTTGATCCACTCTAGCCTTAACGTTATCCTTTGTCTTGTCAGGAATGTCCATTATTGTACCAAAAATTGCCTCGGCGATATTTTTTTTTCGTGTGCATTACATCAATGTTATGTGGAACAAGGAGATCATCAAAATATGGAAGCTTCCACAAGCACGACTTCTGCGTCCAAGCATGTTGCTCGCCATATCCCAAAAAACCACCTTCTTCATTCTTGAACTCAAGAGCGTCTAACTGAGCACGAACTGCGGCCCCTGTCATCATTGGCGGTGCGGGGGCTGTAACTACAACATCTTTGGTAAAGTTCTTCATGTCTCGTCTAAATGGATGGTCAGGAGGGAGGAATTGTCGATGTTTGTCGAACGAAGAATATTTGCCACCTTTCGACAACCAAATGAACTTCAAAGATGCTTTACATACTGGGCATGGGAACTTCCCGTGAACACACCATCCGGAGAAAATCCCATATGCTGGCAAGTCATGCAGTGAGTACTGGTACCAAACATGCATCTTGAAGTTTGTCTTTGTGGATCGGTCATAGGTCCATACCCCTTCCTCCCAAGCACGGAGCAAATCATCAATCAGAGGCTCCATATACACACTCATATTATTCCCCGGATGCTCTGGAATTATCAACGACAAGAATATATTATGTCGTTGAAATAGGACGCCGGGTGGGAGATTCAGGGGGATAACGAAAATGGGCCAACAGGTGTACGGGGCGGCCGCCATACCATAGGGATTGAACCCATCAGTTGCCAATGCAACGCGTACGTTACGGGCCTCTAGAGCTTTTGCAGGATAAATCGCATCAAAGCTTCTCCAGGCTTCAGCATCGGATGGGTGTACCAGCTTCTCAGGATTATAGCGACGGCCATTTTTGTGCCATGTCATCTGTTTCGCGGATTCTTCAGTCATGAAAAGCCGTTGGATCCTCGGTATGAAAGGAAGATACCGTAGAACCTTCACAGGAATTGCGAACTGCTTTTTCTGACCGTCACCATAGTCAACCTCCAGAAATCTAGACGATTCACACTTCACACAGTATTTTGCTTCTGCATACTCTTTCCTAAATAAGATGGATCCCTTCGGGCAAGCATGTATATGCTCGTATGTCATCTTAAGTGCACGAAGGAGTTTCTGTGCCTCATACATGCTCTTTGGCAAGATGTGACCAACCGGGAGCAGGCTTCCAAAAACTGTCAACATAATATCAAACGCGTCTCGACTCAAACTAAACTGAGACTTCACAGCCATTAGGCGTGCAATGGCATCTAGCTGAGAAACCTTGGTATGGCCGTGAAGGGGTTGCTGTGCCGCAGACAACATTTCGTAATAAGCCTTAGCGGTAGCCTCTGGCTCCTCCTCCCTACGTGCCTCTTCGAAGTGTGCTTCATGATAGTCATTTAACATGTCTCCCACCCCGGCATCATCATCAAATTCCTCGATGCGTTGTCTCAAGACCTCCTCTCTCCCACGGTCAGATTCACCATGGTAGATCCACCTGGTGTAGTCTGACGTAAATCCGTTCTTCACCAGATGTTTGCCCATGTCTAGCTTGGTTTGCCGACACATGTTTCCACATTTGCTGCACGGACACCAAGTCGATCGAGCTCCATTGACACTTGCAAACGCCCGTTCCAAGAAAGCATCCGTCTTGTCAAGCCATTCATTGGTCAACGTATTCTGACTAGTGCGACCCGTGTACATCCACTGACGATCCTCCATCCTCTACCATTTAAATAAGTAATACAAAATTCACATTGCATATACACGTTCCTATATTGTCTACTAGGTAAAGATAGGTCCTAATCCCACCCGAGGATGTGTAGGTGGGTTTAGTATCCATGGTCTACTCCGACCCGAGATAAAATTTCGGCAGCACCTCCCCGCTGTTCTCCAAATACACGTCCTTGATAGGAGATTGTGTATCTAGAGAACAACAAGGAGGTGCTGCCGAAATTTTATCTCGGGTCGGAGTAGACCATGGATACTAAACCCACCTACACATCCTTGGGCTATCCAAAAAACGTGGACAATTCGAAATAGATACGATTATAGATATGCAAAGATCTGCATATTTCCAACCGTATCTCTTTCGAACGGGAGACGCCTAACTAGGTTATGTGATATACGAACATTATACGGAAATAGAGGTGTAGCATGCCTCACCTTGCTATCCTGCAAAGTGACGAGTCGAGGACGGTCCTTGTAAGCCTCTCCTGCAACAAAAGAAACAAAGCATTGTTTAAGTCAAAATTTTGGCAGCAACTCCCCTACACGGGGAGCTTTCCAAAACCTGCAACATAAGAAACGGCACGATGGCCGACAACCACAATCTCACCAAAGAGTTGGCACGATGGCCAACAACCACAACCACAACCAACCACACCTCTATTCTTTTTAACATTTTCTAATTTCTACTCTTCCTTTAGCTTACCGTGCATTCAAGGAAGAATCAACATTTTCTCTACTACCAACCACACCTCTCTTCCATTCATGCATTCTCTAATATTCTTCCTCTATTCTTCCTCTATTCTCTAATATTCTTCCTCTATTCTTCCTCTATTCTCTAATATTTTTCCATTCAAGGAAGAATCAACATTTTCTAATTTCTACTCTTCCTCTATTCTTTGCAATGTTATCATGCATTCTCTAATATTTTCAACATTTTCAACTTACCGGAGGGGCGACGGCCACGAATAGAGGAGCGGGGGCGGCCGGGGGACGGTGCGGCGGCCGGACGGCCGGACGAGGGCGGCCGCGGGGGGCCGGCGCGGGAGGCCGGTCGGGGGCGCAGGGGAGGCCGGCCGGGGGCGCAGGGGAGGCCGGGGCCTTATCCCGGCTCGGGCGGGCGGCGGTGGCGGCGGCGCGGCCAGGCGGCCGGGCGGCGGCGGCAGCGCGGGGCGGCCGGGCGGCGACGGCGCGGGGCGGCGGCGCGGGCGGGCGCGGGGGGCGACAGCGCGGGGCGGCGGCGGCGCGGGCGCGGGGGGCCGGGCGGCGGCGGCGGCGGCGCGGGCGCGGGGGCCGGGGCGGCTACAGGCGCGGGCGTGTGCGTGCGTGGCTGTTGGCGTGCGTGTGGCCGGGCGTGTGCGTGCGTGGCTAAGTGTGGATAGGGCCACTTTGCCGAGTGCTCCTGATCTAGCACTCGGCAAAGGCTTTGCCGAGTGCTAGATCAGGAGCACTCGGCAAACATTTTTTTTAATTATTTTATTCGAAATACGCAGGGGGCTGGCAGGTGGACCGCGGCAAGGTTTGCCGAGTGCTTATGATCTAGAACTCGGCAAAGGCTTTGCCGAGTGCTAGATCAGGAGCACTCGGCAAACATTTTTTTTTAATTTTTTTATTCGGATTTCGTAGGGGGCTGGCAGGTGGACCGCGGCGATGTTTGCCGAGTGTCCCAAATTTGACACTCGGCAAATAGGCTCTTTGCCGAGTGCCATCCCCTGACACTCGGCAAATGAGTACTATTATTTCATGTCAAACTAGTTTTATTAATTAAAAGATTGTAAAGTTTGCAAAAACCTAGTCAAATTCACTAAACATTGCGTATTTCATTTTTTAAGTAATATTTTTCCATCATTTCATGGATTTATAGCTCATATTAAATTTATATCTATTAAATTCATATACGTGCAATTAATGAATAAAAATTACCAAACGGATCTGAAAAATTCCCAAAATTTGACATGAACCAATCTATGTTCTCTATAGCCTATAAAAAAAATTGGACTCAATGAGAAATACATGTATCGATTCGTCTCAAAATCTTACCGGATCCTTTCAACTTCTACGAATTCTCTCGGGAGATGCTTCGAATTCTAAACATCATATGTCAAAACTTGTGCGAAACCTTGTCAATTTTTTACCACAGCCTCTGCATATGAAATCATAGCATCTTGCAAAATCTCATGATTTTCAAACTTCGTTTGTATTTTTGAGAATTAAACAATCATTTGGCCACACGTTCGTAGTCGTGTTTCCTTAGCAAAATGTTCGAAATTTCTTTTCATTTTCTGGGTGAGACCTCAATTTGGACTCACTAACATGAATATGATTTTTCCACTCATATTATTCCATTATTCCAACCACTTGCAGTTCAAATTTGACTTAAATCAAAAAATTACTCTAAATGAAATTAATTGATTAAATATAGCAAACAGGTCAAAAAATAGTCCATCTTCTACCATGCAGTGCCAAATGCCATACATGTGGAGTGTAAAAAGTTTGGAGGGTGGAGGAGGGAAAAAAAATTATTTTTGCCGAGTGTGTCAGAAGACACTCGGCAAACCCTATAGTATGCCGAGTGTGCCCCCTAGCACTCGGCATACAGGCCACTTTGCCGAGTGTCCCATCACGACACTCGGCAAACTAGTGCCTTTGCCGAGTGCCCTCCATTGACACTCGGCAAAGACTAACGTCCGTCACGGAGGGCCGCCGGCGGCGGCACGGGGAAGTCACGTGGTCGTCAGTTTGCCGAGTGTCCAACTTTGCCGAGTGCCTCCTGGGTGTTTGCCGAGTGTTTTTTTGGCGGCACTCGGCAAACCGGTCCTTCGCCGAGTGTTTTATTTTTGCCGAGTGTTTTTGATATTGCACTCGGCAAAACGGTCCTTCGCCGTGTGCCCGAAAAAATGCACTCGGCGAAGTAATTACACTCGGCGACTTTGAGGTTTCCCGTAGTGCGCCGAGGAAGATCATAGGGGCTGCTCACCTAGGTATACGACGGGCGGTGGCCATATGCGACTTGGCCAGAGAAGGCACGGGAAGAAGCGGCAGCGGCACGGTCTCTGTGTGGCTGGCGACGGCAAGCTCCGAGCGGCAGCGGCTTCCTCCGGCGCCTGCGAAGAGTACTCCGCGGCCGTTGCCGTTTTTCCTGGCTAATTAGGAATTAACATGGGTAGTTAGGCAATATATATATACTTCCCAGTTCCCACCCGATCATCAGATTGCTATTCGTTTTAGCTTCTCAAGATATATAGTTCGGTAATGCTACTACCCGGTCGTCTGACCTAACCTACAAAATTGGACGCTCGCTCACAGCTCATAGTGCTTGCTTAATTATTAATCTCGCTGGCCAACTTTCCACCATGAATACGTGTCTCATCCCTGCCCATATGAACTTTTACTAGAAGCGCCCTGAAGTGCAGGTAACTCTCGACCACTCATTCACCTTCCTTTCTTCTTTTGCTCTTATCCCTTTCCCATAGAGAAGAACACCATGTCCCTTGAGATCCTGTTGCGAGGTGCCCTGGACTCGGTACTGCTCCTCGACGGCAACGGCCAGCGGGTTGTGCCACGGGGCGTGCTGCACATAGGGGCTGCTGCAAGGGCATGGCGATGTGGATGCAGTAGGCCATGGCGGAATACGGTGGAGCAGCAACACACTGATTGGCCTACTCCCGCATTGTAATGATGCTCGATTTCTATGGGACCTCACTTTCATCGTCATCTGCATGGACGTGCTCATCGACACGCACACCCCGACCATGTACATGGACTTCACCATGCGCCCGGGCTCCCAGATCCACCAGCCCGTCCTGGAGGGCTGGAACGCCTTCGTCTACATCGTCGACGGCGAGGGTGTCTTCGGCTAGGAGAAGTCGGCACCCATGTCGGCGCACCTACTGACGACTCCATGTTGCGATAGGTACCTCTTGATGTTGCAGTAGAGATTTTTGGATGTTGCAACAGTTGGCTTTTGATGTTTCATCTGTTTGCAACAGTCCAACTTGCTAGCAATCGGGTGTTGCACCAACTTATTCACGATGTTGCATATGGTTGTTTTCTTTGTTTCGGCCTCTTTTTCTTTCGTTGTTGCAATGCTGTAAGAGATGATTTTTTATTGTTGCAATGCTGTAAGAGATGCTTTTTTTGGTTGTTGCAATACTTGATTTGGTCGGGATCGCAAGATTGTTTCTATTCGAGATGTTGCAACTTGTGATTTTTATTGTTGCAATGTGTCTGTTTTGAATGTTGTACGAAGCGATTCGAGATGTTTCATGCACGTAAAGGTGTTGCAAATTTATCTTCTGATGAATGTTGCATGAAACATGATGAAATGTTCCACATGAGGATTTTTTATCCTTGAGATGGATGGCGTGCATGAGTTCCAAAACTATTTTTAGTGCATATTTTCATGTTGCAAGTGTTGATTTTTGATGTTTTGATAGTTATTTTTCAATGTTGCGACGGAGCGTCCGATAAAAAAAATTATCGGACGTTCAGGTGCTAGCACATCCGTATATAGTTTTTGATATGCACCCAGACATGCATGTATTCTCAACTGATCGCGCGAGGAGGTAATTGCCTTGGTCACCAGTGCGGCGCCATCGTCGCGTGAACGTGGAGGCTCGATTCTGATCGCGTGCAGTTGGAGAGAAAAAAACCGAGAAGCAAGGGAAGAGGCCGGCTGTTGACTCTCCTTCTTATGCGTGGTGGCGGGGCTCTTATGGCGCCGCCGACGTTGACAATGACCGCGTGCAGATGCAGACAGCCGTGCGTTGGCACGGGCGAGGGATGAGTAGGCGACGATGGACGACAGGGACGACGTGCGGAGGAACCGCGGAGGTGCGATGGAGATGAAAAAGAGCGAAGGAGCAGGAGAAGTTACGGAAAGAAACTGACAGGCGATCTTTGCGGAGTTGATCTTGTTTTGGCGAGGGGGAAGATCGACGCCCGCAAGTCGTAGCGAGGATCGCGATTGCTCGATGGCAGACGCACGGCGAAGGGTGGGAGCCCGAAAGATCGCAAAAAAAATGTCTAGCTCATTCGTTTATTAAGAGAAGACTAGGAATGTGCCCGTGCGTTGCTGTTGCTACGAGCAAACGTGGGCAGAGGCATCAAGCAGCCCAGCAATATAGGTGTCTTTTAGAGAGAAAAAAAATATATAGCCGTGATGTTTGTCTTACTGGAGCTCACCCATCACCCATGCAATGCTATCAGCACCAAATATCGTACTCAAAACCTTTTTTTGCACCTGCAAACACCATGTCCAGACACCAGACTATAAACATTTTTTAAGTGGACTGCATCTTGTGTACGACCACCCGGAGTTTCAAGAAAGGCTACATTCCTGAATGAACGCATGATAAGCGTTCAAATATTTCCTCGGTGGAGTGCTGGACCAGGCCACACCCAGCAATAATTGAAGAGTACTATTGCATTCTCAACAATTGATTGGACCTGGTAAACATTGCCATAGAATTCAAGGAAGCCAAAGTTTTCTCCTGGGTGTAAGCTGGGACTACATATTTAGAGCAAATCCAATTCATTCTCGAGAAATTAACCATACATTCATGTAAAAAATCCTTGGTACACACAGTTCATTCTAAAAAACAAGCTAAAAGCCTAGAATGCTTGATAGATTTGAATGTTGAAGGCATATTAAGCACTTCAAGACATTTACATTTAAAGTAATTAATTAAGACAATTAAAACACAAGCTCTATAACCCACCAATAATCCATCCAAATCGAAATGATTGAGGTGAAATTAAGATATAAAACAACAACACACTAGGAGAGTAACCTTCTATTGATAGGTAACAATAATTGACTGTACACTCTTGTTGCATAAATAAATCACATTTGAAGTTACAGGATCAAAGCACGAGCTTGAAACAAAAGAACGAATTGCAGGTCTTACAATGAAAAAGCCAACAAAACAAGAAGCTACTCCTATGGATCACATATACCTGACCAGAGGACCCAACCATAATGAGCACAAGGATGAAACTCAAGTACTGTAGTGTGTCCGACAACAAGAATGAAACTAACATGGTCCGGTGATGACTCCTTTTCCGCCCGGCCTTTTGTTAATGGTTTCCACTTCAGGCTATTTACCCCATATTTTTCAGAGGTCTTTCCTCAACAGAGGCCAGTGCCTCAAATTGATTTGCCTGAATTTTCTCCAATATAGATTGCTTGCATTGTTCATTATGCAAATTAAAGAAACTTAGAAGTAGAACTCTGCAAACAATGAATGTCAAACTTATGTTTTTAATGACAATAGTCCTAACCAGGTAGGATTTAACATGAGATTGAGATATCTGTATTAGTGTTCAACCCAGATAAACAGCTACAGAATCCTATTTAACAACAAACCTCATTGCTGAAACAAAACATAATCTTATTGGGAACAATCTGCAGATGCTAGGGTTTTAGAATCTTCCATTGCTTTATAAAAGTAGGACAGGTCAGGCATCCAATACTCCATCAATTGATAATAAAGTTCAGACTTCAGAAAAAATAATTAACCAAGTACAGTATCATTAATAAAGGCAGAACTAAATAATGAAGCTGTAATGTAAAGAACTAAAGGTCATGGTTCTCAAACTACCTGCTTGAAATGATATCCCCCCTGTCCTATCTAATTCCGTATTCTCTAACAGGGCAAAAATTGAACTCGAGGCAAGAACCACAAAGAAAAATACAGAAACATGCCATCAAGAAATAGCTAAGGGAAAAATATATAAACAATAGTGACAGGAGGGAACAACCTATAGGATACCTTAACAGCAAAATCTCTAGTTGCAACCTTCTTCCCAAGCTCCTTCGAAGCATCACTCAGCTTTACACCTAAAGGTTCAGGAAAGATTGGTAGATCAGAAGTTCAGAACCACTGCAAAGCATAACATCGTCCTGTGTGTTTAGATTACAACTGCAACCAGACATACTTATTGCAGAAGAGATCACAAGAAAATGAAGTTACCTACAGCTTCCCCTTTTCCGGTATGATTAGCTGCATTCAGGATGCAGAAATGTGCTAGTAGCACAAACATTCAGATTGCTTGTATGTTCATATGTGACACCGATAGACTGCTAAAGCTGAAGATTGAGATATTAGTCAAACTTCGCCCATGGTTGCATACCTTATATATCAGCCTATCAATACTGCTTGCAAATCACAAAGAAAAAGAGTACCTTCCTAGTAGCAGATTTGATTACTTATATTATATTTGTTTGGCTATCGGCTTATATAACTGCTAGAAACGAGCTCAATGATCACATCTCCTGTCCAACATTCAGAATAATTTGATAAGAAAAAGCACGCACAGAAAACACATGGAATTTGATTTGATTCAGTTTGTCAAGATCAATGCCTATGCTCTTAATGATGATGACAAGTCAATGAGGAAGATTTTGCACAACCAATGGCAACAAGCAATAGATGCAGATGATTATCTCTGCAGCGTTGATGTGCAAGTTTTTAATACACTAAATTAAGATAAGAGGAACTGATATATGTGGAAAACATAAAGACATGATCACTACAGGCTCTTGTTGTGGTTGTGGTTGTTTTAATGCGAAGCAACATAAAAACTGATCACTACATGCCTTGAGTACAAGCACACGCTTCAATATTCTAGAACTGTACCAGCCCACTGGAAAACCTCATGTTTAAGCATACAGATTATGGCTAGATACATGATCCAGGCGTTTTTATTTGAGAATTGTAACAAGTTCTGTCACCAGAAGTTACATTGCTAACTCAAATTAACCAAATGACTGAAACCTAAAGCGATCAACCGCAACTCATGCTGAATGGAGAAGTTTCAACGACAAGATTGTCGATGACGAGTCTATAACTCTGCAGGAGAAACCATACCCGACCTCCCAGGTCCCAGAAAACAAGCTTTACATTCACATCTTCAATACACCCAATATTAAGACCAACTATTGGAACAATCCGATCATGCAGAAGACCTTCTCCCTTCAGGTAGATCAACTTCAACTTTTCTAGCAAGGTCTGCATAGCCATGTTTTAACTGCAATCAAGTTTGGCATAGACATAGTTCAGATAAGTACAAAATGAACTCAACCTAATAGTTCTAGCACTCAGGAACCGCAGGGAATTTAAGGAACACGGTTAGGAATTAGGATACACAACCTTCAGAAGAATTACCGGCTTCCCATCCTTATGAACTCCGAGGATAAGCACATGGAACTCCGTCTTGCTGAAGATATGGTTCCATAGGCCATAGAACAAGGAGAACATCATTGTATGGTTCTGTCCTCAATCAGCTGCCAGCACCTGCAAAATCAATATCAAGTCACATATTTCCCAACCATCGATCCACAAACACCTTCTCCTAAACCAATTCAGCAATTGATCATGAGCAGGTTCATCAACCATGCCTGCTCAAAATAACCAAACACATTTCCCTCCCACACTCGCAGAAATATCGACAGCAAAGTGGGTGAATGACTCAGCGCACCCCATCCCAGAAAGAAAAATTTGGATTCGAGGACTCATGGCAAAGAAAATCCCCACAGGAACAGAACGAGCAATCGATCCAAGCAATCTAACAAGACAGAAAAAAATCAGTGCTACCATGCTGACCAAACAATGGACTATGGATATATCAGTAACATCGGTCCCTGACGCACCTACACCGCACGCTGCCCAGCGCGACAGTGGTAACGAGCTGCAAGTCCATGGTGACCATCTTGCTATGCCGGCACCTAGACAGTCCACCACGGCCAGGCGCGCCGCGCCTGCGGATGACACGCCCAGGACGTGCCCTGTTGCGGGCCCTCAACACAGTATTGCGGCTACGGCGTCGCCTGCTACGAACGTGAGCTCCCCCACCGCCCGGCCCAGCTTTGAGGCGGCTCTCGTGCGGATGACGGCATTCCTCAACTCCGTCTGCCTTGCTCTGCAAGCTCCGCTCACCGCACGACCAGCCATCACCACCCCAGCAGCGGCGCCAACTCCACGTCGCAGTGGCCGCCTGGCCAATCAGGCTCTGAACAGCACCGTAAGGCCGTCGAAGAAGGGTGAAATCTTGGTCATGAAGAAGCTAGGCGTTGTCCCCCGCGAGCAAGATGCTGAGCAAGTGTCCACCGCTGAGTTTGACAAATTCCTCCACTCCACGATGCAACCCAAACATTTTGCCGCGCTTAGGGATATCTTCCCTGCAGCGAACGCCCTCTCTGACGACGAGCTGATGAGAATCACCTCGCTGGCCGGTGGAGCGGTCGCCGCACACTGACGCTACACCTGCTCAAGCACCAACGTCGACAATAGCAATGGACTTGTGCAACTAAAATGTTTTAGTTTGGAACACGC
Organism: Setaria viridis; assembly: GCF_005286985.2. NCBI lineage: Eukaryota > Viridiplantae > Streptophyta > Magnoliopsida > Poales > Poaceae > Setaria > Setaria viridis. The sequence goes on along the minus strand of NC_048267.2, from coordinate 28,644,032 downwards.
GTGGCCTCAACGCGCGAACCCGTAGAGACTCTCTCCGGGAAGTGGTGCACGACGCGAATGCGTCCATCGTGTGTCTCCAGGAGACGAAGCTGGCAGTAATCTCCCCCTTCCTCCTCTCTGAAATGTTGGGAAGTAACTTCGCGAGTTATTCCTACTTGCCGTCTTCTGGTGTGAGTGGTGGAGTGCTGATCGCGTGCAGGAGCCCTGAAATCACCTGTGCCGCCATTGAAACCGGGAACTACTCCGTTACTGTCTCCATCACGACGGGCGCCCAAACTCAACCATGGTGCCTAACCTCAGTATACGGCCCGCAGCCTGATGAAGATAAAATCGTCTTCTTGGACGAGCTACGCTCGATCCACAGCCGCATCACTGGCCCATGGATGAACGTAGGAGATTTTAATCTCATCCTGTGTGCCTCCGATAAAAGCAATGACTACCTCAACCGAAGGAACATGGGCCGCTTCAGACGTTTTGTCAACGAGCTGCAGCTCAAAGACGTATACCTGCACGGGTGAAGATATACTTGGAGTAATGAGAGAGCTTGCCCAACCTTGGAAAAGTTGGACAGGATCTTAGTCACGGTGGACTGGGAACTAAACTACCCCGGTTGCCTCTTGCAAGCGCTCGCGTCAGGGCTGTCGGATCACTGCACGCTCCTCCTTGCAACGAATGCAAACTTCAGTGCAAAACGTCGGTTCCATTTTGAGAACTGGTGGATCAAGATGCCCGGCTTCGAGGAAGCTTTGCAGAAAGTCTGGACGTGTTCTGAGCTCGTCACTGACCCCTTCACACGTTTAGACGCCATGCTCAGAAACACTACCAAGGAACTCCAAAGCTGGAGCCAAAGGAACGTAGGACAAATCAAGCTGCAATTGCTCGTGGCCAAAACTATCGTTCACTGGTTCGACAAAGCACAGGAGGAGAGGCAGCTCACCTTGGAGGAATACCGGTTAAGGAAAGAGCTCAAGATCAAAAGCTTAGGCCTTTCTTCCCTGGAAAGGACCATGATCTGACTCCGCTCACGCATCACACATCTTCGTGATGGGGACACCAACACACGTCTTTTCCGTATGCAAGCCGGCCATCGTGCTAAGAAAAAGTTCATCACTAGGCTGCAGCTCGGGGAATACACGGCTGTCACGCAAGAAGATAAGGAGACAATGTTGTTTCAGCACTTCAACAGCATCCTGGGCACCACCTCTGACAGAACCGAGCTCATCAACCTCGCCGCTCTGAATATTCAGCCAATTGATCTCCACCAGCTTGATCGCCCTTTCTCTGAAGCCGAAGTCTGGAGCACGGTGAAGTCACTCCCAAATGACAAGGCTCCCGGCCCAGATGGGTTCACGGTAGAGTTTTACAGAGTGGCATGGCCTGTGATCAAGGAAGCAATCATGGGAGCCTTCAACGCGCTGTACAGAAACGCCTGCGCACAACTGCGCCGGGTGAATGGTGCTCAGATCACGCTGCTGCCCAAAAGTTCAGAACCAATACACCCCGGTGACTATTGGCTAATCAGCTTAATTCACAGCTTTGCTAAACTGGCCGCCAAGCTTCTTGCTAACCGGCTTGCACCGGAATTGCATCGCCTCATAGACACCAATCAGAGTGCTTTCATTCAAAAGAGGTCCATTCATGATAACTTCAAGTTCGTGGAACAAGCTGCAAGAACTTTGCACCGCAACAGGAAACCAACCTTGCTAATCAAAATAGACATATCGAAGGCCTTTGACACTGTCAACTGGGCATTCCTCCTACAAGTCCTACAGGCAATGGGCTTCAGTACAAGATGGTGCGATTGGATCTCTTCACTTATCTCCTCAGCCACTACCAGAGTCATCCTCAACGGCAATCCAGGCAGACTGATTCGGAATGCTCTGGGATTACGTCAGGGAGATCCCCTTTCTCCAATGTTGTTTATCATTGTCATGGAGGTGCTACACCAGTTGCTCAAGCAAGCAGTACAAGCAGGAGTGCTTCACCCACCGGCACACACGGCAATCCAACACCAATGCTCCTTATATGCCGATGATGTCATGATTTTTGCTTCTCCTACAGCCCAGGACATGATCACCATTAGAGAAACACTCGCTTTCTTTGGGAACGCTTCAGGGCTACACACCAATCTTCAAAAGAGCCTCATAGCCCCCATTGCCTGTACCGATGAGCAGGTGCAAAGAATCAGCACCTTTCTCCCAGCCAGAATCTCCGAATTCCCCATTCAGTACCTTGGCCTCCCACTCACTGTTGGCCATCTCAAAAAGGTACACTTGCAGCCACTGGTAGACAAAGTAGCAGCCTGCATCTCGACCTGGAAAGCTTCACTGATGAACAAAGCTGGCCGGCTGACGATGGTAAAAGTGGTCATGACCTCAACTTGCACTCACACATTCATCTCGCTGAAGATTCCTGAGTGGGTGATCAGTGAAATTGACAAGCGCCGAAGGAGCTTTCTCTGGGCTGCAAGGCAGAAGGCTCATGGTGGGCAATGCCCTGTCGCTTGGACTGCATCATGCAGACCACAGGAACTGGGAGGCCTTGGTACAACAGATCTTACGATTGCTTCCTATGCCCTGAGATTGAGGTGGATGTGGTTAAAAAGAGCCAACCCTGACAGACCTTGGAGAAACCTCGCTCTGCAGTTTGATAATGACAACGTGCTTCAGAAAATGTTTCAGGCCTCGATTCAAGTACAACTGGGGGACGGCAACCTAGCTTTATTTTGGATTGACAGGTGGAATGGTGAGTCATCGCCATGCTCCATCGCTCCTGATCTTTGCAACACTGTCAAGTCCAGAGTCAGAAACAGGGGCCTAGTGTCTGAAGCTTTGCAAGACAAGAAATTGATTTCCGACGTTGTTGGACAGCTAACAGTGCCGGCCATCCATCCGTATGTGCTTCTCTGGCACCAACTGCAGCGCGTTCAGCTAAGGCCAGGTTCTGAAGATGTTATCACTTGGAAATGGGAGCCTTCGGGGGTTTATTCAGCAAGGTCTGCGTACCGGGCGTTCTTCATCGGATCACAAACATCTCCTGCAGGCTCATTGATCTAGAAAGCATGGGCGCCGATGAAGGTGTGCTTCTTCATGTGGCTAGCCTGCAGAGATCGCTTGTGGACAGCAGCCAGACGCCATCGTCGTGGTTTACAGGACAGCACCGCCTGCGCCTTGTGTGATCAGGAACTAGAAGACTCCGACCATCTGTTCGCTCGCTGCTCATACACTCAACAGCTATGGCACCTCATCAGGTCCATCCTGCACTCTATCGTTCCCGGTCCAGTGCTGGGCAGGAGCTTAACTGAATGGTGGCTCCAAATGAGACATGGCCTGAACGCTACGCAGAAGAAAGGTATTGACTCCAGCATAATGCTTATATCCTGGATGATCTGGAGAGAGCGCAACAACAGGGTGTTTGGCAGAGCCACCCCCTTGCAGCCGGCGCAGCTTTTACAGCAGCTCATCGATGAAACCGTTCTCTGGTCAGCAGCGGGCGCCAAACATTTGGTCACCATCGGCTGGCCGGCAGCGACAGAAGCTCAAGCAACGGGAGAACGGCTTCATCGATAAACTGAGCTTCGTCTCATTCTAAAACGGTTGTTAATCTCGCATGTAATAGACAATAAACTGTTAACCGTGTGCGTGCACCCGGACGGCCCGCGTTGTACTAATCCTTTTTACAACATCTTCTTAATACAAAGATACGCAGCTCTCCTGCGTATTCATGAAAAAAAATCAGTAACAAGCAATTATCCCATGCTTTCATCATCAAAAGTAGCCAGCCATAATACATGTCAGCACATTAAACCTGCTGCCACAGGTTTATTGAGTACGTTTCGTAGATTAAAATTAAGTAATTAACTGAGAACAAGCTTTATAAGAATAAGAAAAGGCATGTTGCCATACAAACTCCAACGATATATATGCTTTGCTTAGAAAAACGACAGATAAGAAACAAGGCGCAATAGGTGGATCGAATTTGACAGAAGTGAGCAAAATAAGGCAAATAAGCAGGCATTACCCTGACAGACCTCCAGTGGTCAAGGCAAGAGCGGTGCACGAACTGCTGCGTCCCCTTGCACCTACAGGGCGAGATAATCTCATCACCTGCACCGGAACAAAGGAGAAGCAACTTCATCAACCAGCAACAGCAGCACAGCACGATCACCACGAAAATTAACCCCTCCCGGGTCCCAACACAATTAAACCCGGCTAATCCAGAGGCGCGAGGAAGGAGCCCACGGGAACGAACGAGGCGGGGGATGTGAGAGATCGGTGCATACCGGGCTCGAGGCAGGTGCATACCGGGCTCGTGGCAGGTGCGGCAGAAGGCGGCGGAGTCGGCCTCGATCTCCTCGTCCACTGCTCTCTTCAGCGAGCCCCTCGCCGCTGGCGGGTGCGGCGCGAGGATCGGGGCGTGCATCTCGATCGGTCCCGCGGCGCGACGACGCGGTGAAGCCCTGCTGCGATCGAGCGAAGCGCGCAGGGGAAAGGGGAGGGGCATCGGGCGAGGTGGAAGAAGAGGGAGGGAGGGGAAAGCAGCAGCAGCAGCGGCGGTGGCTATTCCAATTCTAGCCCAAGTCGAAGAGGAGTCAGGGCACTTTAAACCCTCGATCGATCACACACTGTCTGGTGGGCCCTCCCCCTTCGACACGGACCCGCGGCCGCGTATGTGCTGTGTTTGTACCCGGAAAATACGAGGACGCGCTCATTGCCGTGCAGCATCCAAACAAGGAATATTCCGAGGTGTTTCCTGAATCCTGATCCGGCAGAGCATGCTCTGAAACTACCAGTCTAAACTTAACATTCAGCGTCACTGGCTTACAGCTTTCGCAGCCAGAGAGAAACTGTAATTATGTGCAGGACTCTAACATTGCGTTGAAGTAGGCGGTCAGATGAGCAAAATTAACTACCAAGAGATGAACTAAAGCATTGCAGATTACAACCAACATGACTCCGACACTGAATATATATCAATGAGAAAGCACCCTTGATTAGAAGTTCAGAACATACACCATGGATACTGACAAACATCTAACTCTGTCATCACTTGAGAAGCATCGCTCATGTAGCATAAGCTGTTACAACAAATTAAACTGGAGATACCATCCAAGCTGCAGATTGCAGCAATAGCACTGGTTATCTGGAATGGTCAGTATGCGAAGTAAGAGTTAAGGCAAGGCAACAGGAAGGATGGCTGAATTGGTAGTTAAAATTTAAAAATTGAAGTGGCATCTACTAGGAGCAAATTGAGCCAAGTTAGAATACTCGGAACTAGGTAGCATCTATAGTTAAGTTGACATACTAGGAGAGCCTATCTGAAAGCATGACTAGAAGGACTTTCTTGAAACAACAATTTGGGACGAAATTCAGAGGCATGAGCATGCTAAATTTTTGTTACATAGAACATGCTAGGAAGAAAAAGTGAAGTCATATGACCAAAATGTTTCTGTTCAGAAGATGAAGATGTCTGTCTTAAGCCGAACATATGAATCAGGAGTAATGAAGAAGCACTTAATAGAGGTGCATGCCTGGATGCATAACATGCAGGCAACAATTCTAATGCATACTTGTGAATTTATTGAATGATTTTCATAAGGAAAATTCCAACATAAATATATAAGACTTAAGCAATGTATTATCTCAATTGTCACTATCTTTCTGAAGTCAGGACCAAACTGCAGATAGCTAAGAAATATCACCAAGCACATATATCTATCTACGAAGTGGTAGTAAAGTAAGAACTTTATGTAGGTAATGGAAATTCTTTGAGTGGACCATCATACAGCAACATTTGATGCTTTCCCTATACCACACAGTTATATGTTCTGTTTCATGATCAGAATAGTACTTCTCCAGAATAAAGTTCAGAGCCTGAACCCATATTGTAGTCAATCAGATTACAAGGGTCAAAAAAACTGGTGAATTAGTTCATCCGTGTTGCGCTGGTGCTTGTTCAGTTAGCATCTTGTTGTCTCCTTCTAATGTCACTGAAGAGCTCCTCCCCATCGTTCAACAGAAATGGGTCCTCGATAGAAAGATCAAATGCCCTGTCGAAGGAGCAAACAAGCTTTGCTGCAGGCCTCAGAAGCAAAACTGTACAAGCTTCACTAGCCCATTCTTGATCAAGTAGATGACCAAGTAGAACCTTGATCTTATTTTCTCACCCTCAGAATCAAACTTTTCATCATAAGGCAACACAAGTGTCATCTTTTGTATCTGATCTGCTCTCAGGACTAGGTATTTAAGGAATGCCATCTCGCTTTCATGTATAATTGCACACATTCAACGGGACTGAGCTCCTCATAGAACTCGGGAATGTGATCTTCATCCGATTCATCAGAAACAGCAGACTACAAAATTAGCAAACATCACAATTACATAAGAAACAAGCGAGTAAAGATGAAAAACGCCCAAATAACTGAAGTAGTGAAAGTATCACGTAAACAGTTACCTCTATGTGCAAAACCTCGATTCTGGGAAAGCATCTGAGCAAACTGGGCAGCATCTGGACTTCTGCAAAGAAATTCACCTTTATTGCTAAGATTTTGACACTGGAGACCCTGCACATTGGGCTTGCATTCGTGCCAGCCTGCACCTGCAGTGCAATGCAAACCATAAATCATATATCATCAGATACAAAGAACATGAAGTCTCGGAACTCTATCTAAAAAAAGAACACGCGCAATCTCGTGATCATCATACACAGGAGCATCATATCATCAGACGCCACCTTGTTGACTTTGTCGTTGTCCCCAAATCGGAGCTGGTGGACTCTTGTATCCGAGTACCCAAGCACCTTCAGCGCAGGTGCGCCTTGAACAATCCTGACCCCCACATGTGAATCTTCAGAGGCATCCACTTCAGAATAAGGATAAGTTTCCCACAGGACGAGTCGCTCCAGGCATGCACGGCGCTTCAACTACGGCGACCTCGACTGCAATTGTACCATAGGAGATCACGCACTTGAGGTTCTGGCCGAGGAGACGGACATGCTTTGGCGGGCGGTGGCTCATGTCGAGCGCCAGCTTCTCGAGGGCGGGGCTGGAAGAGAGCATGCGGTCGAGGTCCCCGTCCGCCATGAGAATGCCGAAGACCTTGAGCTCCCGAAGCTTTGGGAAGTTGGGAACGCCGTTCGAGAGGTTGGTGGTGTCCGGAAACTCCCAGAAACCAAGGTGGAGGCGGCAGAGCTTGTCGCAGCGGAGAATCGCGGCGGGGAGGGCCATGTCGACGGTCACCCGGGGCCTGATGAAGACGAGGTCCTGGACGCCCCTCTCGGCGAGGATCCGCGTCCACCGGGCGAGCTCGGGCTCGTGGTCCTTCGAGTCGCACGAGAAGAGGTCGACGGAGCGGAACGGGCCCCGGTGGCTCACGAGGACGCTGTCGACGACGGAGACGCGCTTGGGCCCTGGGTCGATGTCTATGTCCTGGTCGAAGAGGACGAGCGGCGCAGAGCTCCAGATGTCGCGCCAGCGGTTGGAGAGCGTGGTGGTGTGCACGGCGTCCCTGATGGGGAGGCGGGAGACGACGTCGTAGAGGAGGTCTTCGGGGAGGGCGCTGATGCGGTCCTTGCCGTCGTCGTAGCCCACGCCTGCAGCAGCGGCGAGGGTGGAGGTGCTGGTGACGGTGGGGCGGGTGCTGCAGGATAAGTTGAAGACCGCGTCCATGGCGGGCGCCGCGGATTGGAGATGGTTGGAGTTGGGGGTGGAGGCGTGGAGGTGGGTGCCGGTGGGGAAATGGTGATTTCGTTTCGTTCGAGCTCGTCGTGTATATATGGCGGTTGCTGACTTGGTGGGCCAAAGCGAGTTCCGTGCGGGCCCATGATACAGTCGTTCGAACCAGGCTACGGCTACCCCTTCCTAATATCTGCTAAACTTGGACCAGATTCAAGCTTCTCAAAGTGTTTCTCCACGGATTTTTGATAAAGTCTTATTGACGGGTTCATAGACCCAAAGTCCCAATAGGCCCGCCTATCCGCAACGCTCGGCCCAACAAGGAGGCGCAATGACAATACACGCCTGGACCGCCCAGCTACGCAACGTCAGGCCGAGATCAAGATCCGGCGATTGATCGGCACCTCCGACCAGGAGGTCTGGTCGGGGTGAGGACTACAATCCGACTCCGACCGAGTTCTCCCGACCGGGGATGTGCCGTACCGACACACACCGCTCCCCCCGACCGACACGGTTGGGACCTACCGGGAACGCCTGCTCGTTGTGGGCTCATGGAGTAGGTGGAACGGATAAGAAAAAGCGCCCGGATCAACCACCGTACAAAGGACCGTACCACACCATACCCTGCGCACGCCCTGCACAGTGCCGCCACAACCTACCTGCTACAATGGAGTGGTCTGACGAGATGAACAGGGATGGAGGACAGTGGCCATACTGTACCCGATGATGTGGGCATCAGCAAGACTAGGTGGCACCCATACTCTCTCTCTGACTTGTAAGGCCATCCCTTGCACTATAAAAGGGGACGTACCCTCCACATCTAACATAGGCGAACACTCTCGAACACATAGCGCACGTTTGAGCCCCCGTCACTCTCTCCCACTTGGACCAAAGCACGATCAGGACTCGGACATCCCCTTCTCATCCCTCACTCGTTTGTACCCTCACTGCAAAACTTTGAGCACCTAGGCTCAGAAATATAGTCAACCAACTGATCCTGAACTGGACGTAGGGCCCGTTGTCCGAACCAGAATAAATCCTATATCATTGAGTGTTAGGCCACATCCGATCCAACCCATGGCAAAACTACTAATATTTACTAGTCGGTCGGATTCCGCATCGACACCTATCAAAGGAGCAATTTCAAAATGGCTCCACCACCGAAGCTGGAGAGAAGCCACAAAACAGCTTACACTATAGAGGAGGAGCCAAAAAAGTGGCTTCACCGGCTTCTCCTCTCTCTTCAAGCATTAAGGCCCCGTTTGGTAGGGCTTCTCAAAGTGCTTCTCCACCGGCTTTTGATGAAGCCCTACCAAAGGGTCAATTTCAAAACGGCTTCACCACCAAAGCCGAGGAGAAGCCGCAAAACGGCTTACACTAGAGAGGAGAAGCCGAAAAAAGTGGCTTCACCGGCTTCTCCTCTCTCTCCAAGCATTAAGTGATCATAAAATTACATATATTGCCATTGAGAAGCCGTTTTACCAAACGTTTTGCAAAACGGCTTTAGCTTCATTAAAAAAGTCACTCCACCGAAGAAGCCGAAGCCGAAGCCGTTTTATGAGAAGCCGAAGCTCTACCAAACGGGGCCTAAGTGATCATAAAATTACCCATATTGCCATTGAAAAGCCGTTTTACCAAACATTTTGCAAAATGGCTTTAGCTCCACTAGAGAAGCCACTTCACCAAAAGAGTTAGAGCCGAAGCCATTTTGTAAGGAGCCGAAGCTCTACCAAACGGACCAGAGTTGTAGTTCAAGTAAAAAATTTGTTAAGGTTGTTTTCATCACGAGAAAAAAAAACAGTTAAGGTCTTCAATTTGTTTGGCGTTCATTTTGTTTTATTTTGGAGGCAACAATCGAAACTTTGATTTGTCCACTTGAGTATGCTGTACTACTACTAATTACTGAAGTCAAGAGGCATATTTCTGCCACTATCTTTCATAGCAATTAAGAGTTGGGACATGTCCAGTTTCATTCCAAGTGTATGGCAGAATATCGGCAAGAGATGAGCTCATGAGTCATGACTAAAGACCAAATTCGCATGAAATGGAGGGCATGGTAGCTGGCATTTCATATTCGGCAGAGCACGCTCTGCTACTGGCTGTCCAAACTTAACATGCAACCTCTGAACTCTGAAGGGAGAAAAAAAACTTGCTACAACGAGAAAAGGCAGAGGTAGCCAACATTCCTTTACTGGGTCACTGCTTTATTCACAGCAGGCAGCCAGAGAAACTGTAACTATGTGAAGCAGGACTCGTTACAAAAACTACTAGGTGAAATAGGCTAGGCCAGATGCGAGAAAAATTACCAAATGCACTAAGCCTTGCAGATTGCAGCCAACATGACTCAACACTGACTATCAATGATAAAACCGCCCTTCATCAGAAGTTCAGAACATGCACCATGGATACTGACAAACATCTATGTGTGTCATTACTCGAGAAGCATCGACCAAAATCATGTGGCATAAGCTGTTAAAAATTAAACTGAAGATACCATCCAAACTCCACATTCCAGCAATAGCATAGGTTATTTGGAATGTGCAGTATGCAAAATAAGAGATAAGGCAAGCCAAAAGGAAGGATGACTGAAATAGAAGCTATTTTTTTTAAAGGAGCAAACGGAGCCAAGCTAGAATACTGAAAAACGAAGAGCTTGTATAGTTAGGTTAACATGCTAGGAGAGCCTATCTGTAAGCATGACTAGGAAGACTTTCTTGAAGCCACAAGTTCAGACAAAATTCAGAGACAGGCAATATATGTCAGGCACAACATAGACATCCATCACTTGATTGAGTTTTTGTTACATAGAACATGCTAGAAAGAAAAGGTCCATTCAGAAAATAGTTACATATATCAGGCACAACATAAACATCCATCACATGCGGAGTCATATGACTAAAATAGTTCCATTCAGGAAATGAAGATGACTGTCACACCATGATCAATTTCATGTTGCTGCGCTGATTCAACACAGATAGGAGCAGTAACTCTAGCCAAGAGGAAAGATAACCAATTGAAGTTCACAACACATACACATAGAGAAACCAAAAGGGTAATCTCATCATATGAATGTAACGAGGAAGCACTTCATAGAGGTATGCATACATGGATGCATTGCAGGCAAATAAACCTAATTCATATTGATGACTGTATGGATTAATTTTCGCAAGGGGAATTCTAGCCTGAATATGCAAGGTTTAAGCAATATGTTGTCGCACATGTAACTACCTTCCAGAACCAAACTGCAGACCCCAGAAAGAGCATACGTGATATGAAATGGCCAGTATGCACATTCAAGCACAAGATAATTGGAAAGCAAACAGAGAGGGTTGTGCCAAGCTGAAAAAGTTTACAGCTGAAGTTAATTAACCTGATAGGAGCATAACTATGCGAAGCTAGAATACTTGAAAGTACAGCATGAATAGTCCAGTTGACGTGCTAGCAGCACCTATACAAAAGCATGTATAGAAAGACTTACTTGAAGCAACAAGTTGAGAGGAAATGCAGTCAAGCAATATATATCAGGCAAAACATAGATACTCACCACTTGCCAAGCATAAACATGCCACATTTTTGTTACATCGAACATGATAGAAAGCAAAAGTGAAGTCATATAACAAAATAGTTCTATTTGAAAGATGCAGATGTCTGTCATACATGATCGAATTTTTGTTGCTGCACTGATTCAGCACTAAGAACTAAATAAACACAGATAGGAGTGTTAAATCTGAGCAACAGGAAATAACCAATTTAAGTTCATAACACATACACATAGAGAGACCAGACGGAGAAGGTCAACACATGAATCAGGACCTTGCCACAAAAGTACTCCCTCCATTCTTTTTTACATGTCACATTAGGTTTGTCCTAAGTCAAACTTGTCAAACTTTGACCAAGTTTATAGAAAAATATAACAACATCTACAATATCAAATTTGTTTTACTAAATTCATCATGGAATATATTTTGATAGAGCATATATTTGGTAGTATGGATGTTGTTATATTTTTCTATAAATTTGGTCAAAGTTGGATAACTTTGACTTAGGACAAACCTAATGTGACATGTAAAAAAACCAGAGGGAGTAATGAGGAAGCACTTCATAGACATAGGCATGATCAACTTGGATGCATAATTAGGCATGTAATGCATAGTGATGAGTGTATGGAATATTTTTCATAAGGGAAAATTTCTAACATAAATGTATATGGTTTAAGCAATATAGTGTTGCAAATGTCCCTATATTATTTCAGAATCAAACTGCAGATAGCTACGGAATACCATCAAACACATGTATCTATGATGTAGTAAATAGTAACGAACCTCATAAAGGTAACAAAAATTCTTAAAGGGAACCATCATAGTGCACAATTTGATGCTTACGCTATGTAACACGGTTCATATCTTCTGTTTCATGACCAGAATGACAATACTTTCTTATAAGGCTACCTTAGACCCTGAAACATATAACCACCTTCTAGTCAATCAGATTACAAGACTCATCAAAACTGGTGAGCTCATCTCCATCTGTGTTGTGCTGGTGCTTGTTCAGTTAACATCTTGTACTCCCTTTTTAATGTCACTGAAGATCTCATTCCCATTGTCACAATAATCTCGATCAATCAACACAAAACATGATAATTGGATAGGCATATGGTAAAATTCGATGGGAAGTCTGGAACAGTCGAGGCAGACAGGGAAGTTGGTATAGAAGCTAGGGTCTGAGTTTATTAACTCATGACATCAACAATACCCTTTCTCACGAGCTCTCCAGTATCTATATTACATCGACCAGGGCTCTGCCACTACAAGGTCTTCACAGATTCATTCGCTTCACAGGCTTCTTCATCCTTTCGCCACGGCCCATGGCCTCTTCTTCAGCTCTAGGCTCTGGATTATTTCCTCCTCCCTGCACAGTTTGGGTCGTGAAACAATCCTGGACTTATGTTTGTTCTATCCACATTTTATTCTCCCTCTTTAATGAAATGAAGGGCTCATTCTCATGATCTGAAAGAAATGGATCATGGATAGAAAGATCAGATGCCCTATAGAAGGAGGACCAATATAGATCCACTGCAGGCCCTAGAAGCAAAACTGTACAAGCTTCACTAGCGACCGATGGAAGAACTAGATCATCCAGTTGAACCTTGATCTTATCCACAGAGTCAAGCATTGTACCACGCAACACTAGTGTCAACTTTTGCATCTGGTTTGCTCTCCGACATAGGTACTTAAGGAATGCCATCTCACATTGATGACCTTGGAACTCATTGAGAAACACCTCCTTGATGTGTGATTGCACACATTCAATGGGACTGGGCAGCTGAAAGAACTCGGCATCGGGCTTGTCACTGGGTTCATCAGCTCCAGCAGACTACAGAAATTGGCAAACAACAAAATTACAGAAGAACCATGCTAATGATGATGGAAAAAAACAAGTAAATGAATTATCATGCAAATCGTTACCTCCAAATGTAGTATCTCAATGTTGGGAAAACATCTGAGGAAGCTGCACAGCATCTGAACTTCTTTGAAGATATGCAAATTCACCTCCACTGCTAAGATCTTGACACTTGGGACCTCGGAGCTTGGGCTTACCTCAGTGTCAGCCTTCAACAAAAAAAACACCCATGAATCATGCACATGTGTACCAAGTAATTACACAACCATACACGAGGAATCATGTAAGCACATTGCACCTTTATGACGTTGTCCCCAATTTGAAACCGGTGGGCTTTGGTATCCAAGTAGCCATGCACCTTCAGCTCAGGTGCTCTAATAATCCTGAGAGGTAAGTTGACAGAATTACCATGCAGGATGAGCCGTTCCAGGCATGGGACATCCATCACCGCCAGATCCATGATCCCGGATTTGACGATGAGCGCGCACTAGAGACTTTGACTGAGCAGGCGGATGTGGTTGGGCACGCCACTGCATTGGCTCGAGCGTGAGGGTCTTAAGCACCGGACTGGAGGCGAGCATGTGGTCGAGGTCCCGGTCCTCCATTTTGGTGAAGAGGATGGCAAGCTTCTCGAGGTACGGGAAGACGCCCGCACCGTCGGGGAGGTTGGGCGTGTCCGGAAAGGTCCAGTAACCAAGGCAGAGGCTGCGGAGCTTGTCGCAGCGGAGGATGTCCGAGGCAAGGCGCAGGTCCAAATCTCCCGGTATGCTGACGAAGACGAGGTCCTGGACGCCCCGGTCGGCGAGGAGGTGCTGCCACTGGGCGAGCTCTCGCTCTTTCTCCTTGAAGCAGCAGGCGAGATCGAGGGACTGGAACGGGCCCGTGTGAGCGATGTGGTCGATGGTGGCGATGCGCTCGCTTCGGTGGAGGCGGGGATGTGGTCGTCGCAGAGGACGAGCGGCACGCGGTGCCAGATGCGGCGCCAGCGGGAGGAGAGCATGGTGGTGAGCACGGCGTCGTCGATGGGGAGGCGGGAGAGATGAGGCCGAGGATGTCGTCGGGGAGGGCGGTGATGCGGTCCTCGCCGTCCGCGGCGCGGAGGGTGGCGCGCCTGGTGACGGCGAGGCCGGGGCGGTAGGACAGGACGTCACGGAGGATAACTTCCCTAAACAAGGCCAATGCCATGGCGGCCGGTGCGGAGAACAGGAGAGGAAGGTTTCGGCCGGTGGCGGTGGGGGGAATGGGGATTTGATTTTGCAGGGGAGGGGACGAATTCGATTAGGAGAGGATTCCGGCCGGTGCCTCCTTGCGAGTCTCAAATTGAAGCGGAGGGGGTCCAGGGTCCATCAGAGAGGAGGAATGTTCTTGCAAAATAGATCCAGCTGGCCTTCAGTGCCCCCTCAAGAACAAACAGCCTGTTCAAGTAGCATAGGTCATCTGAAATGGCCAGTAGCCCAGTATGCATGTTCAAGTACAAGGTAAGGCAAGCAAGAAGAAAGGATGGCAACTGTGCCAAGCTGAAACGGCAGTAAAACTTTGGAAATGAAGTTAACCTGCTAGGAGCAAACTGTGCCAAGCTTGAATACTGGAAGTAAAGCATGCATAGTTAAGTTGACGTGCTAGCAGCACCTATCTGAAAGCATGACTAACAAGATTTTGTGGAAGCAACAAGTTGAGAGAAAATTCAGAGACAAAAGCAACATATATCAGGCAAAGCACAGACATTCACCAATTGCCCAGAATAAACATGCTAAATTTCTGTTACATACAACATGCTGGAAAGAAAAGTTTGAAAGATGCAGGTGTACTTGTCATCATGACCAAATTCTTGTTTCTGCACTGATTCAAACACAGACAGGCCAGAATAGCAACTCTGGGCAACAGGAAAAATAACCTGTTGAAATTCATAACACATGCACGTAGAGACCAAAAGGACACATAGTGATGAATACATGGAATGATTTTCAAAAGTGAAATTCTAATGTAAGTATACGAGGGTTACGCAATATACTGTCTCAAATGTCAGTCTTTCAGAATCAAACTGCAGATAGTTACGGAATATCAACAAATACAGCCATCATGCTGCAATGCTGACGCTATGCAACGCAGTTCAGATTTTGTTTCATGATCAGCTTGACAATACTACCCCAAAAAACAAGTTTAGATTCTGAAACATTTAACCGCCTTCTTGTCAATCAGATTACAAGGGTCCTCAATACTGGTGAACTCATCTACTGGCGCTTGTTCAGTTAACATCTTGTTCTCTCCTTTTCATGGAGCTGAAGAGCTCCTCCCCATCATCCTTGAGAAACGGGTCCTCAATAGAAAGATCAAATGCCCTGTGGAAGAAGCAAACAAGCTCTGCTACAGGCCTCAGAAGCAAAACCTTACAAGTTTCAGTAGCCCATTCAGGTTCCAGTAGTAGTTCACCAAGTAGAACCTTGATCTTATTCTCATCCACAGAATGCTTAAGATCTTCAAAAGGCAACACAAGTGTCAACTTTTGCATCTGACTTGCTCTCGAGACCAGATATTTGAGGAATTCCATATCACTTTGATGACCTCGGAAATCGTAGAGAAACACCTTTGTGATGTGGAATAGCAAACATTCAATGGGACCGAGCTCCTCGAAGAACTTGGCGTAGTTCTTTCTCAATTCATATCTTGCAGAAGACTGAAAATTAGCAAACACCAGAATTATTACAGAAGAACCATGCTAGTGACGATGAAAATGTCAAATGACTGGATTATCATGAAGATAGTTACCTCCACATGCAATATCTCGATGTTGGGAAAGCATCCGAGGAAACTGGGCAGCTTCTGAACTTGCCTGAATTCACTGAAATCCACCATTATTGCTAAGATTTTGACACTCGGGACCCTGCGCATTGGGCTTGCATTCGTGCCAGCCTGCACCTGCAATGCATCCACATATCATCAGACACTAGAACATAGACAGCTAGTTATGAGGTGATCATTCATACACAGGAGTATCATATCATCAGACATCACCTGGACCCCCCCAAATTGGAGCTGGTGGCATCCTGCATCCAAGTATCCAAGCACCTTCAGCGCAGGTACATCTCCAGCAATTCGGATCGCTAAATCATGTGCCCACATATCCCACATGATGAGCCGCTTCAGGCACTTTGCCTCCAGCGCGACGTCCGCAACGGATGAGCAGACGATCGCGCACTCGAGCTCTTTGCCGCGGAGGCGGACATGCTGTGGCATGGGGTTGTTCAGGACGAGCGCCAGCTTCTTGAGCGCGGGGCAGGAAGCGAGCATGTGGTCGAGGTCATTGTCCTTCGTGTAAGTGTCAAGGATGGCAAGCTCTTCAAGGTCGGGGAAGACGCCGACGCCACCAGGGAGGTTGGTGATGTTCGGGAACGCCCAATAACCGAGGTAGAGGCGGCGGAGTTTTTTGCAGCGGAGGAGGATGTCGGCGGGGAGGTCGAGCGCGGGATAGCCAAAGGTGCTGGTGATGAGGGCGTTCCCGAACCCGAAGCAGGGCCTTGTGATGAGGACGAGGTCCTCGACGTCCTTTTCGGCGAGGATCCGCACCCACTGGGCGAGCTCGGGCTTGCGATCGTGGAAGTTGAAGCCGGTGAGGTGGGCGGTGCGGATCCGCGGGCCCGTGTGGCTGGCGAGGATGCTGCTGATGGCGGCGACGTGCTGGGCTTCGGTGGCGGCGGAGATATGCTGGTCGAAGAGGACGAGCGGCGCGGAGTGCCAGATGTGGCGCCAGCGTGTGGAGAGCGTGGTGGTGCGCACGGCGTCCCTGATGGGGAGGTGGGAGACGACCTGGCGGAGGAGGTCGTCGGTGAGGTCGTTGGTGCGGTCCCTGCCGTCGCGGCCCTCGCCTTCCGCGTCGGCGAGGGTGGCGGCCGTGGTGACGGTGGGGAGGGGGCAGCAGCACAGGACAAAGCTGATATCCTCCTCGCCGTCGCAGATGAGGTCGCTGATTCTGAAGCTGTCCCTGCCGTCGTGGCCCTCGCCTTCCGCGTCGGCGAGGGTGGCGGCCATGGTGACGGTGGGGAGGGGGCAGCAGGACAAAGTTGACGGTGCGGTCGCCGTGGAGATGGCCGGGCAGTTGGTGGGGAAGTTGTGCTGGTAGGGAAATGCTGATTCGATTTCGGCCGAGCTCGGCTTGAATATATAGCGGTTGCAGACAGGCAGCCCTGGGTGTGCGTGGGCCAAAGCGAAGTCCGCGTGGGCTACAGCGTCCTAAAATCTGTCAAGTTTTTTTTTTTGAATTAGAATCTGCCAAATTTGACAAGATTCAGTTGTGGTCTGTGTTGAAATTTTATTTGTGTCTTCAACTTATTTGACATATACTTTCATATTTCGTATGGAGGCAACAACCGAAGCTTATTAAATTGATTTGTCCACTCGAATTTTAGGATGTTAAAATTTGGTTTGCCATTCCACCTGTTCTTTTAAGCTTTTTAGCTCTAACAGGACGGCCCCTTAATGAAAAACTCTCTGATCGAAAATATGATCTGTACAGTTTTGAACATATCCCTGCTGTCAGTTTGCTAGTTACTAGTGCAGCAGCAGCCACGTACGAAGTGAATAAAAAAGAAACTGCTGAGACACAAGGATTCAAATTTTCACCGGGTTTTGTAAAGGGAAAAGGTATTTTCGGCTGATGGTAAAGTACTACCCAGAATCCTGAGTTAGCTAAGTCTTTTGACAGAAAAATGCTAACTGAAATTTCACCAAAGGCATGTTAAAGATGGGTTTGGCTAGAAGAATGGAATGGTTCATCACATCCTCACCCTCAAAATTCTTTTTTGCTTTGAGAAATGAAATTGGCTGATCCATCACCATTTCATTTCTCATATGCACATAATTAGCATTAAACATTAAGAATATAGTTATCCCACTAAATAGGATCACCTTATTATGAATCACCACTAAATAGTAGTGCTGGGCCAGCAAAGCCAAGTTCATCCACCAAACAAAATTTCCCCATCAAAGCCCAAACCCCCTCGCTTTCGCCTTGCTCCCCGTCCGTCGGGTGCACGGCGGCCACCATGGACCAGCCGCCGCAGATCACCCTGGAGGCAGAGGGTATGCTGCTCCAGATGGTGAGTCAGGGGATGGACGCGCATGTACTCCACGGCATGGATCTCATGTACGACTTCCTCCGCTCCAGCCTCCCCGACCCGCCCGTCTACGCCGACGCCTACCTCTCCGCCGACTTCTCGTCCGCCGGCGACGGGGCCGGCGCCGAGGAGGACCGCATCAGCGCGCTCCCGGACGAGATTATCCGCAACGTCGTCTCGCGCCTCCCCGCCAAGAACGCCGCGCTGGCGCTCCGCGCCGCTCGTCCTCGTCCACACCCTCCTCGTCCCGGGCGCTGGTCACGACGGGAGCCTACCCCGGGACGCCGAGTCCAGCGCCGTCATCACCGCGGTGTCCCGCGTCCTGGAGGTGCACCCGGGCCCCTTCCGCTGCTGCGTCGACCTCACCATCGGCTACATGGACGCGCACCTCGACCTTCAAACTCCCCCGCGCCGCGGCCCCCCCCCCCCCCCCCCCCCCCCCCCCCCCCAACAGCTTCCCGGCGCCCCGCCCGCGATCTTCAGCCTCGCGTCCGTCAGGTGCCTCCACCTCGGTCTTTGGAGGTTCCCGAACACTGCGGACCTCCCGCGCGGTGCCCTCCGGGAGCTCACCCTCGGCTGCGTCGTCATGGAGGACAGGGACCTCGACTTCGTCCTCGCCAGGAGCCCCGTCCTGGAGACTCTCGTGCTCTATTCGAGCCAGAAGCAAGTGAACCTCCGCATTGTCAGCAGCAGCCTGCGGTGTGTGCAGCTGTGCACGTGCATTGTCGAAGATGTCGCGGTGGTGGAAGCTCCCCATCTGGAGCGGCTCTTCCTGTGGGAGACGATTCGTTGTGTGCCCGGCGACAGGGTTCGCACCAGGATCAAGTTTGGGCATGGATCCAATCTGCGCTCAGTGGGATTTTTGGTGCCTGGGGTACATGTTCTTGAGGTGGGCGACACTGTCATCAAGGTGCCATGCTCATGTTCTTCTTCCATTTATTTAAGCAATTCTTAGTTAGTCTGTATCTGTACATCAAAGGTTCTGTGATCTTTCCATTGAAAAACCGTCTATGTTGCTGGTTGGGACAAAGGCAAGCCCAAACACCATCGTCCCAAGTGTCAAGATTTTGGCCTTGAAGGTGCATTTCGGAGTCCGCAATGGAGCCAAGATGCTTCCCAGCTTCCTCAGATGCTTTCCCAGCGTAGAGACCCTGCATATCGAGGTTAGTTGATCCTGCTTGCTCTGTTAATCTGGCACCCATATGAATTGTCACTAGCATTTGATTTATGCTCACTGAATGATCCAACGCTAGCTAGCTAAACCACTGATTGATTTGATTCGCAGTCTGAGAAAGCTGATCAACCAACTGGTACGCTCAGTCACAAGTTCTGGCAGGAGGCCTGTCGTACCGAATGCGTGCAGTCGCACATCAGGGAGATTGTTTTCCATGAGGGAAACAAAGTGAGCTTGCCTTCCTTAAGTTCATCCTGGAGAATGCAGAGGCGTTGCAGCAGATGGCAATTGTGTTTGCCAATGACAGTTTCTCTTCAGGGGTTGTGGCGGCCGCCGAACTGATACAGGATCATCTTATGTGAAACGGGCCAGTGGGAACTGTGACCTGGTGGTCTTGGAGAGCAGTAATTTTGGAGGAGGTTCTTCTTGGAGCTACCAAGTAGCATCTGATTTTTCTGTTACTGACCCTTTTTATTATTGCTTCTGAACTCAGTATACCCTGGGTGTCTCATGATCCAAGCTACGTTTTCCTGAAAATGGGTATGTTCTGTTTTATTGCAGTATCTGCACGCATGTTACCATCTTAAACTGTTGGCTGGTAGTAGCATATAGGATGAGAAATTGTTAGTGCTGAAATTGGCAGCACTCGACAATTTTGCTGGTTGGTGTTATAGAAAAATGCAAACAGTTGACATCTGCTTGTTACTACTACCTGATAGTTTTCATTAATGGTTGTAGTCATTAGTGTTCTCTTTTACTGTGCCGTGAAGAAAGAGCAAGCTATGTTGAGTTGTGTTGACTAATTTACCAATGCATTATGGTGAATTGGTAATGGCAGCAACAGTGGTAGTTATGCTTTATTTGTTGCAGTCTGTTTGTGTTGCAATATTCGGTGACAATCGTTTTGATTGATCTTGCACAAACCTTTTAAAGTTACAGTATCTTTGACTCATTATGCTTCTAGTTGGTTCAGATTTTGAACATGCTGCAGCTGTTCTGTTGATGCCAATGAAGATCCTTTTTTCGGAATTCAGAAATTAATACTGATTAATAGTTACTGATGCTTTAGCCTCATACCACCCTAATCGGTGCCTAATTCCGTAGAAATCTGCTATTAATTACACTATTTAAAGTTCTTATTTCTGTCATAGTAGTATGTAATGTTTACGTTCGAGCTAATGTGCTCTGAATGAGGCGGCGGAGGGGTGATCAGGCAAAGCATTTCACTGTCAAGAAGAGTAGAAGCTACATTCTTCCTTTGTTGCTATGGATGAATAGTAGAAGCTCGTCTAGTCTATCAATATCTTTCTGAAATATTTGATTTCAGCCCAAATCATATCTGTTGATTTGTCGTGAAAAGTACTTCCTCCGTACCAAATTACTATTCGTTTTGGCTTTTTACTACATATCTAGACATAATATATATATTTAGATGCATAGCAAAATCAATGTATCTATAAAAGCTAAAATAAATAGTAATTTGGGATGGAGGGAGTAATATCATGCAATCACAAATTTGTTGTGTTCTACAACAATTTTTTTAAAAAAGGAAATGGTTTTCAAAGCTACACTTCAATCATGATGGTCATTCACGTG
Source organism: Setaria viridis (assembly GCF_005286985.2). Taxonomy (NCBI): domain Eukaryota; kingdom Viridiplantae; phylum Streptophyta; class Magnoliopsida; order Poales; family Poaceae; genus Setaria; species Setaria viridis. The sequence continues at coordinate 28,623,079 of NC_048267.2, read as the reverse complement.
CGTTCTATAAATATTTTCAAATAGATTGTCATGGCCATCTGTAATTGTAACAAGATAATTTGGAACGGAGACAGTACATGCAATCTGCCTCTTTTAAGCCTTTCTACAGTCCTTTTTAAACCTCATAATTACTCAGCTCATCATAGTTGGATATACTTGAGAAGACAGGGAAAACGGGAAGGAAATTCTTGCTTGTGGGCCAACATATAAACGGAGGCAGAAGCAACTGCAAGAACATCTTTCTTTGTCTGCATGTCATGGGCCCGCGAGGAATCCGCCTCCAGCATTTTGGCCCACGGCGCACGGCGGAAGGCAGCGCCAAAACCCTAGGCCACCGACCACCTCGGTACCTCACTCTCATCACTTGCTAGTTAGTCACTCACTCACTCTCATCCCCCTCCTTGACGAGCAAAAAAAAAATCACCAAATGCAAACCCTCTCCGCCATGGCGGAGTACATCGAGATCAAGGGAATCATAGGCGCGTTCCCTGGCGGCCACTTCCCCAGCCACCATTGATGGTGGTCGAGTACCAAGAGCAGGAATCCGATGGGACCCCTTTTAGATTCAGCCTGGATTAGTTCGTACGTAGGAATTTGAGAGGAGGTCAGGGAGTTAGTGTGTGATTTGGCTAAGAGAGTTTTTAGACAGGTTCAGGCTGCTCGGAAGCGTAATACCCTACGTCCTATGTGTTGTGTTGCTTTAGTTGTTTCAACTTCTTTTCCCTTGTCTCTCACTTGGTACAAGAACCAGCCTTTTATAGGCTAAGCCTGTGGGGAGACTGGTTCAGGACAAGCCTTGCGCCCCGACCTATCCCTTTACACTGTATGCGTGTGAACACGGCGGTCTAGTGGCCGCCCTGTTGGTGTTTAGACCTGGCAACCTACCTTGGGGTGTCCGAGGTAGTGTTTTAGTTAATGGGGCTCGCCGAGATCAGGAACTCAAAGGTGTGTTAGTTGGATTGAATTGCTTTGGAGGGTATCCCTGCATCACCTTATATTTTGGGGGTAGGGCTACTGAAGCGTCCCCACATAAGTAGAGACTAAATGTGATCCAATTATCAATCCCAGGAGGCTGATAACACATTTATTCAATAGATAGTTCAGAAACCGTACAACTCCCGAAGGAGCGGGCGGGCAAGCCACACCTAAAGCAAGACTAAAGCGATAACAATACAAATCCAAGTTGCAGTCCAGTCGGACTCCGGACTGCAATCAGAACTATGCGTCAGCGGAAGCATCCTGCAAAAGGGCCAACACCGCAGGCAGCGTTGGGTGCAGACGCAACCTCCTACTCGAAGTCCTCGGCGACGAAGTCCGGATCCTCCTCTGAAGCAACAACACAAGGGTGAGTACAAAAGTACTCAACAAGTCCAACACCTCCACGGAGGGGATACAACAAGAATATGCATATGATTCAACAAGGATATGGTTAGGGTTTATTTGCAATAAAGCTGGATTTTTGACATATGCAGGGTTTCATTTTAAAGAATTTTCATAAAACATTTTCTTAATAAAAGATATACCAAGTGGGGTTGATCCTACACAAAGGATCCAAGTTTTATCGTTACCGGACTCCCCGTCCGCCGTAGCGCACGGCACAATTGCCGGACACTTCCAAAATCCTACACACACACACACACACACCGTAAATACTAGTCATCTCCCAAAAGCTAGTTGTGTGACCGAGCCGTAACTCGTCCAATGCCGTGGACACGGCTACCCGGATAGGTTTTAACTCTGCAGAGGTTGTACACTTTTCCCACAAGTAGGGTACCGTATCACGATCACCTTAGTGATGGTACGGATCCTAACAAAGCCATTACCCACCATAGCCAACACTGACTAGACAACACGAAAGCACCCAAGGGGTTAGCAGCCCATCCACGGGGCCGAAACCGGGACCTAAGTCACCAAGAGCTTAGTCCTTTTCCAAGGGCTCCCGTTGCTCACCAGCACACCTGAAGCCTAGCAGTTTAGCTAGTGGGGTTTATGCTAAGCCGTTGCCCATACAACGGTCGAGTGGTTGTACGATGATGGAATTAGGCAAGATGACACATCAACTCGATCCTTAGCCATGACAAGATGGATATCTCCCAACTCTGCTCAACCACTAAGGTACGAGCTCAACAAACCGGCATTCCACACAAGAAACGCCCATCCATCTCATCCACCACCTCTCTTTTCACCCGAAAAACCCAACTCCTCAGTTGAATACACTCACACATTTATTTTCCGAATAAAGATGTAGTCATGATTGAATTTGGATAATGAGTTCCTAAGCATTCTAGCAGTATTTATCATCTAAACAGAGCAACTCATATCTAGAGATAAATATGGGACGACAAGGAATAATCATAACAATCAAGGGGTGGCTATCCAACCATGTCTTGCGATAAAACAACATGCATTTTATAAAACAGGCCAATAGGTTGTGTCTGAAAAAATGGGTATTAAATATGCATCAAAGTGTGAGATTGGACTTGCCGTTCTCAAAGCCTTCCGGGAGCTCCTGCTCACGGTACTGGTCCTCGAGCTCGGGCTCGCGGTCGAACTCCTCCTCGCGCTCCTCCTTGGGTACTCCGCGATCTACGGCACACACAAACGAGCACACAATAAATAAAAAGGAAAAAGATTTTACCCGTTGAGCTCCGAACAGGAAATATGAACGGAAAATAGGTAGGAAGGGTATTTTCATGAACTTTGGATATGCCTCGGCGAAAATATATGAGAGGAGGCCGTGGTTGAATTTGGGATCGATTGGAGGAAATTTGGCGCATGAAATGACGGGTTAAAGGAGTATTAGGGGCTTTAAAATGAGGTTTAGGACTAAATTGTGAAAACCGAGGACCTATTTGTAAATACTCTAAAAAGTGGAAGGGCTTATTTGTGGAATTCCCTGGAGAGAGGTGGAGGGACCGGGTTGCAAATAGGAGGAAACCGAGGGGCAGATCGAAATTCGAGCCCCCTTCTTCCTCCTTCTTTCCTTGGCTTCAGAACAGAGGAAGGGGGGGGGGGGGCGCACGGCCGGCGGTGGACCGGCCGGCTCGGCCCGTCGGCGGCGAGACCGAGTGGCTGGGAAGGGGAAGGAGAGGGTGGGGAACCCATTTGAGGAGTCACCTCGGTCGATTGGTGGCCGGGGCGAGGGGAAGGGGACCGGCGGCGGCAGGGAGGTGGTGGTTTCCTGGCGGCGGCGGCGGGTGGCGCAGGGGCGGTGAGAGGGGCGGCGAGCTAGGGTGTTGCGAGGTGGTGATGAGGATGGCCGGCCTTGGCCCCCTTTTATAGGCGACAGGAGGGGTGGTGTGCGGCCGACAATGATGGCAATCGGTCCTCCGGCTGGTGGCGTGCCGGAGTAGCGGAGCTCGTGGATGGCGTGGGCTCGGTCGACGAGGGGAGGGAGCAGGGGCGGCGACCGGCGTGGGGAGGTGCGCTGGGAGAGGGCGGCATTCGGTGACCGGCGGGCGGGATGGCCACAGGAGCGGCGACGGGATGGCGGCTTGGCGCGGAGCGGGCGGCGCGGCGCGGTTGACCCTGCTCGGGCGCGCGCGTGGGCGAGCAGGCGCCCGTGGCGTGGGACCGGCGCGGCAGGAGGCGGCGCGGGTGAGCGAGCGGCGCGGGCGAGCACGGCTAGGCGCGGCGGGCGGGCAGGTGCGCGGCGCGGGCGAGCGCGGCGCGGCCAGGCGCGCGACCCGGCGTAGCGCGCGGCGTCTGGCGGCAGGCGCCCCGGAGCCAAACGCCAGAGAAAGGGGCGCGGCAGTAGGAGGGAGAAGGAGAGAGAGAGAGAGAGAGAGAGAGGGAAAAAAAGAGGAAAGGAAAGGAAAAAGAGGAGGATAAAGGGGAGGGAAAGGTGGCGAAAATTGCGGGATTCGACGGCACGCGTGATGGACTTGACGGGCACGCGGTGAAAATTACGGGGACGAAAAAAGAGGGTTGACGAGTCAGGGCTGGAATGACGGGTCCGACGGAAGGGAAAAGATTTGATGGAGCTCAGCAGACGGAAAATTTTTGGAAAGCATTTTTAACGAGTGATTTATTTTGGGTAGATTTTTATGGGCGTTACAGCTACAGGTCGGTTGTTTACAAGAATACTAGTTAGATTCGACTAGACGAGTCCTACTCTGATTGGTACGAGTACTTTTCCTAATCCTTGACTAGTTCCTATCTTGCGACGTAGACTACGTCGTCCTGCGCCATAGTATCCATGTTAGATACATCTCGATGTCCAGCTCTATATTTGAGACTGTCCAAACCTTTTGGTTGGCCCATTGTTGTATGTATGACAAGCCTCCGAATACTTTTTAGTCAAATGCAGCAGTTCCAAGTACTTTTGTAGGCTTCACCGACTAGTTTTGGTGTTCTTCGAGCACTTCATCGGGTTAAGTCTTCAAAGGTACGCGAGCACTGCCATGCGGCTAGAATATGCTCAAGCCTCGTTTAACTTGGTTTTGAATCCTTCAATCTTGAATTTTATATGGAAGTGTGACGAAAGTCACACTCCATATGGAGTAGCCCCCAATCCTTAGGTTGAATCGAAGAATCAGGTTAAGGGTCAACTTGTAATTTGCATCATTTTCCTTTTTAAGCCCAGAGAAAAAACTTTTTTACCGATGGACACGTGGCACATAGGTCCCAAGCCTTTTACCGACTAGTTTGGTGGGTATATTGGTCAACCTTTGATCAACGTGAGTCTTCAAAGCTCAGCCGATGTTGCTGCCGATTGGTAGGTTGTCCGAGTTGTCGTCGATTCAGTGCGAGCTCGCACCCTGTGACTCGTCTTCTTTGTGGTAGACATTTTGAGCTTATGTCGGCCGATGGCTACGTCTTCCATTGATGGGGCGTGATAGCCGATGAGAGGGTACGGTGTGTATGGATTATGGGTCTCTATCAGTCTGCCGCTCCGACTGTGTGTTGGAGGCACTTGGCTATCGACCTGCGCAGAGAAAAAAGGACAACGATGGAAAAGTTCTGTGGCATGTAAGAATAAAAAGTAAGGAATCGGCAGAAAAAGCATTGTTACCTCTACATTTGGTTCAGCATGAGCAGGGTCCAGTTGATTGCAGTACACCGTAGGGGCCACGTAGAAAAGGTACTATTTCCACTCGGCCCACCACAATTTGAATTGCTATGTAGAGAAGGGGACCACCAGCCAAACGCTCAGGTCAATAGTGTCAGAATCCGGTGCCAGATTACATAATCTGTTGTATTCCAGTCCTTTTGAAATCGGTTCTCAAAATTTCACTCGGCCGACGAAGTGAAGTCCGATTGGCATATGTCCCAAGCCGAATTACCGAGCTGCTACCGACAGATTATAGAACTCGTATGTTGGAGGGTCCTTGCCTGAGAAGAAATTTGCTGGTAGAATCCCAGGTTTGATCAGGGTGTCCATGATTCCCTCGTCAAAGGTGTTGGCAACCGAGTCAAAGCAGTTAGGATTCTCGAAATTTGGGTTCTCTCTCTAATATGGATACCAGTTTCGTCACTGCTTCTCTAAAGCCGTTATAAAAGCATTTGAAATGCTCGACTATTCTTGAGGGGGCGAGTTTGCCGCCTGGGAAAGAGGACACAGCTTCACCAAAGGAAGTACATCGGCGTCTTAGCAATGGGTCAGTCTCTAACTCAACATTGGGGAAAGTCTTGGTCTCAATCCGCTCCTTGAAGATTTCACTCATGTATAATTTGAGCCAGAGATTGACAAACCACCAAGGACCACCAGGATTCCCGATGGGTTCTCCAGATGATAGCTTCACGGTGACATGATGCAACATGTAATACACTGCCCCTAGCAGGTGCTTTCCCAAAGGGACTGCGGCACCTCTGACTAGTGCTTCGGCCAAAGCCTGTGTGTTGGAAGTAGGACCGACCAATTTGCCACAGAAGACATATTTTTCCAGCCACATGATCAAGAAGGCAGTGTGCTCCTTTTCCGTAATGGGTCTGGTCCTCATGTTCTTCTCAATAAAACCTTTCCATCCGCCGATTGCTTTCGTCTCCAGCCGATGGGTAGGTTTGATTAAGAAATCAAAAGGTGAATCAGCGAAGGAAACATCTGGGCCATTCAGCATCAAGACATCGGCCAAGGTTGGAGTCATTGGTCCATGGCTGAAAAAGAAATGCATTGAGAGCGTCGGACCACAAGTAAGATGCCATGATGAGCAGAGATTCATTCTTCTCCATATGAGATAGAGATAGATTTATGCAATGGTCGATTTTTTGCTCATCCCAAAAGACTCTGTTGGAATTTGACATTATGAAAAACCAATCTCTCCATCCGAGGGTTTGATTCAGCCAAGACTTGAAGGTGGTCGCCCAATTGTCTAATTCCATGGTTGATTGCTTAAAAGGGATCCTGTGAGTTTCTAGGCTAATCAGATTGGTTGGGTCAGGATCTCCCATAGGGCCAAGGCCGATGAATCCAGGGGTGTCGGCCATGGGGATGGTGATTCTCTGCCTGAGTTCCTGAGCAAATGTGAAGAAAGACTAAGAACAAATCCAAAATCACGAAAAGATGAGGAAAGCCTAGAAGAGTTACCTCAGGAACGAAGGCCATGGTAGCTGTGGGTGCTGCCATTGGAACCTGGAAGCCGGTGCGGTTGGTGGAGGACGTGAGCAAGTCACCGGAGTGCACTGGGATGTGCCTAGAGGCGGCACGAGCAATGTCGCTGGGATGCGCCGGGAGATGATTCGCTGGAAAGGAAACCCTTTTCGCCCGGAGGAAGAAGAAGCGGCGAAAGAGATGAGTATCTGTGGGATGGCTCCAGAAAAGGGTAAATACGGAATTTTTACCATGACGTCTACGCTAATTTCGAAAAGAGCAGTTGCCTACGGGCTCTCTTTTCGAAAAAATGCAATCTTCAAGGAGAAGATTTTGGGAGCAAAGAGGGTTTTGCTACATTTATTGTTGCGTCTCTTCGGAGGAAGGAATCGGACTTGAGAAAATTTCGGAGCAAAAGATATGTTTCACTCAGAAACTGGGGGGCATGTGTTGACGCCAGTTTTTGACACGTTTCAGGGTCGACGTCAAGAGGAGAAGAAAGTGGCCGATGCGGTTAAACAAGAGGCTATGGATAGAGAAATCGGCCGATAAAGCTACAATGTTTCATCCGATTAGCCGATGAGATCGATGGGGACTAGCCGATTGGAATCCAGAATGGCTCGGCCGATATGGGCCTGAATGGGCCAAGGTGGTAACAAGAAAACAGGGTTGGCGCATAGAGGATTGGATGGTGTTCGACTCCGATGCGGGTTGTATCCGTATGTAAATATTTGCTGCTTTGAATAAGAAATAGAATGTTGAGTCGTAGTCGGTTAGGAAACAAGTTGTAACAGGGTATAAATAGGTGCCTCGTGAAGCTTGCAAAATAATCAACAAACGTCAATACAAAATCTACCTTTTCACGCAACTTTACTTTCAAGTCGGTGACTTCGCCAAATCCTTTTCTTTTCACGAGTTCGTGCGAGTTGGCAGGGCTGCATCAACATGATCTCCGGCCAATTTGTAAGTTCCGCGTTTCGAGTAATATCTAAGCTTTAACTTCGGGCGCATCACTATTGTTTCATTTAGATTTATTTACCAATTATCGATATTTGCTAGAATTATAGGTTTTGCCTGTTATTTTAGTTCTTATCACCAGTTATCCAGCTTGAGGTACGAACTGTCGGCTATATTAATACACTTTTTTATCATCATACATCCGATTAGATCTATCTCAGGTGTTGTCTCTGTATCATTATTTAGGTTACTCTAGTAGTTTTTCTTACATTTGCTACGTGATTATCGGTTGTTTCATAGCCGGTCATCCTTATACTAAATTGGCCAATCCGCTGATACATCTTTTGGAGTAGATCGGAACTTCAGCCGATCGAATCTTCGGAATTTGATATCTTTTCTTCCTTGTCATTCAATAGGTCAAATTGACTGGCACGCCATGTGAAACGCACCAGGGCGATAACCCGAATAGGAGTTAAGCAGATTCTCTCAGGTCGTGTGCTCGACGCAGGAGTCGGGATTACTATCCGATTTTTTGCTTCAATAGGTTAGTGGGGCTCGTCGAGATCAGGAACTCAAAGGTAAATGTAGACACACGATTTAGTCAGGTTCGGGCCGCTAGATTGCGCAATACCCTACGCTCCGTGTGTTGGTTGGATGGAATTGCTTTGGAGGGGGTCCTTGCCTCGCCTTATATTGCTGGGGGCAGGGTTACAGGTCGGTTGGTTACAAGAATACTAGTTGGATACGACTAGAAGAGTTTTACTCTTATTACAATGAGTACTTTCCAAATCCTTGACTAGTTCATATCTTTCCATGTAAACTACACCATCCAGCGTGGTATCCAGATCCAGCGTGGTATCCAGATCCACGATATGCAGGATCGGATCTCCGAGCTTGAAGGAGAAGTCGCCGACCTCGTGGACGGCATGATAGAGCTCTCGGAGGAAAAGATGGAGGTGGAAATGAAGTTGGCCGTTGCTAATGCCCACCTGGAGGAGCACCAAGCTGAGCTCGAAGATATGCATGCCCTCAACATGCAGCTCGAAGCTCAGGAGGACCCTGAGGAAGACGAGGGAGCGTCCAGCATGGATATAGAGGAAGATGGCGCCCCTTCTCCGACTCATAGTGTCCATTGGTAGCTTAAGGGTTCTCAGGGAACCATCTTTCTTTTTGTTGTACTCCTCGGCAGCCTAGATTTTGGAAAAGTTGTAATAGGTTAGCCTCGAGTTGAGTACTCCCTGTGTTGAAACACCGTTGTGTATAAAGTTAACCCCGGTGCATAGCTTTCTCATCTTTGTATGGTGTGGATGCTAGGTTGAGTAAGTTGCGCCATGACCGTATGCTGTGTTCGGAGGACCTGTTCTTGGGCTGACCCCGGCTTGTGAAACCGAGTGCGCCGACCCTTTGAGGCAGTTTCCGCCTCGTCTGACCCTTCTCGAGTACGGACCCTGTCCGACCCCTTGGTTTGAGTGGATCAGATCCTAGGAGTCTGTATGTGGCATGTGTTGCCTGAATTGGAGTACCAGGTCAAGTAGAGGTTACCTATGCTGAGAATGGGAGGAATGTGCTTCCTCTATGAGGACGTGTGATGCACCATTGGCAAGAGTCGCATTAAGGGATTTAATTCATACGTTCCAATTGTTGGAGTACACCTAAGGTTATGAAATTAATGGGGCGTTAACTCTTGCAGATGGCGCACCGCACTAGGTCTGGATCTGTGCCCAGTGGTAGTGATCAGCAACAGGACCTTCTCCCGCCCCCGCCCCCATCGCCATTGGAGGCAATCTTAGCAACTCAAACCGAGCTGCTAAGGCATCTGGCGCAAGGACAACAACAGCAGCCACATGGTGGAAGAGCACAGCCGCAGCCGCATATCGCACGGTATGAGGACTTTCTGGGGACACAGCCCCCGCTGTTCCAAAAGACACAAGAACCGCTCGATGCTGACGCATGGGTTCGTACGATCGAATCCAAGTTCGAGCTCCTCACCGCTCCATGCCCCGACAACAACAAGGCGCGGTTCGCAGCTCAGCAGCTGCGTGGCTCCGCACGGCTCTGGTGGGACCACTACCATGCCATGCTGCCGGCTGGCCACGTGGTCAGCTGAAACGAGTTCAAGACGGCGTTCAAGGCGCATCACATTCCCGAAGGTCTCCTGGAGCGTAAGCTCAACGAGTTTTTGGCCCTCACCCAAGGAACTCGGGATGTGCTGCATTACGCCCAAGCTTTCAATGACCTATGCCGTTATGCTGGCTATCATGCGGACACCGACGAGAAGAAGCGGGACAGATTCCGCCGAGGACTGAGCTTGGAGCTCAGGGAAAGGCTGAACCCCATCAGGGTGGACACCTACAACGAGTTGGTCAACCTGGCCATCTCTCAGGAGGACTGCATGCAAGCTCTCAAGGCCGACCATAAGAGGAAAGCCTCTGTGGCATTTCCGAGCCCACCGACCCGAAGGTTCCGGATGGTTCCTCCACAAGCCCCTGGCCGACCCCAGCAGTCAGGGAAATGGATCGCCCGACCCTCGCCGGCAACAACGCCTCGTTTTCCAGGTTTCCAACCGCAAGTGCCCCGGCCGACCCTGCCAACGCCACCTCGCCCGGCAGCCAGTAATCGTTGTTTTACCTGCGGCAATGAAGGACATTTTGCAAAGGACTGCCCCAGGAACAAGAATCAACAGCAAGGTCAGAACCCCATGACAGCCAGAGGAAGAAGGCCCAAGGTGCAAGTCCGACAAGGCCGACTCAACTACACCAGCTTGACCGAGCTCCCCGAAGGTGCGCCAGTAATGACGGGTACTTTCCTTGTTTTAAATCAAGCTGTTGTTGTGTTGTTTGATTCGGGAGCCTCTCATAGCTTTATCGGGAGTAAGGCAAGGGAAAGATGTGGGCTAAGTGTCGGTCACACTAAGGAACCCTATGTGATCGCCACTCCTGGAGGAAGGATAACGTCGGATCAGGTCGTTATTCTTGTACCTCTCCAGCTAGGTCCCACCCTCTTCAAGGAAAACCTTATCATCCTTGACCTAGAAGGCATAGATGTCATCCTTGGTATGGATTGGATGGCCCGACATCATGTTGTTCTAGATACATCAGCCCGATCTATTTACATCAGCTCACCCTCCCATGGTAGTTCTACCATACCCTTGACCCATCCTGAGTCTTCGCTTCCTTGTGCCCACCCTCTCTTGGGAGCTCGTCTAGAAGACCTCCCTGTTATCTGTGAGTACCCTGATGTGTTTCCAGAAGATTTGCCGGGTATGCCACCTGATAGAGAAGTTGAGTTTTCCATAGAGTTGGTTCCTGGCACAGCCCCGATATCTAAGAGACCCTATCGGATGCCACCCGCTGAGTTAGCCGTGTTGAAGACCCAGTTGCATGATCTGTTGGAAAAGGGCTTCATTCGACCCAGTACATCATCTTGAGGTTGCCCCGCCCTGTTTGTGAAGAAGAAAGATGGCAGTCTACGTATGTGTGTGGATTACCGACCCCTCAATGCTGTGACGGTCAAGAACAAGTACCCGCTGCCACGCATTGATGTCTTGTTCGATCAGTTAGCCGGAGCAAAAGTGTTCTCCAAGATCGATCTTCGTTCTGGTTATCACCAAATAAAGATTCGACCCTGCGACATACCCAAGATAGGTTTCTCTACCAGATATGGACTGTACGAGTACCTAGTAATGTCCTTTGGACTTACCAATGCACCCGCTTATTTCATGTACCTTATGAACTCGGTGTTTATGCCCGAGCTGGACAAGTTTGTAGTGGTGTTCATTGATGATATCCTAGTGTACTCGAAGGACGAGGAAGAGCATGCCGACCATCTTCATATAGTTCTCCAACGGCTGAGAGATCACCAGCTCTATGCCAAGTTCTCCAAGTGTGAGTTTTGGTTAGATAGTGTCAAGTTTCTGGGACACACTATCTCCAAAGACGGTATCGCCGTGGATCCCAGTAAAGTGCAAGAAGTCATGGAATGGAAGTCTCCTGCCTCAGTACACCAGATCAGGAGTTTCCTTGGACTGGCAGGCTACTATCGGCGTTTCATACCAGATTTCTCCAAGATAGCTAAGCCGATGACCGAGTTGCTGAAGAAAGAGGTCAAATTTGTGTGGGACACCAAGTGTGAAGAGGCCTTCAAGACCCTGAAGCACTTGTTGACCACCGCCCCAGTTTTGGCTCAGCCCGACCCCTCTAGGCCGTATGACGTATACTGTGACGCCTCTGGTACTGGACTCGGATGTGTTCTTATGCAAGACAGCCGAGTCATTGCCTATGCCTCACGTGCGTTATGACCTCATGAGCTAAGCTACCCGACACATGACCTTGAGTTGGCAGCAGTGATACATGCCTTGAAGATATGGAGGCATTACCTAATGGGAGCTCACTGCAATATCTACACCGACCACAAGAGCCTCAAGTACATCTTCACTCAAGCCGACCTCAACATGCGTCAGAGAAGATGGCTGGAGTTGATAAAGGATTATGAGTTGGAAGTGCATTATCATCCTGGCAAGGCCAATGTGGTAGCCGATGCCCTCAGTCGCAAACCCCATTGCAACTGCTTGTTGTCAACAGCCTTCACCAAGACTCTGTGTCACGAGATGGGAAAACTAAGTCTGGATATTGTTCCTCATGGAACCCTTGGTCACATCATCCTTGACTCAGTTTTGGAGGACCAAATTCGGTCAGCATAAGTTAAGGATGAAGAAATAAAACGAATCATCAGTAAGATTTCAGTAAAGGATGAGGGATATAAGCATTTCCGTCAGGACAAAACGGGAGGTGTGTATTATGGAAACCGGCTAGTAGTGCCCGCCGACCCCGAGTTGAGGAAGCAAATCCTAGATGAAGCTCATCTTTCCAAGTTCTCGATCCATCATGGCAGCAATAAGATGTACCATGATCTCCGTCAAACCTTTTGGTGGGGTGGAATGAAACCAGAGATAGCTCGTTATGTTTCAGAATGTGACACCTGTCAACGTGTCAAGGCCAGTCATTTGAAGGTAGCAGGAACCTTGTGTTGGAGGTATGCCCTAGAGGCAATCATAGAGATGATGATATTCCATTTTATCCATGATTTGTATATTGTGTTCATTGAATATCCATTAAAGGCTACTTGAATTGATTTGCAATTATGTGAATTGTATGTGAAACTCTTTACTTGTATGGTTATTCTAAAGTTGTCCCTAGTCGGAGTTCATGTGAGGACACACATGAATATTAGACTAGCACATGTATTAGTTGATGACTATGTTTCACAAGTCATGGACATGGAGATGTTGAACTAATAATGTGGACACATGTGGAGACATGTGTTAGGACTGACCCAACACGAGAAGTAGTTCTCTCTTTAAACAACATATACGCTTTGTCCTTAGACCTGAGATTGTCGCATGTATTCTAGATGTGGATTGACCTACTTAGGGGCTATCAAACGCTACGCCGTAACAGGGTAGTTATAAAGGTAGCTTTCGGGTTTGTCAAGAAGCATGCTATGAGACATGGTCAATCAAGATGGGATTTGCCCCTCTCTGATTGAGAGTGATATCTCTGGGCCCCTCGAGTGATCGGATCCGAAAATGCATGGCCATGCTACGTACGGTTAAGAGTTAACCTACAAAGGGATTCCGAATCACAGGATCGAGAAAGAGCGGTCGGCTTGAAGCTAGACCAAATATCGTGAGGCAAAGGGAATAGCATGTATATTATGTTGTGATGGTTCGTCTGATATGATCTTCGTGTGCATATAGGAGTTGGCACGTCTTGCTAGAGGCCGCTACCGACTATTGGGCCGAGTAGGAGTACTCGGGCCATGTCTATACGTATCCGAACCCATAGGGTCACACACTTAAGGGGCTGGAAGCCCAATTCGGATCTGATCCGAGTTGGATTAGGTTTAGGAGTACTAATGGGCCTCGGATCCAGAGGCCCATCAGGAACCTCTATAAATAGAGGGGTGGGGGCGCCCTAGGGTTTGACACCTTTTTGGCAAAACACACCTGCCGTGCCTCCCACGCCCTCGCCTGTTGCAACTCGCGGATCTAGCAATCCGGCTTGCGACGCTTCCTCCCTGCACGTGTGGATACCTTGGAGGTGTTGCGCCTGCAGCACTTGGACGAGCCGCCGACGAGCCACGACGAGCCGACGACGAGCCGCGGTACCGGAGGTGATCTTGCTGTGCACGTGGACGAGCTGCTGAGGAGCTGCTGGACGTGATCGACTACGTACGACTACGTTGTTCGACTACGTACGACTACGTGATCATCTTCACTGCATCGACGCATATCTACATCTTCCGCACCAGTAGTGCATCGAGTGGTAATCCCGTGATCCTTATACGGCAGTTCTTCCTGGTTATACGCGGTAGAAATTTTGATTTGCGCTAGTGTAGCCTACCTCGTATCCCAACACCTTGCAGCTGCTACCTATTCCCTCTTGGAAATGGGAAGACATCAGCATGGAGTTCATAGTTGGATTACCCCTTACCACACAATGGTATGATTCCATCTGGGTTATAGTGGACCGTCTGACCAAGACAGCACATTTCCTTCCTGTTCGTACCACCTACACAGTCAAGCAATATGCAGAGTTGTACCTCGACCGTATAGTTTCCCTACATGGTGTACCCAAGACCATCGTCTCTGATCGAGGAGTTCAGTTTGTGGCACGTTTTTGGGAGGAATTACAAGCATCTATGGGCACCAAGCTCATTCGAAGCTCAACATATCACCCTCAAACTGATGGCCAAACCGAGAGAGTCAACCAGATTCTTGAAGACATGTTAAGAGCCTGTGTTATCCACTATGATAAAAACTGGGACAAGTGCCTGCCCTTAGCAGAGTTCTCCTATAATAACAGCTATCAGGCCAGTTTGAAGATGGCACCGTTTGAGGCCCTGTATGGCCGAAGATGCAGGACACCCTTGAACTGGTCCCAACCAGGGGAAAGACAGGTCTATGGCCCTGACTTAGTAGCAGAAGTCGAAGAGCAAGTGAAGGTAATTCAAACAAATCTCAAGGCTGCCCAATCTCGACAGAAGAGTTACTCCGACCAGAGGAGAAGACCCCTGCAATTCGACCTTGGTGATCATGTGTACCTTCGAGTCTCCCCGACCAAAGGAGTGCAACGGTTTGGAATAAAAGGCAAGTTAGCTCCCCGCTATGTTGGCCCTTATGAGATTGTGGAGATATGTGGACCCATTGCTTACCGGATCCAACTCCCAGAACAGCTATCGGCCATACATGATGTTTTCCATGTGTCTCAACTGAAGAAATGTGTCCGAATTCCAGTAGAGATCTTAGAGCAAGAACAGCTTCAGGTAGAGCCCGACCTGACCTACGCCGAGTACCCAGATCGAGTTCTTGACCAAAAGGAAAGGCACACCCGACGCCAAGTGGTAAAGATGTACAAGATCCTCTAGAGAAACCACACCGAGGATGAAGCAACATGGGAGACGGACGAATATCTGAACAAGCGTTTCCCCGGTTTTCTATCCCATCAAGGAGGTAAGAACAGCACACCCCTTGATCTTTGAATCTCGGGATGAGATTCTTTTTAAGAGGGGTAGGCTGTAGCGACCGACCCCTAAGCCTTTCCAGTTAGCCTTGATCGCAGCCCTTAACCTTAGTCAGCTGTCTTGCTTGACCGCACCTAAGTGCTCAGCTAGCCGCCAGGTCCCGACCCCTGGATCCGACCCCTTCCCGCTTCGCTCCTCTTCCGACCCCGGCGAGCTCAGCCCACCATCGGATTCTGCTAATCTTCCTCACCCGTCCGATCTATCCACCGATGGACCCGTGAGATCTTTTCCAGATCCCCCGCGACAGCCGCACTCGAGTTGCATGGCCGCCTCAGAGTCTTCCTGCCGCGTGGCTCGTCTTCTCCGACGCCTGCCGCTCAGTTTTGTCTCTGGCAAGCAACCGAGTGGGTTCCCGCGCCCCCTTTTCCCCAATGGCAGCGGAAGCCCTCTGCACCCCTTTCTGCAGAGCCTCGCCTCCCGCGCCCATCATCACGCCACCAGATCCCGGCCCCAGAGCTCGATGTCGCCCGTCTTTTCCGTCCCTTCAGCCACAGTAGCGCCGCCTGGTCGCCGCTACACGACGATTCCTCCACCGCCAACCCCGACCGCGGCCGCGACAGTTCCTTTCCCCCGCTCTGTCAGAAGCCACCCGGCAATCTGTTGTTCCGCGCTCTCCCCCACGCCCGCGTCCGCCTGTCTTCTCACCTGTGCGCCCTCGATTCTAGCGCCGTTAAACCGGTCGCTTCTATCACCTCTTCCGCACGACGACGCCCGCTTTCCGCCAAATCTCAACCACCAGTCTACCCGCTCCTACGCCGCCCTGACGGTAGAACGCAATGATCGCTGGCGTCACCCCCGGAGTTCTGCAGCACCGCCCTCTTCGCTCAATCGCCGCCCCGGCAGAGCACTCTATTGCTTCTCCCCGGCCTTCGCGCCGCTCCCCTTCTCTCTCTCCGCGCCGTTTCCGTTCCTCTGCTCCAGCAGCTATAAAAGGAATGCCCCCGTCGCCGGAGTTCCCTCCGCCCTTGTTGCCTTTAGCCTTCTCTAGCTCTTTGCTCAAGCTCCTAGCGCCACCCACCCAGTTCTTGAGGAGTTCTTCTCTCAGTTCTCTCTCAGTTTTCTCCAAGTCACCCAGCAGCTTGCTCCTCCGTGCTGCGTAAAAGCTCTCTTGTGATTAGCAAGAAGCGCCGCCGCCGCCGTAGCTTCCCGGTCTTAGCCGTTGTTTAAGCTTTAGTTCCTCCGCCCAAGTCTGCTTCTTCCCGACCCTAAGCTTTCCTTTCAGGAAGAAGGTGAGTTGCCGACCCCAGTCCGCCTCGCCCGACCCCTCCTATCCACCCGACCCCGGTTCCGTCTCGCCCGACCCTATCTATTCCGCCGGCCCTTATACGCCTCGCCCGAGGGCTTGGCTGTGATCTTTTTCTTCAACTCGAGGGTGTATGTGTAAAACTTGGGAACCCTTCAGCGCTTGCGTCTAAGGACTCCCCCAGTTATCACATCCTCTGGTTCAAGGATCAGACCACTAGTTCCCTTCCTACCCTTACCTCTTGATCATCACCAGCTCTCTCGAACCACCATAACCTCCTACTCTTTGTCGCAAGTTTCTGGGCTCAGGCGAGCCCGTGTTGCTGTTGAAATAACCGTCTATGCTAACCCTTGCATTGCATTCGTGTAGAGCTGCACCTCGCCGACGGTTTCTACGAGCTTCACCCGGCGCCAGAAGAAGAAGCTGTAGCCGAGCTCCTGCCCTCCGAAGCCGAAGTCGCCCCCGAAGCCGAGCAGTTCCCGTCCTCCTTGCTTGAAGGCAAGCCCCGGTTGCATGAAAATCCTACGTGTTTTGCCAAACTTGCGCATGCCTTCCGTATAACATGCTTCTGCATTTACGTATAGGAGTTGTGTGAAACCCTAGATGCATGACTCAGGTAACCCATGATCTGAGCACTAGCTGTTGGACCGAGTAGCTGCATTGCTTAACTAAGAGACGGTAAAAGTCAAGTGATTTCCTGTCACTCGCGAGTTGTAGAAGTTGCATGTTTACTCTCCTGTTATAACTATAAGGACGATGGACGGGGCAGGGCTTTGGTAACTATTTGGTGGTCGGATGGTCGCCCCGTCTGTCTATGAAATCTTGCTAAGGCCCGATAGTGGTGGTGTTCGTGATCAAGTGTTTGAAAGTACTAGCCTCATACTTAGTATGGGATGAGGAAGCCTAGTACCGGATTGAACCTAGACGTGAGCGGTCGCCCCATTGTTCTTGGAACGGAGTTTCCCCTGCTGGTTGTCACACGTGGTGGTAAGAGTGGTCACAGGACGGCAGAGGCCGAGTCTGTGGAACCTTGCACCAAAGGAAATGGGCCCGACACGGGTTAGGGGATTGATGGGGAAGGCCGACACAAGAAGCGACCTCCGGGTGCGCGGATGTCGTGAGGCTAGGTTCACCATGCATGGTTAAAGAACTCAAATCGATTCGTCTGCCTCTCACAGTTTGAGATTGCTTGATCGCTATGTCACCCTGAGTAAATGAGGAATCTGATGATGGCAATGTTTGTTGTTATATCTACCCATCTTGTTTGGTTCTATGATTGCTTAGAATAGGTTGCACAACCTAGACTGGTAAATGAACCTAGAACCGGAGCTAAAACTTGAAATAGGGTTACTTAGTGCTTTTGGCAAACAAACCCCTCAGCCAAACAACTTGCATGTCTAGATGAGGAGTAGTCCTCACCCCTATCGGTTAAGTCTTGTGGAGCTTAGTAGCTCAGCCTTGTTGTGGCTTCTATTTTCAGGTGAAGTTGCTGCGTCCGACCCCTCTCTGGTTGGTGCTTGGCCGCCCCAGCTCCCGCCAGGCTGGACGGTCGAGTGGGACCCCTCCTCGGATGGCGAGGAGAGGACGCTGTGATGTCCCGGTTGGCTTTACCAGGGACATCCGACCCCGACGAAGTCTTCCGCTAGTGTTTTCCTCCGTGGTTCTTTTGAATCTTGTAAAACTCTGATGTTGGATTTTATGGCCGAACTAAATGGGTAAAACTTGTTTAACTCAGTGGACTTGTTGTATTCTCTGTAACCACTCACCTTCGTGTGGGTTTGCTAAACTCGATCCTGTTTAAGTGGTTAAATCGGATGAAATCCGACGGCACTTCGTGTTAGCACGGGTTAGGCAGGAGTGTCGCATGTTAGGCGGCTTAACTCTGCTTAATCAAGCTAATCCGAGGTGGTTCCGCCACAGTGAGGCTTTGCATTATCATCTTCAGATATTTTCTCAGGTTTACTGCATTATTATAAATTGAGCTGGTGCATCTGAACCCCAATGGGATCCTCCATAATTCAATCTTTGTTCATTTTTACGAAGCCTTTCTGGGGATCAAGTCGCACTTTGAATTATTCTGAAAGTTTTTTCGTGTGAAGCCACAACCCTCAAAGGATCATACTATCTTGGTTGGAGGCGCCGATATCCAGATACGGGAGACAGCAAGTGGCCAGCACCTAGATTACGAGTTGATAGACTCCAATGCCGGGTGGAAGGAAAAGTGGTGCTACATTGGCAACCATGACCTGAAACTACCCAAGATGACAGGGCATCACCCCTCATGGAACAACCACTGGCTTGATGAACCAAAATATGGAGATTGCCTCCAACTACCCGAGCTAATGGGTCGAATAGCGCAGTTGAAACAAGAGGGCCTTACTAGAATCAAAGTGGTGTTCAGCTTTATGAAGTGACACATCCAGCCCCGGCAGCAAAGGTGCCACTATGGCTATCAGTACACCAGCCTAGCTGATCCCTCTAGATTCTCTCCAGAAGAGACTAGCACTGATGAAGTCATGGTGAGGCTCAAATGGATGTTAAAAAATATGGGTGAGATCACCACTATTGCGCAGGAATTCAGTGCCGCCAACCCACCAAAGCCTGTAAGTACCCGTGGCCGTAGCCCCGAGTACTTTATTTGAAGTTGTTGGGTTTGCTAACTTATCTTTCTTTGTAGGAAGATGTTGATTTGTATTTCTCTGCTCCTCCTCCTCCTGGATCCGAAGTATCCTATGAAGCTGCTCCTCGTGTGTTTATGCGGGAAGTCATGATAGGAGATGACTAGGAGTAGTAGGTAGTCGAGTCCTCCAGCGGCACTAGTTCTGACGCCACAGATGAAGTCAAGGCTCAACCATCTGCTAAGGCTGGGTCTTCCTCTGGAAGAAGGAAACGCTTGGCTGCTAATGAGCTTGGAGCTGTGATTCCTCTGTCGGGGATAGATCCCCAGTACTCGTAAGGAAGGAAGAAGACGAACTCCTACTAAGGATTTCCCTGTAATCCTACTAGGACTCATACCTTGTAATCCTACTAGGACTCTTACCTTGTAACCACCTAGTAAGCCTGCCCCCTGGAGTATATAAAGGAGGGCAGGGGTCTCTAGATCGGTAGGTGAAGACATCATAGAACCACAACAGAGGAACAAATCCTCAAGCCTGAACCAAGGCAAAACAACACCCAAGCGCAGGGTGCAATATACAACACCACAAATAGGACGTAGGGTATTATGCTACTCTGGCGGCTCGAAACTGTATAAATCTGAGTCTTGCGTCCTTGCTTTTACCTTCGAGTTCCAGGTCTGGTGATCCCCCACCAACCAATCTACTACCTCGGAATACCCCTCGGTAGGTTGCCGGGTATAAAACACCATTCCTCCACCGCTAAAGAAGAAGCGATCTGTTATTGCAAAATGGGTCGTGAATAAGTCTGTACCTGCGGAAGATGTGCCTCCCACGGTAATTACTTATGAGGAAGGACAAGCTCCTAAGTATTGTGTACTCCTGAAAGGTGTTTCCAGTATCACCAATCGTGTCTACTCAGGATGACACTGGTGGTTTGCAGGTACTCGAAGAGGCGACCAAAGGAGAGAAGGCGGATGCTATGACTGCTCAAAGCAAGGTGCCAATCACCGAGGAGCTGATTGAGAATGAGGATGATCTAGAGCCTCAAGATGTAGTTCAGGATGATCCACAAGTGATAAACCTCAATGTCGCAAAGACAACTTTAGCAGCCGAGGCGAAGCTCAAGGCTGGTCAAGATCCTCTTGTGGACGTGCAGGCCCCACTGAAAGCGCCATCTTCATCTGTCAAGCCATTGCGATTGTTTAGCGAACCCACATTGAAGTTGAGGATATCGTCAAAGTAATCTTTCCTCTCCTTTCGAGTACTTATTGTAACTTTTTGTTGCTAAGGTTTTATCTTGTGTAGGAAATCCTCTCATCTGGACCTTGGAGGACCTTGCTCTAGGCCCACGACCAATGGCAATAGCCTGTTAGTCCAGGACGTTGCCCCGGCCCAAGCAAGTCCACAGCCGGAAAATCAACCCACGACGACAAGTAGTCCAGGTGTTGTGTCGTTTGTAGTAGCGTTGATGCAGAAAGTAATATCATCTTTGACTAATGTCGTGGTGCTAGCCCCCGAGCAACAAGTACCCGAGGAGACAGAGGCTACCGTGGACATGGCGGCTACTTCTACAGCCTTTGCGCAGCCGATTGGGGGTGAAATAGCGACTACCTCTAGCACCGTGGCTGCAAATGTAGCCCCCGAGCTAGAGATAGAAGTCAGAACGGTGATAACCCAGGGGATCACGGCCATGAATTCATCTTCTGAACCTGGGACGAACGCTGATCTTGCCATGGTTCCTCATGCAAGCGTGGATGCCGATATTGGAAAAGCTAGCAAGATCACTCTAGAGGACATCCAGTTGATTGATGATCCACTGCTGAACTCAGAGATGACAAGGCTGGTCCCAAAATGTCAAGCCCCCGGACCGCAAATGGCCATGAAAGAGGGATGGTGTTGAGTGCCTGTGGTGGTTGATGAATCTGCTTTGTGTGGAATTCACACGCCCTGTAGTGCTTAACCAGTTTAGTTGCATCCTCGAGGGCTGTTGGCTAGTAAAACCTTACCGGAAAGCCTTCCTGACCAGCGTGCGGGAGGTGGGGTGACTCTCGCACTTGCCTTCGTGGACCTCGGCGAGGTGCTCGCCGCCCTCTTCCCGAGATATACATCTCAGGAGAACCCCGTCTGTGCCGTGTCGATATAGATCCCCATCTATCATGATGTAGCATTTGCACTATTGTTCAATCCTCTCTACGGTGGCATCATCCTCGGGAAGGATGTTTTCTTTCAGGAAGCCGCGGATGTCGTCCATCCACAATGATCCCAGGGAGCACAGGGCTTCCCTCTTGTGGCAAGGCCTGGGTCCTCTCGCACGGTAGCGATGCTTCCCCTTCGCTATGGTCGGCTACCGTAGCAGTGGGTTGTGGGAGCCATTTCTCGAAGACCCTGGGAGGCAGAGGTGCCTGGGACAACGGAGACCGATTGGGAGTGTTGATGCATGGCAGCGCTGAAGCCGCAACATCCGGCCACCGCGGAGCAGAGACGGGCGTCGCCAAATGAGACGCCGCCGCCCGCTGGCCTCATTGTCTGACTCATTGTGGTGAGCCTAACGATGATTGAAACAGCTCCCATTGCCTCTGCGCGGATAGGAAGCTTCAAATCTCAACACACCACCATCCCCCTACTTGGCACGCCAGCTGACGGTGGTCGAGCACCGGGAGCGGGGATCCGATAGGACCCCCTTTTTGAGATCCAGCCTGGGGTTAGTTCGTGCATAGGGATTTGAGAGGAGGTTAGGGGAGTTAGTGTGTGATTTGGCTAAGAGAGTTTTTAGACAGGTTCAGGCTGCTCGAAAGTGTAATATCCTACGTCATGTGTGTTGTGTTTCTTTAGTTGTTTCAACTTCTTTTCCCTTGTTTCTTGCTTGGTACAAGAACCAGCCTTTTATAGGCCAAGTCTGGGGAGACTGGTTAGGGGCGAGCCTTGCATCCCAACCTATCCCTTTACACTGTATGCGTGTGAACGCGGCGGCCCAGTGGCCTCCCTCCTTGCTACAGCTCTTCTGACACACCGTCCTCTTGCCCTGATGCTTCCTTGCCTTGGTACAGTTGGTGCCGGAGCTCCTCGTCCAAGTCCTCTGTATGGTAATCTTCATATTTTACCATCTTACTTTAGTAATGATTACTTCTTCAAGTCCGAGCCCACCACCTCGGGACAAGAGGTGATGATCTTGGATTTCGGGATCCTTCCCGGTAATCTTTTGCCGCTTCCCGGGCCCCCCACCTCCCGACGAAGTCCCCGGGTGGCTTTTGTAGCCTCCCAAGTCTGGGCGGCAGGCCCACCCTTCTAGCAGAGGGTGGCCAGGAGCCAGGTGAGGGCTCCTGACATGAGGTTGGCGTTCGCCGCCTGTTGGATGGAACGGGTGCGGCCACCAGTCCCCGAGGCCTCCACACACGTCGCGTCAACTGTAATGATGGTATTTTTACGGGGACGGTGTGCCTGCTGACAGTCCACCTCGAATGCCATGCCAGGAGATGTCATCGTCTGCTTACCCTGGAAGCAAACCCTCCCGAGAAGCTTCCCGGGAGGTCCCTCTGGCCGCATTTTACAACACTGTGTGGGGTCCTCAGTAAGCCCCCACGGCATGGAAGTGGTATTTTTTAGGCCCTTCCTAGGCTATGTATCTTTTGGCCCAACATTCTTGGCTTGGCATGGTGGTGACTCCCTTCTGCAGGCAGCTCCCACTTGTAAGCGCCTTCCTCGGGGGACGCCCATTCTCTTGGCGCTCACAACCACCCCGTAGCCCCCTCCCTCTCCTCCACTACAGCCGAGACCTCAGCCACCGACAGCGTGGACCACATCAGCGCCCTCCTAGACGAGCTCCTACTCAATGTCATCTCCCGCCTCCTCGTCCACGATGCCACGCACACCGCCGCGCTCGCCCCCTACTAGCACGGACGCTAGCATGCCGCCCCACTCGTCCTCTTGGCATCCGACGATGCAGCAATCGGTCGGATCCTCACCGACCACCTGGGTCCCTTCCGCAATGTCAACCTCTCCCACTACTCCCTTACATCTTGTGAGCGCGAGCTTGGCGATTGAGTGCACCTCCTCGCCGACAAGGGCATCCAGGATCTCATCTTCCTCGACAATCCACCTTTGCCGTGGTGCTCCGCCAACATCCTCTAATGCGCCTCGTTCCGTCGACTCCCCGCCGACAACCTCCGGTGCACCTCACTCCGCCGACTCTTCCTTGCAACCTGCACGTTCTCGGATACCGCCAGCGCTCCCCATCCGGCTAAAAAAACACGAAATCAGACTCGTTTCCCTTCCCTCGTTCTATTGCATCTTTCTCTAGTTCCATTCCATGGTTGAGATTCTCCGGTTCGATGGGTGAGCTCCATGATTGAATTTGTGACGTTGGGGAAGAAAAGCCGGAGGAAGAACCAGTGAAGACGTACTCTGCTTTTACGTTTTGGTTCTTGCAAAGCGTTAAGAACGGAGATATTATTATCCGTTCACTAGGCCTGGTGAGAGAAAACAAAAAGAAAAGATGGAAATTGAGAAAAGAGGAAGAGAAACCCTTGAATCAAAATAATTCGCGTGCGGAGTGTCAAATATTGAAAGGCATACGAATTGGATGTCAAATCCGGTAAAGTGCGTGAATTGAGCGTCAAATATCAAAATTTCTCCGAGCTAGAGACCCTCGTGCACATCATCAGCAGAATGGCCAAGTGCATCCACCTCCGCAGCCAAAGCCTCAAGGGCATGCTCCTCTGGGCGGGTGTGGTACAGTGGTAGAGGAGCTTGCTGTGGTGGATGCCCCGCACCTGGAGCGGCTCGTCCTCTGGCGAGTGGTTGGTGATTGTAAGCGTATGGTACTCAAGATTGATGGTGCACCTGATCTGCGTGTGCTTGGTCGCTTAGATCCAAGACTTCACCAACTGCAGATTAGAAACACCATCATCAATGTACTAGTAGTACCTTTCATCTATTTCTCAGTAAGGAAGTTTGATCTGCCCATCTCACTGGTCCGTGAACATTCTATGTTTCATTGCAGGCTCGGACAAAAGTGAGCCCAAGTTGCATTGTCCCAAGTGTCAAGATCTTGGCTTTAGAGCTCAATTTTGGTGTTTCCAAAGATGTCAATATGCTAACCAGCTTCCTCCGATGCTTTCCCAACGTTGAGACACTGCACATTGTGGTAGCATTCCACTCACTCATTCAGTTGTCATTTGCTAATCACATTCACCCAGTTTCCTTCATAGTTTGGAAAAAAAATTTGGCCACAGTTCATCACTGACTGAATTCCTCACTGATTTTGCAGTCTTCTAGAGATGGTGAAGCCACTGGCAGTCACCATGACAAGTTCTGGCAGAAGGTTGACCCTATCAAGTACGTGAAGTCACACGTCAACAAATTATCATCCATAAATTTCAAGGGGAGCAAAGCGAGTTCTAATTTGTCAAGTTCATTGCCAAGCGTGCTCGGTGTTGGAAAATTAGACAACTGCATGATTAATTTTCGAACTAGATTTGTCATAACAAGAATAAAACCTAGCATGCAATTCTCTAACATATTAGGCAACAGCAAGCACCACTTCATTATCTTAGAAAACATGCTGAAATCACAGATCGGATCACGACGTACGTACTTTGCGGATGCAGCTGTAACAACCTAGATTAATTAAGCTATGTTTTGATCTTAAAAAAAGTCATTAGTGCTTAAAGAAGAACTTTGGCAACAATAAGGCAAATGAATGTACCCTTTTGCCCTCACAAGGTTAAAATGCTGCCCAAACCGTAACTCCATTTTTTGCTTAAGAACTTAAAAATCTGTCCAACTAAGAGTTGTAGAAATCAACCTTCCTAACAACTTTTTATTTTTGGTGTTTTGCTTGAATCTGAGCAGAAGAGCTTCAAAAATCCGAAATACCAATCTATATTGTTTTGTTTTAAAACAGGCAAGGTCCCAACTTTGGGGCTCTCTATTTTGAAATTTCTAGTATGAACTGGAGCCGAGCCCTATACCAAAGTTTTTGAGAATCGGGAGATCCAGATGCTCCAAGACAGGCCCGGCAAAAGATCCCGTGAATCCATTGGTCAAAGCGCGCCCGAGCGCGCGTGTGTCGCGCTCCAGAGCGCCGCCGCCGCCTGGCGCGGCCTCATCAGCAAGCGCCGCCTCGCCCAGTCGCCGGTCGCAACAAGATGGGTCGACGCGCCTCGCTCCCCAGTCGCGCATGATGATGAAATGTAGCCCCTCCGCTCCGTCCCATCTCGCCTGCCCGAGGCCTCGCCGGCTGCGCCAGGCGTGCTGCCCGCGGCTCCGCCGTCGCCCCGGCTACTCCGCGACCGAAGACCGGTCGCTGCCGCGCCGGTGCCGCCTCGCCTCCCACGTGCAATCCGCCCACAAGGATCTTCAGCTGCGCCCCAACGCCTCCCAACCCTCCCGTCAAGACCCCCGCCGCTGTCGAGCGCGCGCCCCCGCACCCGCCTGCCAGTGCGCCGCCGCCTCCGCCAACTGCCACCCCGGCCGCGACGCTTCGGGCCTAGCCTCGCCAACCCACCACCTTGACAAAGCCGTCACTCCCGCGCACGCCCGCTCCACCCGTGCCTGCCACCTCGCCTCCAGCGCCCTCGCCTGTCGTGCTCCTTCCCTCTCCCCTGTCCACCAATGGCGCCACAGCCATTAATGGCCGTAGCAGCGCCCCGGATTCCCTCCGATCCCGCCCGCCAGAGCCACAACCCCGCCTCGTTCACCGCTTCGCCCTAGCCCTATAAAAGGGGAGCCCAGCGCCGCCGGTGCCCCCTTCCCCGCTCGCCCGAACCTCCCCGTGCCTCCCCTGTTTCCACTCCCCACTCTGCCGCACACCCTCTTCGTGGAGCTCCCCCTTCCGTCCGACCCCGCATCTTGCCAACACCACCAACCGCTTCGCCAACCTCTCGCGCAGCTCTAGAGCTTGCTTGTTGCCCGTGAGAAGCACCACCGCCGCCGGAACACTGCTGGACCCCGCCGCCAGCCGAAGCTTTCCGCCTTCCGCCGTTTCGCCCCGGCCAAGCCTCCCCATCACCCCCAACCACTTCAAACCGGACCAAGGTGAGCCCATAAGCCCTCCCGGCCACTTACCGTCCCAAGGTCGTCGGCGCATCGCCGGGATTTTACCCGCTGCCGCCGCCCACGCGCCCGAGGACCCAATTGCTTTTGGGAAAGGTGAACCAGGGACCTTAGTGTTAAAACCTAGGACCTTTACGCGATTAAACCCTAGACCTAGGGGTTAGTCCGCAAGTTTACCTCTGTTTAAATGATTTAATCGGTAGAAATTGTGTTTAACTTTGGAAATTCACCAAAATTCGTAGAAAACTCAAAAAAATGCCAAACCAATTTTGCTAGGCTTAGAATAAAGAGTAGTTTTTAATAAAAATACTTTTGGCATATGTCACTGTTGGAATTAATGTGGTATGTTTTAATTCTTGATTAAGCCATTTAAATCATAACAAATCATAGAAAGATGATAAAAAGATGAAACCAACTCTTATATGTTTGTTTCAAGCAGTAGAAGCTAGGAAAAATGTTTTAGAGCCCAGCTCAGAAGTTAAGTCATCTGTTCAAGTTTTGCCATGGAAATCTAAGAGTGTTTCCATCTTTTTGCATAACAATTAATCTGGAGCTGAGAAAAATATGAAACCTTCTGATTTAAATCGGTGATGTAACTCAATTTATGGGAAAAATATGGAAACCACCAGAATTACATAGGTGAACCCCTTTCCTGTTTAGAGAAGAATAAATAGGGCAAATGCATAGAAAACGATACCTTTTCGCAAAAATTGATAAATACCAGCTACCTTAAGGTAATAAAGGCTATATTGGAAGAGGTACAAAAGAACATTTAGGAATAGGATAACTTTCCGATCTAAAGCTTAACAAAGTGATGTTACATATATGTAGACAATCGCTATCAAACAAACCCCCGGCCTATACCACACCCCACCTTCTTCATGTAAATAAAGAAAGTTCAGAATCTTGTTTAGGTGAATGTGGCCTATATAACTTCTTCTTCTTTAGCACTAATTTGTGTTTGCGTTCTATGAAAAGTTGAGAATTTAACTTGATGCATTGCATTTCGTGTAGAGCTGAACCTCGCAAACGGAACCTACGAGCTTCACCTGGCGTCGGAGGAAGAAGCCATAGCTGAGCCGCCTGCAGGAGCCGAGCCCGAGCACACCGAAGACCAGTTCGCTACCTCCCCACTTGAAGGCAAGCCCCGAAACATAAATTCCTATCTTTAACTACTTGCAACATATTTGGTTGTTTGATTGTGCATTTACGTTTTTAGGAATTGCTTGAAACCGTAGATGCATGAATTAGTGCTCTTTGATCTGAACACTAGTATGATAGGCCGAGTAGTTGCAATGCTTAATAGGTCTCAGTAAAAGTCGAGTGATCGTCTGTCACTCGTGAGTTATAGGAGTTGTTTTCTCTCCTTTTTGTTACAACTATAAGGACGATGGACGGGGTAGGGCTCTGTGAACTATTTTGGTGGTCGGTGGATTGCCCCGTCTGTCTACATGAAATTGGGCTAAGGTCGAGATGTGATAGTGTTCGTGATCAAGTGTTTGAAAGTACTAACTCATGCCTAGTATGGGATGGGGAAGCCTAGTACCTGATTGAACCAGGACGTGAGCGGTTCGTTCCACTATCTCAGGAACGGAGTTCCCTTGCGGCCGCATGTGGTGACAAGAGCGGTCATAGGACGGTAGAGGCTGGGTTTATGGAGCCTTGTACCAAGGGAAGTGGGCCCGACACGGGTCTGGGAATTGATGGGGACAGCGGACAAGTGAAGCGACCCTTCGTGGTGCATGGATGTTGTGAGATTAGGTTCGCCATGCATGGTTAAGAAACTCGAATCGATTCGTCTGCATCTCACAGATTGGGACTACTTGATCGCTATGCTACACTGAGTAAGAACGGACTTGATGATGATTTCAATATTAATGCCTGTCATTAATTGTCTGAGAAATTATGCTTGTTTAGTGTAGTTGCTAACTTAGACAAGTAAATGAACTTAGAACCTGTGGCTAAAATATTAAAATTAAGGACCTACTATAGTCGCTTTTGGCAAAAAAAACCCCAGAGCTAAAGAGTTTGCATGTCTAGGCGTTGGTGGATTAGAACCACCGGTCGGTTAAGTCTTGTTGAGTGTAGTCGCTTAGCCTTGTTGTGGCACATCTTTTCAGGTGATGTTGATGCCCCTGAGTTTGCTGCAAGTGACACTTCGCCTTCCCAGCTTCCTCCTAGGTGGACGGTCGAGTGGGATCCCTCCTCAGACGGCGAGGACTGGGACCATTGATATCATGATCGGCCTCATCATGACGTCTGGCATCGGTGTTAGCTTCCATTTGTTTATTTCCACTGCTTAAGAACTCTGCAAACTATGTTTGAATTTCGAACCAGATGCTGTAATAAATTAATGCTCGTGGTTAATTTGGATGATCTATTGTATTCAATGGAACCACTCACCTTCGTGTGAGCTATGCTTTCTCAGTCCTGTGAAGTGGTTTATCAGATGGAATCCGACGGACGGTTGAATTAACTTGATTAAAGTGCATGATCGTGTGTTAGGCGACTTAATTGTGCTTTAGCTAAGTTAATTTGAGCGGTTCCACCATAGCAGTCATGATAGCAAGCAGTGCTGACGGAATGATGACAGTGTTGCGGACGGAGCACAACAGACAACGCCAAAGACAATGGGCCGCCGCAACGCCGGACTGGGATGGAAGACGAGTCGTGGTGAAGACCTTGAGCAGTCGCGCGGAGCGCTTCCCAAAATTCTTATTCGCCATCTCCCAGTGCAGGATCACAAGAGCGAGAGGTTCCGGTGACCTGCTCTCCTGTTCACCGGTGCACGCTGGTGCTTGGGATAAAGTAGATTACGGTGGCGGCGCAGCAGCGAGAAGAGGTAAAAATTCTAGCTCGATTAGATGTATTTTTCGTTACAGGCCGATAGGTCGTATATATAGGAAAGCCCACGATCTCATGTCGCAATCGTGATCTAAACTAATTAGGCTTCCATATATCTCGCTGACTTAAAGATCAAGTAACAAAAAAATAAAACGGCAAAAGGAAATTGCGCCCCCGCAAGGCTCGGGGCCAGATTTCGGCGGACCATTCATGCAGGTGCCGCACGCTCGCGCCCTTCGCCCCACCCTGCCCAGCCCGGTGAGGCGTGGCGTGGCATGGCGAGGTGAGCGCGTGCGTGCGGAGCTTTCCTTCTCTCTCCACACAGATAGCTTGGAGGAGTGGAGACAACCTCCATATTTAAGTTGGCCATCCTCCTCATCCACTAGCAATGTGGGACTAAAGGTTTGCACCACTCAACCACTTGCTCATGCCCGCATGGGTCTTTGAGATTTATTTGGAATTTTTGAAATTGGAATGGGCCAAGTCCATTATTTCATCAATCCCCACCAGATCTCAGATGTCCATAAGAGATTTTGCCTGTTTCTCACTGCTGTTTATATACCAGTGTTTCAGTAAGGACCTAGAGTTTCAAGCTACATTCATCCACAACTTGAAAATTGGACTAACCTTGAATTGCAAGTTTTGTGCAGACAAGTTTCACTCAAAATCGGAACTAGTACCTGGCTGCCAGTAACCTACCCCGCGGGTGGAGCATATTCGTCGTACTCCTTGATCTTTTCATGAGTTTACTAGAGATCACCCAAGTCTCATAGACTGTGATGTTTTACGGTCAGGCTTATATAGCTGTGTTCTTTCAAGAATGCTCTGTAGGATAGCATCTTCACTTAACCAAGCTAACAGAAACACATTAAAGCATATTGCTAACCTGCCTTATAGCATTTGAGAGTATTGCATTTTCACATAGAGAGGGTTTCATAATTACTTTAATAATTACTCTCCACAGTCAATCGATAGCTTGTTTTCCCCAGATCCTAATTTACGGGATCTCTGATCACATAGGTTGGGTTACCACTACTACAACTCAAACGGGTCTCATACCCATCTCCCTCGATGCACATTCTATCATATTCCGTGATAGCCCTTTTGTGAAGGGATCTGCCAGGTTTTTGTCTATTTGAATATAACTCACACTTATTACTTCGGAGTTTCTCAACTTCCTGATAGACTTTAGTCGTCTCTTGACATGTCTTGATGACTTCGCGTTATCCTTAGCACTGTTCATCTTGACTATCACCATTTGATTGTCGTAGTTCATAAGGATTGTCGGCACTGGTTTATCAACCACAAATAAGTCCATCAAGAGATCACGCAGCCACTCTGCCTCAACAGTGGCTGTTTCTAAAGCAGTAAGTTCTGCTTCCATATTTGACCTCGTCAGAATGGTTTGTTTGCAAGACCTCCATAATATTGCACCACCTCTTAGGATAAACACATACCCACTAGTGGCATATAGGTCATTAGCGTCCAAAATCCAGTTCGAATCACTATATCTCTCAAGCACCGCAGGATGCCCAGAATAGTGAATCCCATAACACATAGTACCCACCAAGTAGCGCATAACCCTTTCAAGTGCATGCCAATGATCAGAACCCGAGTTTGACATGAACCTGCTCAATTTGTTCACAGCAAAAGCTATGTCGGGTCTCGTTGCGCTAGCTAAATACATGAGTGAACCGATAATTTAAGAGTATCTCAGTTGATCTTTACCAGTTTTCTTGTTCTTTTTGAGTATCACGCTGGGATCATAAGGTGTTGGAGAAGGCTTGCTGTCCATATAACCAAAACGGTTCAAAACCTTCTCCACATAATGGGATTGCGAAAGAGTAATCCCATTCTTATCTTTAATTAGCTTGATGTTCAGAATAACATCAGTTTCTCCCAAATCTTTCATATCAAAGTTCTATGATAGAAAAGACTTGACCACATTGATCATGTCAATGTTTGTGCCAAAGATCAGTATGTCATCCACATACAGGCACAATATAATCCCTTCACCCCCACCATGGCGATAATACACAAATCTATTAGCCTCGTTAATGACAAAGCCCGCAGAAGTTAAAGTTCTGTCAAACTTATTATGACATTGCTTAGGTGCTTGTTTCAGGTCATACAACGACTTCAACAACTTACACACCCTACTTTCTTGACCCTTCACCACAAACCCGTCAGGTTGATCCATATAGATCTCCTCGTCCAACTCTCCATTTAGGAAAGCTGTCTTTACATCCATCTGGTGGATGATAAGACTATACGAGGCAGCTAGAGAAAGTAGTGCTCGAACAGAGGCCAGTCTAGCGACAGGTGAATAGGTATCGAAGATGAAGACGATGGGCCGCCGCAACGCCGGACTGGGACGGAAGACGAGTCGTGGTGAAGACCTTGAGCAGTCACGCGGAGTGCTTCCCAAAAACCTTATTCACCCTCTCCCGGTGCAGGATCACAAGAGCGAGAGGTTCCAAAGACCTGCTCTCCCGTTCACCGGTGCACGCGGACGCTTGGGATGGAGTAGATTACGGTGGCGACGCAGCAGGGGCTTCCATATATCTCGCTAACTTAAAGAACAAGTAACCAAAAAATAAAATGGCAAACGGAAACCGCGCCCTGCAAGACGAGACTGGATTTTGGCGGACCATTCATGCAGGTGTCGCATGCCCGCACCCTTCGCCCCGCCCGGCAAGGTGAGGCAAGCGCACATAGAGCTTTCCTTCTCTCCCCACACACATAGTTTGGAGGAGTGGAGACAACCTCCATATTTAAGTTGGCCATCCTCCTCATCCACTAGCAGTGTGGGACTAAAGGTCTGCACCACTCAACCGCTTGCTCATGCTCACATGGGCCTCTGAGATTTATTTAGAATTTCTAAAATTGGAATGGGCCAGCCCATTATTTCCTCACTCGGAAGCTCCAGACTTTGGTGCTTGTGTTGACCGAAGAAACATTCGCTTCAGTGCGTGAGGTGCGTAAAGTGAATTGCCAGCTGAGGGCTGTAACTACATGTTCATGGGCCGGTAAAGATTGTAAAGTGTTGCTTGTGGGGCCTAAGTTAGATAACACATGGAGCTTCGCTAAAGCATCTGATCTATCTATTAAAGACCCATTTTGGTGATGTTCTTGAAGGTGGCTACATGTTTCATGATGTCCTTGAGGGAATGATTTACTCTTAATTATGTTGATGTATCTACATATGCAGCTACTCATTTCAGTCTTTTAATTTTCTCAGCATTTCCTTTCTGGAGGTAGACATGTTTCAACTTCCAATTAGCACAAATGGTTGTAAGTGTTGATGTTACTAGCTCTATAAAATGCTGTATCGTTTCATGTTTGATGAGCCCCCCTTCCTTTCTGTGGTAATTTTTATTGGGATATTACATTGTTTATGAATTGTGATGCTAACTTCTTCAGTTCGTAGCACTTTCTGCGGCCTGCTGATTGTACTCACTGGTTTGGTCGTGCATGGATTTCTGTCAATTTCATTTATCATGAGAATTACTTATGGTCTTTTCTGAATTCTGATTATATTCCTTCTACCACGATTCCATCTTGTGGCATTTACACAATTCCATGTTTTGGTGATGATGAAGGCTGGACTAGCGATGCCTTTGTTGTAGCTTTGATTCATGCTACCGATATCTCTATATATCCTGACCAACGTTTGACATGCTGTGTAATACGTTTTATGTTTGACCTATCTGTTAGAGTATATTAGGCAACTCCGGATATGATTAGTTTAGGATTTATTGTAATCCCGGAATAATCTTCCTTATCTCTAGGAGAGGCTACTTGCCCTCCAAGCCATGTACTCCTATATAATTAGTCCAAGGGGCTCAAGTAATATATCCCACGCATTATACGCAATCCCTATTATTTTTATGGTATCACGAGTCTAGGTTACAAATGTAACCTAGGCCTCCAGCTTCCCCTACCCTCGCGTCGCCCCCGGGAAGATCAATCTCCGCCTGGGGCAGCGTCCTTGTAGGATGCGCGGCCGATCCCTCTGATCCACCGTGCCGATCGTGGTCAAGCAGCAAGCAAATCGCCCATCCACTCCTCCAGGCCGTGGTGGCCCCCGGCGGCGGCGGGCGCCCCTCCAGGCCGCACCCCCATGGCGGACCCCGGCGGTCGGCGGTGGGTGGTCCTCCACTCCTCCCGGCCGCGACGGCCCCCGGCGGCGGCGGGCGCCCCTCCAGGCGCATCCTAGCGCCACCCTCGACCGCCCCGACCGCCCCTGACCGCCTCAGTGGTGGTGGACGCCCCTCCAGGCCGCAGCAACACCCGGTGGCGGCAGGCGCCCTCTAGGCGCATCCTGGCGACCCGACCGGCACCTCCGACTGGCGCATCCGACCGCTCCTGACCACTCCGTCGGCACCTCCGACTAGCGCATCCAACCGCTCTGACCGGTCCTCCGCCGGTCAGACCGGTTCTCCGTGGGTCTCTTCCTGGTGTCGGCATTTTAGACCGGCAACCCACCTAGGGGGTACCCTAGGTGGTCTTTTGTGCGGTAAGGATCGTCGAGAATCAAGGAATCAGTGGTGACGCAAGGAACACGATTTAGACAGGTTCGGGCTGCTAGATCGCGTAATACCCTATGTCCTGTGTGTTGGTTTGTATTGATCTTGGATGAACCAAAGTTGTTCCTTCTTTGAGGGGGGTCCCTGCCCGCCCTTATATGCACAGGAGGGCAGGGTTACAAGTCTGAGTCCTAGTCGAGTACTACTATAGAGTTCTACTCAGTTATGGCCCGAGTAGTTTTCCATACACATACTTAACTAGTCCGAGTGGGATGCGCCTATCCCGTCCTGATCATATCCGAGTACATCCCAACAGTGGGCCGTCCAGGGTCTACTCGTGGGCCTGAGATGCATGCCCGACAAGCCCCTAAGTACTTTGTAGCCGTGCGCCACAGTCTCGAGTACCATCCGAGCAGTTTTGTTGTAGAGGTTGGAATGTCCGAAGTGCTCGAGTATTGTCACGTGGTTGGAAGGTACTCTTCTTGTTCCTTTGAGTTGCTTTTGTTCCGAGAGTTTCTATATGGTAGTGCGATGTCAATCGCACTCCATATGGAATAGCACCCGAGCCTTAGGTTGAGTCGAAGAGTCAGGCTTAGGGTCAATCTTGCTTTTTGACTGTTTTAACCTCGGAAATTTGAAAAACCGAGGGCTTATACGTAATTACGCGTATAAACCGAAGGTCTGACGCGCAAAAACTCAAATCCGGACAACGGGTTGATTTCTAGAAAGCTCAAGGGTCAAACCGAAAAGCGCGAGGGCAGATCTGTAAATATTTTTCAACGCGATCTGGACCGCGGGTTGATTTGCGGAAAAGGCGGGGGCTTAAGAGCAAAAGCGGCACGGCGCGGTTCGGTTGACCGTTACGCGGCCGGATTGACTTGCCGTCAGCCGTCGGATCTTGATCCGACGGTCGCGGTCGTCGATGACTCGCGGCGGCGGCGGAAACAGAACGGCCGGCGGCGGCGAGCGGCGGCGAGGTCACCGGAGTTGGCCAAAATAACGCCACGGCATCGGTTTCGCGCGCGGAAAGCACCAGAAGAAAGAGGAGGGCGCGGTGAACTCGTTTTGGGGGTCCTTGGCGACCGGAGCTCACCGGAGGCGGCGCTTGACGGCGGGGAAGAGGCGGCGGCGCTTGGAGCTCGGGCGCTAGGGTTTTGGAGCTTCGGGTGCGGGTGCTTGAGGCCGGGAGGGGGCGGCGGCTTATATAGGGCGGAGGGCTTAGAGATAGGGGACTCGGATTTGAACTCCCCGGAGAAATCGGTGCGGGAGGGGGAGTCCGTTGCGGGGACGGCGGCGCGGCGGTTGCGGGAGGAACTCCCGGCCGGATACGGCCGGAGGAGGGAGATGACGGGTGGGGCCCACCCGTCAGCGGACGCGGGCGGCAGGCAGGCCGGAGCGACGTCTTGGGCCGGCGCACGCGCTTGCGGGCCGCGAGGCGGGGTGTGAAGCGGCGGGCCGCTGCGGTGGGGAGCTGGGCCAGCGGCTGGCGGTGGGCTGCCGGCAGAGGAGAAAAAGGAGGGGGGCCGGCGAGGAGCTTCGCGGGCTGGAGAAGAGAGCGAGCTGGGCCGGCCAGGAGAAAAAGAGAAGGGGCTGGCGGAGCTGTTGCGGGCCGGTGGAGATGATGCGGCTGGGCCGAAGGAAGAAAAAGAAAGAGGAGAGAAAGGAAGATTGCGGCCCAGGAGGAGAAGAAGAAAAAGAAAGAAAGAGGAAAAGAAAATGGTTTTGGAAATTGAATTTAAATTTGGAAATTCAAAATTTGATTCAACTCAAGCAATCAAAATAAATGCACCAGCATGAATGCACAAATAATTCCTATGATGGATTAATTAAATTAAAGAAAATGAATTTAAATGCCTAGAATTTAAATGACACCCTAATTTGAGCAAATTTTAATGAATTTGAATTATTCAAAATTTTGGGTGTTACAAATCCTACCCCCCTTAAGAAGAATCTTGTCCTCAAGATTCGGAAGATCCTGCAAAGAGATGGGGAAATTCCTTCTGCAACTCGTCCTCTCTTTCCCAAGTTGCCTCGTCCTCTGTATGGTGACTCCACTGAACCTTGCACATTCTGATCGTCCGATTTCTTGTAATCCTTTCCAAAGTATCCAAAATCCTAATGGGGTATTCCGTGTAAGTGAGATCATCCTGAACATTCAATTCCTCCATTGGCAACTGTTCCTCGGGAACCCTGAGGCACTTCTTAAGCTGTGAGATATGGAACACGTCGTGCACATCCGACAGCTGATTAGGCAACTCCAATCGATAGGCTACCTATCCCACTCGCTCAAGAATCTTGAACGGACCGATGAATCGAGGTGACAACTTCCCTTTGACCTTGAATCTGCGCATACCCCTGATGGGCGATACCTTGAGATACACATAATCACCTATCTCAAAGGTCAATTCTCTTCTCCTGGTGTCAGCATAACTCTTCTGTTGAGACTGTGCAGTCCTCAAGTTTTCTCGGATAATCTGGACCTGCCTTTCTGCCTCTTGTATAATTTCTGGCCCGAATAACTGACTCTCTCCAGTTTCACTCCAATAAAGGGGTGTTCGGCACTTTCTACCATACAAAGCCTCAAATGGTGACATTTTGAGACTGGCTTGGTAACTGTTATTATAGGAGAACTCTACATAAGGTAAACTCTTGTCCCAACTGCCTCCATGCTTTAATGCACATGCTCTTAACATATCCTCCAATATTTGATTTGTTCTCTCGGTCTGTCCATCTGTCTGAGGGTGATAAGCGGAACTGAAATTCAACCTTGTACCTAGAGATTCATGCAATTTCTGCCAGAAGCGTGACGTGAATTGAGTACCTCGGTCAGACACGATCTTCTTGGGCACACCATGCAAACACACTATTCTTGACATGTACAACTCTGCTAACCTTGCCCCAGAGTGTGTAGTCTTTACTGGAATGAAGTGTGCTACTTTTGTCAATCTGTCAACAATAACCCAAATTGAATCATAACCAGCTTGAGTGCGGGGCAATCCAACTATAAAGTCCATGCCAATTTCTTCCCACTTCCATTCAGGCACTTTTAATGGTTGAAGCAATCCAGCTGGCCTCTGGTGTTCAGCTTTAACCCTTTGACATATGTCGCAAACGGCTACATGTGCAGCTACATCTTTCTTCATTCCGGGCCACCAATACTTCTGCTTAAGATCTTGATACATCTTGGTGCTTCCGGGGTGGATGGAACAGGCTGAATCGTGAGCTTCTTTCAAGATCGTCTCACGAAGATTTCCCACATCGGGTACCCAAATCCTTCCTTTGATCCATAAG
This sequence comes from Setaria viridis, assembly GCF_005286985.2. Taxonomy (NCBI): domain Eukaryota; kingdom Viridiplantae; phylum Streptophyta; class Magnoliopsida; order Poales; family Poaceae; genus Setaria; species Setaria viridis. Next base: position 28,586,434 of record NC_048267.2, on the reverse strand, counting down.
GTTCCCTGAGAGTCTTCTGTAAAGTCTGTGGCTCTTCCTTCCTTTACCATCTCCTTGATTTCCTTGACCTTGGCATCCTCAAGCTGTCCTGCCCGTATCTCTTGCTCTAGTATTGACTCCACTTCCATCGTTGCTCCCTCAGTATGCGCAACGACGCTCAAGTTGAGCCTCTCAAATTCTTTCATCAACTCGTCAGGTAGCTGGAATGCTAAGGCTAAGTTAGCATGACCCTTCCGACTCAAAGCGTCTGCAACCAGATTAGCCTTACCAAGATGATAGTGAATCTCCAGATCATAGTCATTGATAAGCTCTAACCATCGTCGCTGTCTCAGATTAAGGTCCTTCTGAGTGAAGATATACTTGAGACTCTTGTGATCAGTATAGATCTGACACTTAGTCCCCAGAATGTAGTGTCTCCAAATCTTCAAGGCATGAACCACTGCGGCTAACTCCAAATCATGAGTCGGGTAATTCTGCTCATGTTTCCTCAATTGCCTGGAAGCATAGGCGATCACATGACCTTCCTGCATCAGAACACAACCTAAACCCTGTCGAGATGCATCACAATATATGTCGAACCCTTTATGTAGATCTGGCATTACCAATACTGGAGCTGTGGTCAACCTCTTCTTCAGTTCCTCAAAACTTGCCTGACATGCCTCTGTCCATTTGAATTCCCTTCCTTTTTCTAGTAGCGTAGTGAGGGGCTTCACTATCTTGGAGAATCCTTCAATGAACCTGCGGTAATAGCCTGCAAGTCCGAGAAAGCTCCTGATCTCAGTTACTGTCTACGGCGGATTCCACTTCAAGACATCCCTGACCTTGCCCGGATCCACTGAAATTCCACCATCGGAGATGATATGACCAAGGAAAGAGACCTCCTTCAACCAAAACTCACACTTGCTGAATTTAGCATACAACTGATGTTCCCTCAACTTCTGAAGCACTAACCTCAAATGTTCTTCATGTTCTTCCTCGCTCTTGGAGTAAATCATGATATCATCAATGAACACCACAACGAACTTATCCAGGTACTCCATAAATACCTTATTCATCAGATACATGAAGTAAGCTGGAGCATTTGTCAGCCCGAATGACATTACCGTGTACTCGAAGAGACCATATGTGGAAGTAAAAGCGGTCTTGGGTATGTCGGACGGCCTGATCTTCATCCGATGATAACCCGATCGCAAATCGATTTTGGAGAATACCTTGGCTCCTCTCATCTGATCGAACAAATCCTCAATACGAGGCAATGGGTACTTGTTCTTGACGGTCACCTCGTTCAGTGCTCTATAATCCACACACATCCTCTGAGTACCGTCCTTCTTTGGCACAAAGATAACCGGTGCTCCCCATGGTGATGAATTAGGCCGAATAAACTGTTTTGCTGATAATTCCTCTAGTTGTTGTTTCAATTCTTTTAATTGTTCAACCGACATTCTATAAGGACGTTTGGAGATAGGTGCAGTACCAGGTAAAAGATCAATAGCAAATTCAATTTCGCGGTCAGGTGGCATACCTGGTAAATCGTCGGGGAACACATCCGGGTAGTCACACACCACTTTGATATCTTCCAAGGATCTTCCAGCCAACTGATTAACGGCACAATCTGCTGCCGAAGGTATAGTAGCCACAAATTCAATTCTTTCTCCTGCTGGGCTTGTGAGAAGAACCGACCTTTTTGCACACTGTATCACTGCGTCGAACTTGCTCAACCATCCCATACTGAGTATCACATCAATTCCACTTGATTCCAATACTATAAGATTAGCCGGGAAATCTCTGCCGATTATCTTGAGGTTCACTTGGTTACATCGATATAATGCTTTCATATTTCCCCCTGGTGAACTGACTAGCATGTGGCGTGGCATGGTACTTATGGGTATGTTATGCTTAGCTACATACTGTGCAGTAATGAAAGAATGGGATGCTCCAGAATCAAATAATACTGAGGCGGGTGCTGAGTTGACAAGAAACATACCGAGCACAACGTCTGGAGCCTCCTGAGCAGTATCCACATCCACGTGGTTTAGCTTACCACGCACATAGTTCTGCTGTCCTTGAGCGTGCTGCGGGGTTTGATTCACATTCCTTGACTGCTGCGCCTGCGGGTTCTGCCGAGGAGTGTTATTACTCTGCACGGGGGTAGAAGGCACACTCCTCTTGGGACAAGCATTGGCATAGTGGCCGACTTCACCACACTTGTAGCAAGTGTTACCCTCTGGAGCATTGGGCCTCACTGGAACGCCTGCAGGAGTCATCTGGCGGTTCTGCGGAAAGCTGGGGCGCGGAGTCTGCATCCCTGGACGCTGGAACTGCGGGCTGGGGCGCTGGAATGACTGCTGCCCAAAATTCCCACTCGGACCCCCTGCGTGGAACGGCGTCCCTTGCTGTGGAGCAAATCATGGGCGAGTGTTGCTGCCTGATGACGACTGGGAATTAAATTTCCTCTTCATCTCCCTGAGCTCGTTCCTCTTGTGTTCCAGGCCAATTGCCTTGTCTAGCATCTTCTAGAAACTGGGGAAGGTGTGCGACATCAGCTGGTATTGGAGTGGCCCAATCAATCCATCCAAGAACAGCTCCTGCTTCTGCTCATCATCAGCAACATCTTCAGGAGCATATCGGGACAACTGGATGAACTTGTCCCTGTACTCTGCCACTGTCATGTTCCCCTGCTTAAGAGCAAGGAACTCCTTCTTTTTAAGCTTCATCAACCCGGAAGGAATATGATGACTTCTGAAGCTATTCCTGAATTCCTCCCAGGTAATGCCATTAGCATTGGCATGGGTGGTGGTGTAAGCATCCCACCAATCAGCAGCTGGCCCTTCCAGGCGTCCTGAAGCATACAGGACCTTCTCCCTGTCAGTACACTGGGTGATATTCAGCATCTTCTCCACGGTTTTCAACCAATCATCAGCATCTAACGGATCCGGAGAATGTGAAAATGTCGGGGGCTTGTGGCTCATGAACTCCCTGTGCCTGTCCCTTGGCGGCGGCTGCTGCTGGTTGTTGTTGTTGTTGTTGTTGTTCAGCTGAGCTTGTAAGGCTGCCACGGTGTTGGTCAGTCCGGCGAGAAGCTGAGTCTGAGCTGCTAGAAACTGCTCCATCCTTGCAGGTGCTTGCTGGTTCTGTTGCGGAGCGGTGTTGGGATTGCTGCTGTTGTCCCTGTGGTGAGACACTGCGGGATGGTCAACTCCTGATTCGGACCTGGTGTTTACCATCTGAGCGTTAGAGACAATAGATTTAGATAGATGTGTGAAAGAATAACTGAGAAAGATAAAGCGACAAGACGTAAAAGTAATACAGATTCTGTTAGCTCCATTTAATTAGGTGTGGCCATCAGAATAAGTGCCCATAAATACTGAAAAATTACCAAGTCGTAACTTATTAAATTTGTAAACCAACCCAACTGGAATCACCTCAATCAGACTTCTGGATCTCGAGTTACAAAATTTACAAGCTGACAGTGTCGGTTGACAGTTTCAGATTCTGATTGCTTTACTAATTCGCATACATCTCCCAGACAGATTCTCCAAAAATTCTGAACAATTTACAGAAAATAATCCACAAAATTCTAAAACTAACCCCACTGATTTCATGTCATTTGGACTCCCGTAGCTCGAGTTATAAATAAAACAGTACTGGCGTGTCAGTTAATGTCGAGAACAGCATTGAATGTCGCTTAGCAGATTTAGACAGATGGTAGATCATGATTAAGAACGATTAGAAGCTGATTTAGAACAGAAATAAAACCCAACTAAGCACTTTATTATTAAGACCAGTATCGTGTGGCAATTGCCCCACATACCGCACTCATTACAAAAATCCAACTCAAACATGTAACATAAAACCAAGCATCTAAGCACACTTTAACTAACACACTCGAGCGACGTCTAACGATTACAAGAATTTAAACTAAAACACTCCTAATTCCTAGAGGTCTTCTGCGGCGGCGCCGGGCGAGTCGTAGCGGGGACGCTTAGGTGCCGGCGACGAAGCGGGATAATCAGCAAACTCCTGCGGCGGCGGTGCCCCCGTCGCGGAAGCCACATACGCATCTCTCTCCCACCGGAGTTCCTGAATCTCCCGTTGAAGCTCATAGAGGTGGTTGTTTGCTTCATTCAATGCGGTGAGAGCTGCCGACGTGTACTTGCGGAGGAAATCTGTAGCCATGTCAACCCCATCATTAGTAGCGATGAAGGTTCTTGCTTCTCCACTAGCTCGGGATGGAAGGAACCGATGGTAAGTGTGCTGTAGTCGCGGCCGTTCCTTGTGGGAGAGGACCTCAAGTGCCCTCCTAGCTGCCTCAGCAATGCCAAACTTCATGGTCCTCCTTGTTGTCACATCATGGTGAACAGCCTTCACCTCCCATCCTCCCTCGTGCTCCTCACGAAGGACAACCTTCACCTCCCAAAAAGTGGGATAGCAAGGGTGGGTGAACCGGGCGCACTTGTAGATTGGCCTCATGCCGTACCCCAAGTGATGACAAGTCCACCTGAGTATGTCGGCCATGTGCACTCCTTGGCCATAATCTTCCTTCACCCATTTGATCCATCTCTCGGGCTCGGGATCTGCTTCGGGCTCTTCATCCGTCAAGTCGACGACCGGTGCGGGCGTCGGGGCTGGTGCAGGAGCTGGTGCCGGTGCTGGCGCCGGTGCTGGCGACGGTGTTGTCTCCTGCTCCACGGTCACAGCGTCCTCATCAGTGTCATCCCCCGGATGCTGGAAGATTTCTTCCTCTTCCTCCTCGTCCCAAGGCTCCATGGGAACGTACGACGGCGCGATGCCATGATGCGGTGGACGGGTGCTCTTGCGTGCGGTCAACCGGGTGCGAGCCATCTAACAGAAAGAAAGAATAAAATTTTAGAATAAAATTTTGAACGAAGCTAGATGATAAAATAAAAGATTAAAATAGCAACAAGGATGAGACAAAACAAGTTTAAGAAAAATTAAGTAGATTTAAATTAAGAAAAGTAGGAATGGCTACTAGATTATTCTAATCCTTAAATACGACCATTTTCTAACTAGGCTAACGTCCTACAGTCAACACGGCTCTGGTACCACTTTTTTCACACCCGATTTTAAGGACAAAATCGAGTGCATTAAATACATGTGCGCCAGGATCAAGTTACACACATGTACGACAACAGTGAATAACAAAGACAGTGCTAAATCGAATAAAGAGAGTATTAACCATTATTACATGACCGAATATCTTAAATAAACCACAAAGTCTAATTATTACGCAGCGGAACTCCAAGGACGACGACGACTCCACAGGCAGCTGACTGAAGAAACGTACGCCTAGAACTCCTCAAAGTCGTGTAGATACTCCTCTTCCCAATTAGCTTGGTCTGAACAGCGGTTTTGCAAGGGTGAGTACACTTATGGTTGGTACTCAACAAGTCGTGGGGAATAGTGTAGTGTAAGGCAAACCAAGGTATGGCTAAGGCATAAATAGCATTCGCTTTTAATTAAGTTGGTCAAATTTTATTAGCAATTAACTAAGTATAAGTTCATACCACCCGAAATTAAACATGATCATAAATAAAGTAGACAACATATGCATGAAATGATAACAAATTAAATCCATCTTCCAATAATATTATCATGTGAGGGTCCAGGCCGCTCTTAACCGTGAGCACGGCTGATCGATCAGTTTAACACTCTGCAGAGGTGGCACATCTTTACCCACAAGTCGTGTAAAAGTTCAAAGAACTTTGGACCCAACCATGCGGTGTTTGCAAGGCACCATACCACACCACCGAGGTGTGATTGCATAGGGACGCTACGAGGCCTTTACAAAGATTCGCTAGCAATGTGGTAACCCGCTAAGGTTTCAGGTCGAAGCGAAACATAGCAGTCCCCTAAAGGGTATAGTGTCTTAGCCAATCCCACTTCCCAAGAGAGCGAGTGCTATATCCCATCAACGCCTCCCCTCTTGCCCTTTCGGTAAGATTACCCCAAACTAGAGTTTCTAATTATTCAGCCAAGACCAGAGCCATTTAGTCTTGTGGTAGCACTGTTTTCCTGAGTGGTCGCTCCATGTTCCGATTAACAAATAATGATCTTGTCTTAATGAAAGGTATAACAGAAGTAAAGCAAGATTAAGCATTATGTTTAAGATAAACCACCATACCAAGTAGGCGCTAAGCATGAGCTACCCAACATAAAGTAAACCGGTTGGTCAAGGCAAAGGTAAATCAATCTAGGCGAACCTTAATTGGGACCCATCAATTTAATCTTAATATGTGCATAGCATAAATGTTGAGTACGAGAAAGTAAAGGTGTATAGGAAAAAAAGGTAGTGATCAAGGACACGACTTGCCTTCTTGGCCTTGCTCCTTCTGTTCGAACTCCTCGAAGGCTTGATCCGCAACTCCCTCGAACTGCGGGGCGTCTACACGCGTCACACGAGCACATACAAGCAAACACGGGAAAAAAGTAAGAAAACAGTACACCAAACATAGTTAAACATTGAAAACAAGCTTGAAACGTTGATCTACGCATTAAAACGAACACGTGGGTATAAAGAACGCGAAAAACGGAGTTAAGATGCAAAAGATATGATTAAAACAAAATCCAGGGACTTTTCTGTGAGAAAAACAAAACTTTTAGGGCCTATCCGCGAAAACCGAGGGCTTATACGTAATTACGCGGATAAACCGAAGGTCTGACGCGCAAAAACTCAAATCCGAACGGCGGGTTGATTTCTGGAAAGCTCAAGGGTCAAACCGAAAAGCGCGAGGGCAGATCTGTAAATATTTTTCAACGCGATCTGGACCGCGGGTTGATTTACGGAAAAGGTGGGGGCTTAAGAGCAAAAGCGGCGCGGCGCGGTTCGGTTGACCATTACACGGCCGGATTGACTTGCCGTGAGCTGTCGGATCTTGATCCGACGGTCGCGGTCGTCGATGACTCGCGGCGGCGGCGGAAACAGAACGGCCGGCGGCGGCGAGCGGCGGCGCGCGACGGCGAGCGGCGGCGAGGTCACCGGAGTTGGCCGAAATAACGCCACGGCATCGGTTTCGCGCGCGGAAAGCACCAGAAGAAAGAGGAGGGCGCGGCGAACTCGTTTTGGGGGTCCTTGGCGACCGGAGCTCACCGGAGGCGGCGCTTGACGGCGGGGAAGAGGCGGCGGCGCTTGGAGCTTGGGCGCTAGGGTTTTGGAGCTTCGGGTGCGGGTGCTTGAGGCCGGGAGGGGGCGGCGGCTTATATAGGGCGGAGGGCTTAGAGATAGGGGACTCGGATTTGAACTCCCCGGAGAAATCGGTGCGGGAGGGGGAGTCCGTTGCGGGGACGGCGGCGCGGCGGTTGTGGGAGGAACTCCCGGCCGGATACGGCCGGAGGAGGGAGATGACGGGTGGGGCCCACCCGTCAGCGGACGCGGGCGGCAGGCAGGCCGGAGCGACGTCTTGGGCCGGCGCACGCGCTTGCAAGCCACGAGGCGGGGGGTGAAGCGGCGGGCCGCTGCGGTGGGGAGCTGGGCCAGCGGCTGGCGGTGGGCTGCCGGCAGAGGAGAAAAAGGAGGGGGGCCGGCGAGGAGCTTCGCGGGCCGGAGAAGAGAGCGAGCTGGGCCGGCCAGGAGAAAAAAAGAAGGGGCCGGCGGAGCTGTTGCGGGCCGGTGGAGATGATGCGGCTGGGCCGAAGGAAGAAAAAGAAAGAGGAGAGAAAGGAAGATTGCGGCCCAGGAGGAGAAGAAGAAAAAGAAAGAAAGAGGAAAAGAAAATGGTTTTGGAAATTGAATTTAAATTTGGAAATTCAAAATTTGATTCAACTCAAGCAATCAAAATAAATGCACCAGCATGAATGCACAAATAATTCCTATGATGGATTAATTAAATTAAAGAAAATGAATTTAAATGCCTAGAATTTAAATGACACCCTAATTTGAGCAAATTTTAATGAATTTGAATTATTCAAAATTTTGGGTGTTACAGTTCACTTGAATCCCAATGGTGTACTGCATATGTCAATTTTCATACACCTCTGCGAAGTTTACTTGGGAGTTCCTCCAAGCCTTGAGCTATTTAGGAAGTTGTTCTGCTGTAAACCTCAGCCTAGTGCAGTTAGGACAAAGGTCTTTGGAGGTGCTGGGTTCCAACTCAGGAACTTGGGCACGTATATTGAGTACAATTTGACTGACTCCCATGGGGAGTGGAAGAAAAGGTGGTTCTATGTTGGGAACCATGATCCTCGCTTGCTAGTGGTTACTGGTCACGCGTCGAAGCATGCAGAGAACTGGGTGAGCGAACCCGAAGATACCCCGGAGCTTGACCATTTGCTGCAGCAGATTACCGAGTTGAAAGCACTTGGTCTCACCAGGATTAACGTGACGGCCAGTTTTCTGAACAGAAGAGTTCAGTCGCTTCAGAAACGGACTCACTCGGGAAGTGAGTACACAGGTTTTAAGGATCCATCGCGTATGTCCGATGAGGATATATCCGATGATGATGTGGAGGCGTTGTTGGCCAAGTTCTTCAGGAACTACTAGGGAGTACCAGTAATCCCTGCAGCTCTTCGGCAATATGATGTCTGGTATGAACCATAAGTGGTATGTCCTTGCACTTGACTTGTACTTTTTGACCTTCACGATATTTGTTTTAAATATCGACTTGTTTTTTGCAGTCCCGAGTTCTTGCCGGCTACTTGGTGCAGTCGGAAGAAGAAGAAATTGTCATTGAGGAGTCAGAGGACGAGCCCTCTCCTCCTATGAAGAAACGGAGAGTAGTCCGCAAGATGTCTGCGGCTAAGTCTGCTTCAACTCCTGAGAAATCTCATGGTGCCAACGTATGTGACCGTGTACTCAATTGTAGCTAATAGACTGAATCTTGCAATCTTTTGATTACTTTGTTGTGTTCGAAAGGCTATCGATGCGGCACTTGGTGATGATGAGACTGCTTCTGGAGAAGTAGTCGTGACCGACCCAGGCGTTGGTATTGCGTCTGTTGAGGAGGTGCCAGAGGAGGTGCCCCCAGCGGATGCTAAGTAGCCCCCGAGCTAATCGCACAGGCTCCGTCGGCTGACGCTCTGCCGGTTGCTGACCAGGCAGTCCTGGGATTGCCTGCTGGAGTAGCGAAGAAGGTGTCGCCAGTTGTTGTTACTGGCTCTTTGTTGTCTAATGTAATTGCCAGTGGTAAGCTGTCTTTTGCGACTAGCTGTGTTAGTCCGAATTGTACTGTGGTCTTGACTCTCTGTTTCCCAGGTCTTGGCAAGAAGACGGCGCCAGCAGCTGCTCTTGTGGCGCCGAGTACGCGGCCACATGTTGCCGAGAAGAAACGTGTGCGGTTTCCACCACGCTCAACTCGGTGAGTTTGTTTGCCCTTGGTATATATCATTAAGTTGTCTTGAAGTCGTATAATGACTGTGCTTTGATGTAGGGATGCGGAGGAAACTATCCCTGTGGAGATAGGAATAGAGTTGTCTCCCCCGACTACTTTATCTGCTCCCCTGGAAGATTTTATTATCGAGGAAGTACCCGAAGTTGACGCTGGTCGCCTTGGAGCTACCATGTCTATGCTTCAAGAAGTGATTCGTTCGGTGGAGGTTCCCTCCGCTACTTCGGGTTCTGGGAAAGCTTCTGTGTCGACATCTACTGGCAGAGCTATAACTGTAGTGGATATGGAAAAATCCAAAGAACCAACTGCTCCAGGTATGTATCAATAGTCTTGGTATTGTAGTCATAGTAGTCAAGTGACTGATGATAATCTCTTTAGGTACTGCTTTGGGTGCTACTCCTCATCTTGCGAAGAGTACTCAAAGTCCAGTACTCAGCCTTCCGTCGGAGTCAGAGTTTCAGAGAGTTGTTGATGTGTTTCGGAGCTTCCAGGTGTGTTTCTTTTGCTTTGTCGAACAAATTGAGTAATAAGGAAGGATTTTTTGCAATCGTTATTTCTTGCCTAGCGGAGCTACAAAAGGAAGTTCAAGCTCAAGAAATCCTCTCAATAGGGATTGGGCAAGCAAGCTGTTTGTTTATTTGATCTTACCCGGTTGTGAGACGGGACGTGAAGTCAACCAAGTACATGTGTGTTCATAGTGTCCCCGGCACCTTCCTCCTAGCTGAGTATGGATGCTGAAGTTCGCTGGAGTGTGGGGCGAGTGCGTGGTAGATGGAACTCCTTTCAAGGTCTTTGACTGATCGCATTGATTTACACATTCGGGCCCTACAGGAACGAAGGCATCAATTGGAGCGGGAGTGTGCCCGACTTACAGAAGCCTTAAGGGTCCATGAAACTGGAGCGAGATCCTTTGCTGTGGAGCGGTCGGATCACGAAGTCTTGCAGCAGAAGCTGGAGAGCCGCTACAAGTCTTTGAACAAAAAGTATAATCCAAGAGTCAGTTAGGCCGCTCCTCTATCCAAGCCGCTGCCGTCGGGTAAAATTCTCCTACCACACCGCAGCTCCCGTCGATTCCTCTCGCCCACTCCTCCACAGATACCCCAGCTACACCCTAGTCGAGTCGTTGTCCAACATCCTTGCCGGAATACCCTACACCGCCGTTGTTTCTGTCCGCCGTCGCCGCACCTCCTGCTCACGGTGAGCACCTTCTTGTGCTTGTTCTTTTTCTTCTTGGGTAGTCGTAGGCGGGTCCTTGGGGTGCTAGGAAGCCGTAGAGGGAGTTGACAGGGTAGGTTGCGCCGTCGTCGTGCTTAGCCGCGACCGGCCGTAGGCGCCGCCGCGTGCCGCCGTGGAGGGAGTGGCTCCGGCCATCTCCCGAGGAGCTATCGCCGCGCACGGGTGCGCTAGGGCATGGGGATGCTTCCCCGACCTAGCCCCGTCGCCGGTGGGGCGCCGGCCGGCGAGCCGCACTGCCCCCTGTCGCACCCGGTTTTGGCGGGAGGAGGAAGAAGAGTCTGGTATCGGCAGGCCCACGCGTCAGAGGAAGCGGGGGAGAGAAGGAGGCCAGCCGAGCGGGAGAGTCAGTTAGGCCGGAGTCCAGTTGGCCCAAAGAGCCCGTGCGAGCGGCTGTTGGAAAAAGAAGGCCGGAGGCCCAGGTGGTCTAGTAGGCCGGTTTCGCAGGAGAGAAAGAAAAAAGGGTGGGCTGTTAGGCCAGTGCCAGTTGAATAAAAGAGAAAGAAAAAGGAAATCGGCCCAGACAGCCCGTTAGAGGAGGGGGTAGGCCGGCCGGTAAGATGAATAGGAAAAGGGGTGGGTCCGCGCCACGGGCCCAGTGTAAGAGAGAGGGGGTAGAGTTGTGTCGCGTGAGAAAAGTTGCCGGGAGGTGTTTTTCGGGAAAAATTAGATTTCCTTTATAGAATAATTAGTTTAAATCCGAATCTCACCGTTTAAATCACAGAAATTTCTACGAGTGTCCAAAATTAGTGAAACCAATTTTGTTAGGCTTGTTTTATTTTCCTTTATGTATTAAAATTTTTATACCCTAGAAAAATAATAAAAATTTGAGTATTTGTTTAATGCATTTCTTTTAAGGCGTTTAAATAAATACTTAATCTTTATTAAATGCATAAAATATGGAATAATATTTTCATAATTACAAATTATTATTAATTCATTGGAAATTAGGTTTTAAAGCTAGAAAATAATTATAACATTTTCTAAAAATAAAAGAAAAGGCCTTAAGTAAGGATAATTAAGGAAATAAAAATTGTGGGCTAATCTTTTCGGGTTTTTGTGTGTTGGCTTACAACTTTATCATGATAAATTGTATAGTCCATGTTGGCTTGCAACTCTATCATGAAGGAAAGTTGTATAATCTTATATTCAAAAATTTGCATTCCTAACCCCTGCATGTGTTGTGTTATAGACACCGAAGCACCAGAAGGAGATTTCTCGGAATATTCAAAAGGATCTCCGGATTTTGAGGAAGTCTTCGAATTGGTCCCCTGCGAGGCCAACCCTTCGGACAGTGCTAACTTTTTTAGCGAACAAGGCAAGCTCCGGTGCATTTTACCTATTATTTTGGAGTCAATATTTCATGTGTCCATTATTGGTTATTGCTGTGTGTATGCACTAAGTCTAGGAGTTGCTTGAAACCCATTCTTGTGCATTATCATACCTTGTTTTAAGGACATCTTTGCCACTTGTTCAAACCTTTAGTAGATAACCCAAGTCTAGAATTGCTTAGTTTCTTAAATACTTGGTTTACCAAACCTTAAGGCAAATTTTGAGTCATACATACTAATCATGGAAAGACGACTTGGAAATTGAGAAGCGGACAGAAGCTAAGGATGTAGTTCTGTCTGCTAGATTAATTTGGTTAAGGCCCGATTCGTTGTCTTAACCTTTGATCAAGTGATAATCATCTGATCACTTATTGGGTATGGGACCAGTAAAGCCCAGTAGGTTAGTAAACTCTCTGATCGGGAATACTTCGTACCCGCGCTTGACGTGCTGGAGATTGGCAGGGGCGTAGCCTGAAACTCACATGGTGATCGGGCTAGACGTGGGGTCCCATGTGGGGGTGCGTCCCTGGGTCCGGGTAGTCTTATTCCTAATCATTGATTTTGCTAATCGAAAAGTCGTTACATACGATCTGGACAGTCGTATATAGCTGGTGATCAGGGTACTCTCCTGCAGGATGTAATATGATCCGGATCGCCGCAATTCTCGGTTATGAATGCACTTGATCACTGTTGAGCATCGTAGCATAAATTCATGAATGTCATATCTTTCTGATAAGGTTTGGTGTATGACTTAATACCTTGTTGTTCGCAATTAATCTTTTATCATCACCTAGAATAGTTAGGTAACGACTTAACCCAAATAAAATATAAAACTAAGGTCTCACTTGTAGTAAGCTTTTTGACAAAAATGTATCAACCAAGTACACCGAAAAAGCTATCATGTACTTCCAAGAAAAACTATTATATTGGTTAGTCGGGTAAGACTTGCTGAGTACCCCGTACTCAGGGTTATCCCTTGTGGCTATTTTCAGAAGCACCGCAGGAGTCCACCGAAGAGGAAGCCCCGAAATCCTAGGATATTGTTACGAGTCTCACAATACCCTTAGAAGAAGTGTTATAATGCTCATCTCCACCGAACCGTTTATAATTTAAGTCCTAGAACTCTGTCTAACACTGCACTGTTAAGTTTGCTTCAAACTATGTCTTGTATTAACTCGTACCTCATATACGTATGTAAAAATGTAATATTTGTTGATGCTATCCCATCGTGGATACAATCCTGATGTATGGCTATGAGACACGATGTGGATCCTTCGAGGAGTCCTAGGGACACTCGACGGACGACCGGACTTATACTGTTTTAAGTGTGTTTCGGATAATTGCTGCGTCGGCAGCAATTAGGTGCATTTAAACCAGTTTAAGTTGGACGGTTCCGCCACAAGGAGTAGTTCACTCCGCCTCGCCCGACCCAAAGTACCGGGGTCGGCTGAGCCCGACCCTTTGAGGGAGGAGAACTCCACCTCGCCCGACCCTTGGTCCCAGGGTCGGATGCGCCCGACCCTTCGAGCATGGAACTCCGCTTCGCCCGACCCTTGGCCCAGGGTCGGATGCGCCCGACCCCTTGTCACAAGGCTTCGTATTGCCCGACCCTTAGGTAGAGGGTCGGCCTTCTCCAAGCCCCCGTAGGTCATGCTTGGCTAAAATAGTTCTGAGTGTCGAGTAGTCGTGATGCTGTCGAGTACTCTACTTTTTGGGGATGCACGGGTGTACTGTACTCTTTTGTCCTTTGCAAATGCATGGGTGTACTGTACTCTTTTGTCCTTTGTAGCATAACTGCCTTCACATGGGCAGTCAGAGGTCGTCAGACTTATTAATTACGGGCGCATAGTAACTCCTGGGTGGGTGGTAGTTGTAGCGCTTGGCTATAAATAGATCCCCCTGGAGGTTGACCCGAATCATGTTTTGGAGTAGCAATGGATTGCCTTCGGTTGCTGTTGTTTCAGTGTAAAGAGCCTTCAGAGAGTGCACCGATGCTAGAAGATTCCTCGTAGATTGAGACCACCTTTCCTCCACAAACTCCAGCGCTCGTAGGGATAGCCGTGATGCTAGAAGAATCCTCATAGGAGGTTTCATCACGCGCCTCATCTTGCAGCTCGTGATCTAGTGGAGTACACGCTGAAACTCGCGAGTGATAGGAGACGAGTGCCGCGGTCTTTATCCCGCTCTCTTAGAGGTGGAGGTGTGGCTGTAGGGTGGGTTGGAATGGCAAGGCTAGCAAAAGAGCAGCCTTGGTTCCCTCTTGACGCGTCGCGCGGGATTTATCGTTACCGCTGTCAAGGCAGTGGCGGTGCAGGAGTTCCTGGCGTTGCGTTGGGTAGAGGATCTGGATATGGCTGCATTTTACGCAGCTTCCTTGCGTGTAGGTCCTCCCCATTGTAGTCGGCAGACCTGAATGGCCTTGTGATATTGTAAAAGCCTGAGGCTTAAATGCAGCCCGCCAGTAGGCAGTTGCTTGTAGTCCTTTTGTATTTCGAGTACGTTGACTCGTATGTAACTTGTTGATGTATCTTTGGTCCTGAGTAAAGAATTACTCCACCACTGAAACTTTGTACCAGGGCAGTAATGCTTGTTGAGTTGATAATCTTGTCAAGAGTAGTGTATCTTGTAGTTGGTAGTCGAGCTGTTGACCCGAGTAGCTGATGAGTTTTTGCGTTGATGCAATTACTCTGGTGCTGCTACGGGTAGTAGCGACAAAGGTGTTCTATATTCCAACAGTTTGGTACTTGTTCTCCTGAAAGTTCTTGCAATCTGTAAGATCCAGGTCTCATAACCTTGGATACGATGTAAGGACCCTCCCAGGGTGAGTTGAGTTTATGCAACCCTGTTGTGTCTTGGATTCGCTTGAGGACCATATCGCCCAAGTTGAAAGATCGTTCCTTGATGTTGCGGTCGTGGTAACGCCTTAAACTCTCAAGGTACCTGGCAGATTGCACTAGCGTCGCGCATCTTGCTTCTTCTAGACTGTCTAGATCTGTTCGCCTTGTTTCTTATGCCAGTTTTTCGTTGTATTGTTCAACTGAGGGTGATTGCCACATGATGTCGGTGGGTAATATGGCTTCCAAGCCATACACAAAGAAATAGGGCGAGAGCCTAGTAGTCTTGCATGGTTGGGTTCATAGTCCCCACAGAGCATTGGGTAACTCTTTGAGCCATTTGCCGCCTTTGGTGTTGCTGACATCATGTAGTCTTTTCTTGAGGGTGTCGAGTATCATGCCATTGGCACGTTCGACTTGTCCATTGGCTCGCGGGTGAGCGACCGAGACATAGCGGACGTTGATTCCACTATTCTTGCAATATTCCCAGAAGTCGTGATTGTTGAAGTTTGACCCTAGGTCTGTGATGATCCTGTTAGGAAAACATAACGATGTACGATTTCATCCAAGAAGTCGAGGACTCGGTCTGCCTTGGGGCAAGTGATTGGTTTGACCTCGATCCACTTGGTGAATTTGTCGATTGCCACGAGCACTCGGTTGAATCCTCCTGGCGCAGTTGCTCATGGCCCTATCATGTCGAGCCCCCAGCAGGCGAACAGCCATGTTGGAGGTATTGTGACTAGCCTGTAGGCCGGTACATGCTTCTGTTTGATAAAGCATTGACAACCTTTGCACTTCTGAACCAGTTGTTTAGCGTCGGCCAGAGCCATAGGCTAGTAGAAGCCTGCACTGAAAGCCTTGCCAACTATTGTCCGTGAAGAGGCGTGGTTGCCACAGATTCCTTTGTGAATTTCTTCTAAGATTTCTTGGCCTTCTTCCCGGGTAACACATTTCATAAGTACCCCTGAGGATGCACTTTTCCTGTAGAGCTTGTCTCCGACTAGAATGTAATTTTTTACTCGCCGGAAAATTTGTTCAGCCTGATTTTTGTCGGATGGTAGCTTGTGATCTTTGATGTAGTCGATGAAGGGTGTCCTCCAGTCAACTTCTATCATCATGATTTCTCGAGTAACATCAGTAGTCTGGACCACTGGCAGTGTAACTTGTTCATGTATGGACGGCTTGTGCAGTTCGTGTACGAAAATTTATGCTGGAACCTCTGGACGAGTTGAGCCCATTTTTGATAAGACGTCGGCGGCTACATTGTTGTCGCAGATGATGTGATGGAACTCCAATCCTGAGAACTTGTTTTCCAGTTTGTGGACTTCTTTGCAGTAAGCGTCCATATTATCCTTGTTTCGGTCCCACTCGTCATTGACCTGGTTTATAACGACTAGTGAGTCACCGTACACCTGTAGTCTTTTGATGCCGAGGGAGATTGCAAGGTGAAGGCCGTGTAGCAGTGCTTCATACTCGGCTTCATTATTTGATACCTCCCAGAAGATTTGCAGCACGTATTTGAGCTGGTATCCCTTTGGGGAGATGAGGAGTACGCCTGCACCGGCCCCTTCAAGTTTGAGGGACCCGTCAAAGTACATCACCCAGTGCTTCGGCCGCTCGACTGGTGTTGGTACTTGATTTTTAGTCCATTCAACCATGAAGTCGACCAAAGCTTGGGATTTGATAGCTGTCCTTGGCTTGAAGTCCAAGGTGAGAGCTCCGAGTTCAACTGCCCATTTGGAGATTCTACCCGTGGCGTCTCTGTTGTGAAGGATCTCGCCGAGCGGGAAGTCAGAGATGACTGTGATGTTGTGCTCTTGGAAATAATGGCGCAGTTTTCGGGAGGTGAGCAGGATTGCGTATAAGAGCTTTTGTATCGGTGAATACCGAGTTTTGGAGTCCGAGAGTACTTCGCTGACGAAGTACACAGGTCGTTGGACCTTGTAAGCGTGGCCCAGTTCAGACCGTTCGACTACTATTGCCGTGTTGACGACATGAGTAGTAGCTGATATGTATAGGAGCAAGTCCTCGTTTGGAGATGGAGCAAGGAGTACAGGTGGCTTTGACAGAAAGTCTTTGAGTTGTGTTAGTGCTTTGTCTGCCTCTTCTATCCATTGGAACTTGTCCTGGCGTTTGAGAAGCTTAAAGAAGGGTAGTCCCCGTTCTCCAAGTCTCAAGATGAACCGGTTGAGAGCGGCCATGCAGCCTATGAGTTTCTGCACATCCTTGATGCTAGCTGGTGCTTGCATGTTTGTGATGGCAGATATTTTTTCCGGGTTGGCCTCAATGCCGCGATGGCTAATGATGAACCCAAGTAACTTGCCGGAAGGTACTCCGAAGACGCACTTAGTAGGATTGAGTTTCCATCGGAAAGCTCGTAGACTAGAGAAAGTTTCCTCCAGATCAGCGATGAGTTCCTCCTTGTTTCTTGTTTTGACGACTACGTCGTCGACATAAGCTTCGACATTGTGGTGAAGCTGCTTTTCGAAGCACATTTGTATAGCTCGTTGATAAGTTGCTCCTGCATTCTTTAGTCCGAAGGACATTGTTTTGTAGTAGAAAGCTCCGAAAGGTGTGATGAAAGTTGTTTTGGCTTGATCTTCTTCCTTGAGGCTTATCTGATGATAGCCGGAGTAGCAGTCAAGAAAGCATCATAAAGCGCACCCAGCGGTGGAGTCGACCACTTGGTCGATCCTGGGTAGACCGAAAGAATCTTTTGGGCAGTGCTTGTTGAGGTCGGTGTAGTCGATGCACATTCTCCACTCGTTGTTTTTCTTACGGACGAGCACGGGGTTGGCAAGCCAGTCAGGGTGAAAGACTTCTTTGATGAACCCTGCGGCGAGTAGCTTAGCTAGCTCTTTTTTGATTGCTTCTCATCTGTCTTGAGCGAATCTGCGAAGTCGCTGCCGTTTTGGAGTGGCTTTGGGATCAACATTAAGAGAGTGCTCGATTAGTTCCTTGGGCACACCTGGCATGTCAGCTGGTTTCCAAGCAAAGATATCGTGGTTAGCCCGAAGGAAACTGACGAGCGCGGAATCCTATTTAGGATCTAGCCCTGTTCCGATCAGGGTTGTCTTGGAGGGGTCGCCCGTCTGGAGATCGACTGGCCTGAAGTCTTGCTCGCTTGCGGGTTTCACTTTTGTAGACCCCGACTTATTTTCTAGGATCTCGAGTTCATTTGGATGGAGCTTCTTTGAAGCTGTAAAGACTTGTTGCATGGGGCTAGGTGCTTGAGAAGTCGCAGCGATTTCCGCGGCTTCGGTGTCGCATTCGTAGGATCGCCGTAGATCTCCTCGTAGCGTTAGTTCTCCCTTGGGGCCTAGCATCTTGAGTACCAAGTAAACATAGTGTGGTATGGCTATGAACTTGGCGAGTGTTGTCCTTCCGAGTATGGCGTGGTAAGATATCTCGAAGTCGGCGACTTCAAATCTGATGTACTCGGTACGGTAGTGTTCCTTAGTTCCAAAGGTAACTGGGAGGACGACTTGTCTTAGTGGTATAGTTGCGTTTCCAGGTACGATGCCGTAGAAGGGTGAATCTGTTGGAGTAAGCATTTCAGTGACGTCGAGGCACATCTTTCTCAATGTTTTGGTGAAAATGATGTTGAGTCCGCTTCCGCCGTTGATGAGGACTTTGGTTAGCTTTGAGCCTGCCACAACGGGATCGAGTACTAGGGGGAACCGGCCTAGTTCTGAGAACTTGGTCCATTGATCCTTTCTACTGAAGGCTATGGGTACTTCTGACCACTTTAGCGGTGTTGGATCTGTTGGTTCAACGGCCATGATCTCCCTGAGTACGAGTTTGTTGGCTCGCTTTGATGCGGTGCCAGGGATTCTGCCAAAGATGACGTTGACTGTCTTGGAGGCAGTCTGGAAGTCGCCTTCTTCTTCTTCGTCGTTGTGGGCTTTGTTCTTACCCTTATCCTTTTTCTTGGTATACTCCTCAAGGGGTGGTGGTGCGGGTAAGTCTTGCATTACTCGGCGCATGCTGTAGCAGTCTATTGCCGAGTGTTTGCTAGTCGGGTGCCATGGGCACTGCTTTTTGAGTAGTTCTATGAAGGTCGGCCCTTCGTCGTTTTTGCGGGATCCCTTTTTCCCGGAGTTGGACATGGCAGCAATAGTGTTGTCGGGCTTCCTTTTGCGATTGTGATTACTCAAGAAGTTGTTTCGAGTATCATTGTGTCGAGTTCTATCCTGGTCATCGTTGTTGTTGTTGTCGCGTCCATGGTTGCGGTGGGAGCCGAACCGTTCTCGCTCTTTGTCTTCTTTATCTGCCCACTGTTGTACCATAACTTTAAGGTCTTTGACATTAGCTGGCCGTCGTCGACCAAAGTCTTGGTATGTTTGTCGATCGTACAGTCCGTTCTGAAAGCACTCGATGACGTCTGTTTCTGAAATGTCAACTATAGTTGCCTTCTTTTCGAAGAACCATCGTAAATAGTCGCATAAGGTTTCGCCTTCTTTTTGCTTAATTTGACTTAAGTCGATCTTGTTGCCTGGTCTAGCCATGGAGCCAGCGTAGTTGTTGGTGAAAGCTTTTGTCAAATCTGCCCAAGAGTCAATAGACTTGGGTTTGAGTGATTCTAGCTAGGTCAATGGTGCGGGTTCCATGCATATGGGGAAGTCGATGATTTTGGTGTCATTATTGCCTCCGGCTGCCAAGGAGTAGCATTGTAGCCATTGAATAGGGTCTTGCTTGCCATCGTACTTGGTAATTCCTGTTGGCTTGAACTTGTCAGGTAGTCTTGTCTTCATTACCCGATTAGTGAAAGCAGGAAAGTGGTTGTAGTTGTCGACTTCTCACTCGCGCCGACTGTTGAGGATTTCTTGTAGATCGCTGAAGTTTGACACTCGTGGTTCTTCCAAGTAGGGCGAATACTTTTTACCGAATTGGTGCAGCTGGCCTCTCCAACCTCCTTATGGCGTGCTGGGGCCTTGTGTTTGCTTGGGCCTTGGCTGTGCTGCCGAGGCTGGTTGATGACTTCATTGTCGTTTCTTGGAGCATCGTTGTTGTTGGCTGCAGCACCTCTGCTACCTTCTTGGTGAGACGTGATGCAAGGAGCAGACAGAATTGGTGATTCTTTGTCGAGTAGCTTGTAGGCTTGCTCCACGAGTTGTGCGATTAGTCCGTTGCCGCGCTACACAAGCTGAGCTGTGGCTTCGTTGTCCCTATCTTGAGGCATCAACGTTGTTAAAAGATTAATTGAGGTGATTGCCGCAAGTGGAGTATTGTGCTCTTGAGCCTGAACTACGTCGAAAGCTCTTTCAAGATTTGTGATGGGAATATTTGTAGCCATCGACTGCCGTCGCTCGGCTCGAGTAGCATTGTGCATCTTTCTTTGGTTTCTTTGATTAGAGGTTTCATTTTGTGGGGCGTCAGTTGTAGACTCGTCTTCTGAGATGTTGTCGAGTTGTGCTAATCGCCTGGGGGTTCTGTTCTGGCTAGTACCAGGGTTGTTATTTTGAGTAATAATAAGGACTTCCCTGTCCGGGTAGTAACTTCCGGAACTTGACGTTGCAATCTCTGTGGAACTTTCCTCGCGGTTGGATGGGAGTGGGACACCCTCTTGATATGGGAGGTTGTCTATATGAGCAACAAGGTGCGAGTCGTAGTCGCGGGCAAGAAGAGATGGTCTCAAACCTGGCCAATGTACGAATCTGCCTTGTGACGTTGAAGTTATTACTAATCCTTGGGCTGAACCAGATAATGGTATTTCTGGCGGATAAACCGAGTCGGAGTCGGAGTCTTCGTCATTGAGTTCGAGTTGAATTCGAGTAAGAAAATCCTGGTGGACTTCGGCTGCATTGCGGAGTCCGTGCGGAAACCATTTTGGAGTCGAAACCGGCTTAGGGAGTGACTGGGAATGACTAGTCCAAAGCAAAGTCAAGTCCGACGCGTAGTCGAACTCGAAGTTGTCGACTTTGAAATCTTGGTTTTTTCTGACCAAACCCTCTGATTTCTTCTCCTGGGTGTTGATGATCTAGCGTCGGAACGAGCCAGCGCCATCGGCGATGCAGAGCCAGGATCCGAAAACGAAGGTTGCGCCCGCTTCGATGATGAAGATGGGCTTGATGATGACCGTTGCCATTAAGTTCGCGCTGAGAAACTCAACGAGTCCCCCTACCTGGCGCGCCAACTGTCGGCGTTTTAGACCGGCAACCCGCCTAGGGGGTACCCTAGGTGGTCTTTTGTGCGGTAAGGATCGTCGAGAATCAAGGAATCAATGGTGACGCAAGGAAACACAATTTAGACAGGTTCGGGCCGCTGGATCGCGTAATACCCTACATCCTGTGTGTTGGTCTGTATTGATCTTGGATGAACCAGAGTTGTTCCTTCTTTGAGGGGGCTCCCTGCCCGCCCTTATATGCACGGGAGGGCAGGGTTACAAGTCTGAGTCCTAGTCGAGTACTACTACAGAGTTCTACTCGGTTATGGATCGAGTAGTTTTCCATACACATACTTGACTAGTCCGAGTGGGATACGCCTATCCCATCCTGATCATATCCGAGTATGTCCCAACAGTGGGCCGTCCAGGGTCTACTCGTGGGCCTGGGATGCATGCTCGACACCTGGTGCTGCTGTTTTTCTTTTTCCCGATCAGAGATCGGGTTGCGTCGCCCTGCCGTCCCGTCGTCGCTTCATCGTCGACACTCCCGAAGATGAGGTTGTCACTGCACCCTTCAGGCTGTTGTGGCAATGCTCATGATCAAGCCATCCTCGTCGGCGACGCCACCTTTTCAGGGGGTGGCGCCACCCATGCTGCTGGTTCTCGTCACGCTGGCTCTCGGTCCGAGTCCGCACCTATTGCCGCACGCTCGCGGACACCGCAGCCGACGTTACTGAAGGAAGATGCAATTGCGCTCTTTAGCTGCACCATCTACCATCGCGCTTGGCTTATCATCCTGCTCACCCTGTCGACAAGAAGCTACTGCTTTTGTGTATTCAGGCGCCTTCGCTGACGCTTCGGACGCGCGCCCTCCTCCACGGCTTCGATCACGTCCACCTCGACCTCGGCTATTTCAGCACTAAGGGGCTACCATCTGCTTGACAAGCCTCTTCGTCTCCCATTCCAACCACAACATCTGCGACGCATCAACGGTTGCGACTGCGGGGGGATGTCATCTCTTCGGCTTATTCTCCAGTCTCATTGTCTGCGCACTCCCATTGTGACTACGGGGGATGTTAGAGTATATCAGGCAACTCCAGATATGATTAGTTTATGATTGATTGTAATCCTGGGATAACCTTCCTTATTTCTAGGGGAGGCTACTTGCCCTCTAAATTATCTACTCCTATATAATCAGCCCAAATAGCTCATTATACGCAATCCCATTGCTTTCCCTCTCCAAGCTATTGTTTTGCTGGGAGATATTAGGGATTAGGCTTCCCTAACATAGGCTGTTAGTCTTGTGGCTATGTGGCCCCCACTTGTGGATGTCGTGAGGTTGAGCAGGGAAGTGGAATTTAGGACAAGTCTTGCTACGTCAACGCGACCTAAAATGGTGAGCAAAGTGCTAGAATTCAGCTCTAGTTTAACGTATGTTTCGTCTGGAAAACCTGATTTTCAGTTTTCTGTAACATGTTTTTTTTGTTTTCTGTTTGCATGTAATTAAACAAGAAAACAAAACACATCAAATTTAGTTTCAGTAGAATACGGAGATGAAGTGAAGTCCAATTTAGGTTTTCAGTTTCTGATGGTCATTCACGTGCGTTGTATAAAGATATTCAGATAGATTATCCGGTCATCTGTACTTTAATTCGTACCAAGCAATGGTCAATCAATTTTGAGAAGTGTACGTGGTGTGCGAAAGTAAATAATGCCGAGAACCCTACTTGCTGCTACCTGCATCCCTATTGAGCCTTTCGGCACTCTCAGCTCGCCATAGACTACATAGCACTCGTGGGCCACACGATAATCTGCACTGGACCAGCCAGTTCAGTCCATGGGCCTGTGACAAAACCCTCTTCCAACATTTGGCCCACGGGCACATGGCGCAGCAAAAAAAACTCCCCAAATCCAACCGGCAAAGTGGCAAACCCCTCAACGCCATGGCCGCCGACCTCATCGAGGGAATCAGGAGCGCGTTCCCCAGCGACCACCCCGCCTCCCCGTCCCTCTCCTCCGCCGCGGCCGAAACCCCGGCCGCCGCCGGCGTGGACCGCATCAGCGCCCTTCCCGACGGCCTCCTCGGCGACGTCATCGTCTCCCGACTCCCCGTCCGTGACAAGCCGTGCACTCCGGAGATCAAGCATGTTGACTTGGCTGCTGAGGAGGACATGCAGCTCCCGACTCCGAAGCAGATCCCGGAGAGGGAGTGGAGGCTGGATGAGCGGAACAGGTCTCTGATGCAGCCGGGCCTCACATGGGCGCAGAAGGGTGACGGTTCTGCACATGATCCGTTGCCGAGAGTAATTCAACCACAGTGTGCATTGTCCTCTGCCTACCCACTTTTTTATCAGTTCAACGTAGCTCCTTATTTCGGAATGAAAATTCGTCCCACATGTTATCATAAAATAGCTCCTACATAGCATGCCACGTTGGATCACAGTCCGATGTGGCATGACAATTGTGACGAACTGTTTCGTCGTAGATTGAATTAGGCTAAGTTCTTGTTAGACCGAGCCCAATAATTGCTATCGTGATAGATTGATTTAGGTTCAATTCTTGTTGCACCGAGCCTAATAATTGTTGTTGCCATAACTTGGTTTAGACCTAATTCTTATTGGATCAAGCGCAAAATATGATGACATCATAATTTTTTTTAGCCCAATTCTTAATAGATTTAGCCAAACATTGGTTGTCGTCATATTTTTGTTTAGGCCCATGAAATAATGGATCGAGGGGGTGAGCCCACGAAATTTTGAGCCCAGTTATTTTCAGGTGCATAGCGCTTAATTAAAATATAATCTAATTTAATATTACATACAAATCAATTCTGTAATTGACAGCACAAATAATTCATACATATCACACATATAAATAAATATTTCTCATCACACTTCACACATTATTATTCATGTCCAAAAAATAAGCACAAGTATTGTCCATAAGAGATCACAAACCACTACACATGATATCTCTTTGACCAGGGACAAAGCTGGCCTAGATCACAAACCAGCACAAGCAGCTGGGAGGATATGAGCAGATGCCTAAGAAACACATTGACCTTACCCTCTCAAGTTTAGCAGTTGACGAAAGAGATATTCAATTTGTCTTACTGCTTTCTTCAAACTTTCAATATCATCATACTACATTTTCATTGCGGCATCTGAAGCCTATGCCTGCATCTTCAAGTTGCTCATCATTTGCTCTTATTCGACAACTTGTTGTCTTAGTCTTGAGCTTGTAGGGCTGCACGGCCACATAATCAAGGAAGGGATTTGACTGCAAATCTTAAGGACTAGAATTTGGTACTGCAACCCTAAGGATTGTTTTCAATATTTCATCCTACAAATGAAAGGGGCAGAAGTCAAACTTCAATCTTAAATAAAGCAACATAATAAAGTGAAGAATACAGGAGCAGGATAATCACTTGTTTAATTACATATCACGACATGTGATTGAATTTCAGCAATGTAGAAACTTGGTACTAGGCCCTGCACAATAAGTATTTGATCAGTTGTTTTATATATAGGAACAGAATGTACCATGACCATAGAAATGCAGATGTCGGTCTTATAGATAGATCTAGAGCAGCCAAGGTAAGAGAAGGATCTCAAATCTAACACAACACACCGTGAAATTTACTCTTCGCTAAAGAAATACTGCAACAGCATAGGGGTCGTGGCTACCTCTAAGCGTAACTAGGCTCCGCTCTAGACAGAAATAAACTTGTGTAGAGTGCTCTCCGGTGAAGCAGATGTAGATTCAAAGAATTGGAAGGGACTACAGAGAAAGAAATGAGATTCTCACCGGTGGAGCTCGAAGATGCAGTGGCGCATGGTTGGACGGGGCAGCTGGTGCTTGCACGACATCCTCGCTCAACTGCTCACGTACACTCCACCTATATATGCTAACTTCTACACTAGAAGTTGCGCAAAAACATGCCATCTATCAATACATCAAATGAATACTCCATACATTCTATAACTCTCTCTAAGTACCTTTGCAAAAAGATATGGGAGAGAATGATTCATTTGTGGTGTGTGTCCTAGAATGGAGCCCCTCCCCTCATATTTATATTCTCCAAGAGGTAAGGAAATCTTTGGGGAATATCCCATAACCAACGTAAATCGTCGCCACGTGGAGGCTGGAGACGAGAGGAGGCAAGGGTGGTTCGGCCGACCCCCTAGGGGCCCGCCTCGCAACCGCCTTTCTTCGAGTGACTGCCTGGTGGGTCCCAATGGTGGTTGTGTGTGTTATCTGGTGGATTGAGGTGGTTGTGGTAGTTTGTGAGCCTTTCAATCCATGGGATGCACACGTGGCAACCTTCCATAGGTGAGAAGCGTGTTTTTTGATCCATAGAGGCTGCTTTCTCCATCCTTTTGTGTTATTTCACGTGCAATCAAATATTCTTCAAGGACAAGTGAAACTACATTATTTGAAACCAAATATGTGTGTAAAAAAATACCAATCCTTCTTTATTCTTGAGTTAGCATGCCAATTTGTGAACCGCAAGCGCACGGATAGCTGGGAGCTTGGCGTTGGCCCGCCCATCCGCCGGGAGGCAGCAGAGACGAGGACGGAAGGGGCAGTGGAGGCGGGATCGAGAGCCTCGCACCGGCGAGCTGCCCGACCTAGAGGATGTCCCCTGACGGCAAGGTGACAACTTGGAGGGCGCCGCGCCTGCCAGAGGGGCCACCGCCACCGCAACCTGCCGCCTGAGGAGCGCCGGCGAGGGTGACAGCGTCCGCTCCGGGATGAGAACCCTGAACCCGCGGAGCACCTCGCTAAACGTCGGAGAAGGGGACCTCCCGGGCGACGACGTGGGCAAGGTGGATGCAGGCGAGCCCGAGGCCGTGTATGCCCAAAGCTCCCCCACGGAGGGGATGGACGACCCTTCCTCGGAGAAGCCTGGCTCCGGCGTTCGCAGCTCGCTGGAGGCAAGCGTCGCGCAGGGGGGAGGAGTGCCTGAAGAACTCTCTGGATCTAAATCTAAGACTGGCATGGTGGGGAAGGGAAAGGGGAAGGGGTAGCGGGTGAGCGGAGCAGGGAGGGGGTTGTGGGTTGGTGACCGACGACACCGAAACGGTCGCCGCTGGGACGTTGTGGATGCCATGACCGAAGTGGTCACGGGCGGCGGGGGCGGGGGCGGGGAACGGGAAGTTTACTCGGTAAAATTACCGAGTATTGTGTTGCGGACACGCCCTTCTTCCTTGTCTCGTGGCTACTCCTTAATGCATATTCACAAACCCATAAGTAAGAAAATTAATCTACACCCATGCCCTGTTGGGTATGGGATTTCAGGTATCCACTGCCTTCTCTAAGGGGGCGTTTGGTTACCTTTGCTTATTTTTAGCACGTGTCACATCGAATATTTAGATACTAATTACGAGTATTAAACGTAGACTATTTACAAAACCCATTACATAAGTGGAGCCTAAACGGCGAGACGAATCTATTAAGCCTAATTAGTCCATCATTAGCAAATGTTTACTGTAGCAACACATTGTCAAATCATGGACTAATTAGGCTTAATAGATTCGTCTCGCCGTTTAGCCTCCACTTATGTAATGGATTTTGTAAATAGTCTACATTTAATACTCATAATTAGTATCTAAACATTCGATGTGACGGGTGCTAAAAATAAGCAACCCGAACCAAACCAGGCCTAAGCCATTACCATTGGACTGGGGCTGGCCTGAGGGTTGGAATGCCGAAGCCACGAGTCAGCCAGCTGCAGCCGCACCCGCACGGATCCTTTGTATGCGCCGCGAAGGAAAGCACCGGAGATGCCAGATGGGCCGCAGCAGCGGAGGATCTTGTGCGTATCTTATGCTTGGGCCTGTTGGTTGGGCTAAGTTTTACATGGTGGTATTGGGAGCTACTTGGGTCTTCGAGTTGTACCCGCCAAAGCAAAGTCCAACAAGGAATATCTATTTATACAGAGATCCTTCTTCCCGAGGGGCAACTGAAAAAAAGGGAATAAATCCGAAATCTATTAGGCAGAAGCAGATACGGCCGTGCCGCTCGCCGTGCCGGAACAGGTAAGACGAGACGACAATGGCGGGTGCCGGTGCGGCGGGGTTCCCCCGGCAGCTGCTGGTTGAGGCCATCGAGTGCTTAGCGGATGAGGGGTTTTGGGATGCGCTCCGCCGCCTCAAGCTCGAGGTGCTCGGCATTGACGACTTCCTAATCCCAATCACCGGTTCGCCCGCTCCCAATCCACTCTCGCTGTCGTAGAATTTGCGACTTCCCGGGTTTCCCTAGAGCCCCTACCCGCCGTAGTTGCTTACTAGTTGTGATCTGGTGTGTGCGAGCGCTTCGATTTGGAGTTTTGTTTAGTTGTTCTGGTGTTCGCCGGGATTGATTGTTCGTGGATGCAATGTTGCCCCGGGGTTACGTCCATTGTGAGTTTTGCTTGAGATATACTTCTTTTATCACAAATTATTATTCATTTTTCCTTCTGTAGATACATAATATGCACATAGATATATACTATGTCCAGATACATAGTAAAAATTATGTATCTAGAGGAATCAAAACGAATTGTAATTTAGTACCGAGGGAGTAGCTTTTAGTTATTACTTTAGATCTCTGTGCTCCACAGTTACGTCTGCTGCCGATGGTTTGGACGTTGGCTCTTGCTGAGGTTCGGGTTCACTGGTTCAGGAATTAGTGTTTGTCGTTCTACCACCAGTTAGGCTTTTGATTAGTGTGGTTGCTCTTTTTGAGCTCCTGGTCGCAATCTTCAGTCTTCACACACGAATTGTGATTCTGAGATGAATTATTTTATTTACAATGAGTTTAGTCAGAGCTCCTGTTGGGTTTCAACTCTAGCCTATCCCAACTTGCTTGGGACTGAAAGGCTATGTTGTTGTTATTGTACAATGAGTTTAGTCAGTGTCTTTTCATAGTTTTAGTTATATAAGAGGTCTCTGCATAAGCTAAAATAGTTCCTTCTGAACTTTAAACCAGGTTATTATGCTCCATGCCAGTTTCACCAAGTAAGCTTGTTCAACCTACGTTCAGAATCATTGGTGCCACCTTCACACAATCCAGTTGGCGACAGGAACAGTTGCCCAATCCTAGGGACCCTTATAAACACTAATAACATGAGGGGATTCCAAGACCTAGATAGGGAACTTCTTCTGAAAACAGAAGCGAAGAAGGTACACACTTGACGTGGAATTTACTGTCGTTTACGCATTTATTTTAATTGTCTAATTTTAGTTTGGATGTGCGGGGGCAGATCTTGCATGACATTGTGTCTGGTAAAGTAGAAGAGGATCCTGCACTGCTGCTTAGGTTCCTTGTGATATCATTTGCTGATCTAAAGAATTGGAAGATCTATTACAATGTTGCATTCCCCTCATTGGTTTTCAACTCGACCCTGCTCAGCCTGCAAGTCGCCTCAGAAGTGCTCAGCAACGAAGAGGTCATGTTCATGTGCACCTAATATTCAACAACACCACCAGTTTCCTTGTTTGATCCATCCGATTGGTACTGAGAGTTGTTTATTCTTTCCTGCAGGTAGAATCCTTGAAAATAGCATTGCAAGAGTGGCGCGCTTCTACTGAAACAACAGGTTTGAGAATCATGCCTACCAGCAAGTCGCATATGCTTGGAATGTTGTTAGTTTGTTCTGTTTATCTGATTAATTATTTCTTGCCATGGATTACATCTCAACAGTTATACCATTCTTTCTGGTTACTATATCCTCGGATTCCTCTGCCTCTATAAGACAACTTAAGGACTGGAAAACTTGCCAGGGGAAGTATCAAAAGGTAGGTCATGTCATCCATTCGATCATTTAAACTGGCTGAGTTTTGATAAATATTTTAGAAGAACATCCTTATTACCCAACTTCCTGTGTATCTTTGTGCTACGTCTAAATTCATTGCTTTGCTGTCGCAGCTGCTATTTGGATTTTATGATCACGGACGTCGCCCAGATTGCCCTGGCTGGGCTATTAGAAACTACATTGCATTCCTGAGTATCCGGTGGAAGATTGAGAAGGTTCAGTTCTTCTGCTACCGTGAATTTCAGGGAAACCCTGATCTAGTACAATCCCTCATTGGCGAAGCATCATTTCCATCACCTTCTGGTATGAATATGGTGGTTTCAATTATAAAATAATCAGCCTGGCACTTTCACCAGCAATTTGTCCATTTCTTACACTGGCTGTTGTGACAGGCTGGGATGACCCTGATCATGTACCTGATGCTTTTGGATGGGAAAGAGTAAAGCCAGGAAAGGGAACAAAAGACATGAAACCAAAAGAATTAGATATTCAATCATCAAATCCAGCAAGGTAGATTGATTGCATATTTTGCTTTGGAAATAATCAACGATGAATAGAAAATTATCTTGATTTTTATTTCACGCAGTCAGGATGAAGAAAAACAACTGATGCACTTAAAGCTTATGGGGTGGCGCCACTTTCCTGTGAATATAGATAAGTTATCTCAGGTTCGAGTTCTTGTCCTGGGTGCTGGAACTCTTGGATGTGAAGTTGCTCGCCTACTTATGGTTAGTGATTTGAGCTACTACTAGATTCCTATTCATTGTAACAAATCTAATAGAATGTAAGATTTTATTTCCTGCTTTTAATTTTGTATGCTGGTCACCATTTTTTTTCAGACCTGGGGTGTACGGAAATTAACTGTGGTTGACAGTGGTAGTGTTGCCATGTCTGACCTTGTCAAGCAATCACTCTACATAGATAAGGACTGTGGAGTCCCAAGAGCAACTGCAATAGTTCCACATCTAAAATCAAGATGTCCTGCAGTGGTGAGGACAGTTTTATCCTTGAAACATATGCTTTCGAATTTTTGTAGTGGATAAATAACGATCACTGTCATGTAGGAGGTTGAAGGCATCCAAATGGAAATACCGGTGCCTGGGCATCCTTATTCTCCCAGCAAAATGGCAGGTGTGCTTGATGACTGCAAGCATCTGCAAACATTAGTGGCTGCCAATGATGCAGTTTTCTTGTTAACTGATACTTGGGAGAGCAGGTGGCTCCCAACTCTTCTCTGTGCAAGCGAAAACAAGGTAAAGCTTGAACACGCTATCCATTGGGTATGGACCTCTGTAGTTGTTCTCATACAGCAGTGTCTAAGTACTTAGCCTATGGCTGAGGGTTTCGCATCCAGATAGATTAATCACACATTTTTAGAAAACTCGGCTGGTGGGGGATGGACCGCCCCACAATATTTCACTAAGAACTTAACCGAAGCCCGGCTGAGAAAGGTCACGAAAGCTGATACCCCACATACATAGAGATGCCACCCCATATAGTTCGGGCCTTTACCCGTGCTTTGAGGCCCAACCCACGACCAGCTCCTTAAACGAGGGCCCGCCCAGCACAGGTCGGTTCACCCATGCTGACCAGGGGAACCAGCGAGTGACCTTTTTTACCCAGCCTGAAATTCACTCCCACGGGGATTCAAACCCAGGACCTAGGGTGCTACTAAGGTCACTGCAACCGCTAGGCTACAGGCCCCTTCGCCACACATTTTTTAGTTAAAAAGTACTCTTTAATCTCTACCTTTTCATTGTGTATATGCTGTACTAATGATATGTTGTACCTCCACTGCAGATTGCTATTACTGCAGTATTAGGATGTGACAGTTACATTGTCATGCGACATGGTGCTGGTCCAGGAACAAGTGGGGGTACATATGAAGTGGCTGCTCAGATAGAAAATTTGTCCACAGAAGATTCTCTTGGCCATCAGAGATTGGGCTGTTGTTTCTGCAGTGATGCTGCTTCCCTCTTTAATGTACATCAGATAAAAACTTGTGTTTTGTGGACATGTTCTCTTGCTGTTTCTGTTATATACTTATCATTTTCCTCATTTTATTATTGGTCTGTCATGTTCAATGTTATTCTTTTGCAGCCAATTCCTAATGGAACACTACCTGGACTTACCTCAGTTGCATCTGGCAAAGCAGTGGAGCTCTTTGCTAGGATGTTACATCATCCTGACGAGTAAGATGCCTTAAAGTTAATCGCTGAGTCCAAATTGTGTTTGTGTAGCATGGATCTCAGTGAATATTAGTTTTTTTACAGACATTAAATATTGGTTAAGCTAAGTTGTAGCGGAGCTTGAAAAACTAATCAGTCCACTATGTGTTGCCATAATTATCATACCCTTTTGCAGGATACATGCTCCAGGTGATATTGCTGGTATGGAAACAGAACATCAGCTTGGTCTATTACCACATCAGCTACAAGGATCACTCCCAAAGTGTGTTTTATCTATGGAACTTAGCAATTCCTCAGGCAACTGTACTGCATGTTCGATTGCAGTAAGTAAATTCCATATGACATTACGTTCTCACAGTTTTATTGCTTCTAATGATACCCATGCTAAACATTCCAGGTATTGTCAGAGTACAGAAGAAGGGGATTGGATTTTGTCATGCAGGCTATTAACTATCCAACATATCTGAAAGATCTTACAGGCATTTCTAATTTGAAGAAGCCAGATACTTGTCCTAAAATGCTGACTAGCATCTGTGTAAATTCAGACAAGATTTCTGATGTTCGCTGTCTACTTTTGGGTGCTGGAACTCTTGGATGTGATGTTGCTCGCATTCTTATGGTAAATGACTCAGTTTCGTAAATGATGCTACTTTATGTCAACTACAACATATAAATGACTCAGCTTTTTCTTCTTAATATAATGATACACAGCTTTCCTGCGTGTTTGAGAAAAACTACAACATATACACTCACACAAATTCTGTTTCACTTTGGCGAAACCAACTTTGCAGGACTATGGTGTACGGAACCTAACAGTGGTTGATAGTGGTCGTGTAGTTGTGTCGAATTTGACGAGACAATCACTCTACACTTGTGATGACCGTGGTGCCCCAAAAGCAACTGCAATACTTAGGCATCTAGTGGAGAGGTGTCCTTCAGTGGTGAGTCTTCACTTCCTTACCCTCAAAAATACTTTCATTTTATTTTACTATTTTCTCATCATAATGAATATGTACCATGCGCCCTTGCAGGATGCACAAGGCATTCAAATGGAAATACCTATGCCAGGGCATCCTGTATCTCCCAGTGAAGCAGCTGGTGTGCTCCAAGATTGCAAGCGCCTTAAGGAATTAGTAGCTTCCCACGATGCTATCTTCTTGTTGACCGACACAAGGGAAAGTAGGTGGCTTCCAACTCTCCTCTGCACTAATGAAAACAAGGTAAACCTTGTAGGCATCCTTGAATAATGTGGACCTTGGAATTTTGTTATATGCTAATAATGCCCCTCTGCATTGCAGATTGCTATTACTGCAGCATTAGGGTATGATAGTTACCTTGTCATGCGACATGGGGCTGGTCCTGGCATAAGCTATGAAGCTTCAAATGTGACTGCTGCCATGGATAAGCTGTCCACAAAGGATTCCCTTGGACGTCAAAGACTGGGGTGTTATTTCTGCAATGACGTCGTTGCTCCTGTTGATGTAATGTTCCATGTTTTGGAGATTATACTTGTTATATGCTTTTACCATGTTGCCTCCAGCAATCATGACATTACTTTTGATGCAGTCTGTCTCAAATCGAACACTGGATCAACAATGTACAGTGACACGACCTGGGCTGGCCTGCATTGCATCTGGACGTGCTGCAGACCTCTTCACAAGAATGTTACATCATCCCGATGGGTAAGCAATTGGGCACCTGAAAGCTGACTATGAATGTGTAACATCCAAAGAAGATGCTAAGTGCATCCAATAAACAAAAGCAAGGAAATCTGATAAATACTTTTACTACTGTTGCAGGATACATGCTCCTGGAGAGATTGCTAGTGCAAGCAGTGGCCATCCGCTTGGTCTATTACCTCACCAGATGCGTGGATCACTCTCACAGTACAACTTATTAACCCTCTTGGGCTATTCCTCGAGCAATTGCACAGCATGTTCCAATGTGGTATGTAAACTTTCTACTGTTGGACAACATGCATGTTATATCTTGAATTATACGAGTTTTAGAGTCTTCATGAGTTAATAGGAGTTAGTGGGTGTGTGTCATAGTGTCATGTACATATTCCCTCCGTTTGTCTCGTGAGTTTCATCCTTGGCCGGTTCCAAGTTTCCAACAATGCAAACGATACTATTGGAATTTTGTTGATAGCTATGCTGCTGATCTCTTATTGTGATTACATGCAAAAATATTGCAGGTATTGTCTGAATATCGGAGTAGAGGAATGGATTTTGTGATGCAAGTGATCAACGAACCAACGTATTTGGAAGACATTTCCGGCCTCACTGACTTGATGAAATCCACAGCTTACACTCAGGTTGAGTGGGTAGATGAAACTGATGAAGACGATTTCATCGAGATCTAATATATCACATGGTTTTAACGGCTGTAAATATCATCTCCTACATTATGATTCACGAGATGACGAAATAACATCGCGTGGGATGGCTTCACTCAACAATACGAAGCAATCAAGCAACAACCACCCTGTAAATACTTTGTAACATTGTGTTACGTTGCTAGCTTTTACACTTGTAATGCACGAATGGAAGTCAAGCTAAATACTGCTAGTTTTCAGTAGCGTTGTCAACTCAGCAAACGCTATTAATTCTGGGAACTCGCGATTTTATCCTACACGCGCTTGTTCTTGTGCCCAGCCGGCGGCTTGCTGAAACGCACGTGCCCGGCGAGGCAGAACCCAAAGAAGGCAGACATGCATGCCAGGTCGGTGACCATGACGAGCACGCCGACGACGGGTCCGACGACCACGGCGAGCAGCGCGGCCAGGAAGCCGTCGCGCTGCAAGCCATGAGCACCATCATTCCGGCCAGGAGCAGCGACAGCGAGCCCACGGAGACATGGGCGCAAGCACTCTGCTTCTTCTCTTCCTCCTCGCGGCCGGCGGCGCCGTCTCCGTCGACGGACAGGCGCTGCATCTCGGAGGAACAGCCGAGACGATGATGTTGGGCTGGCTGGTGAATTTTTATAGAGCCCGAATACGTACCGAGCCGAGGTCGGAATCGCTTGGGAGTCCGAATTGCTTCCTGAACTCCCATCGGATTTCGAAACAAAATCGATAACCTTTGAGTGGCGTTTGGATAGCACCTTGGATTGGGATGGTAATAGAAAAATGATGAACGTTATCTTCTCGGTGATCCTCCCGTCCATCTGCCCATCCAAAGCTCACTAGCCTGCTGCCTGACGCCCGCGCACAGGTACCATGCGAGGCGAGCGATGGCTCCAGACGCTTCCTCCTCAGCCTGTTCTAGCAGCAAGGGGAGATGCAGCAGCGGCCCGTTTTGCGAGGCGAGCAGCACCTCTGTGCTTCAATTCGGAGCTCCCTGCATGCCCGCGCAACAAGGCGAGCTGCGGCTCCGGCAGTCCGTGCGGGTGAGGCGAGATGCGGCGAAGGCGGCGTGCGGCGTGGCGAGATGCGTGCCTGCGCGGGCAGCAAAGCAAGCTGTGGCTCCAGCGGCCTGTGCGGGCGTGGTGAGATCGAAACTATAGATGTACGTTCGGCCGCCCGGTCAGGCCCGGGCCCGGCATGGCCTGTTCATTTTCGTGCCGGGCCTGGCCCGTCACGATAACCCCGTCGTGCGGTGCCAGGCCAGGCCATGGGCCTCACTGGCGGCCCATGCACGGGCCCGTGAGGCCTTTTTTCGTGTCGGGTCGGTCCGAAGAGTCCGGCCATTTTTACGTGCCGTGCCGACCCATAGCTCGTCAAGAGGGAAAAGACTTCATCGAATAAGGGTGAAACACTAATTCATAATCTAAGACTTTCAAGTTCATCAAACATTCAAAAATTAAAATATAAGGTTAATCAGCAATCACACATTCATCACATGCACACAATCACACAGAAATTCATAATAAAGGAATTATTAGAGCTGTTAACACTTGATCTGTATTGAGAAAACCCTTGTGAAAAAATCCTAGTGAAAGTAATATGATTGCGTGGAAGATATGTATTGATACAGTACATATATATAGGTGCCTATGCAGGTGCCTAACCCTAATCACCTAGGGCCGACGCCCAGATATGGGCCGGCCTGGGCCTGCTATACATGACACCCCCCCAGTTTGAGCGTCGGTAGCCTGGACGTTCAGACTGGTCCTGAACTCCATGAAGACCGAAGAAGGTAGGCCCTTGGTGAAGATGCTGGCGTACTGAGATGTCGTCGGAACATGCAAGACGTGGACTTCACCTGTGGTGACGTGCTCCCGGACGAAGTGGAGATCAATCTCCACATGTTTGGTGCGTTGGTGCTGAACAGGGTTGGATGACATATACATAGTGCTGATGTTATCATAGTAAACCAGAGCAGGGCGGCGCAGAGGGGCACGGAGCTCATGGAGAAGCTGGCGCAACCAGGTGATCTCAGCTACAGTGTTGGCAATGGCACGGTATTCTGCCTCGACACTGGAACGAGGTACTGCATTCTGACGCTCGGAAGACCAGGACGCCAAGTTGTCGCCCAAGAAGACCGCATAACCTGATATGGATTTACAAGTGCCCGGACAGCTCGCCCAGTCTACATTAGAGTACACCACGAACTCGGTCTGCACAGATGGGCGCAGCAGGAGGCCCAAATGAAGCGTGCCGCGCACATAGCGCAGAATACGCTTCAGAGCCGCGAGATGTGAATCGCGCGGCGCGTGCATGTGGAGACAAACCTGCTGAACATCATAGGAGATATCCGGGCGGGTGAATGTCAGGTACCGAAGGGCACCGGCCAAACTCCTGTAGTCCGATGCAGCTGCAGCCGAGAGCAGGTTGCCTTCACTGGCGCACAGCTTGTGGTTGGTGTCAACTGGCGTCTGACAAGGCTTGCAATCGGCCATACCTGCACGATCCAATATCTCCACCATGAACTGACGCTGGGAGAGTAGCAGGCCCTTACTGGAGCGTTGAACACGCATCCCAAGGAAGTGGTATAACTCACCGAGGTCCTTCATCGAAAACTCCCGGTGCAAGTCTTGAATGATACGGGCCAGGAGGGGCGACGAGGA
The DNA here is from genome assembly GCF_005286985.2 of Setaria viridis. Lineage (NCBI taxonomy): Eukaryota > Viridiplantae > Streptophyta > Magnoliopsida > Poales > Poaceae > Setaria > Setaria viridis. The sequence continues at coordinate 28,550,592 of NC_048267.2, read as the reverse complement.
GGCTGTCAGAACGATATCATCCACATAGAGGAGGAGGTAGGCAGTGTCATGGCCACGGTGAAACACGAAGAGGGAGGTGTCCGTACGGGCCTCGACAAATCCGAGCTGCTGCAAATATGTGGAGAAGCGACTGTACCAGGCCTGAGGCGCTTGCCTGAGTCCGTAGAGAGAGCGGTTCAGCTTGCATACATACCGAGGATGAGCGGAATCCTCGAAACCAGCTGGCTGTGCATAATAGACCGTCTCAGACAGGGTGCCGTGTAGGAAGGCATTCTTCACATCAAGCTGGTGTATAGCCCACTGACGAGAGAGAGCCAAAGAGAGCACCGTGCGGACGGTGGCGGGCTTCACAACCGGGCTGAAAGTCTCAGAGAAGTCAACCCCAGGGCGCTGTGTGAAGCCGCGAAGGACCCAGCAGGCTTTGTAACGCTCCAGAGATCCGTCGGCATGGAACTTGTGCTTGAAAATCCACTTTCCAGTCACAATGTTGCTGCTTGAAGGCCGAGGAACGAGGTCCCAAGTGTTGTTGGAGAGGAGAGCGTCGAACTCTTCCTGCATCGCCTGGCGCCAATTAGGATCAGTAAGGGCCCCACGATAGGACCGAGGGACCGGTGAGAGAGATGACAAGTGGAACAAGGTGGGCTGCCGGAAGCCCATCTTGCCACGGGTCGTCATGGAGTGTGTGTTGATGACGGGGCGAACCGGCACAGCGCCTGGAGGTAGAGATGCCGCAGGTGGCTGCTGCGGCGACGATGATGGTGGAGGCCGGGGACGGCGGGAATAGACCATCATTGGTCTGGAGGCGTCGGCCGGCTCCTGGGGCGCTGAGGCGGCAGCAGATGGCCCGGCCAGGGGTGCAACGGGCCCGAGCGAGGCGCTGTCCAGCTGGGTGACAGGGGCTGCAGCGCCCAGCCGGTGGCCGGGAGACGTCGTTGGGGCCGGCTGGTCGCCGAAAGGTGCTGCAGGGGCAACCAGCCAGGTGCTGGACGACGGCAGGGGGGCTCCCAGGGCGGACGGAGGTGAGCCTGGGATGCCGTCGGCGCCTGGGAACGGCGTTGGTGGCGCCGAGGGAGCGCCTAGTGGTGCTGGAACGTCGGCCACACGTGGCTGTGCGGCGATGTCGACGTCAACGGAGGGACCTGGAGGAAGCAATGGAGGTGCCATGCTGTATGGAACCACCTCGGGAAGCTCCAAAAAATCAAACTCATTAGTGTAGACTGGTGAGGACTGCTGGAAGAGGAATTGCGCTTCATCAAACACCACATGGCGAGAGACTATCACGCGGTTGGTGGAACGATCAAGGCAGCGGTATCCCTTATGATGAACAGAGTAACCAAGGAAAACACAGAGAGTGGAGCAGGGAGCCAGCTTGTGTGGCGCCGTGGCAGAGAGGTTCGGGTAGCAGGCACAACCGAAAACCCGTAGGTGACCGTAGTCGGGTGGAGTGCTGAAGAGGGCCTGGTGCGGTGTGGAACCCTGGAGGGTTTTGGTCGGCAGTAGATTAAGAATATGGGTGGCGGTGTGCAGTCCCTCCACCCAATAGGCTGGCGGCATGCTGGCTTGGAAGAGGAGGGAGCGAACAACATTGTTGATGCTCCGGATGATGCGCTCAGCATGACCGTTCTGTGGCGAGGTGTGTGGGCAGGACATCCGCAGGTGCATCCCCTTGGAGAGGAAGAAGGTGCGGGAGCTGGAGTTATCGAACTCGCGGCTGTTGTCGCACTGCACGGCTTTCACTGTGGCGCCAAACTGAGTACGCACAAGCGAAAATAAGGTAGTGAGAGTCGCAAAAGTGTCAGACTTAAGACGCAGAGGAAAAGTCCACAAATAATGCGAGCAATCATCAAGCACCACCAGATAGTATTTATAGCCGGAAATACTAGGAATAGGAGACGTCCATAGATCACAATGGAGTAAATCAAACTTATGAAGAGCACGAGATGACGATGTCTGAAACGAGAGGCACACATGACGACCGAGCTGACAAGCATGACAAGTAGTATTGGCAGTTTTATTACAAAAGGGGACAGCAGAAGCGACTCTAGATAGAACATTAGAGTCGGGGTGCCCCAGGCGACGATGCCACACGTCGGAGGAGGAGGTGGCTGCCAAGGCGTGAGCGGTGGGGAATCGAAGCGGGTAGAGGGGACCGAAGCTATTGCACCTGATGATCACTCTCCGAGATGATAGATCCTTCACAGAATAGCCAGCGGGATCAAATTCGAGGGAACAATTATTATCGGCAGTAAACTGGCGAACAGAGATTTAATAAGTTTAGGAGAAACTAAAACATTATTAAGAGACAATGATTGTGGAAAACAAGTTGAACAAGTGGCTGTGACAGGGATTAAGGAACCATCACCGACAATAATGGAGGAGGGAGAGGGATACCGCAAAGGGGAAAAGTGGGAGAGGGTACCAGGATCAGATGGTCATGTGGGAGGAGGCACCTGAGTCGAGGTACCAGTCAGTCACCTGTGGTTGGTTGAGTGTCATGGTGCTGAACGTAGAGGCGAGAGACTGCTGGTCCTAGGAGGAGGGCAAGGCCGAGGACGCGCTGTAGAACCTGGGCGGCGCCTGCTACTGCTGCGCCGGGGAAGCCTGGGCGGCCCAAGCCTGCTGCTGAGCAAGCCACGCCTGTTGCTGTTGGGCGAGGGCGACCTGCTGGTGTTGGGCGATGTAGGCCTGGGGCAGAGGTGGGCTTCCTTGGGAAGGCAGGGTGGGGCGCAGCGGTCCAGACTGCAATGGCCCAAGACCGGGATACATCTGAATTGTCCCGGTCTAGGGGTTCCAGAATGATGGCCACGTGCCAGGGGGCGTCGCCTGCGCCAGGGGGTCTAGAGGTTTTGGCACCCTGGCTGGAGCCGGAGCCTTTGCCCTGGCCGCCCTTGCCAGAGCGGCCTTGGCCGCCGCGTTGGCGACGATCCCGACTGCCTCCTTTGCCCCCCCCCCGGTTGCTGGCGCGAGTGGTGTTGGGGGGCGCGGGAGGCCGGGGCTGAGAAGGGCCAACGGTGGCCCCGAGAAGGGCCTGCGGTGGCTCAGATGACGATGACGGCATGGTCATCTCCTCTAGAAGAAGGTCATCATGAGCCTCCAGGAAGGAGCGCAGGGGGCGGCTGCGACGGATGTCGCGAACGATGGCGTGGAACTGGCCGTTGAGGCCGCCAACAAGGGTGAAGACGAGGAGCTTGTCATCGACAGGCGCCCCGATATCGCCGAGGTCGTCAGCCATGCCCTTCAGGCGCTTGCAGTACTCCGTGATGTTGAGGTCCCCTTGCTTGAAGTTGCGGAACTTGGCATCGAGGAGGATGATGCGCGTCTCCTTATTGCCAAGGAACTGCATCCTGATGGCGAGCCAGGTGGTGCGGGCTATGATGATGTCGGCGAGGTCCGTGGTGATGCTGCTGTAGAGCCATGAACGGATGACGTAGTCCATGCAGAGCCAATCTGCATAGGGGACGGCTGGAGGGTCACGGAGGACGTGATCCTGCAGCGAGTACTTGCCGACGGCGAGAAGGAACTGTTCACGCCATCGGGAGTAGTTGCCGGCGGAGTCGAGGACGACGACGACGAGGCTGCGAACATTCTGGATAGCGGCGGCCTGGGCATGGAGCTAAAGAAGGGTTGCGGCTTCATGCATCAGCAGGGCGCGGCGGGCGTCCAGGTTGTCATCGGTGTCGTCGTGGACGACCGAGTCATTGTTGGAAGCCGAATCGTCCAAGACGGTGTCGCGCGTGACCTGGCACTGGGTGCGAGTGGCAGCCAGGTGTGCGGCGTCGGCGGCGGCCACGGTAGCGGTGGGAGAGGTGGGCAAGGAGCCAGCCATGGATCGCGCGGAGGCGCGGGACGCAGGGAGTGCGCAAGGGAGGCGCGGCGCGTGGAGGCGTGGGATCGCGCAGGTAGCACTGAGAGGTGCGCTAGAAAGCGGAAGGAAAGGAATCAGGGGTGACCCGTACTCATGATACCATGAAAATAATAGGATTGTGTGGAAGATATGTATTGATTAGGAATTCGGGGATACAGTACATATATAGGTGCCTGCATAGGGGCAGGCGCCTAACCCTAATCACCTAGGGCTGACGCCCAGAGATGGGCTGGCCTGGGCCTGCTATACATGACCCACTCACGCAATAAACACAGAACATACATGTTATAATCTAACACCTCGTGAGGGAAAAAGAGTACAGCCAGCTCAAGACTCAAGTTCAATTCAACATTACAGTTTACAAACATTGAGACACATACATAGACATAAAAATATAGAACTAGAACACCCAACTGGCCAAGCCAACACCAACAGGCAACAGTCCAACAGGCTTCAGCTTCATCCTCCAGCCCTCTAGTAGTTCAGCTTACTCCTGGGGTAGGCCTAGAGGTGCACAACAGCATAAGTGTTAGCAATTAAAATGTTTAACAATTGAACAAAAGATGAGTTAGTAATGGACTTACTGACTAACTTGGCCTTCATCTTTGTCTGGGTAGGGGCTTTTGTAAGTTTCCTCCAGTTTATTGACCTCCTTCTCAACATCATGTTGTGCCCTTGCATATCCCAACTCCCAATCCTTGAGGCAGGTTAGCATCTCCACCGTCTCCGGCAACAACCGTTGGCACCGCTCCTCAATCACCCTGCCAGTTAGACTAAAACAAGATTTCAAAGAAATAGTGGAAACTGGAATAGACATAACATCTTTAGCAAGTATGGAAAAAATAGGATGGGATAGCTTGTGCTCATGCCACCAACGAAGTATGTTGAAGTCATCGTCATAGCAAGTAATAGTATCACTGTGCAAGTAGGATGACAGCTCATAGGAAGAGATATAGGAGGTGTAGATGAAAGAACAGGAGAACCACATGAACCAAATGGACCAGGACCACCAAAGATCTTGCCCCATGCTGTTCTTTTCTTACCAGTAGCAGCTGTAGGTTGAGAGGGCCTTTGCGTCCTAACTGCACCAAACTTGTTTTCATACTTGTTAAACAACTTATGTAATTCAGTTCTTACCTCAGTGAAATAAGAAGAGTAATCAACACCAACTGTTTGAGAAAGAAGTTGGAGAACATTATCAAAAACCTCTCACCTTAGCTCTAGGATCCAAAATGAATGCAAAGGAATACAACAGAGGTATGTTCTGCCAATAATTGAGAAATTTAAGATTCATAGAAACAACAATATTTCTGAGCAATGGATCAGAATCTTGGGCATGCAAATGGCCTGCAATCTCAATAATATGATGCAACATCAAAGGACTTGTTGGATAGTAAACACCAGATAAAGCAACAGTGGAATCATAAAATATTTCAAGGAACAGCAAAATTTTCTCAGCAATTACTCAATGGCTTTCAGTCAGAAGTGGCTGGCCATTGTGCAAACCATAATGAGCAAAAATAAAGACAGAAAAGACAGTCTTATATGGTAGTAGATGTTTGAGCATGAGATATGTATAATTCCATCTCACATCCATATCTAAACCAAACTTACGAGGGCGTACCCCCTTGACAATTCAGAAGTTATTAAAAGCTGCAATGCGTTGATTAGAAGAGTTCAAAAAAGAGATTGCAGTCCTAAAAGTCTCAAGATAAGACTTGATCCTCTTCAAACTAGACTTGACTATGAGATTGATAATATGACATGCACAACGTTGATGCAAAAGACCAACAAGTGCTTTATCAGAATCAGAATCAAGAGGTTCAGGATCTAGACCTAGATAACCAACAAATTTGGGAATAAGTGTGGACATGGCAGAAGTATTAGCAGAAGCATTGTCAAGTGTGATAGAGAAAATTTTATCCTGTAAACCAAACTCAGAAACTATTTGTTCAATATGCTCAGCACTGTTAACACCAGAATGGGAGCAATCAATCAACCTAAGAGCAATGACTCTCTTCTCTAATTCCCAATCAGCAGAAACAAAATGTGCAACAACACTAAGGTAGTCCTCCTTAGCATTGCCAGACCAAATATCAGAAGTAAGACAGACAGAAGAAACATGAGACTTCAAAGTATCAAGAAGAGAAACACAACGCTCGGCAAAGTACTTGGTAAGATCTCTAGAAGTGGTCTGTCTAGAAACTTTAGCAAAACGAGGGTTATGAGCACGCTGGATGTACTCCACAAATGCCTCTATCTCACCAAAGTCTAGGGGTAGATCAAGTCTAGCAATCAACCGACACAATTCTTTACGAGCAAGATCAGGCTTGTATTCCCAATTAATAATTGAGCCATCAGAATGGAATTGCAGTTGCGACCGAACAAGAAAAGAATGGTTTTGTTTAGCCAAGCATATCTTCTGGTGCCGAAGCAAATGCCCAGTACCAGCACAAGACCGGCTAGTAAGAATGTGAGAACAATGACGACACTTGGCAGCGTACCTTACCTTCTTCCCGTTGGCGCCTTCCTGGAACAACTCCTCAAAGTCATTCTAGGCAGCAGATCACCGCTTCCTCTTGCGGACACTGGTGCCTGTTGATGTAGTCGGGGTAGAAGATAGGGCAATACCTCCGGCACCAGCAGCATCCACATTGACGGGAGCAGCAGAGCTACCGAAGAGTGCCACGGCTCTGGCAGCCACGTCATCCTCATCGTCACCTGGTAGAACAGAACAAGAAGAGGATCAAGGAGGCAGGAACAAGAAGATGAACAAGAAGATGATCAGGAGAACAAGAACAAGAAGAGGATCAGAAAGAAGTTACCTGGCAGGCCACAGGCCCTTAGGTCGTCGTTGATGGTGTAGATCTCGTCCATCACGACGACCTCCTGTGGCAGGCGGCAGCCGGGGCGTCCCTCAGGCCTCAACCACTCCGTCACTCAACGGCGCACGGCACCTGACGGGCGACGGATACCTGCAAGAAAAATAGGAGAACAAGATCAGGAACAACAAGAGGATCAGTAGAACAATAAGGGGATCATGAGGACAACAAGGAAGAAGACAGTTACCTGCGACGCCGGAGCCCGAAGTAGGAGAAGAAGACAGTTACCTGCAAGAAGAGGATCATGAAAATAAGAACACGATCAGGAGGATCTACATCAGGAGAACAAGAAAAGGATTAGGAGGATCTACATACCTGTGATGCCACAGCCCGGAGCCAGAGACAACGACGGGAACAAGATCAGGAGAACAAGAAGAGGATCAGGAGGATCAGGAGGATCTAGATCCAGATTCAGGGAGGCGGGATGGGAGGAGTTAAGGAGCGGGAAGCGAAGGAGTCAAGGCGAGGAGGCGGTGCCGATGGCAAGCCGGCAAGGCACCAGGGAGGTAGGGAGCCAGGGAGGTGGTCAGGCGGAGGCGCAGAGGAGGTGAGCCGGGAGCGGAGGAGTCGAGGCGAGGAGGTGGCGCACCGGTCGCCGTCAACCGTCACCGGGACGTGGGACTGCGGGTGCGGGACGAGACGGGAGGAGCCGAGGAGGCAAGGAGCCTAGAGCGGAGGAGTCGAAGTCGAGGCGAGGAGGTGGCAGGCGGAGGAGAGAATGGGGTAGACCAGTAGGGTTTGCGAAGAGGGGTGCGACTGGCCGTGGGGGGCTTATATATGCCCCCCTTCCCGACCGTTGGTGGACTGGTGGGCTGCCTGGGCCGGCCGGCTATTCGCTTGACGGGTCGACAATGAGCTGGCGGTTCGCTTTCATGCCGGGCCGTGCCACCCAATGGGCCGAGGCACCAGCCCACGCCCGGAACAAGCATGCGGGCCAGGCCAGCCCGAGTTCGAAGAGTTACGGGTCGAGCCGGGCTAGGTCCAGGCTAAAAACACAGGCTTCGTGCCGGGCTCTCGGCCTGCGGGCTGCATGTACATCTATAATCGAAACCCAACCCTCTCGTGGGGATTAGGGTGGTGTCTGGGTAGTGGGAAATGAGGGGACAGGGAAGCGAGGGCTATAATATATTTTATCCCATGTTTGGGTGGTTGGATAGGAAAATAGATAGGGATCAGGTCATCGGGATAGAGAAATAAGGCTATCTTTTCTCAGTAATCAATAACCCAACTAAACATATATGTGTGATGATACATGTCACGTTTATGAGCTGCAAGTTCAGAAATTATTTTCATAATTAGCACATATTTACTTAGCATCACATTGTCAAATTATGGACTAATTAGGTTTAATAGATTCGTCTCACGAATAACCTCCATCTATGCAATTAGTTTTGTAATTAGTCTATGTTTAATAATCCTAATTAGTATCTAAACATTCAATGTGACAGGGACTAAACTTTAGTCCGTGAAACTAAACACCCTCTTAGCTTGGGCAGTTGGGCCATGCGTGAAACTAAACCATCCAGAGGCATCGAATATTCCTTTTAGATCCTGTATCCTCCTGTGCGAGAAAAAACATCGAACAACGCCATCCCGGATGGATCGTCTCGCTTGCATCTGCTCACCTCCACCCCTTCTTCCCTCCTCGATCCAGCCTTCCCTCACGCAGGAGCTACCAGAGCCGCACGGACTGCTGCTGCTGGCGCTCGTTCTCTTCTGGCAGCGCGGTGCCCTTTGCGCAGGTACAGACTTCTTCTCGTCGCCCACTCAATCTAGTTGCTAGGTCTAGTTCTGGGTTGAATCAAAGGCCAAGAATGGGTTTGCGCTGTTTAAATCTGATGTTGTGCCAGGGGATTTGTGAACGAATAGGTTGATTGGTTGCATTACAAGTTCTGGGTGCTTCTATGGTTTCTTTTGCATCTGATTAGTACAGATGCGATTCAGTCTTGCTGATTTTTTTTTATTGCAAACTGATTTCTTGACATCCAATACAAGCTTCATGTGATAGCATGCGTGCAAAACTAATTTGTAGTGCAGTAGATTAGCACGGATGTTTAATTTCTCTTATCCCTAAAAATCTTGATACATGTTTTGCACTATTTTGGGTAATTTAGATAGACAACAGGAAGCTTGTTAGGAGAAAATTGTTGATGCTTATTATTGCTGCAACAACATATGCAGCTTCATGTATGGTGGTTTTGTTTGTGACGTCTAGACTATTAAGCAATAAGAGGCAACGTATTACTTATGGGCCAATGGAGGAGAGGGATAAGTCTAGGATTGAGAATCTTAACACAAGAATCTACAGGGATGATACGACCTACACAAAAATGATAAGGCTTAAGAGAACCTCATTTTTCCAGTTGTGCCAAGTTTTGAGGCAACACTCTCTGCTACGTGACACTAATCATGTGTGCATTGAGGAACAAGTTGCCATGTTCTTGAATACAGTTGGCCACAATGTACGAAATAGGTTAGTTGGTACCAATTTCAATAGGTTAGGTGAAACAGTTAGCCGGTACTTTGGATTAGTCCTCCATGCCATAGGTGAGCTACGCAATGATCTTATTCGGCCACCTTCAATGGAGACTCCAGCCAAAATTGCAGGGAACCCAAGATGTGATCCATACTTCAAGGTATGACACGAAAAGCCCTAGATTAGGGATATATGGTCATAACTTTTGGTTTCTGATTTTTTTATGTGAACAGTAGGATTGTATTGGTGCTATTTATGGAACACATATAAGACCATTTGTTAGTAAGTCTATGGAAGCAACCTTTCATGGTAGAAAATCATTTCCTACCCAAAATCATTTCGTGGTAGAGCCTCATTCTTGATGACGCAACCCCATTCTTCTCCTTCCGCAGTCAAGTTGATATTATCCTAGCTTGTTGCATCCTTCACAATTAGGTTGTTTCTCAAGTAACAGACTGTTTCATTCTACTAGAGAGCAATTGGACACCTAACCCTCAAAGGACAACTAGGCAGCAAGCAAATGACCATAGGTTTATGGTTGATAAGAGGCAATTGATTGCTGAAGCAATGTGGGCAGATCGTCAAAATCACTATGGACATTAATAGTGTACTTTTTATTGTACCAATGAACTATTTTTTATTTTTTCAGATTTATGTACTAGCTATGTAGTGGAGCGTTGTGTTGTTTATCTTCTCGAATTTATGTACCAGCTATGAACCATTGTGTTGTGCCTAGTGGGGACCATTGTGATGTTGTAATATGAATCCTTGTACTATTTTAATAGGAATGCTTGTGCTATTTTGATATGAATCCTTACTGATTTAATATGAATAATTTTTCTATATTATGAATTCTTGTGTTTCTTTTGTATGTTGTAGGAGATGGACCAGAAACATCAGGGAAATAACTTGGTTGGACATGGTGGAGGTGCAATTCAATGGACAAGTACTTTGTCAAGCTTTATGCTCAACTACTTGTCTCAACTTGTGGCTAGTGGCACTAAAACCTCTTCAGGCTTCAAGCAAGTTCATCTGAATGCCTATGCAAAGGCTTTGAATGAGTGCCTGGGTGTTCTTGTTATTGGTACGCAAGTTAGCAACCACCTCAGAAAGTGGAAAAAGATTTATGGAAAGATTGTGAAGCTGAAAAGCTTGAGTGGAGCTAATTGGGATGAAGAAAGCTGCACCATAACCGTGGAGAGAGAGCATTACATTGGTTATTACTGGACTGAAATTTTTACCATATGTTCTTCTTGGTTTGTTGAAATTGTTGCCATATGAGTCTTAATATTTTACTAAAATTCATGGCATCTATGTATTTTGCCTGCTAGGACCATCATGAGGATGCCAACTACTTAAACACTCCAATTGAGCACTACCATGAGATGGCCACTATCTTTGGCAATAGTTTGGCAACTGGTGCATATGCCAAGGGAGCAAATGACCCTATTGCTACGGAGGTTACTAAAATAGAGAATGCACCAAAAGACATTGAAGATGCTTCATCTACAAATGATCAAGTAGGGGCAATGCCTGATGAAGTGACAATGTCTGTCAACAATACTGGTGGGGAGTCCTCAGGTACTAGACCACCACCACCAAAGAAGGCCAAGGTCACTGTTGAAGATCCTAACATTGCCATGGTGACTATGATTAGTCAGAGCCTTGGAAACTTAGCAGCAGCCATAACAAATGTCACCAGGACCATTACTTCAGATGATGACATTCCTGAGGGACTTTATGATGCCATGATGAGTATCTCTGGATTTGATGCAGCCCATCTTGATCACTACTATGCTTATTTGTGTGACCATCCACCACAAGCAAGGGCCTTTTACAAGCTGCCCCTGTCAAGCAAAATGATATGGGTTGCAAGGTACATCAAGGAGCACCTTTTCGATGCTGATATATAAGTAGCAATCTAAATATTTTGCTAACCACTAGAACTGTAATCTAACCTATGGTGATTTATAATTAGTGATTGCGTGTTGTACCTAGTCCTGAACTGAAGTTTGGTATTGTGGTATTTGTTAGCTTGTTGGTGTTGGTCCTAATATTTTGCTAACCACGTGAACTAAAACTATGGTAGTTGATGATATGGAATGTATGAACTATGGTCTGGTATTGTCTGGTATGAACTATGGTCTGATATGTTATAACTATTATCTGTGATATTATCTTAGTGTTGGGCTTATTTCTGTACTCGTTGTTTAGTGTTGGGCTTATATCTGGATACATTCTTTTATGTCAATTTATTTATGTAACCAGCTTATTAGAGGTAAAATTACCACCTATAGTAGGAAGGTTACCATACCCTGATTCATTCAGGTAGCCAAATATAATCTTATACCATCCTGTATCATCCTATTCAAGCAACCAAACAAAATCATGTACCATCCCATTCAGACAACCGAACATCCAACTTGCATCATATCGTTCAGAATCATCCTATCCAGGTGAACCATCTCATACATGTTCCACTTAACCAAACACTACCTTACTTATGTATCTGAAATGTCATTCTATCTTTGTATCTAAAATCTGATCAAATTTACAAAAAGTTTGACATTTACAATGCCAAATAAATATTATTAGATTTATTGTGAAATACACTTTCATCGTACTATATAAATTTAGTCAAATTTAATCAATTTAAGATCGGATGATAAATGCACACCGGTTTAATTAGTTAAAGAATTGATTTGCACCAAATGTAAACATTAGGGATGAATACCGTACTTTTGTAATATTTAATAGATGAAAAATACACAATTTTTCTAATTCTTAACATCTAGCATTTTTTTTAAGAAGAGACTTGTATGTACTCCAGCATTGTCTTCGTGGTCTTCTACAACTCCACGAAACAAGTTGTACTCACGTCAAAGCAAAGTCCAACGAGGGATATCCATACACATACAGGTACCCTTCTTCCTCAGGGGGCAAACCAGAAAAAACAAGGGCAGAATCAGAACCGCCCGTGCCGCTCGCCGTGCCGGCGGAGGGAAAGAGGAGACAGCGATGGCGGGGGTCGGTGCGGCGGGGTTCCCGCGGCAGCTGATGGTTGAGTCCATCCCCTTCTTGGCGGATGTGGGGTTCTGGGATGCGCTCCGCCGCCTCAAGCTCGACGTCCTGGCCACCGACGACTCCCCAATCCCAATCACCGGTCCGCCCCGCTCCCAATCCCCTCTGTCTGTTTATTCGCAGAATTCCCGACTTGGGCAGGGAACGAGCGCTGAGCCGCTGACCCACCTGCGTTTCCGTGCTCCGCTCCCGGGCTTCCATAGAGCCCCTACCCGCTGTAGTTGCTTACCGGTTGTGATCCGCGTGTGCGGGCGCTTCGACTGGAGTTTCTTTGGTTGTTGTGGGGGTTCGCCGGGGTTGGTAGTTCTTGGACGCGATGTCGCCCCGGGGTTGCGTCCATTTTGAGTTTTGCTGGAGATGTACTAGCTTTTAGTTACTGATTTCATTTGATCTCTGTGCTCCACAGTTACGTCTGCTGCCGATGGTTTGGACGTTGGCTCTTGCTGGGGTTCGGGTTCACTGGTTCAGGAATTAGTGTTTGTCGTTCTACCGCTTTTGATTAGTGTGGTTGCTCTTTTTGAGCTGCTGGTCGCAATCTTCAGTCTTCACACACGAATTGTGATTCTGAGATGAATTATTTTATTTACAATGAGTTTAGTCAGAGCTCCTGTTGGGTTTCAACTCTAGCCTATCCCAACTTGCTGGGGACTGAAAGGCTATGTTGTTGTTATTGTACAATGAGTTTAGTCAGTGTCTTTTCATAGTTTTAGTTATATAAGAGGTCTCTGCATAAGCTAAAATAGTTCCTTCTGAACTTTAAACCAGGTTATTATGCTCCACGCCGGTTTCGCCAAGCAAGCTTGTTCAACCTACGTTCAGAATCATTGGTGCCACCTTCTCACAATCCGGTTGGCGACAGGAACAGTTGCCCAATCCTAGGGACCCTTATAAACACTAATAACATGAGGGGATTCCAAGACCTAGATAGGGAACTTCTTCTGAAAACAGAAGCGAAGAAGGTACACACTTGACGTGGAATTTACTGTCGTTTACGCATTTATTTTAATTGTCTAATTTTAGTTTGGATGTGCGGGGGCAGATCTTGCATGACATTGTGTCTGGTAAAGTAGAAGAGGATCCTGCACTGCTGCTTAGGTTCCTTGTGATATCATTTGCTGATCTAAAGAATTGGAAGATCTATTACAATGTTGCATTCCCCTCATTGGTTTTCAACTCGACCCTGCTCAGCCTGCAAGTCGCCTCAGAAGTGCTCAGCAACGAAGAGGTCATGTTCATGTGCACCTAATATTCAACAACAACACCAGTTTCCTTGTTTGATCCATCCGATTGGTACTGAGAGTTGTTTATTCTTTCCTGCAGGTAGAATCCTTGAAAATAGCATTGCAAGAGTGGCGCGCTTCTACTGAAACAACAGGTTTGAGAATCATGCCTACCAGCAAGTCGCATATGCTTGGAATGTTGTTAGTTTGTTCTGTTTATCTGATTAATTATTTGTTGCCATCATCTCAACAGTTATACCATTCTTTCTGGTTACTATATCCTCGGATTCCTCTGCCTCTATAAGACAACTTAAGGACTGGAAAACTTGCCAGGGGAAGTATCAAAAGGTAGGTCATGTCATCCATTCGATCATTTAAACTGGCTGAGTTTTGATAAATATTTTAGAAGAACATCCTTATTACCCAACTTCCTGTGTATCTTTGTGCTACATCTAAATTCATTGCTTTGCTGTCGCAGCTGCTATTTGGATTTTATGATCACGGACGTCGCCCAGATTGCCCTGGCTGGGCTATTAGAAACTACATTGCATTCCTGAGTATCCGGTGGAAGATTGAGAAGGTTCAGTTCTTCTGCTACCGTGAATTTCAGGGAAACCCTGATCTAGTACAATCCCTCATTGGCGAAGCATCATTTCCATCACCTTCTGGTATGAATATGGTGGTTTCAATTATAAAATAATCAGCCTGGCACTTTCACCAGCAATTTGTCCATTTCTAACACTGGCTGTTGTGACAGGCTGGGATGACCCTGATCATGTACCTGATGCTTTTGGATGGGAAGGAGTAAAGCCAGGAAAGGGAACAAAAGACATGAAACCAAAAGAAATAGATATTCAATCATCAAATCCAGCAAGGTAGATTGATTGCATATTTTGCTTTGGAAATAATCAACGATGAATAGAAAATTATCTTGATTTTCTATTTCACACACAGTCAGGATGAAGAAAAACAACTGATGCACTTAAAGCTTATGGGGTGGCGCCACTTTCCTGTGAATATAGACAAGTTATCTCAGGTTCGAGTTCTTGTCCTGGGTGCTGGAACTCTTGGATGTGAAGTTGCTCGCCTACTTATGGTTAGTGATTTGAGCTACTACTAGATTCCTATTCATTGTAACAAATCTAATAGAATGTAAGATTTTATTTCCTGCTTTTAATTTTGTATGCTGGTCACCATTTTTTTTCAGACCTGGGGTGTACGGAAATTAACTGTGGTTGACAGTGGTAGTGTTGCCATGTCTGACCTTGTCAAGCAATCACTCTACATAGATAAGGACTGTGGAGTCCCAAGAGCAACTGCAATAGTTCCACATCTAAAATCAAGATGTCCTGCAGTGGTGAGGACAGTTTTATCCTTGAAACATATGCTTTCGAATTTCTGTAGTGGATAAATAACGATCACTGCCATGTAGGAGGTTGAAGGCATCCAAATGGAAATACCGGTGCCTGGGCATCCTTATTCTCCCAGCAAAATGGCAGGTGTGCTTGATGACTGCAAGCATCTGCAAACATTAGTGGCTGCCAATGATGCAGTTTTCTTGTTAACTGATACTTGGGAGAGCAGGTGGCTCCCAACTCTTCTCTGTGCAAGCGAAAACAAGGTAAAGCTTGAACACGCTATCCATTGGCTATGGACCTCTGTAGTTGTTCTTATACAGCAATGTCCAAGTACTTAGTGTTAGATATGTATGTGCTATGTGCGTATATGGGCCTGGTGTGTATCACACCCAGGGCCAAGCCGGCTCCCTGCTGTGCCTAGATAGATTAGGATAGGCAGGTTATCCCTTGATTGGTTATGATTCTATAAAGCTCTCCCAAGGGCTTCCTATATATTTGTACATCTTGTATACCCTAATCAATCTATTATTCCACGCAATATCCATTGCTCTCATGGTATCACGAGTCCGGGTTTCTCCTGTTCTTGCTTCCGCAACCTAGCGCGCCGCCGCTGGCGCTGCTTTCTCCGCGCATTTTCTTGCTTGCCTCTGCCCAGCGCGCCCTCGTCGGCGCTGCTACCGCGCGTGTCCCTCGCGCTGCGAACCCCCCTGCCCCCCTTCCCCTGCACCGGCCCTCAGCCGTCGTTGCATCCCATGGTCAGCTCTTTGGCCACCGCCGCTAAGACCTCCACCAACGCCAAGTGCAACGCCGCGGAGGCCGAGGCAGCCAAGCGCGCCGCCGACGAGCGCGCGGCTCGCAAGAAGGCGCGCGCAGCCGCCCTCGCCCGCGTTTTCAAGGCTGAGGAAGAGGTCGCCACCGCTGCTGCTAGCCTCCGTGATGCCCTCGTGTGCGCCGCCGAGGAGCGTAAGGGCGCCCTGCCCAACTCTGAGGAGGAGGACGCTGTCGACAACGCCTCTGTCGTCTCCAATCAGGCGCCCAACAACGCCCACCGGGCCATGCTGCCGCACGAAGCTGCTGCCTTCTTGAATCTGCACGCGCAAGCCGTTGCTGCGCAGAATATCTGAAGTCTCATCCCCGTCATTCTCGACATCACCTCCGGCAACTACACGGTGGCGCGAGCAGTTCCTCCTCACCGTCAGCATGTACTCCCAGCAAGACCATGTCCTTCGCGATGTGCCCGCTCTGGCCTCTCCAGATTGGGGGGCGCATGGATTGCGTCGTCCGGTCTTCGCTCTACGGCACCATCACCAACGACCTCGTCGACGTCGTCATGGAGTGCGGCGAGCGCGGCGCCACCGGCCGTGCCACCTGGCTTGCCATTGAGACCCAGTTTCTCGGCAACCAGGAAACACGGGCCCTCTACCTCGACGCCCAGTTCCGGAACTTCGTCCAGGGCGATCTGTCCATCATGGATGCCCTCGGTGATCTTGGCAAGCAGGTCTCCGACCGTACCCTCGTCCTCAACATCATCCGCGGGCTCAACGAGAAGTTCGCCGCCGTTGGCCGTGACATTAGGCGCAGCCGCCCTCTCTGCACCTTCCTGGAGGCTCGCGATGACTTGCTCCTTGAGGAGCTCATGATGGCAAACCCTGCTTCGACTCCGTTTACGGTGCTCCTCACCGGCACCAGCCTCGGGCTTTCCTCCTCGCGCTCCCCTGGTTGGTCCAGCAACAACTTCGAGGGCGGCAAGGGAGGGAACTTCGGGTCCTCCAGCAGCACCTCCTCCAAGCAAAAGAGGGGTAAGCGCGGCGGCCAGCCGCGCCAGGGCAGCGGCGGCGAGGCCCCTACCGGCTACAACTCCAACGCCCAGGCTCCTGCTCCAGGCGCGGCATAGGAGACCGGCGGTCCCTGGACCTCCTTCTGGAACCCGTGGACGGTTACAATACAGATGTGCTCGGGTCCACAGCAGCAGCCCAACGCTCCCCTCCAGCCCGCTGCGCCTCCTCAGCAGGCTCTTTTGGCGCAGCAGCAGACCTTTCCTCGCTCAGCAGCAGGCCCTGTACGCCTAGTAGCAGGCGCAATAGCACGGCCTCCAGGCGCCACTCATGGGCCAACAGGTGCCTAAGGTCCCTCCGGGTTTTTACAACCCTGTGATGGGCCTGCCTTCCGCCTGGGATCAGCAGTCCCTCACCTCTACGTTCAGCACCATGACGCTCAACCAGCCGCAGACAAACGACTGGTATCTCGACTCAGGTGCCACCTCCCACATGACTTGAGATGCTGGTACTCTTTCATATTCATCTTTACCCGTGGTATCCTTTTCCTTCATCCATTGTTATCGGTGACGGCTCCTTGCTTCCCGTCACGGCTACTGGCGCAGCACACCTTCCGGGTCCTTTATCTCTTAATAACGTTCTAGTTTCACCTAAGCTTATTAAGAATCTTATTTTTGTTCGCCAGTTCACCTCTGATAACAATTGGTCTGTCGAATTTGATCCCGCTGGCTGTTCTGTGAAGGATCTGGAGTCTCGGAGGTTGATCGTCAGGTGCAATAGCTCTGGGCCGCTGTACCCCTTGCACCTTCCTATTGCTCACGCCCTCACCGCTATCTCCACCCGATCGGTGTGGCATTGCCGTCTTGGTCATCTTGATCATGAAGTTTTGTCCAAAGTCGCTTCTGCAATTCCTTTTTGTAATAAAGAAGTCAGTCCCATTTGTCATGTGTGCTAGTTAGGGCGTCATACTCGTCTCCTTTTTCAGTCATCAGCATCTCGAGCGTCTAGCAATTTTGATCTCATACACTGTGATTTGTGGATGTCTCCTGTTCATAGTGTCTCTAGATACAAATACTATTTGCTCATTCTTAATGACTGCTCTCATTACTTGTGGAGGTTTCCATTATGCCTAAAATCCAACACGTTTGCAACTTTGACTAACTTTTTCTCCTATGTGTGTACTCAGTTTAGCGCCACTATGAAAGCTGTTCAGTGCGACAACGGCCGCGAGTTTGACAACTCTAGCACTCGCACTTTCTTCATCACTCACGGTACCCACCTGCGCATGTCCTGCCCATACACCTCGTCCCAAAACGGCTGGGCCGAGCGCATGATTCGGAACGTCAACAATGTTGTTCGCTCTCTCCTGTTCTAGGCTAGTATGTCCCCTTCTTATTGGGTTGAGTCGCTGCATACTGCCACACATCTGCTCTTGCCCACCAAAACACTTGGCTCCTCCACGCCACACATGGCTTTGTTTGGCGCCCAGCCTTCCTATCATCACCTTCGTGTTTTCGGTTGCATGCTATCCTAGGGCGTGTTTGGCATGGCTTTGGAGTTAAACTCCAGCAACTCCAACCAATTTTCCAGCCAAACACCCCAGCTCCAAAACTTCATGGAACTGCCAACTCCATGGAGCTGTAGTGCAAATGGGGGTGGAGTTTTGGAGCACCTCTTTTGCAGCTCCAAAACCACCCAATATGAACCTCCTCGTAGAGTTGGTGGGTAATTCCCACCAATGCCACTGGTTACATAAAAAAACGGTTCATTTCTTTTCTCCTGAGCCCCCCTCCCCCGCCCCCCGCCGTGACTCCCTCCCCCGCGCTTGTCTTCCTCCCCCGCTGCCGGCCGCCATCTTCCTCCCCAGCCGCCCGTCAACGCACCGCCAGGCGGCCCCTCCTGCTGCCCTTCCTGACCGCTGCCGGCCACCCGACCCCCGCCGCCGTCCACCATCTGCCGCTGCCCCACCTTCTGCTTGCCCCGCTGTGGACCCCACCGCACGCCCCGGTCGCCTACCTTGCCGTCCCGCCGGTACAAGCGCGCGCCCCGCTAGCCCGCCGCCCCCATCTTGCCTGGGTGGGGCTCCTCCACCGCCGTACCAGGCCGCCGCCCTGAGACACGCCTCCCACGCGTCCCCACCTTTTCCCCCGCCGCCGGCCGCCCGAGTCCCGCCGTCCCGCCGTCCGCACCCCTACCCACGCCTTCTAAGAAAAAGATAGGGATAGAGAGGATGACAAGTGGGGCCTGAATTGGGGGGCAACAATGGCAATCCACACTGAAATCGGTCTTTTTTTGGAGCTGAGAGCACTCTTCTTCTGGTCAAACATCCCATCTAGACCACTCCAACTCCACCCAGAGCTGGCTCCACCTAGAGTTCTGGAGTGGAGCAGCTCCACCCAGAGTTGGAGCCATGCCAAATAGGGCCCTAATCTTTCCGCTACTACAGCCCACAAACTTGCTCCTCGTTCCACCTTGTGCGTCTTCCTTGGCTATTCTGCTCATCATAAAGGTTACCGCTGTCTTGATCTCTCCTCCAACTGAGTCATCATCTCTCGGCATGTGGTGTTCGACGAGACTTCGTTTCCCTTTTCCCAGCAACCATCACCACCCGCTTCTGAGGAGTTTGAGTTCTTATTGGAACCTACTAATGTGGTGCCAGGACCTATCGGTCCAGCACCTCTTCTGTCACCTGCAGGTTCAGCCCCAGGCGCGCTTGCACTACCACGTGCGGCTTCTGCTCCTTCGGTGGCCTCCACTCTGCCGCTGGGTGCTGCCCTGCAGCCGCTCGGTGTCAGCCCGGCTGCACCCTTCAGCGCCTGGCCGGCCCTGACAATGCCCTCACCGGCACACCTCTTGGCGTCTCTCCTAAGCCTGTTGTGCCTGGCCTCGCCGGCATTGCTGGCACGCAGGCCCCTAGCATGCCGCCTGCTAGCGGGCCGCACGCCTTCAGCCCCGGCTGGCCCCTCCATCGGTGCTACTGGCAGCCTCGCTGCCCCTGCCGGCATTATTGCCTAGCAGGGGCGCCCCGTCGGCTTTAGTCGGCCTCTCCAGGTCTACTCTCGCCGGCTTGTCCATGCTCCGATTCAGACGTCGCCCTGCGGCCCGTAGGCTCCTGCTCCAGCTCCCCTCCCTTGCGGTGCTCTTCCCGTGCATCCTGTGACAAATCAGCATGTCATGACCACGCGCGGGAAGCTGGGATTTTGTTTGCCAGCGCTGTTCCACTCCACCCCGCTGTCGCCACTGCCTCGCACCTACCGGAGCAACCTCGCTGATCCAAATTGGTGTCGAGCTATGCAAGAGGAATTTGATGCGCTCTTAGCCAACAATATGTGGGATCTCATTCCCCATCCTGCTCGGGCCAATGTTGTGACCGGCAAATGGGTCTTTAAGCACAAGTTCAAGGCAGATGGTTCTCTCGAGCGCTACAAGGCGCGTTGGGTGCTGCGAGGGTTTACCCAACACCCAAGGGTTGACTTTTCTGAAGACTTTTCTGAGACTTTCAGTCCCATTGTGAAGCCCGCCACTGTCCGCACAGTGCTCTCCTTGGCTCTCTTGCAACTGGCCGATTCATCAATTGGATGTGAAAAATGCTTTTCTTCGTGGGACGCTGTTAGAGACAGTATATTGTGCTCAACCTGCTGGCTTTGAGGATCCTGCTCGCCCTTATCATGTGTTTTGGCTTAATCGATCTCTTTATGGACTTAAGCAGGCACCCCGCGCTTGGTACAACCGTTTCGCCACCCACTTGTTGCAGCTTGGTTTTGTGGAGGCGAAGATTGACACTTCTCTGTTTGTGGATGACATAGTTCTCACGGCGTCCTGGACACCTCTGCTTTGCAGCACTATTGATGCCTTGCATCAGGAATTCTCCATGAAGGACCTTGGTGAGCTTCATCATTTTCTAGGTATGCATGTGCAGCACTCTGGTGATGGTCTTCTGTTGTCCCAGCGCTAGTTTATGCTGGAGATTCTGGACCGTGCCGGTATGACCGACTACAAGCCTTGTTCCACCCCAGTTGATACTAATCCAAAGTTGTCTGCTGCTGAAGGTGCTCCTCTTGTCAATGGCACTGATTTTCGGAGTCTTGCTGGTGCTTTACAGTACCTCACCTTCACACGTCCAGATATTGCCTATTCTGTTTAGCAGGTTTGCCTCCATATGCATGACTTGCAAGAACCGCATCTTGCTGCTTTGAAGCGCATTCTTCGGTATGTGCGTGGAACTCTTCACCTGGGCTTGCTCCTGTGACCATCTACTCAGTCTGATCTGCTTGTCTATTCCGACGTTGATTGGGCTGGCTGCTCGGACACCTGCAAATCCACTTCAGGCTATGCCGTGTTTTTGGGTGATAATTTGATCTCCTGGTCCTCCAAGCGTCAGAATGCTATCTCTCGCTCGAGTGCCAAGGCTGAGTATCGGGCGGTTGCCAATGCCATTGCTTAGGTTTCTTGGTTGCGCCAACTTCTTGTTGAGCTGCATGTTCCTCTGCGTCGCACCGCCCTGGTTTATTGTGATAACATTAGCACTGTCTACATGTCTTCGAACCCCGTTCAGCACCAGCGCACCAAACATGTGGAGATTGATCTACACTTAGTTCGTGAGCGTGTTGCCACCGGAGATGTCTGTGTTCTTCATATTCCGACGAGCTCTCAGTACGCTGACATCTTCACCAAAGGCCTGCCTTCTTCGGTGTTTAGGAATTCAGGTCCAGTCTGAACGTTCAAGCTGCCGACAATTAGACTGCGGGTGCGTGTTAGATATGTATGTGCTATGTGCGTGTATGGGCCTGGTGTGTATCACGCCCAGGCCCAGGCCGGCTCCCTGCTGTGCCTAGATAGATTAGGATAGGCAGGTTATCCCTTGATTGGTTATGATTCTATAAACCTCTCCCAAGGGCTGCCTATATATTTGTACATCTTGTATACCCTAATCAATCTATTATTCCACGCAATCTCCATTGCTTTCACTTAGCCTATGGCTGAGAGTTTCAGATCCAGATAGATTATTCACACATTTTTAGTTAAAAAGTATTCTTTAATCTCTACCTCTTCATTGTGTATATGCTGTACTAATGATATGTTGTACCTCCACTGCAGATTGCTATTACTGCAGTATTAGGATGTGACAGTTACATCGTCATGCGACATGGTGCTGGTCCAGGAACTAGTGGGGGTACAGATGAAGTGGCTGCTCAGATAGAAAATTTGTCCACAGAAGATGCTCTTAGCCATCAGAGATTGGGCTGTTGTTTCTGCAATGATGCTGCTTCCCTTTTTAATGTACATCAGATAAAGACTTTTGTTTTGTGAACATTCCTATTTGTTTCTGTTTTGTACTTATCATTTTTCCTTGTCTTATTATTGGTCTGTCATGTTCAATGTTATTCTTTTGCAGACAATTCCTAATGGAACACTACCTGGACTTACCTCAGTTGCATCTGGCAAAGCAGTGGAGCTCTTTGCTAGGATGTTACATCATCCTGACGAGTAAGATGCCTTAAAGTTAATCGCTGAGTCCAACTTGTGTTTGTGTAGCATTGATCTCAGTGAAAATTAGGTTTTTTACAGACATTGAATATTGGTTAAGCTAAGTTGTAGGGGAGCTTGAAAAACTAATCAGTCCACCATGTGGTGCCATAAGTATCATACCCTTTTGCAGGTTACATGCTCCAGGTGATATTGCTGGTATGGAAACAGAACATCAGCTTGGCCTATTACCACATCAGCTACAAGGATCACTCCCAAAGTGTGTTTTATCCATGGAACTTGGCAATTCCTCAGGCAACTGTACTGCATGTTCGATTGCAGTAAGTAAATTCTACCATATGAAATTACGTCCTCACAGTTTTATTGTTTTTAATGATAACATGCTAAACATTCCAGGTATTGTCAGAGTACAGAAGAAGGGGATTGGATTTTGTCATGCAGGCTATTAACTATCCAACATATCTGAAAGATCTTGCAGGCATTTCTAATTTGAAGAAGCCAGATCCTTGTCCTAAAATGCTGCCCAGCATCTCTGTAAATTCAGACAAGATTTCTGATGTCCGCTGTCTACTTTTGGGTGCTGGAACTCTTGGATGTGATGTTGCTCGCATTCTTATGGTCAATGACTCAATTTTGTGAATAATGGTAATTTTATGTCAACTACAACATATAAACTCACACAAATTCTGTTTTGGCAAAACCAACTTTGCAGGACTCTGGTGTACGAAAGCTAACAGTGGTTGATAGTGGTCGTGTAGTTGTGTCAAATTTGGCGAGACAATCACTCTACACTTGTGATGACCGTGGTGCCCCAAAAGCAACTGCCATACTTAGGCATCTAGTGGAGAGGTGTCCTTCAGTTGTGAGTCTTCACTTTCTTACCCTCAAAACTGTACTTCCATTTTATTTCACTATTTTCTCATCATAATGAATATGTACCATGCGCCCTTGCAGGATGCACAAGGCATTCAAATGGAAATACCTATGCCAGGGCATCCTGTATCTCCCAGTGAAGCAGCTGGTGTGCTCCAAGATTGCAAGCGCCTTAAGGAATTAGTGGCTTCCCACGATGCTATCTTCTTGTTGACCGACACAAGGGAAAGTAGGTGGCTTCCAACTCTCCTCTGCACTAATGAAAACAAGGTAAACCTTGTAGGCATCCTTGAATAATGTAGACCTTGGAATTTTGTTATATGCTAATAATGCCCCTCTGCATTGCAGATTGCTATTACTGCAGCGTTAGGGTATGATAGTTACCTTGTTATGCGACATGGGGCTGGTCCTGGCATAAGCTATGAAGCTTCAAATGTGACTACTGTCATGGATAAGCTGTCCACAAAGGATTCCCTTGGACGTGAAAGACTGGGGTGTTATTTCTGCAATGACGTCGTTGCTCCTGTTGATGTAATGTTCCATGTTTTGGAAATTATACTTGTTATATGCTTTTAACATGTTGCCACCAACAATCATGGCATTACTTTTGATGCAGTCTGTTTCAAATCGAACACTGGATCAACAATGTACAGTGACACGACCCGGGCTGGCCTGTATTGCATCTGGACGCGCTGCAGACCTCTTCACAAGAATGTTACATCATCCAGATGGGTAAGCAATTGGGCACCTGAAAGCTGGACTATGAATTTGTGTAACTTCCAAAGAAGATGCTAAGTGCATCCAATGAACAAAAGCAAGGAAATCTGATAAATACTTTTACTACCTGTTGCAGGATACATGCTCCAGGAGAGATTGCTGGTGCAAGCAGTGGCCATCCACTTGGTCTATTACCTCACCAGATCCGTGGATCACTCTCACAGTACAACTTATTAACCCTCTTGGGCTATTCCTCGAGCAATTGCACAGCATGTTCCAATGTGGTATGTAAACTTTCTACCGTTGCACAACATGCATGTTACATCTTGACTTATATGAGTTTTAGAGTCTGCATGAGTTAATAAGAGTTAGTGGGTGCCTGTCATGTATGTACTGCCTCCGCTTGGTGTCAGCATGAGTTATTAAGAGTTATAATAAGAGTCATTCTAGTTTTAGCCTAAGTCAAACCATCTAAAGTTTGACAAAGCTTATACAAAAAAGTATAAATATTTGTGATAACCAAATAGTTATTATTACATTCATCATGAAATATTTTTTCACAGTACCTATTTGGTGTCACAAATGTTGATGCTCTTCTCTATAAACTTAGTCAAACTTAAGATGATTTGATGTAGGATAAAACTAGAATGACTATCTTTTGGGACGAAGGGATTATAGGTTAGTGCATCTCTGTCGCATGTAGAAGTTACCTTGTTAGCCTATGTTACAGTGTTAGTCGTCCTGTGCGCCGGTTCATCACTGAATGAGTCTAGTGCTGCAAGTAGTTAGCTGTACATGCATGGTTAGTTGGGACTTCTGAGGCATGGCATGAGACCCGGGCAGTAGATGCACCCTTGTGCATGTAAGTTGGGCTACATGAGCCAAGTGCTCGGTATGGTTGTTTTGAACTGAGAATACAGAAAGGAGAAATGCGTGCATTGCCGCAAATATGGGTGCCTTTGTGTGTGTTGGCGTGAGGTAGCTTCTATGAAGTGCTTGCGCGCGTTTGTTCTCGTGAGTTTCATCCTTGGCCGGCTCCAAGTTTCCAACAATGCAAACGATACTATTAGAATTTTGCTGATAGCTATGCTGTCGATCTCTTATGTGATTACATGCAAAAATATCGCAGGTATTGTCTGAATATCGGAGTAGAGGAATGGATTTTGTGATGCAAGTGATCAACGAACCAACGTATTTGGAAGACCTCACCGGCCTCACGGACTTGATGAAATCCGCAGCTTACACTGAGGTCGAGTGGGTAGATGAAACTGATGAAGACGATTTCGCCGAGATCTGATAATCACATGGTTTTAACGGCTGTAAATATCATCTCCTACATTATGATTCACGAGATGATGAAATAACATTGCGTGGGATGGCTTCACTCAACAATACCAAGCAATCAAGCAACCACCCTGTAAATACTTTGTAACATTGTGTTACGTTGCTAGCTTTTACACTTTGTAATGCACGAATAGAAGTCAAGCCAAAATACTGCTAGTTTTCAGTTCGCGTTGTCAACTCAGCAAACGCTATTAATTCTGGAGAGTCGCGATTTTACCCTACACGCGCTTGTTCTTGTGCCCAGCCGGCGGCTTGCTGAAACGCACGTGCTCGGCGAGGCAGAACCCGAAGAAGGCAGACGTGCATGCCAGGTCGGTGATCATGACGAGCACGCCGGCGACGGGCCCGACGGCCACGGCGAGCAGCGCGGCCAGGAAGCCGGCGCAAAAGACGAGCGGGAACAAGAAGACGAGCGCCTCCACCGGGACGACCGTGCTGGCGGCGAGGTTCTGCGTGAGGTAGTAGGCCCAGAGGTAGAGCAGGAGGCAGAGCACGGCGCACAGCTCCGACACGAGGCACAGCGGCGCTGTGCCGTGGCTGCAAGCCATGAGCACCATCATTCCGGCCAGGAGCAGCGACAGCGAGCCCACGGAGACAGGCGCAGGCCCTCCGCTTCTTCTCTTCCTCGCGGCCGGCGGCGCCGTCTCCGTCGACGGACAGGCGCTCCATCTCGGAGGAACAGCCGAGACGATGATGTTGGGCTGGCTGGTGGATTTTTATAGAGCCCGAATACGTACCGAGCCGAGGTCGGAATCGCTTGGGAGTCCGAATTGCTTCCTGAACTCTCATCGGATTTGGAAACAAAATCGGTAACCTTTGGGTAAAAATGTTTCTGGCAGCTACTGAAAGGTACAAGGTTTGTATAGCTTATGAGATGGTACAGTAGCTCTCTATACATCAACACGAGTGCCGGCAAAAGTCACAGCTGATTGAAAGTGGGCAAAATAAAAATAAAAGGCAGTCTGAGTAACATGTTGTATGTACAAAATACAAAGATACATCACCCGGCAGCCTGGAAGTCCCCAAAATCTTCATCGACGGTTTCTTGCTCGACCTTCTCAGCAGCAGCTGGTTGCTCAGGAGAAAGTTCGGTTTTGGCGGGGATACCGCTGGTTGTGCTGGTGGGTTCAGCAGCAGGTTCTTGTGGAGGAAATTCTGCTTTGAAGGGGGAAGCGGCTACTCCAGAATCCGTTGGAGAGACGGGTGAAGGTGGAGGTGGGGGTAGTTTAAGGGAGACAGGGGCCTCCTTGGAGTTTGTCTTTTCACTCAATGAGAGTTTGTTTAGGCCTTGCTCAAAAAATGCTGATTTTGTCTTGGTGCCGGTTTCTTTCTGCACAGAACAAAAGCAAATCCAGACACTCAGAAAAATCAAAGACAAATATTGCTATAAAAATTGAGCAAAAAGGGATACAGGCACATGCTACAAACACTTTATTTATGCAAAATTCGGCAGCACTGCAAATACCCTTCAATGCAGTACAGTAGGGCTCAATTTTTAAAGGTTCCTATGCAAGAGTAGCTCAGAGCCTCAAACTAACATGTTTATGGATATGCAAAGGGATTTGCAGCTCAAATGCCATAAGAGAAATCTCGATGGAAACTATGCATAAACAGAACTGAGATTCGGTTTAGAACTGGCTGTATATTTTACATTGAAATAGTCTAGGTCAACATGGCTTAGAATCTTAGATTGATCAGGTTATTTAGACACTTATAGATTGACAAGGATTCCATGATCCAGCTGTTTATAGCTATCCTTCCAATGAACATGTCATTGCTTCAACAACCTAGGGTACAACTACAGAGCAAAATCCTATATTCTAGTTATGCAGACCTTAGAAACGATCTCTCATCAACAGGGTCTCTGATTCATTTTCTTCCAGTAAAATATTTGGATGATAACTTACACTTTTAAGCTGAAGAACCAAAGTTTCCCCTTCTTTGAGGCTGTAATCCACTGACGATTGCTTCTCATAGTGCTGAACCATCTCTTCAGCGGCCTTCTTCTTGTTTAGATATCTTTGATAATGTAAGAGACGAACAAATCATACAGGAAACTTAGTGCATTATATAAAGAAGATATTTGAAGCATGATCACACTATTATAATCAAGGAAAACGAAATGAATTCCTTGCGGAAAATACAGCAATATTTCATAAAGCTCATATTAAAACACAGTTGCTGTCAGGATCTGCTAGACCCAGACCAAAACAGGAATCAGAACTCGAGTAAAGATGAGTACTAGCCTGACACTTGCCAACTAAACTAAGATCTGACTGCATGGGTAGAGGATCAATAATTTGATGCTGAAAGATCTGAGACAACAATCTACCATGTATTATGGCTAATCGAAATCAATGGTAAATGCCATATCAAATAGAATTCCACATATAACTATTAGTCATTGAGAATTGCACAGGGGGGGAAATCGTGTGCTTTTTTATGATAGGCATATCATGTTTCAAATGAACAGAAGGATACTTCATATGATCATGTAGAGCAGCTTGGAAGTCATATGCTTCAGGTCTTTCGCGGAAGCCTAAACCTATGAAAGCATGACGCTGACGCCCATCTGCAGTTCACAGTAAGGTTTGTTATGTTTCCAGTATATTACCCAATTTAGTACTGCATTGACCACACCGCTTCAAGTTAAGTACCAAATGCTATGATCATCAACTCAACACTAAATAAAACATTAAAGCACAAGGAATATCATAGAACCCAAGAAAGAGACAGTCATCACCTATATTCTCTTCAACGCGGAGTACAAAATATCTGCAAGAGAAATATTTGAGCAGCAAGAATCATTTCAGGTTCTGCTTATTCAGTCTTCAAGTAGTTTATTTATGGACACTGGGAAATACAAAGGCATGTACTTCATTGTAGGTTATTAGACTATATTTTGTGGCAGCACTAGATACAGACCTGCTGCTGTCAATTACAGGTTCCACCGGATGTTGCTCACCCTCTCTGAGAAATGCCCTAGCATACAGCTCCCCTGGAACACATTCACAGAATTAATACTGCAAGCGAAAAAAACAAAGGAAAAAGCACTAACATGAGTAAATGGCTACTGTACCTGTGTTCTTATCTTCCAATTTGATGATGCATTCCTCACCCTTGCTGACAACCTTAAGTGCCCCTTCCCATGCCCATTTGTTGACGTTCCACTCATCCGCCCTGGATTTTACCACCAGCGCAATCAATTATTCCCATGGAACAACAAATGTATCCCAATATCCCAATTTATACTAAGTCAGAAAGGAACAATCCCGATTGTGAAATGAATGGCTCACAGGGCCTCTGAACAAATAGAAGCAACCAAGAATCGGTGAAACGTGGCAACCCTTAGCTAATTCAAACTTTTAGGATCGATCTAGCTCATGCACGGACAGGAACTCCTAATTGTGTCTACTTTACTGACCCAGACAGGAAGAACTACATTATTATACAACTCCTAAAGTCCGCAACCACATCCTTTGGCGAGCCCGAGAAGTGTACCTGTAGGAGGCAGCCGTCTTCCTCGGAGGTATCTGCGCATAGACCAACAATAGAATTAGCATGTTTCAGATGAACGACGCCGCTCAAACGTGCAGAGAATGGGCTGGCATGGGCACAACACAGGGCACTGCTACGCTAAACTGTCCACGAAATGGAACGCGAAGGGCGTGGGGGCGCACCAGGTAGACGTAGCACTCGGCGACCTGGAACAGCACGATCTCCAGCGGCTCAGCCTCCGCCGGCGCCGGCGCCTGCTCGCCGTAGCCGCCGCTCGCCATGGCGCCGGCCGCAGAAGCGCCGGAGGGTGCTCGGCCGCGAACCGGTCGTGGGCGTGGCGGATCGTGCCGAGCGGTGAAGGGGAGACGGCGGGATCGGGAGCGGCTGGGCCGGATCCGAATGCGGCGTGGCGGAGCAGCGAGTCCGGTCGTCGGTCGAACCAGAAGAGGAGACGGAGGGGAGAAGGAAGAAGGTGCGGGGAAGGATTCTGGTGCGGGGTCGGGGCCGGAGCCTGGTTCGGGCTCGCGGGCGGCACGCAGACGCGACTACCGCAGCAAGCAGTTTGGTTAGTCAAACATGGCCCGGGGCCACTCTTTTGGTTTTCTTCCCTCTTCTCTCTCTTTTTTTTCTGTCTCACGCAACGGTGACTGTTTTTTTTTTTAGGGCATCGACGGTTACTGTTACCAGTTTAACACAACCATGAGCTACTTGATTACAAGACTCACTGAAAAACGAAAAATAAAAGCACTAAAACTAAAGCTAAGCTCCTTGATTTCGTTGATGATGACTGCAGCTGCTTATCGTTGCAAGTTCTTGCTGTTCCATAGCTTGCCTAATGCTTCACAGTCCGTCTCCATGATCAAGCGTGTCGCTCCTCGTTGCCGTGCAAATATATGCCATCCCTGCAAGCTTGAGTAGAGGTAGGAATGGATTGAAATCCATATCCAATATAAAGAAATCCAATTAAAATCCAAGAAAAATAATCCATATACAATCCAATCCTAATGTAAAATGGCTAATGTCCAATCCAACTTCTTTTCAGTCCAAGTCCATCCAAAAGATCCAATAATAGAAATTTAGTATAAGTAATTTGCATAAGTCAAGATCAAGGGTCGGATCTTAAAATTTAAATCTCACATTCATACCTTACAATTTCAGTAAAATTAGTTGAAATTTATTAGAGATAGCTCAGTATGATAAACTGCTACTCCATTTATATTAGTGTGGCTAGATTCACATGTGAGCCCACGTTAAGAACTGGACCTAGAATCAAAACCTCGCGTTCACACTTTAAAATTCCAATGAAATTAATCGAAATTTGTTGGAGATGGCTCACTACATTGGCTAGCTACTTCGAGCATATTAGTGTGGCTAGGGATGGAAATCAATAGGATTTAGATGGAATCGAATTCGGATAGCACTTTTTACCACATTTTTATTCGAATATGAATTCGGATTTGAATGTTGTTGAATGCGAATGCAAAACGGATAGCTTGGAATTTGATATATATTCGGATATCCACTTAATTTCGATGATAGCAATTGGCAAGTATCCATTTCTTTTATTAATATTTTTAGAAGAACACAATCATCATTACACGTACAAAAATATGTATGAATCAAATATAACACATTTAGAAAGAGATTATTCATTTAAAATATTTTTATAAAACTATTGTAGTAAATTAATATTGACGCTCGTTATTGACACACTTTTACCTTGTTTATCTTCAATAATAACATGAATTTATACCTAAACTATTGATCACACCTAATAAACCGGTCATTTTCACATGCGCAATATATTTTAGGGATATTTTGTTTTTGCAAGAAATTGGACCTAAAAGTATATTTTTAGATAATGCCTTGAACGAGTAACGAACCTGTTAAAGACGAAGACCAGCGAGCTCAGAAAGAGCACAGGCTGATCGGTCTGGTGAAGCCTAAACTGATCGGTCAGGGGTCTTCTAGCCTTCTCCGACGCTCCTTTTTAGCAAGCACTCCTCCGAGATTACTTGAGGGCTAAGTTTGTGAAGATATGGCAAGGATCACTTCAGGATCAAAGAGGAATCAAAGAGGATCAAGTGGAGATTTGGAAAATTATTAAAAATCAATCTCATCTCGAAGCTACCGACGTGCCAAGCCCACATGCAAGTGAAAATAAGACTTCAGAGCATCCAACAAGACTTGGGGCCCAAGCCGATCGGCCTGAACCCTCCCAGGCTGATCGGCCTGGGGTTTTCCTTCGTCCCCTCGCCTTCTAATTTTTGCCACGTGCTCTCCAAACTATAAATATGCCGAAAAACCACCAAGCCCCATATCCAAGATGACGTACTCGACATGAAGCAACAAAGAAGCAGAAGGAGCTTGAGGGACACCTCTCCAGAGAGCAGAGGGCCGTGCAGCTGTCAGGGGTTAGCGTAGCTGAACCTTTGACGGCGTGATCACCCTGCAAGGAAGATCACGCTGGAGTTTTGGAGCTAGGAGTCATCAAGATCAAGTTAGGATCCTGGTGGTGATCTTGTGACGTACAATCATTCACGGTGAAGTAAATAGATATGTTCTTGTTTTTAGCAATCTAGCTATCTCCTTCTATGGTTTTATACTCTCTCGGGTTTGCTTGCTTTTCAATCTATGATCGATGATAGATTGCTTATGATGTTCTTGTGATCATGGTGATCGGATTTGCATGCCTGATCTACCGATGAGTATAACATATTCTTTTGATCGTGCTCTTAGTCTACATATGCTGATAGAGGGGATCGTTATGAGATCTTTCTTGTGTAAGACAGGGGGTTTCGGGAGTCGGACCGGAGGTTTAGATTTAAAGATACATTTTATTAGGATCATATATGTGTTTCTTTGCTATCCATGCTCAGAATTACAACATATGCATAGTCTAGATTGCTCTAGATTGATTGCCTTTACTCCATCTGTTATATGTCTATACATGCTTAGTAGATTGGATCTGAATCTCTCATAAACACCAAGTTAATACTAACAATGATACTTGAAATAGATCTTATGCTATAAGTTCCACGAATTGATAAACCTTGGGGGAGTACTCTGAGGGAAAGTTATAACTGATTCGTGCAGATGTGGTTAAAACTAGCGTGCTAATTGCCGTCAACAATTAATAAATATTAAAAATTAAATAAAGCTTATATAAATATTTAACAATAATAAAATAAATTATTTGAAGTAATTCAAAATCAACAAATATATTAGTTTAAAAACTAAATCACAATAAATATTTATTATATGATTTAGAGAAGTGATTATGGTATACAAATGCAAATAATATCGGATATCCATCCACATCCACATTTATTTCGAATACAAATACAAATTCGGATAGTGAAAAACAAATTCGAATGTATCCACTTAAGCTACCACATTAGAAACGAATGCGGATACACATATCCATATATCATGTTTTAGTGGATACCAATTTAGATATCTGTATACCACTTTTCCACCCCCAAAGTGTGCCTAGATTCATATGCGTACCACGTCAAGAGCTAGATCATAGAAATGAAACATGACGTTCACATCTTAAAATTTTAGCAAACTGAATGAAATGTGTTAGATATGACTCACAATTATGGCCAGCTACTTTGTGCAAATTAGCCGGTAAGATCTACATGTGGGCCCCACGTCTACATAAGTCCAAGTTTAAGCAAAGATAGGTCAAGCGACGACTTGGGCCATGGACTCTTTTGCTAGGGTGAAGGGCTAGTACTTGAGTAAACTTTGAGGTGTCAATCATATCTTATGAAGTGGAGGAATGCAATGCATCTAATATTTATTGGATCATATGATGGAGTAGATTATGGATATAGATGCAGTATTGATCATATATGATGGAAAATCCTAACTCATTAGCTCAAGGTAGATGTGCTCAATGGATATACGATGATGAAATCCCTCAAGTTGATAATGATCAAGTATTGCATAGATAAAGACATATAAGCCAAAATGGATAAAATGTTGTGCAAATTTAACCTTGAGTATAGATATGTTGTACTGTCAACCAAATGGATAAAATGTTGTGCAAATTTAACATTGAGTATAGATATGTTGTACTGTTAAGAGGGATGAAATATTGATTCAATAATAACACCAAAACTACTCATTGTTGATCTATGTGAGATAGCCTTGAGAGAACCCTCGAGTGTGCTGACTGCCTGACGTGGCCAAAGACGGCATGAACGGTTTCTGTTGGGTTTAGGGCTAGATAACGAGTCGACTCGGCTCGTCTTGGCTCATTCCACCTCGTTAAGATAACAAGCTATAAAGGCTTCTCAGCTCAGCTTGGCAATGCTGGTGACAGTTAGCACACCAGTTTGAACTGCAAGCGCACGGATCAGTTGTAGCTCTTCCCTCAAAGTATACCGCCAAGGTTTATCAATCCGTGAAAGTTATAATACAAGAACTATTTCAACTAGTATTGTCAACATGATTCAAGTTTATAAAGGATTCAGATCTAATAGCATATACATACAAATAGGAGATATGAGCAAGAGATAATCAATCTAGAGCAACCTAGACTATATATATGAAGTAATTCTGAGCAAGATAGCAAAGTAAGATAGATGTGATTCTTATTCAAAGCCTCTTTAAATCTACTCCTCCATTCATACTCTCGAAAACCCCACCTTAAACAGAAGCAGATCTTGTCATGATCCCCCTATCAGCGTTGGCAGATTAAGGATACGAACATAAAAAACTTGTCATGCTCATTGGTAGATTAGTCATGCAAATCTATTCACCATGACCACATAAACACCCCATGCAATCTATCATTGATCATAGGTTGAAAACAAGCAAACCCGATAAAGCATGAAATCATAGAAGGAGGCACTTTGATCGCTGAAGAATTGGAACACATCTATTACTTCACCATGAATGATTGTACATCACTAGATCTCCATCGGGATCCTACCTTGATCTGTTGAGCCTAGCTCCAGAACTCCGACGTGGATCTTCCTCGCAGGATTACCACGTCAACTAGGGTTTACCTAAGCTAATCCACTAGAAAATTGCACGGCCCTCGGCTCTCCAGAATGGTGTCCCTCAGACTCCTCTGCTTCTCTGCTACTAGGTGATGAATGCATTGAATGGATGCTCGTGGTGATGGAGAATGGGGGCATTTATAGTGTGAGGAGGTTGTGGCTCAAATAGGAAGTCAAGGGGGGTACAGGAATGGCCCAGACGATCGGCCTAATTCGGTACAGGCCAATCGACCTGGCCCTTCCTTTTGGCCTATTGTGCCTCCCTTCATTCCCATGTCTTCTCTGATGTTCTGGAGGCTTCTTTTCACTTGTATGTGGGCCTGGCTCAACGATAACCTCGGGATATGAATGGTTCTTGATAACCTACCAAATCTTCACTTGCTTTATCTTGATTTTGAGATCAACTTACCATATCTTCAGAAACTTAGCCCTTAAATCTTCCTGGAGGAATGCTCGTCGAAGATGAGTATGAATAGGCGCCATGGACCCCCTAGGCCGATCAGTTTGGGCTCCATAGGCAGATCGGCCTATGGCCTTTTTAGTTCCTTTAGCCTTCATCTTTCTTTGGGTTGTCGTTGGTTGTAGGCCTCATCCAAAATAGAATGTCCTCCAAAATACAATGCATATGCGAAAACTGCCCGATTATTGAGAATGATCAATAGTTATGATATTAAATCCATGCCATTATTAAGGATAAATAGGGGTAAAAGTATGTCATTAATGAGCACCAACTGATAGCTCCCTCAAGCTGCTCGTTAGCTCACAAGCTTTGGCAAAATACATGAGTTCAAACGAAAAGACAAATTAAACAAGATTGCAATTGCAATCAAAGCAATACTACTGAATCATGCAAAATCACTTCAAGTTAAACCTTAAATCAAACAAAAATAAAGAGTAGCGGTTGTATCAAGCAAAATCTAGTCCAAATAAAGAACTAAAGAATTAAATAAAATTGATATGTTGCATCCTAATGGGTAGCAGCAGAAGTTGGTGCGCCTCCTCATCCTCCACCATAAACTTCCAGACAGAGGGAGCGACCGAGCAAGCATGCGAGAGCCAAGCAGAGATGGAGGGACAGACGAGGTTGGCTACTTGCAGCTGAGCTGGGCAGGCATTGGTGGAGAGTTGTGGGTGGTAGTGCATGAAAGGGAGAGGGAGTCAAGATGTGAGAGGACACAAGAGGCCACTTGCGAGCAGCTGAGCGTGCGTGATGCGAATGGATAAGGTTAGAAGGAAGGGATGGAGCGCCGGAGGCCTAGGCCTAGAGGATTGTATATGATGCTAGGCTTAAAGCGTGCGTTGGCTTTTCACTAGTTCACTGTTTGGCTTGCTGACCTAGTGCACTGCTCGGCTCATTAATATCGTGAGCTGCTAACTTCTAACAGCTAGTTTCCTTGGAGTTCGGTATTTTTACCTCTTGGCCCTCTATATTGAGGATTGCTGGTCATGTACGACTTTGAGACAACCTAGAGGCTGGAGAAGCTCTCACCAACCTTTCTTTTTTGATACTTGTGCAATTTGAGTGAAATCTTTAAGTTTGGGAGAGGGAGGGAGAGAGGGGGAGGGGAAGGGGGGAGAGAGAGATTGTGTGTGAGCACAATAGAGCACTATATAGCCTTGAGCATTTGTGGGTGGCGTCAAGCAACTCATGAAGCATGTGTTACTCTTGGAGGTGAAGCCTCCTAGATGGATAAGCATTGCCGATAGGCTCCCAACCTTGCGGTGAGTCATGAGCAAGTTTGTGTAGGTTGCGATCTTGCCTCTGCAAGGGAAAAGATTTTCTAGTGGAATTGACGAACGTGGCTGAAAGAGACTCGAATAAAAGGAGGGGGTTGAAAGAGAGACTCGTATCCTAAAAGCTATTCAATGGAGATGTAGAGTTCATGGTGGTGAACCTGAACTTTGATGAAACAATTCTCGTGTCTTCGATTTGGTTTTCCTTTGAGGTGATGGACCCCCAAATACCTGTTGACGACCGTTATTTCAAAATTTCAACCACCAATCTTTCGGTGAATAAATAGGGTATACATATTGTTATATGAGTTATTATCTTTAAACTAATAATTTCCATGAGTTTTGGTGGATTGAAGTGTTCCACATGAATATGTCCAAAGTAAGAATGAGATGATAATATCTAGTGGAGCATATGCAATCATGGTGCAAATGGACTCCGAGTTACCATCATTACAAGCAATCTCAAAATGCAAAATTGTAACAAAATGTGCTCTTGCGGTCTAACGCCTGGCATCACTGGTTGGCACCAACAGAAGAGCTTATTTGTAAGAGCTTAAGTTTCAAGATTTTTTGGAGATGAATATACCTAGCTGCACAAACTCATGTAGCTGGTGTTTGAGAGACTTATCTAGTTATTTGATTCAAATTAGACAAAAAAAAATTGAGCACATTAATCTATTTTAGACTACAAAATCTATTGTAGGGAGTCGTGGAGCATGAGCTCCCTTGGACAAGCCCTAAGTGTGCCAATGATGTGACGAGGAAGGTTGAGTTAGGAGAAATATTTCACAAATTGACCATGTCCTTTTAACTTTGTTTGATGTAAGCAACAGATTTTTAGAATTTGATTTACTAATATAGAGGAAATTGCATTAACAAAGTCTTACAAAAGTGCATCATCTCTCAAATATTGTTAGTTTGTTGGTGAGCTAGCATCATGAGTTGATGAAATAGCTTAATGGTGAGGGGAGATAAGCACCGTGGTGAGATGATCAAGAAACTGATCAACTATAACTAGCTACTATTATAATTTTGAGGATATGATAGACTGTATGAAACTTGTTAACAATATTCAATTATCGGGTTTGTTCTAGATTTGATAAACTTGGAATACTTTATGTGAAAAAATATGGTCAAATTGTGGTAGATATATTGTGTGCATCTCGTGTCGGCACACTTATATGGTGAGGGGCGGACCCCCTTGTCTTTGGCAATTGATGCCGAGATATCTAGAAGCTGGTACTTTTAGTATGTTATTATGCATCCAATAGTTTGACAGATCACATTAACCATTATGATTCCAATGATTGAGATATATTTTTTATAGCAAAAAGGTAATGCAAAAGATTGGATTTAAATGATTTATTAACTAATGGTCAATTTATACTAAGATTTGTTTGATCACTAATAAATGCCAAGAATATTTACAATATTTTATATTGGTAGGATAAGCTTAGCTGGATACAAAAAGGGATGTTAATCAATACTTGCTTAAAATGGTAATGTGATAGTTAAAGGATCCCATTAAATAGATGCCTTTTTCTTTAAAAATCAATAAATATTTGACTAATAATTGGCTAACAGATGTACACAGCTATTTCAATTAATAAGAATCCAGTAGTTTACCCACAATTTTATTTACAAGCTTTCTAATGGTCACAGACAAGTGGGCCTATTTTTTCCGTGCAAAAGAATGACCTAGTGTTCAGTGACTTGAGGTAAGAATTCTACATGAAATGTGTTCACATTTTGAAATCTCATGAGATTTGATTCCCTATGTATCTAAATTTCTTCTATATAAAGGCAAGGGGTGCGCATCTTCATCCTCACCAAAACACAAT
Source organism: Setaria viridis (assembly GCF_005286985.2). Taxonomy (NCBI): domain Eukaryota; kingdom Viridiplantae; phylum Streptophyta; class Magnoliopsida; order Poales; family Poaceae; genus Setaria; species Setaria viridis. Next base: position 28,513,426 of record NC_048267.2, on the reverse strand, counting down.
TGCTCTAGCAAGAAATACATTCCTTAGCCTACTCATATATTCATTGTAGTAGCTTTCATTTCTCCATTTCAGGATGCCAAGGAGAAGTAGGAGGTCAGGAGTGAGATTCATTGAGGATGATAGAGACCGTAGTCTCACATTCTTCAAGCGACGATACGGGATTTTCAAGGCCGCTTCTGACCTCTCCACCCTTACGGGAACGAGGGTTGCTGTGGTGCTAGAGTCCATAAATGAGAGGTTTTCCTCTTTCGGCACCCCAGATGCTAGCCCAATTGTTGATGCTTTCCTTTCAGGGGATATGCCAACTGAGTTCGACACCAGTGAAGAACAGAAGGTTAAAATCACCAACTTACAAAATGAAATGTTCCAGCTGGAGAAAGACAAGGCTATGGAGGACAAGAGGAAGAAGGAGAACATCGCATGGACCAAGGAGATCCAGGAGACCTCAAGGATGACCAAGTATGTTTATGGTAAGGAAGATGATCTTGATGCCACTGAGCTATATGAGATGTATCGTGAGCTCTCACGGATCAAGCAAGAGACTGATGAACGCTTGACAACCTTGCTACATGATAACAATGTAGAAGCCGATGGTCGGCTAAGAGATTCATCACTATTGCAACCTAGTTGGTGGCGCTCAATGCATCCACAAGTTACACCACCAACGTATTCTCCATGGGCACCTTTGCAAGCATCCTTCCAGCACCAAGGATCATCCTCATCCCATCAAGTGCTAGCAAGGTTAGGCTCCTCATGTTCATATTCTGTGATGTTTCCATCACAACAGGTACAACCAAAACTGCAACATCGTCCTTTAGTGCCATTGGCTCCTTCCATTGTTCGACTCCAAGCACCAACGTCTAAGGAAGCCTACCCTTTCAAATATAATATTCGTGGCCTAGACATCAGTGGTAAAAAATCATACCCACTCTCATTCTCTCCTATATCACCTTCACCACCATCCCAACCACCATCACTGCAAACTCCACCATCAAATGATTCATCACCTCTATCACTGTCACCGCAGTTTTCATCCCCAATGGATCTAGTGCCCCAACAACTTCCTTCCAATGCACAGAATTATAACTCTCTGCATCCACCTCAAAACTATGCAAATGCTAGCTCAACCTATGAACTAGATTTTGAGTTGGGAAACACCAGCGGTAATGGAGGCCAAACCGGTGGTGCTCACATCAAGGGGTTTGATTTATCTACTCCGCAACAAGGTGATGGCTGTCTTAGAGTTACGCCTGAGGCTTCTTCTGCTGGAGGAATCTCTAATGGCGATGATGCAGGAAGTAATCTTGGTGACTTGAACTTCCCTTGGTACTAGGTGATACAAGAATTGTTGCAATGGTTATGTCATTTGTGATAAGTTAAATTTGCTAGATAGCTAGCTTGTCATTTGGCAAATGAATGAGGATTAGGTCGTCCAGTCAAACCTCGTAGGGACTTATGCATGTATGGGTGCATTGAGGACCTAACTCTTGAAGTTTGTTTCTTGAGTTCAATCCTTACATCCCTGCAATGCCTTTGAAATCTTCAATGTTATTGAATAAATGGTTTGTTTTGCTTGAGAATGGATGCTTTCATGGATTTGCATATGTAAGTGGATATTTGAGGTTGCGTACATTTTAACTAATGTATATATTTTTCAAGAAAATTAGTTGAAGAGTTTTAGTGAATAAAAGAATACAATATATTTCTTTTCTCATGGTTAAAAATGCATAACGAACATCAAGAAATCAAAATAAGTATGGATGGCGTGGGATCTTCAAAAATCAAAATAAGTATGGATGGTTTAGGGTCTTCAAATAGGCTTTTCTATTTAGTCAAATCTCCAACAATGGTTGCAATTTTTTCTACAAATATATAAAACATAGCCATTTTTGGACTAGAAAACACCTATATGTATTTTTAATCTATGAATCTCCTACGTGCGAGCCTTTTGCGGCCCTTAGATTTCAAAACTTGGTATTTGAAGGAATGTAGAAAGGTTCTCTTGGTGGACTTTACAGGTTTCCTTGTCAAAACAAACCTTGTTTCACAATTTTCACGATGCAACCAAACCCACCATATAATATTGTTTTCCATTGGGAAACAAAAATAGTATCTCAGTAATCTATTGGCCACATGATTCCGGTGGCAATTGGTGTTGACAAAGCCATATGGCGAAACCATTCGAGCTCCACAATTTCTTTTTGACAAAGATGCAACCAAAGAATATGTGTTGTGTAGTCTCTTCTTCATTACAAAAAAAATGCATGTGTACTAAGTGCTACCACTTCCTTTGAATCAAATCATCTTTAATAAAAAATGCACTATGAACAATCAACCACATGAAAATCTTTATCTTCACGTAAATTTTTGCTTTACCTTGTTTTGTCTACAAAATAATGGGCACACTACTAAGATCATCTCCAGCGTATTACTTATACCCTATACGCAAAACTATTTCTCTCCCCCTCACCAATACTGTTTTATTTTTGCATTTTTGGTGATGACTACTACAGCAGACTATCAAAAATTCCATCTCCAACATCTCCCCTAGCTGTGGGTCCCACATGTCGGTGGGTTTAATCCCTCCTCTATCTCTCTGTTATCCTCTCCCTTCTCCCCTTCACTCCAGCACGCCTCCACCTCTTCATCTTACGGCGGCAGTACGGGCAAACCATGGCAATGGCAACGGGCTAATGGCCGGGCACGGGTGGGCACAACGGGGCGGGGGTGGAGAGTGCGGATCGCGATAGGGGCAACATCGGTGGCACACGTGGGTCACAAGCAGGGGCCACAGCGGCGGCCTAGGCTAGTCGCGGTACGGGCGAGGAGGCGATGCATGTGGGTCGGCGCGGGTGCCACGGTGGCGCATGATGCATTGTAGTGGTGCGGGTGGGCCATGGTGGTAGTGATGGCAAGCTGTCCCGCTGGAGATGACCGCATCGGTGGCCAAAGCGAGGTCGTTGCAACAACGCGTGAAAAATAACTATCGATTGGGGGATGTGTTGCATTCACCTATTTTAGGTGAGAGAAGTTGAGTTTATGGTAATCTTAAAAAAAATTGGTATTGGTGATTGGATTGGTAGTCTACTGGAGCTCATCCATTACCAAAATGATAGATTTTTGGTATTGTGAAGAAATATGAGTAATATGTTGGAGATGCTCCAATTCCACCTACTCACATATGACTTTGTAAAAAACACAAAGCTAGGTCCACATGGCGCTTCCAGTTCACGTAGGGGTGTCGTGATCAAGTTGGAATGGACAGGACAGTCATATGTGTAGCATTTTCCAAAAAAAAAGGGAAATACTTGACAGCACTTTCATTAAATTAAAGATTAAAATTGATCATATAAAATTTAGTTGGGAGTCGAAGGTTGTCGAAAGTCACTAGGATTGTGCCATAATTAAGTACGTTAATAATGAGTTTTTTGCTTGTAAATGCTAACGAGCAAGTGAAGATAGTTTAGTTCAAAGGGAAAAAAGATCTATTATCCACAGGTTGATTAACTACTACATATTATTATGCTATAAACCATTCCAAGATGAGCCATGGGACAATATGATAATGTAACAGCAAACAAAGATTGTATACATCAAAGATATAAAAGGTCAGAACTATTTGTTTTCTAAAAAAATTCAGAACAATTTATCTTGAAAAAATTATACAAAATATACATACTTATATTTCAAATGGAGATAGAATTAGACCAAATGTAGAATGTGAAGACGCGGGGATTGAGTATCCTCAAACCTAATTGGTTTAAGATGACAAATTAAGATTGGAATTAACTACATCCAAAAAAAGGTTGGAGTTAACCTAATGTCTCCATTCTCGTGTTTGAGTTATGAGAGTTCATTTCTCCCTCAAACTGGACGCGTAAAACATTGGTTTTCTAAAAGACAAAACCAAGGCTCTTCATATGGTCTGTGCATGCCTTGCAATGCAAACTGGAAGGGCATTGCTATTGGTTCAAGCACAGTAAGGTTTGCGTTTGCGATACTTCATTTCCTTTCCTTCCTAGATAGCATGGTAAAACTTTGATTTTGTTGTCCCAGCATCATAATAATAATTTATATAAGGCTTCATTTGGATGTTGGTATTGAGGTGAAGGAATTGTATTGGGGTAGGAATACCAAATCTGAGTGGAAATGGAAATGGCGTGCAATGCCAATGTTGTTGTTTGGATGTGTATGTAATTGGTAGTTAGAATCTAAGGGTAGCAGCCAATTCCAATTCTTGTTTGGATGTACAAACTATTGAATTTTATGTTTTGAAGAGTCTAGACAGTACACAATATTTTACATGTATGAGAATGTACTCTCCATAAATTGTGGATATATTGGAAGTATTATGTATCACTTTATTTGGATATATACAAAACTTTATTAAAAATGATCAATAGCTAGAGAGGTATGAAAAAGTCACAAAAAAAATGAAAGCACATGAACATAGCAGCCATTATATAGCAAATAATATGAGATCAGTAGCTTCGAAGTACCCATAGAAGATTACAACATACTAAATAGGTCGACAATCACACAAGACATGTTTTTGCCTATCATAACAGAAGCTCCTAATTAGGATAACATGTTCTTAAGCATTACATGGCAACAAGTTGACATGAAGTCCCTCAATTGCCATCCTTCTTGTTCAACATCAAGAGCCATTCCTTCCTCGTGGCCATAGGAAGATCCATAAGCGCTTGGAATAAATGCTCATTAAGGATTAGCTTCCCATAAGATTTCAGCATGTCACACCTAGCAAAATCTTGTATCATTTGAAGTGCAGCAAAGATTTCAACAGCAGGGGTGACATGGGGCAGCGGTAATGGCTCAGTTGACTTCAAAGCATCTTTGAATGAGGTCTTCATATCTCCAAGCATGCATAGAATTACATCACCAGTTCGCTGCCTCTTTTGGGGCAACTTCGGGGATACATCATCAGCTTGTTCAAGTGAATCTTGAGCACTTTCAGCACCAGTCTTGGCTCCTTCCCCATTGGCATGATCAGATGAGTAAATAGTGCTAAGTGCATCCCAATTCTTCACTACTTTGTTCTTGTAACAAGCTGATGCCTTGTTACTCTGCATAACATGCACATGTTACTACAAAAGTGAGACAGAAGTGTGACAGAAAACAAAAAAAAACATAGCATTTTTCATAAATTTTGTGTAAGGACAACATGATGCTTATAGACCAAATTCAAGTTCTATGAAAAGGACAAACCAGAAAGTATCTAAAGACCTACATCTTTAACAAGTATTAGAACTACAACAAACCAGAAAATAAAATCAGATGAGAAAATATCCTTACCTCCACATATCTATTCCACACATCTTCACTATCAATTGACAGCTTATTATTCTCCCAATCCCAACCAAATCCACTCTGAGAAAGTATCTTGCTAATGATCTCATAATGCTTGTCAAAAGTCTTGCACCTTGCTATTATATTGTCCTTTGTGATCTCCACATTGCACCTCTCACGTACATTCTTTATAGCAGCATTGTAGACATGTGGCTTCCATCCATTTTAGGCATGATCACCATTGTTGTGATGCTCAACAAGGACAACCAACAATGCATTGTCCATCTCATCTGTCCAAGTGAGGTAAATCCTTTTTGCTTTTGCTGCAGCCATGGTTCTATCCACAAAATACCACATAAGTTAGAGTAAGGTAATATCATAGAGTACCACAGATGATGCATGTACAAAAGGCACAACCAACTAGATGTTCACAACAAAAGATAGCTATTCTTTCACACAAAACATGACCCACACGGCCTACTCCATCTCGGCATCACCATGCCGCACAAGGTACTCAGCAAACATGTCATTAGCTAGCTGCTCCCTAAAGGTGATCCATTCATTAGTGACTTGAACATTTCTAATTAAGTTAGCATCATCTACAGGCTTATTTGGCATAGTTGCTACTTCAGCGTCCACTACTTCCAATAATAAATCATCCATCACATGTTGTCTATCCCTTGCAAAGTTGTGTAACACACAGGAAGCATTAATAATTCGAATCTACAATAATGTTATTTAGTAGTCAGAAATTGCCATTCAAATTTTTGTTATGTCAAAGAAACTATCTATGCACTGCTGAAATTTACAATTGTTACCTGATCTTTTATGTCAAAGAAACTTTGTGTGCGTAGAATAGTCCATTTTTTCTTCCATCAACCAAAAGTTCTCTCTACAACATTTCTAGCACGAGAATGATGCAAGTTATACAACTCTTCGGGAGTTTTTGGCTGTTGTTGACTTGAAACCCACTCTTTCAAATGGTACCGAGTGGATCTGAATGGAGCAAGAAATTCAGGTCCATTGATATAACCATCATCAACTAAATAATACTTCCCTATTGTGAAGCAACTGAGTTAGCTACCAATCAAATGAAAGAAAAAAATGCCAAGACAAAGAGTCGTACCCTTAGGTACAACAAATCCATCTTGGCAACACATTGCATCACGTAGAACTCTTCAGAGGCTGAACCTTCCCAGCCAGGTAGCACATACAAGAACTTTATATTCCAATCAACCACACCTAACATGTTAGTAGTGATTTGTTGCTTTCTGTTCCTGCACCTCCCTTAGTCAACCACAGGAACAGACACATCAACATGACACATCAAGTGCTCCAAGTGCATTACCAAACTACTTCCAAGTGTAATCATCAGGTGGTTGAATAGAAGGTTCAGGAAGTTTAATGAACTCCTCACTTAGAGATAGAATGGCTGTCAGCACATCAGAAAAGTGTCTACTGATGGTCTCTAAAGAACGCTTGTAATCACCACGCAACAACCTCATTTTTAGACCATGCCCAACTACTAGCAAGAACATAGCAACCTTTTCTTCCACACTCACATATACATTGTCATGGAGACCATACCTCTCACGCAACATGGTGCATAGATCATGGAAGTTCCTTTTAGTCAAACGCAACTTATCATAGCATGTAAATTCAGATCCATCATACATTTCTTTGAGCAAATCTTTCCTAATATTGTGCTTGCGCTCATCATCACTAAAGCACCCTAAGTTCCTTGGTCCCCTCTGTGAACTAAGATATGCTACCCCAAGAACAACTGACTCAAAGTAAAGTTCTGTCAACATAATTCGCCTCCTCTTTCTTCTTTTATTTTCTTCAGTTATATAAGAAACCAATTCAAGATCTGACATTGTATAGCTACAATGCACATGCATCACTTGTAAGAAATAAAATTCTAAACATAACAACACAACAACATGCGGCTTGCAAAAAAAAATTATTCATAAACTTCATGGCGTACAACAATAACACAGCAACTAAGAATCGCATACCTTCAATTCATCAATTGACCTGAAGAGGCACTAACGCTTGGAGAGCAATCTAAAAAATTAATGTAATACATCATTAGGGTTTCTCTGTGTACTACAGTGGAGTGCCATAGATGAGAGAGGGGGCTTAGGGATGCATCATGGGTTGTCAGGGAGCAGACGGGAGGGAGTGGACGACCAGGAGGGAACGGAGCGGAGCAGATGGAAGGGAGCGGACGGTCGGGAGGGAACGGAGTGGAGAGGATGGCCGGGAGGGAGCGGAGTGCGCGGAGGGCGACAACGTGGTCGCCCGCGCCGGTGAGGGACCTGATGGTGGTGGCTGTGGGCGGGTGGGGTGGATGCGGTGGGGGAGGCGGGAAGGTGATGGAGAGAAGGTACCTGCGGCGGCGGCGGCGGCATCCCGGGGTCGGCTCCCGCTCGTTCCCCTCAGTGGGAGCATTTTGTTTTTCGCAGAGATGAAGAGGTACACGCGGGGGAAGGGAAAAGGCGTCGATTCAAGTGAATACTGAGCTAGAGCGCTCGGAATCGTGGGCGGGCTTGCGCAAGACTGGCGGGATATTTTCTGGTATTCGCGCTCGATTCCGTTCCCTAATATCAAAGCCATCCAAACACCGGGTATTTGCCGGTACCTAATACTAAATCCAGATTCCAGGGCTAAGAGCAACTCCAAGAGACTGCTAATCTTACCCCCAATACCTTTTTTAGGAAAAAAGAGAGAAAAAATGAACTCCAACAATCCACCTAAACCTTCCCCAATTTTTTAGCGACGCTAAAAAACAGCCTGCCACCGTGTATATTTTAGCGTTGGCGTTCCTCCCCCAATCCTGATTCCCGCACGCCCGCGCGTCCCTTCCGATGGGCCCAATATGATGACGTGGCCTGTGTTTGAAATATTGGAGGCTATTTATTAGCGATCTGCTGTGGACTGATATGTTTTTGGGGAAATTTTTTTTAGGAGAATCCCCAATACATAGTTTTGGGAAAGAATTTTTTAGGATACTCTTGGAGTTGCTCTAAATACCAACATTCAAACTGGGCCTAAGGGAAGGATTATATACAACAACTGATAAGGGAAATATTTAAAATATCTGCACCAGTCAGGAATCGAAATCCGGATCTGTACCGTGGCAGGGTACTATTCTACCACTAGATGCTGGTGCGTCTCATCCTATTTTTCTCAATGTCTTTAATGTAGTTGTCTCAATCATCTTGTGGGTTTCATTTGTTCGCCTGCGACGTGTCTCAAGTTCGCAGATGATTTTTCAGCCCAATTCTAAAAAAAAGAATTATGTGGATTGAGATTGGGAAGGTTCGAAATGTGGGAAAACGTCTAGATCAGCCCCTACCTATTGTTGTTGGTAGGAAATTCGCTAAAACATGCAATTCAACATAAAATTTTCCCGAAGACATCTTGCATAGAACAATAGATCCATATATACCCTCACTCCCTAATTCAAGTTTTGTATAATATCAAATCACTTACTACATCTCTTCATAATCTGTGCATCATATGATGCACGGCATGCTGATACGTCCAACAACTAGTACTTGTAGTATAAACAATACGGATAATTTTGCCTGTTGGAAAACTCTAACGGCATGCAAGTGATCAAATTGTATATAATAATAAAATGAAGAAATGAAAGGCCGTTTGTTTGTGAAGGTTTATTTCGAGTTCAACTTCACCTATTCACATAAACCAAGATACTTTAGCGTGAATCTGTTTTGCAAATTGAGACAAAAATGACCTAAAGCTGACTGAGCTATTTTTTTTACTTTACTAGCTTTAATTTTAGCGGTGAAGCTGTTTTCAAAGAAATCCTTCCGAATGGCCATTTAATTCAAGCTTCTTAGCCAATTCTTTTTTAATGTTGACCATCAGTAGCTAAACAGTTTGTAACTCTGTATAACCGTTTCCACTTGAAATAATATTTTACATAAATTGCTGGTCAAAGAACTATAATGTTTTTCCTAATTGTGGACTTTATTAATCTTTTTAAAGTGAACTTTATTAAAAATTAGGGGCAGTAGCAAGCAGTACAATGTATGACTCAATGGGCCGGACATGCGGCAAATCCTAACTTTGTTGTTAAATACTTCCAAGGCCCAATGGAATTACCATGAGATTCTGGGCCTAATATAACGGGCTTCCTTTGTCGGTCTAGTCTGAGACCGCCGTGGCCCAGTACAACGCCCATGTGTATTTTTAGCATACGATGCGCCATTTAGATTCCCCAATCAAGAAATCCTGCCAGGTCGATAAAAACTCGCTGATCCCTCCTCTCTTCCCCACCTCCCCTTCTCGTCCCGACCCCGGCCGCCGCTACATCTCCAAACCCTAGCTAGGGTTTTGGCCAGCCATCCTCTTCTCTCCCTGTCGGCCGTCGCCCCCATGGATCCCTACTCCAAGAAGCGCAAGCCCGACGAGAACGGCGCCGCCACCGCCTCCCCCGCCGGCGGGGCCGCCGCGCTGGGCCTCACCCGCGACGACGTCCTCCGCCTCCTCGAGCCGCTCTCCCGGGACCAGCTCGCCGACATCGCGGCTGCCGCCGCGCTCGTCTCGGCGCACGCGCTCGACGCCGTGCGCGCCGCCGCCGACCGGGACCCGGCCCTCCGCAAGCTCTTCGTGCGGGGGCTCGGATGGGAGACCACCTCCGACTCGCTCCGCTCCATATTCTCCGCCTACGGCGACCTCGAGGAGGCCGTGGTCATCACCGACAAGAATACGGGGCGGTCCAAGGGCTACGGCTTCGTCACCTTCCGCCACGCCGACTCTGCCGTCCTCGCGCTTAAGGAGCCCTCCAAGAAGATCGACGGCCGCATGACCGTCACGCAGCTCGCTGCCGCTGGTGCGGCCGGCGGGCCGTCTGGTGGGGCCGCGGGCAGCGGTGGTGCTCCCGTGGCGGATGTCTCCCTCCGAAAGATCTTTGTTGGCAACGTCCCTGCCGACATGTCGTCTGAGCGCCTCCTTGCGCACTTTGCCTCGTATGGTGAGATCGAGGAGGGGCCGCTGGGTTTTGACAAGCAGACTGGCAAGTTCCGTGGCTTTGCCCTCTTTGTGTACAAGACGCCTGAGGGTGCTCAGGCCTCGTTAGTGGACTCGGTGAAGGTAATTGACGGCCACCAGCTTGTATGCAAGCTCGCGATAGAGGGGAAGAAGGGCAAGCAGGGGCAATCACAGCAATCCGGGCCTGGCAACCAGCAACAGCAGCAGCAGATGTTGCAGGGTGGTCCACAGGACATGCAGGGAGGGCTTGGGCTTGGGCCTGGCCCACAGATGGGAGCACAGTATGGTGGCCCCGGGAGTGGACTGTCATCGTTTGGGGCATTTGGTGGTGTTGGCGGTGGGTTTGGGGGTCCAAACCCTTATGGAAACATGCCATCTTCTATGGGTGGAGGAGGCGCAGGTGGTTTAGGCTCTATGGGAGGCCAGGTGCCTACCGGTTTGGGTGGTGCTGGGCCTGGCGCATTTGGGCCTGGTGGATTGGGTGGTGGCTCGTTTGGTGGATCGTCTCAGTTTGGTGCTGGTGGGATGGGGGCTTATGGCGGCCTTGGAATGGGTGGAGGTTCCATGTACCGCATGCAACAGGGAGGAGGTGGGCTGCCTGCAGGTGCCTTTGGTGAAGGAGGGAACTACCCCCTTCCAGGGTCTGGTTTCCGTGGCCAGGACCCTCAAGGTGGGATGTCACCTGGGCCAGGTGGCAGGGCTCCTCCTATGTATCCCAATGTGCCGCCTTACTTCTAAGGTATATACTTTACACCCTTAGTGTACAGATTTTTAGTTTTATAACTTACTACTGTTGTAGTATGCCTTTTGAAACCTGGAAGCATAGTAAAATGTGCATTGATTGGTAGATTGTTTGCTTTAGCTTCCTGTGGATGAAATTAACTGTGTGTTTGCAAATTACACTGGTGAAATGATTTTTTTTTTCTTTTATTGAATGTGGCGGTGATTGAGAGGTTGGATTCTTTTGATTTGACTGTTGTGTTTGCATGGATCCTAGAGTTTCATGGATGTTAACTGTGATATGTTAACATAGTAGTCCTTAATTTCCATACCATTGTTGACAACTGTTTTTGTCCTGTGTTTTCCTGTTTCAAAACTTTCCTTTGGGTGTATGAGTTATCCTTTGAGTTTGCCTTGGTAGCATGGATCACTTTGCTTGTTATCTCTCTGGTTATTTTTGTGACAATCCTTTGTACCCATTACTTTCTTTTACATGTGCTTACTTATGTATTGTTGGATTCTATTTGTTGTCTTGGTGATTGTATTGGGATTGTCAAGCTTTGTTAATCCTGATCCGCTTTATCATGATGACTGATGATGTGAATCTGCTTAAGCTATTATCTTGATCTTAAATTGCCAGTTACTACTTGATTGTAGTGCTTCAAGGCTGCTCAGCTTTCTTTTGGACTAAACTTTTTGTATTACTTTCTTGGTTAACTAATTACTGATGCGGTTGACATCTGAGATTGAGATTACCCTATGGCATACATTTCTTGAATTCTTGGTTCATTTTTTCCTTAAAAGCTTAAGTGTATTTCAACTGCTTTCTCAGCTGATAACTAAATCCCTTCATGCTCAGATCTAGTTGGTCCTTTTTTTAAACATCTTTTTTAGTTCGTGTTTACTCATCCTTATTGTGGAGTCTTCTTTATTACTGATGATGCATGCTAGTGTCTTAACAGCCTTTTCTGTGTTCATGTCACTGATACACTTCACAAGTTCCCTTCTATTTGGTATGTCGGCATTAGCATACACGTTTTTTTGAATCCTTTTCCAAAACTGTATCATTTCCTATCAAGTTTTGCATGCAGTGCTTGGGATGCTGGCCTCAAATAATGCCTTCTGTTCCCTCATTCCGTACTTGCATACAATTACCAGTTGACTATATATAATGACCACATTGTGTATTGCTGGATATGTTTGCTGGCTGCTTGATCAAAGTATTTCCGTGGTGTTATGGATGACGAGTTTATAAGCTGTTTGTGAAGTTGCCTATTTATTTCTTTATTAACATTGTATTTATATATATCATAACTATGTGATGTAACTTATACAAATCTATCTTTGTACATTGTTTTTTTTGGGTCACATAAGCTGGTATCCAGAGTGCTTCCCTTCTTTCTTGATAATATATGAATTCTTTTGAGCTTTTCTTTTGTTTTCTTTGTCTCATCAGAAGTATGGTTTCCATTGATCTAATCTACTAGCCTTGATTAATAATATTTTTTCCAGTTTCTCACTGAACCTATATTTATGTGATATATTTGCACTTAAAAGCTCTGCAACATCTGTGTGCAGTAATCAAAACTGGTATACTTGATTGTGCATAGTACATTTTGCTATACTTGATAGATCCTGCCTTATTAAATAAGTATGTTTAGAATCCCAATAACATATTTAGCATCGTATTTCTATTTTTTAATGCTTTATTGTGTATGTTTTATATTTATATATGCACTCAGCTGAATTATTGATTGAATTCTAGTGAATGTGTGACTCAGGTGTGTGACAACTGTTGGGAGCATATGATTTGCAATGGTTGTGCTGAATTCACATGGATGTCTTGCATATTCTGGCTAGTGGCTACTTCTGATCTGGATTCTGGAATGAGTTTGCACTGCCAATTTTCGATGTTGGATAAATGAAGCTAGTTTAGTGTTTCTTGATAATGCTTCACATGTATTTCCTTATGACTGCTTTGCAGTTTTCAATTTACATAGATAAGTGAAGTTGCGTTTAACTCTATGGTGTGTTGTTAATTGTCGTATTATCGTATGAGATTCCTTTATTATCATTAGCCGGTGATCTGTTCAATCTTGGCTTTTAATTAGTGGAGATGTGCTTGGGGAGTTGCTGGCAGTTTGTATGTATGATCTATGATTGTAATTAGCTTTCCTTTTCCTTTAAAATTTAGTTTATTTGCAGACTAGATTTGTTTCTTGAAGCTTGGATAGTGGCTAATTACTACTTGGTAAGTTGGTATTGTCAACATCTTCTTTCCATTTGGCTTATGTACCCCCCCTTTTAACTATTTAGCTGTGTTAACCTTGGTAACCAGCTAGCAGCTTGTTAACTAGGTGATACCTAAGACTACTAACTGGCATATTAGCTGGGTTATCTCTTGGCTAATTTTTAGCAGCTAATAGTTAGCTCTAAAGGATCCAAATAGGGTCTTAGTCAAATTGCTACTGTAGCTAGGAAAGTTAACTGTCTTCAAGTTGCATTCTCTGTTATAAGTTCAGAAATTTGCTGCTACAATATGTTTGATGCTAGCTTTATACCTAGCTGAAATGCATCCACAAACAGCATTTTCTGGCATGAAAGCAGCTCTTGATGGTCTTATGTAAGCTGCAATCTCCATTTTGTTGTGGAGGGCTTACACTGCTGTTTGCTGCCCTTGTTATGTCCATGCATTTTATTGACCTGTAGAGGTGCTGAACTAGTATGTATTCCAATGTCAGATTGTAAATATTGGTGCTGACTTTTTTAGCAAGAAATACATTTGATGATGACATGTCTGCCACGGTACTTGTTATCTGCACTTGGGTTAGTTACTTGTTTGATTGCTTAGCCAATTGGATTTTTGCTTGGTTGGAATTAAGCTTATATGCTATTCTAGTGGTATATGATCAATCTTGAATGTAAAAGTGCCACCTTTGTGGTAATGTCTGTATATCGTGATTTTTCGTTCTTTGCCATCTGCTTTACTATCACTCCAAGCAAGGTGAAGCTGCCCACCAAAAAAAGTATTTCACGTCACCCTAGCAAGTGTACATTAGAGGGAGGTCTCATCAAAGAGTCAAGCAAAAGCACATTCCAGGTATCTGGTAGCCCTGGTAGGCACCAATGGCTGCAGTCAGCATATGTGAGTGGTTGTCGCTGCTGCTCCGTGGTCAATGGTTTCCCTTCCCTGGTGATTGTGTATACCGATGGGTGTGCGTCGATCCGGAGTTCTGAGAGGTGGGTGATATTCAGATATGTGACTGGTGTTCTCATGCTTTTGATGTTCCTCTCGACAATGGTTACCAGGCTTTTTGGAAACCCTGGAGCGACTGTTCCAGCAGAGATAGGGAACGTCTGGTTGTAGCACCAGTTTACACTGCACGGTAGAATGGATGTATTTAGTGACTTCATGTAGTTTCTGTAGTGTTTCTATTGTTGCTGGAAATATGTGTAGCACCTCTTGTGTTCAGGGGAGACGCTCCGGAAGAATACTCTTGTTCTGCTGGGGTCTATGCTGTGGTCGACCCATTTAGCCCAGGCCCTCAGCGCTATGTTGAAGGCTTCCTCTCCTTCCATCTCGACCATCTTCCCGTTCCTCTCGAGATGGTCCCACCTGCATCCAGATGTTTGGGGTAAGTTGCTGGGAAACATAAGAGCGGACGTGGTTAGAGATGGCGTGGACTTACGCCCTGAGCTTGCCGGTGTGAGTCCACCAGTGCCCAGTGTTGAAGACGAGAACATCTGCACCCAGCGTCCTCTGCAGCATGGCCGGCAGCTGGTCCAGCTTGAGCGCCCTGGTCCGGTTGATCTTTGTTTCGAGCTTGACGAGGAAAGGACTCCAGAAGAACTCCACGGAGCAATTGTAGTCCTGTTTTTGTAGAATTTGGGTGATGTAAGAACAGTGTCAACGGTAATTGTAGATGCATATTCGGATCTTAGCTATATTCGTTTTGAACAGTGTCAGTCGCTAAAGCAATGTTTTCTTGTCACGAGATTTCTTATATAAGCAACAATGTGAAACAACATTTTCACCTATCTAAATACAAAATATAAAAAATAATTTGTAAATAAATTTTAGAATAGGAAAAGGAAGGGGTAATTATACTGTGAATTAATTCAGGGTGCTGCCCGTGTTCCAACTCCGAGGTTGACTTTGGCTAGTACTAGGTTGTAGCCTTGTAGGTGTAGGCAGAGTAGGGTCATGTTTAGTTCACCTCCAAATTTCAGCCCTTGTTTACTTCCCAAGTTGTGAGGTGCTAAATTGGCATTTTGGCATAAATGCGACACTGTAGCGTTTCGTTTGTATTTGTGAATTATTGTCTAAATATTGACTAATTAGGCTCAAAAGATTCGTCTCGCAAAGTACAGCAAAACTGTGCAATTAGTTTTTGATTTCGTCTACATTTAGTACACCATGCATGTACCGCAAGTTTGATGTGATGTGGAATCTTCTTTTTGCATAGTGTCAAAGTTGAGCCAACTTTGACACTATGCAAAAAAAAGATTCCCCATCACATCAAACTTGTGGAGTAGGCATGTAGTACTGAATATGGACGAAATCAAAAACTAATTGCACAGTTTTGTTGTACTTTGCGAGACGAATCTTTTGAGCCTAATTAGTCAATATTTGGACAATAATTCACAAATACAAATAAAACGCTATAATTGCGCTACAGTAATTTTGGTTGTCCAAAGTTGAGCAACTAAAGGTCTAGGTTGGTCAACATTAACTAAACGACATGGCAGTTCCAAAATCACCGCAATTTCCGCACCCCAATGCCCGCCACCCGCCATGAACTAATCGTGAGTACACGATGTCAAAGAGGAGCTAGCGGATGACGCCACGTACCATGGCGCGGAAGATCCTGTACTCGGAGCCGGCGTCGTCGACGATGCGCGTCCTGGACCGGTCCGGCACCGCCGCGTAGAGGATGCAGGCGAGCGACTCCCACATGTTCCGGTTCAGCGAGTCGCCCACGAACACCAGCCGCTTGTCCCGGCACAGCTCCAGCGCCTCCGCGCCGCGCAGCCTGCTCCGATCGGAAAACACACGAGGAAGATCGACGAGACCGGTGAGGTGTCAGAGTCGTCGTCGTCATGGCGCGCGCCACGTCCAAATTAACAAATGCTTAGCGCACTGACCTCGTGCGGCCGCCGCAGCCCCTGGGCCGCCACCGCCACTGCTCGTAGCCGGAGTCCGGCCGGCCGTTCCGGCGGCACGCCACCTGGTCGCTCAGGAACGGGCACTCCGCTGCGTCGTAGAGCGGGTACCCCACCGGCTCCTCCACCCACTCCCCTTCGAACACGTCGCACTCGCTGTCGTCGCCGCCGGCGCCGTCGTCCTCCCCTTCCTCCTCCGCCGGCGCTGGGGCCGGTGCGGGCGGCCCGGCATCCTCCTTGTCCTCCTGGCCCCAGTCAAGGCCTCCTGGTGAGCTCGCGCCTGGCGCCGGTGCAACCGCGGCGTCGGGCGAGCCACGGGCAGGCGGTGCCGAGGCCGCCTTCTGCAGCCTGGAGAAGCGGTCCCACGCCGCCACCGCGCGCGGCTGGAACGGGCGGTAGCCGGCGGCGACGAGCAGGAGACCGGCGGAGAGGAGGAAGAGGCAGGCGAGGGTGCACAGGGAGGTGGCGAGGGCCCATCTGCGGGACGAGGACGCGGAGAGGGCAGCAGCTGGCTTCACGGAGTGATCCATTGCTAGCAGAGCTAGCTAGGTGTGGTGAGGCGAGCGAGTGGAGCTCTAGTCTTGGGCAGGTGCAGGTGCAGGTTGGTTACATATAGCGAGAGTGCGAGACGGATCGCGGACAGGCGGGAGGGGAGGGAAGGCGAGCGAGGCGTGGCGTGGCGCCGTGGTGGGTTTTGGTTGGGCGTCCTCGGCGTTGCTGGTGAGGAGGGGTTGGGGTTTTGGTTGGTTTGGGACCCATACGCCGCTGCTCTTATGCGCGTGCATAGACACACTCTCCGTGACCTTTTGTGTGCTCACGTGACTGGATGATAGGAGGTGCTTACTACTACCTGTTGTTTGTTACCGCATTGCTAATAATCAATCAGTAGTGGTAGCGCTTGACGTGGCACGTAGATATTCTAGTCCCCCTACTCACGTGGCCTAGTCGTTTTTCGAAATCAGAAAGGCGCCTTTTAACCCACGATCTGAAATTCTGAATGGGCACAAATGTTGTTGCTTCTTGTCTCCGGCACACAGGAGTACAATACGCAGCTCCAGAGCCTTTTGCAGGGTCCGGGCATTTTCATTTGACACCACCCCCATGCAGACAGACAGTGCAGACAGTGCGGCCAACGTGCCTTTGCCTTAGACGCGCGAGCGCAGCTTGTCGAGGTTAACAATTCGCAAGAAGAGCACGCACGTGCGCGGCGCGGCGACACCCCGAAGGAGGTGTGCACTGCGAAAAAGCTGGGGACGACTGATCATGGAGCCTGGACCTGGAGGGAGTGAAGCCATCGCTTAAAGAATCGGTAACGTGCGGTACGTGTGGTGGGGTGTGTGTGTGGTTCGCTCGAGTGCGCATCATGTCGCGTTTCGCCTTGCAAGGATGATGCGCGTAATGAGGATGCCGGGCCGCGGCATTCATCCATCATATTTTTCGGACGCTGGAGACGTGCTGCGATGCAGGTGCCGGAATGATTTGAGTGCAAGGGCGAGCGTTCCCGTTCAAAAATCGGAATTTCTAACTAATAGCCGGCCAAAAAAAATCAGGCGCTGTTTCCCCATGGGCCGAGACCCTAATCCCAAGCCCAGGAGGCCATTCCCTCGTCGAGCCCGCCCACCGAGTCCACGCACCTTGCTTGGACCACCAGAATCAGCAGTAACTGACGCCGCGGTGCCACGTCGGCGCCTCGGCTGGTGCGCCCAATCCCCCGCAGTGGCCGGTGCCACAGTGTGCGCGCGAGCACGAGGGAGGAGGAGACGCGCGCCGCTCGTTTCGTTCTCGTCCGATGCGGGCCGGCGCGGCTGCTTCCTCCGCACGGCCCCCCTTGGGCTCCAGCTCCACTCCACCTCACCCGCGAGAATCCGAGATGGCGCTCGTCGCGTGCCCGCGCTACAACATAAGCCACCCCCGTGCCTTCGCTTCCGCTCCCGGAAGCCGCGGACTCCTCCGCGCCTCGAGATCTGCCGCCTCACGGCCGCGGGGCCGTCTCCGCCGCGCCATGGCCGCCAACGGAGGCGGCCATTCCACCGCCACCGGCGCCGGCGCTTCCGACGCGCCCCCGTCGCTGCTCGTCTTCTCAGGTGACTGTTCCTCCCTCTTGCCTCTCAATGAGTGGGTGCGGGTGGGGTTTCGTTCCGCGGCTGAGAGGGGATCCGGGGATTGAGGTGGTTTGGAGGATTGCGCCTGGGTTTCGGTGCGTGGATGCGCACGCAACTCCAATGAGGTCCGCGCGCGCGCGTATGAGTCGTGTGAATCGGTAGCGCTTATGATCGGATTGCTGAATAATGCGCACCAATTCGAGGGAGCTAGCCATGTCTGTGATTTCGGGCTCTTCTGCACTTTGGGTGATGAGAATTCGCGCTTCTTCCACATGACTGCAACCATTAACTGGCGCCGTAGTCAAATCAAAGTGCTCGAACTCGATGATGGCTCCATGGTGGACTCTCATGCGGCCAAGGCTGCTGTCCTCCACTCCTTTTACAGTCAGCTTCTCGGTCAACAGGATCAATGCACGCCACTTCCAGCTCCTCAGCTCCAAAGCCTCATGGCCTCCACTGCCCTCACACCGTCTCAAGCAGCTGGCCTCATTGTGCCGTTCACTCGCAGCTAGCTCCGTCTCGTGCTTGCCTCCATGCGGCCGGATTGCACCCCTGGCCCGGATGGCTTCACGCCTTTGTTCTTTCAGAAGAACTGGAACCTTGTGGCTGACGACCTCCTTCAGCTCTTGCTCGACTTCCAGTTAGGCACGGCGCAACTACTTCGCATCAACAAAGCTTACCTTGCTCTACTGCCGAAGAAGGACGGTGCAACCAAGCCCAAAGACTACCGTCCAATCTCCCTGCAGAATTGTGTCACCAAGCTTTGCACCAAGGGTATGACCATGCGCCTGCAGCCCCTTGTTCCTCTTCTCGTGCACTCAGACCAGACTGTTTTCCTCAAGGGCCGTTGCATTGCGGAGAATTTTCTTTATGCAGCTGAAATTGTCCAGTGCTGCCACAAGAGAGGAGCCCAAGCGATCATCCTCAAACTTGATTTCAGAAAGGCATTTGACTCCGTTGATTGGGCAGCTATGGATGCTATCCTCCAAGCCAAGGGCTTCATGAGTGGTGCAAATGGATTCAGCTTCTCAACGAGTCTAGTCAGATAGCCGTCGTCCTTAATGGTGTTCCGGGTAGATGGATCCAGTGTCGTAAAGGACTCCGCCAAGGTGACCCGTTGTCACCATATCTCTTCATCCTTGTTGCTGATCTCTTACAACAGATGGTGCTTCATGTGTCAACGCTTGGCGAACTTCAACACCCACTCGTTGAAGACCTGCCCTGCCCTATGCTCCAGTATGCTGACGATACTTTGATCATTGTCCGGGCGGTGCCTTCTCAACTCCAGCGCCTCAAAGAAATCTTGGATCAGTTCTCGGCTATGACCGGCTTGCATATCAACTATGACAAGAGCACCTTCGTGCCTATTGGTGTTCCAGTGTCGGATGCCCAGCCCATGGCTGCCATCTTTGGCTGTCCTGTGGCTGCCTTTCGCCAATCCTACCTGGGGTTGCCTCTCTCCCACAACAAGGTGCGCATTTGTGATCTGCAGCCTCTGGTCAAGGCTGTATCAGCATACATTCCGGGTTGGTGTGGTCCCTTGCTTACACCCAGTGGGCGCACCCTGCTTGCCAATGCGGTGCTGGGAGCTCGAGCTGTATACGCGATGGGATCCATTCTTCTTCCACAGGGCACAATTCAGGCAATTGATTCTACTCGCCGTGCCTTTCTTTGGACCGGTGAAGACTCTTGCAATGGTGGTCAGTGTAAGGTCGCTTGGGAAATGGTTTGTTGGGACAAGCAACAGGGAGGTCTCGGTGTCAAGAACCTGTCAGTACAAAACCAGGGCCGCTGTCCAAATTCCTAAGCAAACTCCACCAGGAACCAACCACCAATTGGCAAATATGGTTCCATCGTTTCTATGGCGAAAGTGCCAACTGTGATCTTGGTGAACAACACTACCTGGACACACCGATCTGGAGCGCCCTTCTACAACTACTGCCACAGTTTCGCAAATGTACCTCCACTCACCTGGGCAACGGTTCCTCCATCAGTTTCTGGTACGATCACTGGATCGGGCGTCCCTCTGGCTGATATCTTCCCGGCCCTCTTCTCACACTCGGAGCGACCTCATATCTCTGTCCGTAATGCTTGGGCTGGAGGCCAATGGAACCTCCATCTTGCTTCCCGCCTCAGCTCTACTGCCGCCACTGATCTTGCCACTCTGGGCCAAGCGCTGCAGCAAGTGCAACCCAACCCTCTGATTCAGGATCGGCGCGGCATGGGCTCGAAGATGCTGCCATTCTCCTCAGCGGCTTTCTACCACTGGAGCTCAATTCATCAGCCGCAGGACCTGTTTGCTCCTTGCATTTGGAACAATGTTGCCATCCCCCGCTGCAAGCACTTCCTATGGTTAGTGCACAGGCACCGCCTCCCATCTGCTGCACTTCTACATCACTGCAACATCATCGACTCCCCGTCTTGCGCCTTCTGTGGTGCTCATGAAGATCAAGACCACCTCCTGCTTCGGTGCAATCGTGCCAGAAGGATCTGGCGCCTCCTTTGATGGCCATCCGTGCCGTATCTCAGTTCCTTCCGGGAACTCTGGACTCTGCCGGAGTTACCTGACAGAACTGTGCCTGCTGTACGCTCGGCTATCCTCACTGCCGTCCTATGGCACATCTAGGCAGCCTCCAAAGCACATTCGAATGCAGTGCCGTTTTTCATTTGCCAATCAACAGTACAGTGGTGGTTGATGGATGGTGTGTAGCTGCCATGGTTTGACGATGAAAAATATTGGTAGATATAAACAAACAAGTGCCGTTTTTGTTTCTTCTTATTATTGTCCTGCCACGGAAAGTTAATCTCTAGTTACATGGGAACTTTGGAATAGCAACGGAAAGAAATGCATAGTGCTGACAATTTAACTTGTCAAAAGTTTGCAGAGAGTAAACCTCAATTTGTCTTGTTGTTCCTTGGCATCTCTGTCATCTAGCTTTTCCTATTTTGTGATGATTTCTTGTTTCCTTCTAAGAAATTGCCCTCCTGACCTTTTGAGTTTGATTCAGGTGGTACGGCATTTAATGGCGTTGTTGAGGAGCTGAAGAAAGTCACTACTCGAGTTGCGCATGTGCTCCCTGTTTCTGATGATGGTGGAAGCACGGCTGAGATTGTACGTGTGCTTGGTAGGTCTATGTTACCACGAAATTGATTTCCATGTTACTTGAAATGTATCAGGATATCTGCATGTGTCGAATCTGTTATGATGGTCAGCGTTCGCCTCCGTGTATTAGGTGGACCTGCTGTGGGAGACATAAGATCAAGATGTTTGAGATTGTCTGATGAAAGTACTTCAGAAGCCCTTTCTGTTCGGAAATTGCTTGGGCATCGCTTGCCTATTGATCCTTCAGAAGCAAAGCTGGAATGGTAGAAATATCTTCCTCTTTTGCAGATCAATTTTATTTATTCTTGTCAGTTTCAGGCCTATTGTCCAAATAATGTCTTCTTTATGAATAATCAATGTTAATTTCTGGATTTGATAGGTACCAGATCGTAGAAGGAGACCACTCTTTGTGGGATGGAGTCTCTCGTCCATACAGGGAAACAATTCGTGCCTTTTTGGTCTACTTCCACAATGAGGTCTGTCTGTCACGCCTTTTGTGCAATCCATAGGTTAATTATTAAGCAATGTATTACCTATTCTCTTAGTAACACATAATGATTTTATTTCTTTTGAATGCAGATACTTCGACGGTCAGCTGAAATGTTTTGCTTCACCAACGGCAGGTGATTCTTCTAAGGTGAAATTTGCAATAGATGTTCTTGTAAAACTTCATTGCTTTTCCTTGTGAGACCATTGTTGGCGTGTTGAAACTTTTTGGTGTACTCAATGATATGCACAAAATATCCTGTTTTCTGATGTTACTTACCATACAGGGAATAGCCCTTGAGGTCAAGTCAATACTCCCTGTTTGCGTTTCATTTACCTCACCACATATTGATTTATTCTTGCAGCATCGGAAATTTCTTTTTTGCTGGGGCACGCATATTCTTCCAGTCGTTGGATGCTGCAATTTTTTTGTTTTCTCGCGTATCACAGATCCCTGCAGAAAGTCTTGTGCTTCCTGTTATATCAACAAACGACAGACTTACTCTGGGATGTGAACTATGGGTAATCTCACTTACCAAGTTTTACTCATGTTGTACATGTAACTGTTGTATACATTTCTGTGTTGCTTCTTGTTACTTGCCCTTTGGCTGAAATTTTGCTTCACCCATTATTTATTTTGGATCCCTTTTTTATTATTGCAATCATTTTTTTGGTGCACTTTCTGCAATTAGGCAAGTAGCTATCTTATAAGCTTGTATCTTTTTTGTACAAATCCAAGCTTGCATTTATTAAGAGTTCTAGATCTGACAGGGTTATTTGTGTTTGCAAAGTTACTTCTATAAATATGCACATCCCTTGATTATAAAACCAAAGAAACACCATAATTCCTTTGTTGATACATCTTCTTGTTCTTCATTTAAGATAAAACCTTCCATTTGTAGGATGGGACTATCATTCGTGGCCAAAACGAAATATCACATCCAAGCAATGGACGCCGAGAAGTTGTCAATAAGGTACTTCAAAGAGTACCATATTTTCAGAGTGAATACTGCTGATATTACCTGAGGTTTTTTAGCCTAAAAGCATGCAAGAAACTATTTGTTTCATGTTTTTGTGGTTACAGTTACCTAACTGCTTGAGGTGATATCTTGGACTACAGATTCTGTACTAATGGACATAGATACTTTGGTTTAGTCACTAGCTTGAATTTTGATGGTACTATCCGGTACATGTCTTTGTCATTCAAAATAGATCAAGGGAAATGAAAGAAATAACAATCTTGTTTTCTATTGGAAAGATGATCTAAGTTATGTCAGTTCTAATTCTACATTTCTGCAGTTTAATGACATACATCATGAAGTCTAAGGTAGATTTATTTTCTAAAATATTGGGGGATAAAAAAAATCTCCTAAAAATGGTTTTGTTCAGTTAAATTAATTAAAACTTCATGTTATAGTTTACCTTTTTTAACCTGTATTAGTTTCGTTGGCTTAAACAGCAGTTTAGTCTTGAAAATAATTGTTTGTCATCGCGGCTTGGAATTTTTGTTTCATGTTTCATAGTTACCCTAAGCATAAAGAGCAAGTCACCAATGTTGTCTAATTTGAAGCAGTGAACTTGAGTGTTCTTAGGTCCTGTTTGGATGGGCTAAAACAGGGGGCTAAAGTTTAGCCCTAGGTGTGCTAATGGGCTCCAACCACTAATTTGCCATAATCTATGCAATTACCCCATGTTTAGTCCTCCTACTTTGCATTCAAATAAGAGGGCTAAAGTTTGTCCCTGGGTTCCAAACGAGGCCTAGGCTTCAAGCTGTCTCTGCTATGTCGATTGCTAATGATTTGCTACATGTTCTTTGTTGATGACATGCTTTATGTCTCCAAATTCATTTCACATTTTGTGACCTCTAGATGCTCCTTCTTTCCTTCAATCTATGCGCCGTTGTTGATTTCTCCCTGTGATTGTTCTTTGCTAATTGATTTCCTGTTTTATTTCCTTTTCCGGAAAGGATTGTAATTCATGTACTGCACTTCCTTCAAGGATCAAACGTGTGTTTTACATGTCAAGTGAAGGTAGCAGCCTGTTACATGAGGTATGTCCTCATTTTGTTTCGATTTTTTAGATAGTTAGAATGCTATATTATTTCTAGGCAAGGAGTGCTGAAACATTTTGACGTTTAGGTTTACCAAAGCAGCAAAGCTCATAAGTACAAGTCACTCAATATAATGGGTCCGAATGTCTTCATATTCCACTTTATGATCAAAGCTTAATGATGACATGGTAAAATGTCAGCTTTTCCAAGAACACTATTTTATCAGTGTTTTTTAAGTTCTTGGCAAACTTATCTTTGAAAATAACAATTGCACATGTGCCAACCTCTGTATGGTGTGATCTAGTCCTACAATAATGTCCATATGCTCAGAATTTAGGGAGAACTGCAAAAACACATCCACGCAGGATTTGATTATTGACCTATATTAATGGATTCAATTTGGTTGAAAGAAAGCTTCGTGTTGAGTTCGATCCGATCCTGATCAGTGGTTGATGAGTCAGCCGTTAGGTACCACAGGACTCTACTGTGCCACTGAGGTGCCACGCTGGAGATCCATGAGCCATGTTGGAGCAATGACGGGCTCTTCCTTGCCTGGTCATCGTATTAGAGGGGTTCTTAAAACCAAATAAAACTTGCAGGGGAAATGCTGACAACAAACTATGTAGGGTGAATTTTTGGTGAACTTCCCAAACTTGCAAGTGGAGTTTTGCATTTTTTCCCCAAAATTTAGCTATCTTCTTGCATCAATAGAAATACATCTTTTAAATATCAGTTATGGCTCAATAACATGTAAACTTGATAAGCTGTCATGATATCTGAAAACTATATTTGGTATCTGCCATCATTCCTGATTGTTTTCTGCTAAATTTTCATTGTAGGTTTTCCCGGAAGCTAACCATACAGTTTTGGAGCAGTTAAGTAAAGTGGACTGCATTGTCTATGCTATGGGATCACTGTTTACATCAGTTTGTCCATCACTGGTAATGCTGCTGCTTTTGGTTTGCTTGCACAGGGCTATTACTTCTTCAGCATACCATTACTTCTTTATTGCACGCTTCTCGTGAATTCTTTGCCTTCATAAATTTTAGCATATTCATGATTCATGACATTTGTTTGACATGCTGTAGTGATAAAACGAAGTTGTTTTTCTGATTGCTAGACTCATAGGCATGGTCTTGTTCAGGCTCAATAATTATGGGTTTGTTAATATTAGTCCCAGATGTATTAGCTTTACTTATTTTAGGGCAATGGCAGTTGCTCTGCCTTTTCATTAAAGCAGGCTAGCAAATAAGTACAGGTAAATGCCTAGACAGGGTCCCAGGCAAATGAAGCTTCTTTTCAGGAGCCAGCTCAGAGTACTGCAGACAGTCTGGCAACATTATTGGGTTTACTCATACCTTATTTCCTGTGACATATCTTGCCACTATAATATTGTTTGGCTTGATAAAGTGTTTTAGATGGGATAACTGCAGAAGAAAAACGGCTGACATAGTAGTTAGGAGCATTAAATTACTCAACTGAAGTGCTCCGCCGACCCTAACCCAGCACCTCTTAGCCTGAAACCATATGGAAGTTGGAATACTTACTTCAGGCTGACCTGTCAACCCACACTCAATTGAATAACATTGGATCTAACACTTTGCTCTTGCACTTCCATGTTTTTGCATCATCCACTCTGGAACCACTCTTACATTAAAGCTTATGCAGGTATTGCGTGGCATTGGTGAGACTATAGCGTCGAGATCCATCCCCAAGGTAACTATGCTAAGAAATCAGATCAGGTATCACATTTCCGTGCTTGATTACATTGATCTTTGATTCCATTTGTCTCGGGCTAAATATGTTCCCTCTTAGTTATGTACACATCAAACTTTAAGTGCTATTTGCCTAACTGAGGCTTGGTTAGAAAGATGCCCTGAAGTGGCATTGAAGGGATCTGATCTACTCTCTACATTAATTTGACAAGTGAAGGAGTGTGTAAAACTTGTTGCATTGCTTGTCTTGTAATGTCCTGAAGTTTGTAGTATTTGTGTCTCTTGATTGTTTCACTAAAAATGTGTTTCTGTCTGAATCCTGTTGAATCTAGGTACTACTTTTGAATGGGTCGCATGACAGAGAGACTGTCGGGCTGTCTACCTCTGGCTTTGTAACTGCAATTACTGATTCTCTAAATCGGACTTATGGAGATCCTCACAAAAGCCTAAAGAATCATGTAAGTTTGTTGTATATTCCTCTAAACAATTTACTGGAACAATGGTGTATATATCATTTGCAAACTAAATAGGAGATTCTTGCTTGGTCCAAAATTCAACAACAGTTTTGAGAATGCATGCCTTTTCTCTTCTAAGATTTCCCTTTTATTTCTCTGTTGTGTGCAGCCCAATGACTATGTAAATGCTATATTGGTTCCAGAAGGAGGCCAAGTTCCTTTAGATGTTGAAAATTTGGCTGCTCAGGGAATATTTCATGTGGTAAGTATCTCTAGTTTATTAGCTGTGATGGAAATTATTGATCTAGAAAGGATGAGGAAATGTTGTTTTCCCTACTGTTTCACCCAGCAAGTTATTTTTCTAAGTCTTGTTTTGGCTGGGATGATAAATCTTTGAAGTTTCTGATCCTATCTGCTGGGGTTCTCATTATGCAACTGAAATAGTATTCCAATTGTTCATCGTATTATTGCTTATCTGAGTCAAAGTACTTGACGTGGAATTGTGGATTGTACATGCAGTGGGATCGCCTTAGGCCTTAGAAAATCCAGTTGGGCAAGCTTAATATAGTATCTAGGCATCTATTGTTGGTATTTATACAATAAACAACCTTAAGTCTTGTACAAGATATTACATTATGCACTAATGCTTCTGTACTACAGCTTTTTGCTGAAACAGTTGTTTTCGTATGCCAATCCATCTTGCAGGTAACCGTGGAGTCAGTGCATGACCCAAAGGTGGGCGTCATATTTGATCCACCATCACTAATCCAAGCTCTAACCAGTCTCATATCTGAAGAGATGACTACGCACCTCTCTGAACCTGGTTATCTAATGGAAAATGTAAAATTTGTAAGTTAGGTTTCAGGTACAAACATGATATGTATATACCACTCTTACCAATTTATAGTTTTGCCAACCGATCCATGTTGCTAGTGCTCCTATTTCTATTTTAGCTAGTACTAATGTTGCAATTCTACACTACTTGATATGATTAATGGAAAATGAGAAACCTACTTTGATTTCCTCCTTGACTTGTCATTTCAATTCATTTCACCTCCTTTGCTGATGAGTGGTGTGATTCAGGGCTTGCTTATAACTTTACCACATGTCGTACCCTTTTCTTCCGCTTCTTTTTAAGCCTAGAGCTTCTAGAATTTGCCAAAAACTCTCGCTGTGCAAGTTCCTAAATACAACAGCAATAATCATACTCCACTCAGGCTGGCCATTATGATCATTTACAAAAGTAACTAAATGTTTTGAATACAAGTCCAAAAACTGGCAGGTTGGGCATTATGATCATTTACAAAATGCAACAGCAATAATCATTATCCACTCGAGGCATAAGAGCACGTCAGCCTTCAACATCTCAGGGGTGATTTGGCCAAAGTCGAGTCAACATGTCCCAAGTCCGGACCAACTTTGCACCAATTAGGGAGTATTTGATATTAGATGCTAAACTTTAGCAGTGTCATATCGGATGTTCGGATGCTAATTAGGAGGACTAAATATGAGCTAATTATAAAATTAATTGCAGAATCCCTGGACTAATTCGCGAGACGGATCTATTAAACCTAATTAGTGACTAATTAGGCTTAATAGATTAGGCTTAATAGATTCGTCTCGTGAATTAGACTTCATCTATGCAATTAGTTTTGTAATTAGTATATGTTTAATACTCCTAATTAGTATTAAAACATCCGATGTGACAGGTGCTAAACTTTAGCGGATGGTATCCAAACTTCACCTTCCTGGTTAGAACAAAGCTATCCAACAATTAAGGGTTTGTTATCAAATAGTAGGAAGTTGCGTGTATTATATAATTCATACCCTTTCCATTTTACATACATGATATGTCATGAGCAAAATAATCAACACATTTTTATTGCGTAGATAATAGTAATGGGCAGATTATTACCAGTATCAGCGGAAACTGACGCTCACACGCTGACAGATTGTTCGATCGAACAGCGCGCGGTTAAAGAAAAACGCTTAACAAGCGTGCGTGCGCGCCGCGATCAAATTGGAGTCGACGCCGTTCTCTTCTGCTCGCGAGTCGTGACCGGAGCGTCGCTACCTTCACCGCTGATCAGGTCAGGTGGCCACGCCGTGGATGGCGAAGTTAACTGAGGTCCTGTTCAGATCAGCTAGAACTAAAGTTTAGTTTGGAGTCGACTAAACTTTAGGTAACTAAAAATTAGCTGACTACTGTTCGTACCTTATTTGGATTCCCAAGACAAGACTGAAAGGTAGCTAGGAGACGTAGAAAGTCTTGCCGGCTGGAGGCGTTCCGGGCCCAACGCGCCGCGATCAGTCCAGTCCTCCCGACTCACGGCGGACGCGGCGGTGCAGAGCAGTCGTCGGCACCTCCGGCGGCTACCGCTCTTCGTGACCAGTACAAGCATTCCCCAAGAAAAAAGAGGGACAAAGGACACCGCCGGCCGGGCAGCGTGCACGGCAGGGACTCAGCCGCAAGAACCATCAAGATCGCATGCAAATGCTCGGAAACCAACTGGGCCTGCCGTGACCAAAAGACGTACGAGGGCAGGCATAGAACGATACGATACGACACCAAGGAAGTGCACTTATTTCAGCAATGGCATGCTTATTGAGGTAGGAAAACATCTCTAGTTCTCCAAAATAGAGGCGGCCTGCCCGATTTCTACTGTTCCAGGTGAAAGCCGCTCTTCCAGAATTACATCAATAGCCGACGTAAACTGCAGCATTGACTATGTAGCAGTCGTCGTTTTTGTCCCCCATTGCTTCCAGGCACACGCCGCTCGAACAGATCATGCCGCCATCGACAACCTCGAAGCTGATTATCTCGCCACTGCGAAAAATCGAGGAAATGGCATATGAGATCCATAAACCAAGATCAAACTATCAGTACAATTGACAATAATACATTCTGTTGAAATTGAGATCATGCCTACTTAATCTGGTCAGGGATAGTTGTACAGCCAAACACCACCATCCAATCCATCAACCATGGCACTTGATTTTGGCAAGGTTTTCACATTGTCGATCATGTTGACAATCTTGCTGAATGCCTACTGAATGATTAGTGCACTCTACGTCTTCAATCTTACTGAAAGGTGCAGCCATGACTATGACTTCATGGAAAATGCATGACTACCCTGCCATATTCACCTCGTGCAAGATTCTTCCCAATGTTTCAAGTAAACATGACTGCTTTTCCATATGTGATACCCAAATATATCTATGAATGTAAATTTTCATAATTTCATTCCAAATTATATCTTATCAACAGTCTTATCTAAAATTGCATAGCACAACTATTGAGCATTCCATCACTGAATGTACAGGCATCAACTGATTAGCAGATGCCAATTGATGGAAGACTGGTGTGGTTTTATCAGCATGCTATTTTCACTAGATAGTATAAAATGTTATAGTATGGCTTATGTGCAAGGTTTTGTTTGACTCAAATAAAAATTTTCACATCTAAAACATTTCACAGTGTGGAGCATTTCAACACCCTCCTTTAGTAAAACGATGACAATGCATCATTTGCTGTCCCAGCTGATGAAGCAATTGCAAGTCTTAGCCAAAGGTGTTCGATGGCTCAAATGATGGAGGTTTACTAAAATGGTGATCCCTCCAAATCTTTATAAAGGTATTCTCATGTTATGCCGATGCAATGAACTCTTAAAGAATGTCGTACAAGCTTGACTGAAGCAGGAAAATCAGGTGTTTATAGCTACATTTAGGTATGTATTTAGGTCAAAAAGAAAACAAGGCCAGAGAAAAAGACTGTTATACGGCACAGAGGTCATGGAGGTACTACAGAGTACTACATGAACACAAGCCCAAGGTTGCCTAACCATTGGATTGTCATCTCCCTGTGCCAATAGATACTATGCAATTTCAATTGTTGAGGACCACACTAACAAAACGTCCGTACTGTTAGGACTTATGAGCACCGCCACCAGAAAGTTTTTTCTACGCAATTCAATGAGTAGGGGTTATCATGATATTGTGCTAAGAAAACATCCGCTTATACGCTTATACATTCAGCAATTGTTGACAATGTGTTGTTCTGTGACTATATCAGAGCCCAAGAATAAAGCAGGGCTTCAAATCAAGAGGCCTATACTTGCTCCCCTAAGGCCTACCCGTTATGAGATTACATGCCCAGCGTCAAGGATTATGGAAAATTCTACTTCAATATAAACTAAGAGCCATCACACCATTGCACGGCAACTGTTCAGCAAGTACAAAGCTTTTTAACAGGACGAAAAGAAAAGAAGGGCAGAAATAATGCTCACTAGGGGAAGACGGCTTTGACTCTCTCAGCATCCAGCAAGTGCTGCGTTGACCTCGGCACGCCGAGCTTGATCTGCAGCTTCATCTGGTCGGTGTTCACTCCGGGTATAGACCCTGCAGCAGGCGCAGCCCACAACCAAAAACAACTCGGTTCAGCATCTCCTGGCGTGCTGGCGACATGTTCGACGGAATGCCCGAGGACAAGGGACATCGCAGAAGGCGAAAAATTTCCGTACCGCCGCGGAAGGCGGGGATGGAGTTGGAGGATATGGCATCCTTGCAGGCGCGCACGGCGGCGGCGGTGATGTCCTGGCCGTGCTGGTCGTAGCCGACGCCCATCTCCACGAACAGCAGCTTCATGGCCGACTCCGCCCCTCCCTGGGCGTCGCGCGCCTGGGGCAGGGACGCTTCCATGCGAGAGGAGACGGGCGCCGCCGCCGGGTTCTTGGGTTTGGGGGATCGGATGCGGAAGTGGAGGCGGGAGTGAGAAGTTCGGGAGGTGGAGGAGGACGGGAGCGGTGGTGTCCTTGGTTTGGTCGGGCAGAGGAAGCCGCCGGTGAAGGGTGCTGCTGACGCCCCCATCTTCGGCTGTCTAGTGGAAATGTGGAATAGTATGGGTGACGCAAAGTTCAGAGTTCAGCCATGAGCCATGTCCAAATCCAACTGTTGATACAGAACGCCTACCTACAGAAATCTTCTGCTTCTTTTTTTTAGGGAGAGAGGTCAATGAGCGTCACCGGGAGAAACCCCTCCTTATAACCATATTTAGGGCCTGTTTGGCAACCAGTTGTTAAAGTTTAACACCCGTCACATCGGATGTTTGGATGCTAATTAGGAGTATTAAACATAGGCTAATTACAAAACTAATTGCACAGATGGAGTATAATTCGCGAGACGAATCTATTAAGCCTAATTAGTCCATGATTTGACAATGTGGTGCTACAGTAACCATTTGCTAATGATGGATTAATTAGGCTTAATAGATTCGTTTCGCGAATTAACACAGGGTTCTGCAATTAGTTTTATAATTAGCTCATGTTTAGTTCTCCTAATTAGCATCCGAACATCCGATGTGACACTGTTAAAGTTTAACACCTCGTATCCAAACACCCCCTTAGAGATTTGAAGTCTAAAGTTCACTGCAGCAGAACTATTTGATTTGATGGTAAAAGAAAACTCCATTTCTTTCGAGTAGAGGGTTGTTGTCCGCCGCCGCCACTAAGCATAATTGAACTAGCAATTTCAAACGGATCTTAGACCAGACTAATCGGCCGTTATGTTCGTTCTTAGGTTCCTTAGACCCAACGCGGACCAAGAACACCCCCACCCCTCAAAAAAATAAGAACACCCCTACCCCTCCAAAAAATTAGATCTATTTTAAACCCGTTCAGGTCTATTTTAAACCCGTTCTCTTGGCAAGCACCCGTTTGATCCTAAACCCTATCCATTTGCACTGACATCCTTAAGGTGCTTTCTCGTACCTATGCTAATTGTACACGCTCGTGCTTTGTACGATGGTTAGCATCTCTAATGGTGAGAGGGGGCAACCGGTTTTGATCATTTGTGGGTGTTGGTGTGCCTTTTGATTGTGTCCCTGTGTGAGCTCACCAGAACGCTTATGGTGGCAAAGAGTAAAGGTAGCACCCACAGGACAAAAAAAATGAATACGTGCACATGGGACAACTTGTAGGAAGAAATATTCAGTGCGGTAAAAATATAAAAACACTCCAAAAGCATATGTAGAAGTTTTTTTAAAAAAAAGGTTGAAAGGAAGCATATCCATTCTTTGTCAAAGAAGTGAGATGCAAACTAGTTTTGTAAAAATCCATACAAAAATAACAAATTTCATATACATGTGGACTAGATGACAAATTACCAAGAATTTTGTACACTACGCCAGAAACGATTTGTGTTGGCACGTCGAAATTAGCGTGCTGGTGGTCGCCGGGCTAGTGCCCGCTAGCACAGATGGCTCTGTGCTGGCGGGCGCCAGCACAGATGGGATGCATCTGTGCTGGCGGGCGCCAGCACAGATGGCGGGTGCGTAAGGTGGCCCACCAGCACGAATGCCATCCAGATAAAACCGCGAATAGTTTCTTCCCCTTCCATTTGGAGCTTGCCGGGAAGGTTTTGCTCTTGTTTTCTTTGGAGGAGCTAGCTGTAAAAGGTAAGTTTGTGCCATTCCAACCTTCTTTTTCAACTTCTATCCATCATTTTTAGCTTCATTAGGTTGTCATCTAGATCTAGACCTAGAAGAGGGAGGAGGGAAGGGAGAGAAAATAACTAGAGATGGATTATTTTTTAAATAAAATTCTATGTCATGTTATAACGATTATAATACTATGTTTGTCATTTTAATGTAATATAGAATTGAGTTTGATTATATTTTTCCTACTTATTAATTATTACATCCATTTTTAATTAATGAGTTTGATTGAATTTAATATATAATTGAGTTTGATTTTTTTTCCTTCTACTTATTAATTATTACATACATGGTTTAATTGAGTTTCATTTTAGGGTAATATAGAATTATTTTTTATTATATTTCCTCCTACTTATTATTTACTACATCCATAATTTAATTGAGTTTATAGAATTGCGACCCATAGCTCATTAAATTAGTTAATATAACATAGAATTGTTGTCATAGGTTGTTAAATATGGATCATAGAGCATGGATGTATGGCATACGAAGAAGCATACATTCATGTCAGAGGTATCAAAGCTTGTGGAGGTCGCGGAGAAGCATGCTCTCATTTGCAAGACAAAGCAAATATGGTGTCCTTGTTTTGACTGTAGCAACAATATTGTATGGGAGGATACTGATGTCATCAAGAGGCATTTGATAAAGCGAGGTTTTTGGATGGATACACAATTTGGTCCCACCATGATGAGGCATGAGGTACTTTCAACAACACAAACATCGATACTGGCTCTGATGAAGTGGGTGGTGATGATTCAAACGAAAATGATCATGTTATGATGGATGATGATTATAAACGTGGAGATTAAAATGGTGATCAAACAGATGCGTGTGTGGAACCACAGGTGGACGAGGAACGTGATGTTGATATGGAGGACATGTTGCGCCACATTGAACCGAAAGTGTCTCTAGGGAGTGCTAAAGGGTTAGAGAATTTCAAGACACTCAAGAAGGCAGCAAAGGATCGTACGTATGAGGGATGTGGGAAGGAGTGGATAGTGTTGCATTTCATCCTTCATCTTCTGATCCTGAAGGCTAAATTCGGCTGGTCAAATAATAGTTTCAATGATCTCCATACTCTGCTGGGCAAGTTGCTCCCGAATCCTAACTTTGTGCCAAAAAACACATATGAAGCAAAGAAGATTACCAATCTATTAAAGATGTGTGTGCAAAGAATACACGTGTACAGAAACCACTGCATATTGTACCATGGTGAGTACGCAGCATTGGAAAAGTGTCCAAATTGCGATGCTAGCCATTACAAAAGTAATACCGATTTCTATGAGGATCGTGCCGGTTCCTCCATCGGGAATAAGAGGAAGAAAGGTGCAAAGAAAAGTGTTGGTGCTCAAGTAGAGGATGAGTCCTATATATGTACTGACAAGATGACTCAGCGTAGAGTCCCTGCCTTGATGATGTGGTACTTGCCAGTGGTGGACTGTCTGAAGCGTTTGTTCTCAAACCCAAAGACCACTGAAATGATGACTTGGCATGAGTAAAAGCTGACGGAAAGCTTCGACATCCTTCCGATGCTCGCCAGTGGAGGACCTTCGATGCCAATCATCCAAAGTTTCCAGATGAAAAAAACAAATGTATGGTTCACATGTACGGCTCACGTTGAGTACAGACGACATAAATCCGTTTGGTGAAAGAAGCAGCACGCACAACACATGGTCAGTGCTAATAACCATATACAACTTTCCCCCATAGCTATGTCACAAGAGAAAGTTTCATTTGCTAACCATTCTCATACAAGGTCTGAAGCTACCTAGCATCGACATAGATATTTTTTTTCTTAAGCCATTGATGGAACATATGCAGAAACTTTGGGAAGATGGGATTCGGATGGGGGATGAGTACAGATAGGAGCATTTCACACTAAGGGTATTATCTTTGTTACCATCAACGATTATCCCACCCTATTTATCCTGACAGGTCAGGTAATAGGTAAGACATCATGCATAATTTGCTTGGATGGTTCATCACATGTGTACCTTAAGGGATCTATGAAGGCAGTGTTCATGCGGTACATGCGCTTCTTATTGAAGATGCACAAATAATGCAGGATGAAGGACTTTTCGATGGCACCAATAAGAATGATTTTGCTCCAAAATCGGCTACAGGTAAAATAGTATTTGAAATGTGCGAGAAGGTCAAGTTCAAACTCGGTAAGAAGTCATTAGGTGGTGCTGATAATTCGAAAAGGGGAAGGATGCGGACTGAAACTAGAGACGTCGCAGATGTGCCGTTTAAGAAGATGTCTGTCTTCTTTAAGTATTTGCCATACTGGTGAGAGTTGGCGGTGTGCCATGCCATTGATGGGATGCATCTTCAGAAGAATGTGTTTGATAGTACTATTGGATTCTTGGGCTTATCAAGCAAGGCAAAGGACGGACTAAAATCTTCAAAAGCAGCAGCGACACAAGCGGAGAAAGATGTTATAAAAATAAAAGCCCATGGAGAAGAAATGCACAAAGTGTTCGTATACATTGCAAAAGTAATGAAGAAAAAGGCTGACAATGATTATATCATGGCTCCTTACGGTTTTGAGTAAGCTAGTTTTAATTACTATATATACTAAGTGCTATTTAATACCATCTATAATATAAATTATTTTAATATAATGCAGAGATCACTGGATTTGCATCATTATTTTACCCAAGCTAGGAGAAGCAGTGGTCCTCGACTCAGCCAGCTATCATAGAGATATGTACAAGGATTTCATAGGCATTATACAAAAGTAAGACATTCCTTGGCAGTACTTAAATGCATGTTGACATTCTATGCACCTGAGTTGTATTACTACTCTTGTCTTTATATCCTCAAACTGCGTACAAACTTTACATACTAAAAGGTGGGGTCGACAATCCAAAAAGGATGAAAGCTATAAAAACAATATATCATAGATTCGTAAGAATATAAAAACTTGTTTTTTTCATATAATGTAGACTTATCAATAATAACAACTCATCATTTTTCTATTTGTTTATAGTGCCACAAGCAACCTCCCGGCTCCGTGCTATGCGGATATTACATGTGCGAGTTCATCAGAAACAATGGGAGGTACCGGACGAACCCTGAAGACGTAAGTCTCTTATACACCGCCATGTGCTAACTTCCTAATGGTAATGTATCCTAATCTCCATTTACTGTATACTTGTAGATGCCTACCATCAATAGTAACTATAGCAAGATCGAAGACAAACAAATTGACAACATTTGTACGGACATGGCGAGGTTCATGCTACGCGAGATTTGTCATGAGGATGGAGTATTCTTTGGTAAAGATGGCATGTTGATGGCGGACAAGTGCACAAGTCTTCGTAGATGGGCGTAGTAGTTTTAATATTAGCATTATTATTCAAGAGTTGTTATGTGGTTGGAAATACATATTTCAATTTGACGGCTAAAAACTGGCGGGAAATAAAAATTATAAATAACTCACAGGAAATAATATATTAAATGAGAAAATACACATTCCTGGCGGGCGGCATAAGCACCCACCAGCATAGAAACCATCTGTGCTGGCGGGTGGCTAACGTCGCCCACCAGCAGAGAGCGGTTTGTGCTGGCGGGCAAGCAGAAGATATTTGTGTTGGCTCAAGGTTGCTAGTGGTTGCGATACCCGCCAGCACAAACATGTTCTAGCTGCCAACACAAATACTTTTTCGCGTAGTGGTATTTAAATGCATATGCACCATGTGGAATAGATGAAAAATTACAGAGAATTTGCATCCAAATGCATTTGCACCTGGATTTTGATCATTTTCATATGATTTTTTAAGGAAAATGGTCCTAGGCCATAATGATTTTGGTGATTAATGACAATATTGTCATTGGGACTAATGTGTTTACAAAATAAACCTTTGTAGGTATTTTATAGGTTCCAAGGATGAATTACCAAACCATCAAATGATAGGAAAAAGAAAGACTTAGAAGAATTCTATGGCATCCAAATGATAGTAAAAATCCAGAGAGTTTTATTCTAAGACTTACAAATGATGGTAATGAAGCCGGGACAAAGATACGCGAAGACTTGAAGCGAATCTTGTTGGAAATGTGCATCGACGCATTCCACCGATCTATATGGTGACCTCTAGAAGTGTCACCAAAACAATTAGTGACCAAAGGCAAGCACCAGGGCCAAGACGGTATATACTGTTACCACTGATTCATTCGGTGCGAACAGTGAGGAAGCACCAAAATAGTCCGTGCCATCAGCTCGGCTCAGATTCAGCTCGGGTGGTTTTCAAGCAGATATAATGCCTCACCAATTCATACGGTGGGACCAAGACAATGGCATCGAATCAGTCGGTGGAGGGCGGCTGTAGAAGACAGCAGCTCAAGGGTCACCGACTCATTCGATGACGCCTTGCACATGCCACCGAATCGGTCGGTGTAGCATGTGGGGCCCGAGCATCAGTAGGCGTCAGCCGCCCAACGGCTAGCTGAGGTAGCATGCACCGATTCATTCAGTGACGCCTCCTGCGCACCACCAAATCAGTCGGTGCTACGCAGAAAGTTGCAACAGTTTGCAACGGCTTGTTTCTTGACTTGGGGCTATAAATACCCGTTTGCCCGGCCAGCTCAAGGGTGTTAGAGCTTGGAGAAGCTATAAGCTTGGTTCTGTCGGTGTTTTAGACCGGCAACCCGCCAAGGGGGTACCCTAGGTGGTCTTTTATGCGGTAAGGGTCGTCGAGAATCAAGGAATCAATGGTGACGCAAGGAACACGATTTAGACAGGTTCGGACCGCTAGATCGCGTAATACCCTACGTCCTGTGTGTTGGTTTGTATTGATCTTGGGGATTGATGATCTAGAGTTGTCCTCGTGTGTTGAGGTCTTGGGTGTTGAGGTATGACCTTGAGGTCTGACCTGCCGAGCTAGGTACCCCTGCCCTCCTTTATATACTCCAGGGGGCAGAGTACTAGTCGGATTAAAAGGAGGAGTCCTAGTAGGAGTACCCGGGACTAGTCCTAGTCAGATTACAGGGGAATCCTAGTAGGAGTCTGACTTCTTCCTTCCTTGCGGGTACTAGGGATGTATCCCCGACAAGCCCCCGAGCGCTTCATAGTCGAATGCAGCAGTCTTCGAGTAGTCTTGAGATATTCGCCGAGTAGTCTTGGTGCTCTTCGAGTACTTTGTCAGGCTGAATCTTTCAATGCTTCTCAAAGTTGCCATGAGGCTATGGTGTGCTCAAAGTCTTGATCAACATGATATTGTAGTCTTCATGTATGGAGGGCGGCGAAAGTCGTACTCCATATGGAGTAGCCCCCGAGCCTTAGGTTGAATCGTAGAATCAGGCTGAGGGTCAAAATCTTGAATCTTCCTCTTTTGACTTGAAAAAATCGATTGTTGGGTGTAGCTTATCAGCCCCGAGCCTTGGATTGATTGAATAATCAACCTGAGGGTCTTGAATCTTCACTCAGGTCATCATTCGAGTAGTCTTGCGGCATCTAGCCCCCGAGCTTATACGCCAGGTAAGTCGTTGGAGCCACGTCGAGTGGTTTTGTGGCATCCAGCCCCCGAGCCTGGGAGCTAGCTGAGCCACTGGAGATATTAGGAGTACTGATTGATGCTTAGCCCCTGAGTTTGGGAACTAGCCTGTGCCGTTGGAGGCATGCTTAGTGGGCATCGCGACGAGCGTCGTCGCCAAAGCTTGACCGGAAAGAAAAAAATGCGTACATTATGTAGCATATTTGTAGGATTTTGAAACTGCTGAAATTGATTCAGTGATCAGTATGAAAGTTGTGTCATGCTCTTATTCCGGTCATACTCTTCCCGAGTAGTTAGCCTGTTACGCTTAGGCTCTCAGTCTCTGGGTAGCCGTTGCCGCTGCGTGTGTGAGATCGTTCTTGTATACGCGTATGGGATTAGGCGTGACAGATGCGCCTGAGGCTTTCACGAGTTAAGGCGTGTTCTGCTCGAGAAGAGTAGTGACCTTAAGAGAAGACAAAAGTGAGAGTAGTCGCTGCTGCGACAAGAAAGAGACTGCACGATTGCGAGTCAAGCTCTTGTTTCAGTCATACTCTTCCCGAGTAGTTAGCCTGTTACGCTTAGGCTCTCAGTCTCTGGGTAGCCGTTGCCGCTGCGTGTGTGAGATCGTTGTCTCGTATACGCGTATGAGCTTAGGCGTGACAGATGCGCCTGAGGCTTTCACGAGTTAAAGCGTGTACTACTCGAGAAGAGCAGCGACCTCAAGAGAAGACAAGGAAAATTCGCTGTTGCGATAAAAAGGGAGCACGGTAGCGCGAAAGAGTTTGTTGCCCTCCGGCGAATAGAGCGCGCGTTGCGTGCAAGAGTTTTCGGCGAGTAGAGCGCGTGTTGCACGCAAACGGAGAATAAGCCGGAAAATAATTTAGAAAAGTGACTTAGCTTGATTTGTGGATGATTGTTGACGAAGCCGTGACAGTCGTTGATGAAGCCGTAACGGTTGTTGACGACTAGTCGGAGGCGATTCTGACTAGTTGTCGGTGATGCAAAGTTTGTCCTGACTAATTTTTAGTCAAGACGAGTTGAAGTAGTCCGCCCTCGACTAGCCTTGTGGTCAGAGTAGTCGTCGGCAAGCCGCCCGTTGTAGTCGGCGAGCGCCGCGACGTACTCGGAGAAGTCGTCGGCGAGCGTCAGGATGAAGTACTCGTCAGCGAGCATCGCGATGTGGTCGGAGTAGTCGTCAGCGAGCCGCCCGTAGTAGTCAGCGAGCGTCGCGACGTACTCGGAGAAGTCGTCGGCGAGCGTCATGACGAAGTAGTCGTCAGTGTCTTGCCGAGCGAAGTAGTCGAGGAGAGCAGTCGAAGTCGTTGCCGAGCCGCCCGTAGTAGTCGGCGAGCTCGCAACGTAGTTGAAGTCGTCGACGAGCTACCCGTAGTCGACGGAGTCGTCGACAAGCCGACCGTGGTCGTTGGCGTGCCCACGACATAGTCGAAGAAATCATCGGCAAGCCGCCCGTAGTCGTCGGCGGGCTCGTGATGTACTCGAAGTTTCGAGTTGTAGTCGAACTCAGAGTCGCTGTCAGACTTCGAGTCGGAGTTGGACCCAGAGTCGCCGTCGGACTCCAAGTTGTAGTCGGACCCGGAGTCACCGTCGGAGTTCGAGTTCGAATCGCGGTGGAACCTGAGGTCGCTGTCGGAGTTCACGATCTGGTGCCGGAACGATCCGGCGCCATCGGCAATGCAGAGCCAGGATCCAAAAACGAAGGTTGCGGCCGCTTCGATAGCGAAGATGGGCTTGATGACGACCATGCCATTGAGTTCACGCTGAGAAACTCGACGAGCTCCCCTACCTGGCGTGCCAGCTGTCGGTGTTTTAGACCGGCAACCCGCCTAGGGGGTACCCTAGGTGGTCTTTTATGCGGTAAGGGTCGTCGAGAATCAAGGAATCAATGGTGATGCAAGGGACACGATTTAGACAGGTTCGGGCCGCTAGATCGCGTAATACCCTACGTCCTGTGTGTTGGTTTGTATTGATCTTGGGGATTGATGATCTAGAGTTGTCCTCGTGTGTTGAGGTCTTGGGTGTTGAGGTATGACCTTGAGGTCTGACCTGCCGAGCTAGGGACCCCTGCCCTCCTTTATATACTCCAGGGGGCACAGTACTAGTCGGATTATAAGGAGGAGTCCTATTAGGAGTACACGGGACTAGTCCTAGTCGGATTACAGGCGGGGGATACATCCCCAGTACCCGCAAGGAAGGAAGAAGTCAGACTCCTACTAGGATTCCAGGGACAACTGCAGTTCATCAATACAAACCAACACATAGGACGTAGGGTATTACGCGATCTAGCGGCCCGAACCTGTCTAAATCGTGTTCCTTACGTCACCATTGATTCCTTGATTCTCGACGACCCTTACCGCATAAAAGACCACCTAGGGTACCCCCTAGGCGGGTTGCCGGTCTAAAACACCGACAACTGGCGCGCCAGCTAGGGGAACTCGTCGAGTTTCTCAGCGCGAACTCAATGGCAAAGATCATCATCAGGCCTGCCTTCTTCATCGAAGCTGGCGCAACCTTCGTTTTTGGATCCTGGCTCTGCATCGCCGACGGCGCCGGACCATTCCGGCACCAGATCGTCAACTCCGACGACGACCTCGGGTTCCACCGCGATTCCAACTCGAACTCCAACGGTGACTCCGGGTCCGACTACAACTTGGAGTCCGACAGCGACTCTGGGTCCAACTCCGACTCGAAGTCTGACAGCGACTCTGAGTTCGACTACAACTCGAAACTCTGACTACATCACGAGCCCGCCGACGACTACGGGCGGCTCGCCGATGATTTCTTCGACTATGTCACGGGCACGCCAACGACCACGGTCGGCTTGCCGACGACTCCGTCATCTACGGGCAGCTCGTCGACGACTTCAACTACGTTGCGAGCTCGCCGACTACTACGGGTGGCTCGGCAACGACTTCGACTACTCTCCTCGACTACTTCGCTCGGCAAGACACTGACGACTACTTCGTCATGACGCTCGCCGACGACTTCTCCGAGTACGTCGCGGCGCTCGCCGACTACTACGGGCGGCTTGCCGACGACTACTCTGACCACATCGTGACGCTCACTGACGACTACTTCCACTACTCGTCTCGACTACAAGGCTAGTCGAGGGCGGACTACTTCAACTCGTCTCGACTAAAAATTAGTCGGGGCAAAACTTTGCATCACCGACAACTAGTCAGAATCGCCTCCGACTAGTCGTCAACAACCATTACGGCTTCGTCAACAATCATCCACAAATCAAGCTAAGTCACTTTTCTAAATTATTTTCTGGCTTATTCTCCATTTGCGCGCAACACGCGCTCTACTCGCCGGAAACTCTTGCGCGCAACACGCGCTCTATTTGCCGGAGGGCAGCAAACTCTTTCGCGCTACCGCGCCCTCTTTTTATCGCAACAGCGAATTTTCCTTTCCTGTTGAGGTCACTACTCTTCTCGAGTAGAACACGCCTTAACTCGTGAAAGCCTCAGGCGCATCTGTCACGCCTATGCCCATACGCGTATATGAGACCGAT
Source organism: Setaria viridis (assembly GCF_005286985.2). Classification (NCBI taxonomy): domain Eukaryota; kingdom Viridiplantae; phylum Streptophyta; class Magnoliopsida; order Poales; family Poaceae; genus Setaria; species Setaria viridis. Next base: position 28,471,804 of record NC_048267.2, on the reverse strand, counting down.
CTCACACACGCAGCGGCAACGGCTACCCAGAGACTGAGAGCCTAAGCGTAACAGGCTAACTACTCGGGAAGAGTATGACTGAAACAAGAGCTTGACTCGCAATCGTGCAGTCTCTTTCTTGTCGCAGCAGCGACTCCTCTCACTTTTGTCTTCTCTTAAGGTCACTACTCTTCTCGAGCAGAACACGCCTTTACTCGTGAAAGCCTCAGGCGCATCTGTCACGCCTAAGCCCATACACGTATACGAGAACGATCTCACACACGCAGCGACAACGGCTACCCAGAGACTGAGAGCCTAAGCGTAACAGGCTAACTACTCGGGAAGAGTATGACCGAAATAAGAGCATGACACAACTTTCATACTGATCACTGAATAAATTTCAGCATTTTCAAAATCCTACAAAAATGCTACATAATGTATGCATCTTTTCTTTCAGATCGAGCTCCAGCGACGTTAAGCATGCTTCCAACGGCACAGGCTAGTTCCCGAACTCGGGGGCTAAGCACCAATCAGTACTCGGAATATCTCCAGTGGCTCAGCTAGCTCCCAAGCTCGGGGGCTGGACGCCACAAAACCACTCGACGTGGCTCCAACGACTTACCTGGCGCATAAGCTCGGGGGCTGGACGCCGCAAGACTACTCGAATGATGACCTAAGTGAAGATTCAAGACCCTCGGGTTGATTATTCAATCAATCCAAGGCTCAGGGGCTGATAAGCTACACCCAACAATCGATTTTTTCAAGTCGAAAGAGGAAGATTCAAGATTTTGACCCTCAGCCTGATTCTACGATTCAACCTAAGGCTCGGGGGCTACTCCATATGGAGTGCGACTTTCGTCGCCCTCCATACATGAAGACTACAATATCATGTTGATCAAGACTTTGAGCACACCATAGCCTCATGGCAACTTTGAGAAGCATTGAAAGATTCAGCCTGACAAAGTACTCGAAGAGCACCAAGACTACTCGGCGAATATCTCAAGACTACTCGAAGACTGCTGCATTCGACTATGAAGCGCTCGGGGGCTTGTCGGGGATACATCCCCAGTACCCGCAAGGAAGGAAGAACTCGGACTCCTACTAGGATTCCCCTGTAATCCGACTAGGACTAGTCCCGTGTACTCCTATTAGGACTCCTCCTTGTAATCCGACTAGTACTCTGCCCCCTGGAGTATATAAAGGAGGGCAGGGGTACCTAGCTCGGCAGGTCAGACCTCAAGGTTACTCAACACCCAAGACCTCAACACACGAGAACAACTCCAGTTCATCAATACAAACCAACACACAGGACGTAGGGTATTACGCGATCTAGCGGCCCGAACCTGTCTAAATCGTGTTCCTTGCGTCACCATTGATTCCTTGATTCTCGACGACCCTTACCGCATAAAAGACCACCTAGGGTACCCCCTAGGCGGGTTGCCGGTCTAAAACACTGACATCACATACACACAAGTGCTCTGTCCACCAAAGTGCTAAAGAGAAAATTAAGGCAATTAGCATAAGGTTTAGGTCTTGATTAGTGCTAGTTTAGACCTATTAGCGTATTGCTTTAGGGATTAGCCTAGACTTAGGCGAGGTTTGCACACCTCCTTTGTATCGGTGCTTCCGCGCACCAAGAGTTATAAATCCGGGGCTTGTAAGTCTTGCAAGACCCTCCAACCGCATTTGTGGAGTGGTCCCCGGTGCTTGTGATTGGAAGGAGAGGCTGTTGGAGGTATGCCCTAGAGGCAATCATAGAGATGATGATATTCCATTTGTATCCATGATTTGTATATTGTGTTCATTGAATATCCATTAAAGGCTACTTGAATTGATTTGCAATTATGTGAATTGTATGTGAAACTCTTTACTTGAATGGTTATTCTAAAGTTGTCCCTAGTCGGAGTTCATGTGAGGACACACATGAATATTAGACTAGCACATGTATTAGTTGATGACTATGTTTCACAAGTCATGGACATGAAGATGTTGAACTAATAATGTGGACACATGTGGAGACATGTGTTAGGACTGACCCAACACGAGAAGTAGTTCTCTCTTTAAAACAACATATACGCTTTGTCCTTAGACCTGAGATTGTCGCATGTATTCTAGATGTGGATCGACCTACTTAGGGGCTATCAAACGCTACGCCGTAACAGGGTAGTTATAAAGGTAGCTTTCGGGTTTGTCAAGAAGCATGCTATGAGACATGGTCAATCAAGATGGGATTTGCCCCTCTCTGATTGAGAGTGATATCTCTGGGCCCCTCGAGTGATCGGATCCGAAAATGCATGGCCATGCTACATACGGTTAAGAGTTAACCTACAAAGGGATTCCGAATCACAGGATCGAGAAAGAGCGGTCGGCTTGAAGCTAGACCAAATATCGTGAGGCAAAGGGAATAGCATGTATATTATGTTGTGATGGTTCGTCTGATATGATCTTCGTATGCGTATAGGAGTTGGCACGTCTTGCTAGAGGCCGCTACCGATTATTGGGCCGAGTAGGAGTACTCGGGCCATGTCTATACGTATCCGAACCCATAGGGTCACACACTTAAGGGGCTGGAAGCCCAATTCGGATCTGATCCGAGTTGGATTAGGTTTAGGAGTACTAATGGGCCTCGGATCCAGAGGCCCATCAGGAACCTCTATAAATAGAGGGGTGGGGGCGCCCTAGGGTTTACACCTTTTGGCTGAACACACTTGCCGCGCCTCCCACACCCTCGCCTGTTGCAACTCGCGGATCTAGCAATCCGGCTTGCGACGCTTCCTCCCTGCACGTGTGGATACCTTGGAGGTGTTGCGCCTGCAGCACTTGGACGAGCCATCGACGAGCTGCCGACGAGCCACGACGAGCCGACGACGAGCCGCGGTACCGGAGGCGATCTTGCTGTGCACGTGGACGAGCTGCTGAGGAGCTGCTGGACGTGATCGACTACGTTGATCGACTACGTACGACTACGTGATCGTCTTCACTGCACCGACGCATATCTACATCTTCCGCACCAGTAGTGCGTCAAGTGGTAATCCCGTGATCCTTATACGGCAGTTCTTCCTGGTTATACGCGGTAGAAATTTTGATTTGCGCTAGCGTAGCCTACCTCGTATCCCAACAGAGGCCTTAAGCAATTTTCCGAAGCTCTACCAAGTGAAGAGCGGCAAAGAGCATCCAAGAGAGGTTAGGCGGAGACCCACTTGCGCGTGGGGAAGACCTGTCGGCTATCCTACGGAGTTACTTGATCGGGAAGTTTATACCCTTGCGCGGGTATTTCCTTTGAGAGGTGCTCCAACAATGAGGACTAGTGGAAAACTTTGCTTTTCGATAACTCGGTAAAAATTGCCGTGTCGCCACGCCGGGAGTTTGCCTTTTCTACCTCATTTACCTTCCGCATTTATTATTGCACTTACTTTCCACATTTACCTTTCCTAAAATTATCATGTGTAGTTTAGACTATTGGAATTTAGAGTGCAAAACTCTTTTACAGACACGTAGAAAAACTTAGGGCACATCTAGATAGGAATTGAAATAGATTTTTATATATGCTTGGAGCCTTAGGTTTTTAGAACACCCACGGTCCCTTCAATTTTAATGAGTTGAGTTTGTATCTCAATTTTTGTAGCCACGCATATCTATCATCACGAATGCATTACGGATGTGCATCGTTTTTTTTTTAAAAAAAATCTTTACAGTATGTTTCTATGGGGGCTTCATTTCCATCGAGTTGGTAGTTTGCACAAAATATTTTCTCAACTTGTAGGTAGGCAAATGCTAGCTTGTTACAATCCTATAATTGCTACGGAGTAGCTTGTTAGAGTACAATTAGTTTTAGTAGTATTTTCTCACTGTCTATCAGTAGTATTTTTTCACATAACTAATAAAAAGTAGCGTTAAGTTACATATTAGAGGCTGTAGACGACAAACAGAGCAGCACCAGTGAGCGTCTTCAGTGTGCGAGATTTCAACGTGGGGTCAAGAATCCCAGATAGGCCCGAACGCGGGGATGCCGGCCTTGTTGCACGCCGTCACCACGTCCCTGCTCCCCTCCGGGTTGCTCGTCACCACCACCACCTCCGAGCCCCAACGCCGCGCCGCGTCCACGGCCAGCGCCGCCACGTCCGGCCGCCCCATCACCGCCGTGTCGTGCACGACCACCCTCCCGCGCAGCCTCTCGCTGCCGCACGCCGCCGCCTTCATCTCCTCGCCGTAGTTGGCCTCGATGCCCTTGGCCACCCACACCAGCGACAGCTCCGCCGGGCCGGGCTGCATCAGGAACGACATGAACACGCATATCCCGGAGCCCGTCGCGACCATGGTCGCCCGCCGGTACATGTTGAGGAGGTAGGGCAGCCCGGCGAAGTGGACCCCGCGCACCCAGAGGCGTGTCGGTGGGTCCGAGATGAGGCCCCGGGTGAAGTCGCCCACCGCGCCGGCGAGCATCGCGTGCGTGTCGCCGTTGTCGGAGATGATGCCGAAGGCGTGCCACTCGGAGAGAGGGGAGCGGCTGATGCGGCCGAGCAGCCCGGCCTTGACGCCGCCCTGGAAGGTAATGACCGACGCGTGGCTGGAACGCGCGGTGACCGTGACCGGCACGCGCCGTACGGTGAGCCATGGCAGGACGGTGAAGAAGGTGATGGCGGTGGCGAGCCAGAGCTCCTGGCGCTTGACGAGGGCGGCGCCGGTGAGGCGGACGTAGGACGCGGTGGTTGGGTCGTAGCCGGCAGAGAGGACGACGAAGACCCAGAGCAGGGCGAGCGCGGTCCAGCCGGCGAACCGGTGTGTGCGCTCGAACACGTTGTGGTGGAGGTGGCGGAGCAGCGGGAACGCGGCCAAGCACGAGAGCGCCAGCAGGCCGAGGATTGCCGACGCGACGCCGACGACCTCGCGTGGCGTCATGCCGTCGCGGCGCTGGAGCTGCGCCCGCACGAGCGCGTACGCCAGCCACGCCAGCGACGACACGCCGCAGCCGCTGTGCACGCCGCCTAGCGACTGCAGGATCGCCGTCACTCCGGTCTTCACGACGACGGGCACCCACGGCCGGCCGAAGAGCGCGACGGCGAGCCAGAACACGGCCCGCAGAACCGCCTCGGAGCGGCACAGCGTGAGCGCCAGGATGTTGCCCATGGCGAAGACGGCTGCGTGCCCCCTCGCGTAAGGGAAGTGTCCGGTCGCCGCGAGCGCGAGCCCCACGGCGTTCAACGCGAAGCACAGCACGAAGAGGCGCTTGTACACGGTGAACAGGCCCTGGTCGAGCAGTATGACGCCGAGCCTCGAGCGCGCCGATGGCGCCTCCTTCGCCGACGCCGCCGGCGCGCTCGCCTTCTTGCCCGGCGCGTCATCAACGGCCGCAGCTGCCGCGGCGACGGCCATCTCCTCGTCGTCGTCCGCGCCCTCGTCGTCGAGGTCACAGAAGTGGCTGCTCGCTAGGCTCGGCGACCTGCCAAAAGCCGCAGGAAAGATCCGGGAGGAGGCGCGGCTGAACGTCTGGGGCAGCCAGACCCACCGGCCGGCGCTCGTGGCGTCCGGTGGCTGCTGGGGAGGACCATGACCGTCGTGTGCTTGGAGGGCGAACGAGCTGCCCGGCGACGGCTTGAGCTCGAAGGAGACGCCACGACAGCTCGAGAACTTGTTGTGCATCATGGGCTTGGCCTGGTCTTTCCAGTCCATGGCGTCACGAACCGGTCTCAGGGAAGAGAGCTAGGGCAGGTGATCTAGCAAGGCTTGCGTCGTGCTGGGTTACTATGGACCTGGTGGTAGCGTGCATGCGTATTTATAAGCAACTAGCTGGGCATATGCGCGCATGCTTGCTGCTTGCAAATTGCACTGCATGGCTGACTATTATATTTGAGACGCATTAATTGCTTGAGCTTTGAAGCCGTCAATTGAACAGTTCGTATCCGCGATTCTGGCCAGCTCCGCAAGCCTCTCTCCAAGGGCGTCTCTTGGAATGTTAAGATAGTAAATCAATATTTTAAGGAATCTTGGTGAAGAGCTAAGTTCACACATATCTCGATGCTCTCCCCTCTGACTGCACAAGGTTAGCAGCTATCTCAAACCATCCTCTTTCCCATAAGCTAGCAGCTATCTCAAACCGGCGAACTCGAGTATTCCACAACCTCAACAGTCAACACTCGGATGCTCCCAACCCTAACCCGTAGGTGAGAAGCCATCAACTGAAGCAATCTCAGACGCATGTCCTTTAATTAGGAGGTTGTCGGATGTACGGAATTTGTTATATTTGGAAGAAGGCTAGATAGACTTAAGGCCTGTTTGGATACAGGTTCCGTACCTGTCACATCGGATGTTTGATACTAATTAGAAGTATTAAATATAGTCTAATTACAAAACTAATTACACAGATGGAGTCTAATTCGCGAGACGAATCTATTAAGCCTAATTAGTCCATGATTTGACAATGTGGTGCTACAGTAACCATTTGCTAATGATGGATTAATTAGGCTTAATAGATTCGTCTCGTGAATTAGTATAGGGGTTCTGCAGTTAGTTTTATAATTAGCTCATGTTTAGTCCTCCTAATTAGCGTCCGAACATCCGATGTGATCCCTCCTAAAGTTTAGTATCCCGCATCCAAACACCCCTATATCCGCCGGTCTAGATAGACGTATATCCGCCGTTCTGACCACCTCCGCAAGGCCCTCTCTCTAAGTCAGAACCTGGAGCCCCCCAATCCTAACCTACTAGTTAGAAGACATCGTTCTGTTGCAGGCACCTATATATCCTTTAGGCACCATGAACTTTTATATTTCGTGTATTTGGAAGAAGATTGACCGAGACTTGACATAGGAGAGGGTGTACCTTGAAATCCTAACTTCTCTTTGCCGATGACATCCACCAACTCTATTCGATCAACTTTTTTCACCGCCCTGAAGGTTCCAAGTTGTTGGATCCCATACATATAACCACATTCTATAATGCTTCAAAATAACGGTTATTTGGTGCCTTGCCCCTCAGGTTCTTTTCCTAATTCGCTCATGGCCCTCTATATGCTAATCCATCGTAGATATCCGCCTCTCGTCTTAATTCTGTGGGCCATGAACCTTAGTCAACCAAACTAATAATTAAGTGAACCCCACCCGATCCTTTAGCATATTGTTCATTGTATGTGCCTCATATAAGGAGTCTACAGCCGTGGCTATAATGTGACGAGAGAGAGAGAGAGAGAGAGAGAGAGAGAGAGAGAGAGAGAGAGAGAGAGAGTACTAGTTAGTACTCACCCTATATTTAGCACATCTCAATACACATGCTACATTCAACATCCCAATCTGTATCCTATTAGTTTTGGAGGTTGTGCTATAACTGAATCGTTGGAGAGGTTATCTCTATATACGATGCTATCTATTAGTGAGATGGCCAAACAACCTTATAGCTATTTAGCAAGTTGATTTCGTTGTTGGAGATGCCATAATGAGCAAAGCCATCCTAGCTAGAGCAGGCGAGGCCATGCATGGGACCCAAATGTCAAAGAGTTTGGACGATCTTTATGGTACAAACATTCCCTAGATGTTTATCAAAACCCACCCTAGAACAAGTACCTTAGTTAGAAAATGTAACTCTAGTACCAATAATGGGATGTAAATGTGCTTCTTCAAGGCCACTAGCACTAAAAGACAACTAACAAACTTTCTCAATTCTTTCCAAGTAGATAATGGTTTTGTTGTACGTTGTACTTTTTTGGTTCTTTTGAGAATAACCTTGTTGGTCATTTGTTAAATCTGTAGAGAAATTAAGGTACAAACTAATTTTTTTTTTAAAAAAAACTTGGCCAGTCGAGAGCCGTTGGCAAACATTGACAATCTATGACGTGGGGATGATCTACCATGGCGTGGTTTCAAGAGCGAGATTGCACGCGTACACGTTGGGGATGATCTCGATACTAGCTAGTACGGCTAGCTGCACGTACACACGGATGCATGGTATCCCCGCACGAAGCTAGCTGACTTGGCTAACCGTTTGTTTCTTCTTCTCCGTCCTCATGACTGCCGCGATCTCGCGCTCGTTAATTATACACGTGCACGTACATACCATGGTGTTATCAAACGTACGCCTGGGCTTAGCTCTACTTTGATTGACCTATCCAAATTTCTTGGCGTGCTCAGCTTCAGATGCTGCCGACCTCCACCTTCAACAGCATACATGTGCTAGTACATTAAGACGATATTTTCTCGCTTGTTTGAAAAAGCAGAAAATACACAGGAATACATAGACTTCTTATTTCAAACACTATGTTTACTTAATTTACCAATAAATACTGATGACCTTGGACACAGAAAAACGATAAGATCAATCATATGGATCAATTGAACCCTGCAAAAGAGGAAAAGGGGTCATGACGTATTCGGGAAATAATTTGGAAATTGTACATATTGAAGGAAAAAATGATAGATATGGTCAACCATAATTAAGTCTATACACCATTGTTCTGAAGAAACTGCAATCTGAAGGAACAGATGGCCAGTTCACTATTGAAATTACTTGAGCTATGCTAACAACCAAATAAAGGGGATCGAAATCCTTTCAATACTGTATGACATGCTGATGCTTAACGATAACTGCATACACACAGATGAGTAGTACTTTTGTATCATATGTTACTCACACTAGTAGAAATCGAAGCTTCCATGATGTTTTGCGCGTGATGTTCTAAAACTTTGTCATTGAACATGCCACAACTATGACGAAAATCTCAAGTTCGTCATAGATCATCAGCGGGAGCCCTCGGCCGCTATGGGGCTCCCTTCGCTATGGATTTATGGAAAAAAATGTGCATCATAGAACATCTCATATCGTCACAAAACAGTGCGCCACCAACATCTCGTATCTGTGACGCCATCGACTCGTCATAGAACCGGTGGGCCACATGTAGCGTTGGGACCCATAGGTCCACTTGTGATGTCAGAGGTTCCAACGTGTCTACGTGGCTGCCACATGTAGTGATAAGGACCCGCCGGTCCACGTGTCAGGATCATGGGTCAAATATGTCAACACCAGGGTCCACTAGTGAGGTGGGGCTCGGGCATCCACGTGTTCAAGTGCAGGCCCAGCAAGCTGATGTGGCTAACACGTGTAACTGTAGGTCCCGATTGACTGGCGACCTGGTAGCCACGTGTGGTGATTGGGACCCAACAGTCCATGTGTCAGGGGTGTGGGTCAAATATGTCAACGCGGGGTCCACTGGAGAGGTGGGACTTAGCCGTCCACGTGTACAAGTGTGGGCCAGCAGGCCGACATGGCTACCACGTGTAAATGCTGGTCCTGGTCGGTGGGTCCCGGTGGTCCACGTGCACGTGCAGTGAGTGCAGAAGGTAGTCATGGCAGCCGCGTGTAGAAATGAGGCATCTTTCTCCTCCGGGTCGGTAGGGACCCATGGGGATCAAGACGGTCGATCCTCTCAGTGAAGGCGGCGAAGCCATCGATCGTCGTGTCATCGTCGTCGTCGAGGTAGTACTAAATAGGTGGAACCCTAGGGCGTCTGCTGTTGTCGCGCCTACGTGGGTCATAAGCATCTTCAGGGGTGCCGTACATGTAGTCGAAGTCGGCACGGCGGCGCATATCATCTTCCTAGCGACGACGGTCTTTGCGTGCAGCGTCACGGTTGAGTCTCGGAGTGCCGTAGTCACGGCTGTACTCGGCGTGGCGGCAGAGCTCGTACTCGTCACGCTCATTGTGGCGGTTGTTGAGGTCAGAGCGGAGGTCGCGGCGGTTGTGGAGGTCGCGCAGCTCATCTCGGAGATCACGTTGCCGACCTGGTCGGCCGCGGTCCTAATCATCACCTCTCCTGCCATGGCGGCGGTTGTCGTTGTTGCCGCGCTATTGGTCATTGTTGGCATTGTCATTGACGGGTGGGTTCGCATCCTACTACACCTTTTCTTCAGGGACTGGCGCCATTCGACTTCCTATGCGGTTGCCTCGTCGGTGGTCGGATCTACTATGCCCGGATTGGCTCCGAGACTGCCGGGTAGTTGTGGACCGAGAGTGTGCAGGCTAGTTGTTGGCCTGCTCCTCGATCTAGGCGTTGGCGACTTGGAGTCGTGCCCGGATCCGCCGGACTTGGTCTGAGTCTTGGAGATTTTCTAGGTGGGCGTACACAGCCCCCAGGTTGGCCTGGGGTGTAATGAAGACGTTGTGGCCAGCCTGCTCGAGGTCAGCTAGTAATTGCGGGCACGTACAGGGCGCCTGCGTTTATCCCGGGTACTGCCCTAGTCGGTGTTGTCGTAGTCGTTGCGCGGCGGTTGACGTTGGTCGTCTGTCGCCCCTGCGTTAGCAGTAGGTTGCTGCAGGGGTCAGCTTGCTCCTGTTGGTGCCATGCCACACGGTTCTATTCCTAGCATTATGGCCTTTTTTTTGAGATTCTGTTTTGCCATCCCAGAGCGGCTCATCAACGGAGACCATGAAAGCTTCACAATTGAGCGTGGAGGAGTTGCTCTTATCGTCGCTTCCATGTGGATTTGGCGTCAGGACGATGCGAGGCACCTGGAATTCACCACAGTCTAGAAACTGGGCGAGTTTGGGTGGGTCTTCAGATTGGATTTGGAAAACCTAGTCAGCTTGGCGGAAGACGCGGCAGCCGAGTTCCGCAGACCGAAGGGTACGCGGGACGGGCCCCGCACCGACCTTGTTGAACGTAGCATCGCCTGTCGGTGTTTTATACCCGGCAACCTACCGAGGGGTATCCTGAGGTAGTAGATTGGTTGGTGGAGGATCACTGGATCTAGAACTCGAAGGTAAAAGCGAGGACACAAGATACGGATTTATACAGGTTCGGGCCGCTAGAGTAGCGTAATACCCTACATTTTGTTTGGGGTGTTGTATATTGCGCCTTGCACTTGGGTGTTGTGTAGCCTGGTTGTTGGCTATTGATGATGGTTCTGAGCTGCCGATCTAGGTACCCCTGCCCTCCTTTATATATTCAGGGGGTGGGATGACTAGTCGGTTACAAGGAGGAGTCCTAGTAGGATTACATAATATGAGTCCTAGTAGGATTAAAAAGTAATCCTTGTAGGAGTCCATCTTCTTACTTCCTTGCGGGTACTGGGGATCTATCATCGACAAGTCCCCAAGCGCTTCATAGTCGAATGCACCAGTCTTCAAGTACTTTTAGATCCTCGTCGAGTAGTTTTTGTGCTCTTCGAGTACTTTGTCTAGCTGAATCTTCAAAGTTTCTCAAAGCTGCCATGAGGATATGGTGTGCTCAAGTCCTTGATCATCTTGATTTTGTAATCTACATCTTTGGAATATGATATGAAAGGCGGTGGAAGTCGTACTCTATATAGAGTAGCCCCCGAGCCTTAGGTTGAATTGAAGAATCAGGCTGAGGATCAATCTTCGGTCAACGTGACCATCTAGAAATAAATCTTTTATCTCCTCTAAAAAAATCCTAACAATTGTTTGAGAATCCTGTGCCACCAACCCACCAAAAGTTGTAAGTACTCGTGACTGCAGCCCCCGAGTACTTTTTTGGTAGATTTGTATTAACTGACTTGTTTACCAAGGCAGAAGTGATGATTGTTGAAGTCATGCAACAATAGCTGCAAGCAATCTGGTCCCCTGAAGCTAAGGATATCCTCAAGGTAATCTGTTTTGCTCTTTTTTGGGTACTGATTGAAGCTCGTAGAGTACTTGTATATATTATTAAAACTCTATCTTGCGTAGGAATCTTGAAGGTCTAAGCCTAAAGCCCATGGCCGATGGAAGTAGCCACTTGTCCAAGACATCGCTCCTGCATCAACAAGTCTGCCGCCAGAGGAACAACCTGCGCCAACAACAATTCCAAATGCCATATCCCTTGTCGCGGCATTGATGTAAGATGTAATATCTTCTTGTCGCGACGTTGATGTAAGATGTAATATCTTCATTAACTATCCCCTGAGCAATATGTACCCGAAGAGGCGGTGGTGATAAATGTTGATATCTCTACCTCCAAGCATCAAAGTCACGAAGAGGTGCCACCTGATGCAGATGTGACAATGACTTTTGGCGTTGTGGTTGCAGATGCAGCACCCGAGCCTTGGAATAATTAAATAATCAATTTGAGTGTCTTTAATCTTCACACAAGTCATCATCCGAGTTGTATTGCGGCGTCCAGCCCCCAAGCTTCTACGCCAGGTGAGCCGTAGGAGCCACGTCGAGTAGTTATTTGGTGCTTAGCCCCCGAGGCTGGGAGCTAGCGGAGCCATTGGAGGTACGCTGAGCATCCTGGAGAGTCGTCGCCGATGCTTTGATTTTTTGAAGAAGATCCGTGAAGCCATCTTGCCCATTGCAGATATGATAGAGCCTTTGATTGAAGGTGTAGGGCCTTGTCCGCTATCTGAAGTACTCAAGGATGTGCCAGGAAAATTTGCCAGCTACATCCAGAAGATGGTGAAGCTTGTCTCCAAGCAGCTACAGGAGATGGACCGGACCCTATTACAGAGGAAGTAGCCAATCATCTGGTCCTTGAGTAGTATTGTAAAAAAGTGAACATTAGTTCTATTTTGAAAAACATAATATGAATGCTTTTGAAATGTAAATAATTCCAAGTTTTTTCACAATTTGTATTGCTTGTCGACTTATTGTTGTTTATTGCCTCTCACAATTAATCCTGAATACTGCTTGTACAATTAATGCGAGTGTCTATGCACAAGGCTGCTTATGTGAGCCTCCTTATATGCACATTGTAGAGTACTTAGGGTGCGTTTCCTTTTTGCGGAGCGCAAGTACTCAAGCTATCTGGATAATAGACCTCTAAACGAGTAGTCTCTTCAGGATTCCACCAATTAGAGCCTATCTCTACAACTTCTCTGAGTTGTATAGATGCTGCGCTCTGGAAAGCCTGGAACTGCAAACTTGTTATTACAAGCCGCGACTAGACAGATTTGTCTAGTTGTTCGGGTAGTTGATTAACTCCCCAGGTACTGGTGGCTTCTTTTTCTAAGCCACCAAAGGACAGATTTGTCCGATGAGTTAACTCATTAAATTTACTACAGCCTTGCTTTGCAAGTCGTGGTTGGACGAGTTCATCCAGTGAGTTGAATAACTCGTTAAGACTTGTTATTACAAGCCATATTTGGGTGATTTTACCCAGAGAGCTGAATAGCTCATTGGAATACTGCAAACTTGCTTCTACAAGCCGTGATTGGATAATTTTGCCCGGGGCAAGTTATTCCTAAGTAAATTTAGTGATCACTAATTGAGGACAGTAAAAATAAGTGGTCATCATTGCGACTACAAGATTGCGCGATCGCGCGTAAAGGAGTTCTTGAGACTTTTTCTGCCTTTTGGCGAGGATAGCGCATGTTGCCGCGCAAAGAATTGGTGCATCCATAGGGTGTAGCTGCTATGAGCCTCTAGGACTCAGTGCATCAAACCTGTGGTGGAACCTCCAAAACACAATGCACCGAACCCATGGCTATAGCCCCCATAATTTGATGTACCATGCCCCTGGCTGAGCCTCCGAAACATAGTGCACCGAACCCATGGCTAAAGCCCCCATAATTTGATGTACCGTGCTCGTGGCTGTTGGTCTACATACCCTAGGAACCGTTAGCGAAATGTAGCTCTAAAGGGTAATTCCTGTCGAGAAGCGTACACAAATAAGTACTCGACGTGTTGCCCATCATGTGGAAAACAAGATGGAAAAATTATATAAATAATTAAAAAAAGGTGACTTAGCTTGATTCATGGACGATTGTTAATGACGTCGTGGCGGTCATTGAAGAAGCTGCAGTGGTTGTTGATGAAGGTGACTACTGAAAGTCAATTCTGACTAGTTGTCGATGATGTGCGACCTACCTCGACTAGTTTTCTAGTCGAGACGAGTAGTCAAAGTAGACTGTCCCCGACTAGTTTTCTAGCCGAGATGAGTGGTTGAGGTAGTCGATGGTGTGAAGTCTGCCTTGACTAGTTTCTAGTTGAGATGAGTAGTCGAAGTAGTCGAGGTTGTCGCTAGCGTGTCGGCTTGCCGATTGTAGGTGTTGCCACGCGAGCTGAAATCTTGATTGGTGCGATCCTTGGTGTTGCCTTGTCGGATTCAACGTGGACAGGGACTCGCGGCTTCTGCGGATGGTGCTACCCGTGATCCAATTGTTTTCCTAAGCTTTTCGACTCTACTTTGAATTGGAACTCGGCGACTTGCTTCTCATTGAGTAGATTGATTTTGAATATTAGGTCCATCAAGATCGCCTGATGATCTCGACGATCACCCCTACCTGGCACATCAGATGTCGGTGTTTTATACCCAGCAACCTACCGAGGGGTATCTTGAGGTAGTAGATTGGTTGGTGGGGGGTCGTCGGATCTGGAACTCGAAAGTAAAAGCGAGGACACAAGATACGGATTTATATAGGTTCGGGCCACCAGAGTAGCGTAATACCCTACTGTAACAACCTGGGTGCTTAAACAGTGTTTTAATCGTAAGAGCAAGTCCTTTGTGCTTAAAGAAGAGCTTTGGCAACTTTTAGGCAAAGTCCAAGCTTTGGGGCTCTCTATTTAGAGGTTTCCAATGTCATCTTGAGCTGAGCCCTATACCAAAGTTTTAGAGCTTTAGGACCTTAACAACTTTGCTTTAGGAGCAAGTTTGAAATCTTCCCAGAAGTCTTCAAATCCAGGTCAAAGTTCCCTGGTTTGGTCAACTCAGCCTCCTTTAGCAATTCCGGCTAAGTCTAGAAATCAGCCCGACCTGGCGCCTTAGGGCGGGTTTATCTTTGGAAAGTTGAATAGAACATCAAGAAACCTCTTTATAGAAGTTGGAGAACTAAGTTCCTACAAGAACCATGCTAATTAGACCTTGGTCCAATTCACCTCTGAAGCTTCCCAAATCTGCAGCTCAAATCAGCTCAGAACCCTGAAAACCAGCCAAACCGCCGTTTTTTCCCAAGTCCCGGAAACCGGCGTTCTTCCAAACTTTGGAGCTTTGAATCTTAAAATCCACCATGTTTTCGAACTCGGTCATATTGCAAAAGTTGGACCTTGGTTTGTGTTCTACAACTCTTGTGAAGGGAGTAACCATGGCACAGTTTGGAAATCGGGCGATCAAGAGGCTGGAAGATGGGCCCGGAAAGGGATATTGCGGATCCATCGGCCAGACAGCGCCAGAGCGCGCGTGCGCCGCGCCCCAGAGCACCGATGCCGTGTGGCGTGACCTCGCTGGCGAGCGCCACCTCGCCCAATCGCCGGCCATGACAAGATGGGTCGACGTGCCTCGCTCCCCAGTCGCGCACGACGATGACCCGTGGTCCTCCGCTCTGTTCCGTCTCGTCTCGCCCGAGGCCTCGCCGGCCACACCAAACGCACTGCTCGCAGCTCTGCCATCGCCCCGGCCACTCTGCGACCGAAGACCAGCCACTGCCGCGTCAGTACCGCCTCGCCTCACGCACGCATCCGTCTCACCCGGATCCACGGCCGCGCGCCCCAACGCCTTTTGACCCTCCCGTCACACCCCAGTTGCGCTGCTCGCGCGTGCACCCCGCAACCCTGCCATCTCCGCCAACCACCGCGCAGGCAAAGACAGCTCCTTCCCTTGCCTCACCAGTAGCGTGCCCCGGCAGAGTCGCTAGTCCCATGCATGCTCGCGTCACACTGCTCGCCCTGTCACCTTACCTGCAGCACCCTCGCCTGCAGTGCCCTTCCCTCCCTCCTGTCTGCCAATGGCACCGCCTCCATTGATGGCCACGACCACACATGCGTGCAGACCTAGCAAATCCGCGTGCCCAGCAAACTCGCTTTGCCCCAGCCCCAAATCTTCACTGCCCAACCAGGGCAAGATTGCGTCCGAGCTCACCAATGGAGACGCCGACCAATCGCCGCCGCGGCAGAGCACTCCTTTCTCCCTCGATCTTATCCTCTCGCCGCTCAAGCTTGTTTCCTTCCTCCGAGCACTTTCGTGTTGCTATAAAACGGGTATCGAAGCCTCTTACCGGAGTTCCCTTCGCCACCACCATTTTTGCCGCACTACCTGCTCTATTCTTCTCCATCGCACTCGCCACCGCACACTCCTCTGCTTCGCGCTCACACGCCGCCACCTGAGCTCTCTGTGGAGCTCCCCCTTCTGCCCAACCCCACGCCTTGCCGACCTCACCAGCCGCTTCGCCATCTTCTCGCGCAGCTCTAAAGCTTGCTTGTTGTCCACCCAAAGCACCACCGTCGTCGAAACACCATCGTTCCCCATTCCGCCTCGGCTTGTTTCTTCCCGACCCCGAGACCTCGTCAGTAGGACCGGAGGTGAGCTGTCAACCCCTTTCTAGCTCTTCCTAACCCTGAATCGTCCACGGAAGCGACCAGACCCTATTCGACTTGCCCGACCCTGTCCGCCTCGCCTGAGTGCTGTCCGCCTCGCCCGACCCTGTCCACCTCACCCGAGTGTTGTTCGCCTCGCCCGAGGGCTTGGTTGTGTCTTTTTGTTTTGACCGAGGGTATCTGTGTAAAATTCTGAGGACTTCTCTATGTTAAATCTGAGGACCCCGGTACAATTATTCCTTAAGTTCAAGGGTCAGATCGTAAGGTTTTCCTGATCCGACTCTTTTAACTTGTTCTAAATCAACAGAAACTTGGAAGTTACATCTTAAATTGAGGAAAAATCAGAAAAATATGAAATTACTTTGGTTGGAATCCTCATTCTGAGTAGAATCCAATAAAGTGGGTTTCACACCTTTTCCTGTAGTTTTGCTACAGTTTTTAGGTTAAATCTTTGCAAATGATATTGAATCACCATCTAAGTGCCTCATCCTTGCATTGCATTTCGTGTAGAGCTGAACCTCGCAGATAGAACCTACGAGCTTCACCCGGCGCCGGAAGACGAAGTCATAGCTGAGCCGCGGCCTGCAGGAGTCGAGCCCGTGCACGCTGAAGACCAGTTCGCTACCACCCCGCTTGAAGGCAAGCCCCGGAGAATAACCCAGTCTTTCTAAACTTGTGTATACCTTCTGTTGCTATGTGTGTGCATTTACGTTCTAGGAGTTGTTTGAAACCATAGATGCATGAGTTAGTTCCCTTTGATCCGAACACTAGTATTTGAAGTCGAGTAGTTGCAATGCTTAATAGGTCTCGGTAAAAGTCGAGTGATTTCCTGTCACTCGCGAGGTATAGGAGTTGATTGCTTTACTTATGCTACAACTATAAGGACAATGGACGGGGCAGGGCTCTGTGAACTATTTTGGTGGTCGGTGGATTGCCCCGTCTGTCTACATGATATTGGATTAAGGTCGAAACGTGATGGTGTTCGTGATCAAGTGTTTGAAAGTACTAATCTCATACCTAGTATGGGATGGGGAAGCCTAGTACGTGATTGAACTGGCAAGTGGCTTATACCCCTGCTGTCCTTGGAACGCAGTTCCCATGGTGCATCATGTGGGTGCAAGTGCGGTCACAGTACGGTAGAGACTGGGACTATGGAGCATTGCATGCCAAAGGTGGTTTGGACCTGACACGCGCCTCATAATTGATGGGGACGACCGACAAGTGAAGCGACCTTTCATGGTGCGCGAATGTCGTGAGATTATGTTCACAATGCATGGTTAAGAAATTTGAATCAATTCATCTGCCTCTCATAGTTTGGGACTACTTGATCGCTATGCTACACTGAGTAAGAATAAAAGATGGTGATGATCTAATATGTTTTCCGTGCATTAATTGTTTGGAAGCTATGCTTGTTTAGTATAGTTGCTAACTTAGATTGGTAATTGAATGTAGAACTTGTGGCTAAAATATTGAAAGTAAGGACCTACTATAGTCGCTTTTGGCAAAAGCAAACCCCAGAGCCAAAGAGCTTGCATGTCTAGGCGTTGGCGGATTAGTACAACCAGTCGGTTAAGTCTTGTTGAGCGTAGTCGCTCAGCCTTGTTGTGGCATATCTTTTCAGGTGTTGTTGTCGCCCCTGAGTTTGCTGCTTGTGGCACTTGGTCTCCCCAGCTTCCTCCTGGGTGGACAGTTGAGTGGGATCCCTCCTCGAACGGTGAGAACAGGGACCATTGATGTCATGATCGGCCTCGTCGTGACATCCGACATCGGCGCTAGCCTCCATTTGTTTATTTCCGCTGCTTAAGAACTCTGCAAACTTTGTTTGAATTTCGAACCTGGTGTTGTAATAAATTAATGTACTTGTTTAACTTGGATGATCTATTGTATTCTCTAGTACCACTCACCTTCGTGTGAGCTCTGCTTTCTCGGTCCTGTGTAGTGGTTTATCAGATGAAATTCGATGGACTGCCGAGTTAACTTGATTAAAGCATATAATCGCGTGTCAGGCAACTTAATTGTGCTTTAGCTAAGTTAATTAGGATGGTTCCGATACAGCTACGTCCTATTTAGGGTGTTGTATATTGCGTCCTACGCTTAAGTATTGTGTAGCTTGGTTGTTGGCTATTGATGATGGTTCTGAGCTGCCGATCTAGGTACCCCTTCCCTCCTTTATATACTCAAGGGGTGGGATTACTAGTCGGTTACAAGGATGAGTCCTAGTAGGATTACATGGTACGAGTCCTACTAGGATTATAGAGGAATCCCAGTAGGAGTCCATATTTTTCCTTCCTTACGGGTACGGGGATCTATCTGCAACACCGCCTCAGACAGATCTATGCACTTAGCAATGGTGCTGCTGATGTGATCTAGCCCCGCGATTAGGTCGGACGACATGGGTGGGCGAGCGACAACGAGTAGATTTAGAGCCCACTCGGAGAGAGAGAGAGAGAGCGAGCGAGAGAGAGAGAGAGAGAGAGAGAGAGAGAGATCGCCGACCTGTTGGGCAAGCAGCATGACGATCCTGGGGTGGAGAACTTGTTCCGCCGGAGCAGATCTGATGGAAGTTCAGCTAGCGCTGGATGTTGAGTCGACGAAAGAAGTGGTCAGATCAGGATCTGCCAGCATGGTCCCAAAGTGAATCTGGATTGGGTTGGCGAGGAAGTCCTTCACGCTCTCAGGGAAGACTACGCCGGGGTGGGATGCCATTGAGGTTGCTAGGAGGATCTCACAATCACCCCTACTTGGCGTGCCAACTGTTGGATTTATAAGCCCGACAGTCCACAAGAGGGTTACCCAAGTGGTTGATTTGTAGGTGCGGGCGATTGCGAAACCAAGAACTCGAAGGTGATCATGAGAACACGAAGGGAACACTAGGGTTTTAGACAGGTTTGGCCCTCCGGATAGTAATATCCTACGTCCTGTGTTTTGGTGGATCGTATTGCTCAATGTCTAGATTGGATGCCCTCGGGAGAGCGCCCTAGGCCGCCTTATATAGGCTGATGACCTAGAGTTACAAGTCGGTTTGAATCTAATCTACTCAATAGTTACATGGAAGGTAATTTGAGTCGGAATACAATACGTGTTCCATGATATCTGGGTAGATTTGGACTGTCTTGTTGCCTTGACGTGTACTCCAAGTAACTTCATATCCTGAACCCGCACGCCCTGGTCGGGTGGGCCCACATGTCAGGTCCGACCAGTATCCTGGTCGGTAGGGACCCATGGGGTAACCATATCCCTCAAGCATGCTCGCCCAATCCAGCGTGTCCACATCGTGGCCACGTATGATGATGGAGCCCACAAATAATAAGGCCTCGGCCTGTTTCAAAGTCAGGCCCGAGATGAAATTACTGTGGACCCGATCCAGGTTTGAGTGAGCCACCAGGATCCACTCGACCCGGCCTAGGAAGAGAAACAGGCCCACATTGAATAAAAGGTCTGTTTAACAAGCAGTAAAAAGCGAGCAAAAATTTTGCTGCCGCACGGGTTTGAACACGAGCTAAAGGCAGTGCGGTAGTTGCAATCCACCACTACGCTACTCAAGTGTTTTTGACTAACTCCACACTCGTATTCATTTTTAACTTGAATACTCACACACGAGCGTGACGGTTCTTGTTCCCGTGCACACTCACCGAGAATACGGTTCCCATCCCCAAGACGCGGTGTTGCCTTAACTTCCCGGTGGTCGACGGCAGTTCCAAGAGCAGTTTTCAAGAACTCGTCCTCATCATTGTTGCCAGTTCTCACGCCAGTTCGCAGAGGAGATTTCAAGAACTCCCACTTCTCATCGTCTTCGCCATTTCCCAAAAAGGGGTTTTCAAGAACTCCTACTATAGCCCCCGCTCGGCCTCCTCCCCCGCCTCCTCCTCAATCAATGTACGTCACGTTGCTCCACCTCTCTAGCCCTCAGGCTGGCCGCCGTCCACGTGCCACCGCTCCATCCACGCCGCCGTGTGAGCCCTTGGGTGGCCTCGTCGCGTTCCGCGTCATGCGACGTCGACACCGGCAATCATGGCGGTGAGGCCTCCTGTCACTGGCGGTGCTCCCTACCGAGGTGTCCATTGAGATCGCCGGCCACCACACTACGACCTTGAAGCGGCCCATGGATGACCTCCGCAGCCTATAGGTGACCTACTCGTTCATGCGCCGCGTGTGCAGCGACCACGCTGTCAGCCAGCGCGTGGCACTAGATTAGTTCAGACGCGCGATGTCGTGGAACGAGCCCGATGGGTACAGCACCCTGCTTGCTAGCCTGACCCAAATCGGCAACCCGGAGTCCTGCTTCCTCACTGAGATACAAGTCGTATTCGGGGAAAACTGCAGCCCCTGGCCATGCCTCAATATGGTGGCCAATCTGGTTGCCCTCTTCCTCTACAGGGACAATGGCGGTGCCGGCGACAACGACACTGCAAGGCGGTAGATGAGATGGGTCGAGGGCAAGGAAGAATCGCAGCGGCGGGTGGCGGCAGCTAACCAACAAGGACAAGGAAACTCAGCAACAAGGGGTGTCAGTTGTGCCGGGAGCAGGCCGTGAATGTGATCCACCAAATGAGTGGAACAAGTGGGATGAACCATTGCCACCATCACCGGTGTGCGGCCATCTTCCGTGCACAGGCGTCTACTGCGACGTTGCAAACGGATGGGAATAAAGGACTCTGTTTTGCAGCGAGGACTGTAGGATTTGCCGTGAAATTGTTTTGTTCGAAAGGGTAATTGGAATAGGAAACTAGTTCACTCTTTACATGCAACTGTGAATTAGTGTAGCTTTTACTTTTTTGTTGCTTTTGCGTGATGAGGTCCACGATTGGTTGGCGGACCTTGTAGCCAATATTGCCAATGTAAATATATATATATATATGTGTGTGATTAATAAAGATCAATCTCATGTTACCATAAAAAATTAGTAATTTCAACACATCAAGCATAAAATATAATAAAATAGTCATCATCATCAACAATTCAAATACATTACATGAATTCCAGTACAACAGCATAACCATCGTATGTCCAATCACAGGCATCAGCACAACACACACGGGTAGCAATGCAAACTTTTATAGATCATCATCTTTGGACACATCATCTACACCATTGCCATTGTCGTCATTGTCACTACAATACTGCAAGACAATGTCATCTTAATCCCCACTATTTGCAGAAATGTTAACTTGCTTCTTGTTTCTTAGAAGGTCTGCTAAATTAGCTTCAATGACTATGTCTTCTCCATCCCGCTCTTCCTGGGTGTACGTCAGCATCCTTTTCTCCATCCCGCATCACCATCACCATCACCTTCATGCATTTCATGCTCTATATCAGAGCAGTAATCATCTTGGTGTACGTCAGCATCCTTTTCACGCACGTTATACATGGCCCTATGTTCAAATTTCTACACAACTCGCCAATCTCTGCCTAAATGATTGTCCTGCAAGTAAAATATCTTTCTTGATTGTGTCGCCAAAATAAAAAGGGTCAGACTTGTACCAAAATGACTGGATGTTGATGGACTTGAAATGTCTGTCATCTCTAACACCTACAATCCTGCTCTCTCGATTGTACCAATCGCATCAAAATAGAACCACTGACCGACGGAATTCCATATCAGAGTTATATTGCAACTCAATTACCTCTTTCAGGACACCATAAAATTCAATTTTTTGGCTTCTATGTGTCCCCTCGGTCATGACTCCACTATTCTCTGCCTTTAGGCTTTTCTATAGGTTTTCCTCATGGTCAACAATGCTATAGCGAACTCCATTGACACTGCAAGCTGCACAGATCTTGACTTGGAGATCAGGACCACATTAGAGTGCATACAATCCTTCGCTGACCTCATTAGGTTTATCTTTACGCAGCTTCGCGATCTACAACCAAACATATAAAGTTGAGTCTAGTGTAATTTCAATGACTTCCATAAATGATATATGCCATTAACTTACATGATTCTTAAACCATGAAGCAAATTATTTCTCCTGCCTTTTGTCAACATCACGTCCCCCTTCTTCCCCAAGTTTAAACATGACAAAGCTTGTGAAAGATATATACTCCATGACAAAGTTTCTCAGTGCATGCTACATGACAAAGTTTAAACATTAGGAATAAACAGAGGTAAATATATATATGTATAGATATAAATAGAAATAGGCATAGGCACAAAGTAAATGATACATACTCCAAATACGGCTCAACTTCAACACAATTATTTAGTAAATACCAAACTAGCTTGTGAAAGATTTTTTATCGATGAATTGTACCCGATCCTTGCTAATAAGTTTAACACCATGCATGAAAACAAAGGTGTCACCATTTAATGGCCCATCAAATTTAGGACTTGTGTCAACATCGTCCGTGTACATAGAACAAAATGCCAAGACTTCACTTTTTATGTAGGCTTTAGCAATTGATCCTTCAGGCCTAGCCCTGTTCCTTACAAGATTCTTCAATGTGCCAAGCCGCCATTCAATTGGATACATCCAGACATACTGTACAGGACCTCTAAGCAGTACCTCATCAGGTAGATGGACTACCAAGTGCACCATCACATCAAAGAAGGCAGGAGGAAAGATTTTCTCAAGCTTGCATATAATCAGTGGGATCTGTTTTTTCAGGCGTTTCACGGCATCTGTCCTCATATTTCTAATACACATCTTCCGAAAGAAGTTCCTGAGCTCTACAACTGCTTCATATACATCATCATGCACAAGCTCTCTTGAGCCAGCAGGTATGATTCTTTGTAGAAGGACATGGCAAGAATGAGTTTTCAACTTGCCTTGGACCTTTGAACCATCTGGACTAATGTATCTTCCTAGGTTGTCTGCATATCCATCTGGAAACTTGACACCTTTGAGGAACTTACAAAATACACTTCGTTGTGCAGGCTTCAACACATAGCAAGCTATTGGAGTTTTCACCATGTTACCATTCTGGTAACAATGCAAATAATGTCTTATGGCCATATCACCCAAATCTAGCCTAGCATTCATGGTGTCCTTTGTCTTGCCCTCCAGTTTCAGCAATGTGCCAAGGAGGTTGTCACATATATTTTTCTCTATGTGCATCACATCAAGATTGTGGTGCAGCAGTAGGTCTTTCCAATAGGGCAGCTTCCACCACCTAGCTTTGCGGTTATAAATTACTTGTTATCCATCCTTGCCATGCTTTCTCTTGTTACCTTCATCATTTAAACCTGGCATGACATTTCTGACCCTCTCTAGTTGCTCAACGACCTCATCTGCAGTGAACTTTCCTGGTGCCTCCTGGTTTTCACGCTTCCCATTGAAAACTAGACTTTTTCGCCAACGAAAGCTCGACTTTTCTGTCAAGCATGTGTCCTTGGAAGGTAATGACGGTGGCCAATGTAGCCTAACTTATTCCTTAGTGGCCGTGACAATGGGTTTTTATCACAATGAATACATGCATAATAACCTTTTATAGTTTGACCTGACAGGCTGCTTAATGCTGGATAGTCATTTATGCTCCAAAGCATAGCTACACGCGGATTGAACTTTGAACGTCTGAGAGCATCATATGTACTGACACCACTCCATAGGTCATGAAGTTCTTCTATAAGAGGCTGCAAGAATAAATCAAAATCCGTTCCTGGAGATCTTGGACATAGATCAGTAAAGACATGAAGCAGTTCGAAGGATTGACACATTGCCATGGTGGAAGATTTAAGGGCATAACAAACACTCGCCACATGCTATATGTTGTGCTAAACTTGCCAAACAGATTGAAACCATCTGTAGCGATGGCAAGTCTCAAGTTCCTTGCATCCCTTGCAAATTCTTTATATGTGCTGTTGAAGTGCCTCCATGCCTTCCCATCTGCTGGATGGCTCATTTCGCCATCAACCGGTGCCCTCCTCATCTTGTGCCATTGCATGTCCTCAGCTGTTCGGCTTGAAGCAAACATCCTCTTCAACCTTGGGAGCAGTGGGAAATGCCTCAAAACCTTACGAGGAACACGCTTGCAGCCATCCTTAACTTCCCATCTAGATTCATTGCATTTCGGGCAGACATCCATTTTGGCATACTTCTTCCTGAACAACAAACAGTTATTATAGCACATATGGATCATGTCGTATCCAAGGCCCAGTTCACAAATCTATTTATTTGCCTCATCATATGTTGAAGGTAATTGGGACTGGGGGAATGATAAGGAATCAGATTTTTATAGTTGGGCAAGGGGTACTTACTTCCTGGAGGGCGGATGAGGGAGTGGCCGAATTGGAACCGCCAAAGGAGGCCTCCGCGCCGCACGCCTACGCAGCGGACTAGTGGACTAGCGGTGGCAAGGAAAGGGGGAGCACGGAGATGTCTCCGTGTAAGGCACCAGGGACACTAGGACACCTCCTCGGTGTCGTCAACTGGGATCCGCTTGCCACCGCCGCTGCGTACGAATGGGGATTTGGAACACTCAAACTACACCTTCGTCTGCGGCGCGACGGCAACTTGCCGGAGATCGTGGCATCGAATAGTCGATCTGAATCATCGATGTCCAGATGAACGGCTAGGAGGAATTGGGCTTCAATAGAAAAAGCCCCACGGTAAGTTTTTCGGCCCATCTAACACAAACATTCATCGTATATATTGCTACAAGTATTTCAAAACTATTTCAAATTGAACTACGAGTGCCTCCAATAAGATTAAAAAATTTACATAAAAAATATATTCAGGCTCATCTATACCATCATAGCCCAAGTCCTAGAGATATATGCAAAATTCAATTATTTGATATGGATAATTCAACCATCTAAGTCTAAGCTACTACAAAATAATTATAATAATATCTAAATTTTGTCAGGAAATTCTGCAAAACTACCACAGCAACATATTTTACGTCCATAAGCTTGTCATAAAAAATTCAAATGGTTTTAATAAAGTGGGGCTATACATTATTCACAAATGAATACATCTCCCATGTAATTTCATATAACTTAAGTCAATCTTTCAAGTTTGCATAGCTCAAAATACTTTTGAACTCATATACACCTCAAATTTGGATACCACTTCATATTTACCTTAGTATTAGAAAATATGAAGTTAAATTTGCAATTGTTATGCAAAATAATTTGTCTATTTTTTTTACTTAGGTGTAAGAAACTAAGAGATATGTAAAAGGTCTTAGAAATAGTACCTAACTTGCAAACAAATACCATTAAATGGAAGAGTGTGATTTTAGATAAAATTAGGAAAATGAATCATCAAATTCGGAGTTCTTATGAGGGATAAAAACTAGTTACAAGTTTTAATTCTAGTCCAAAAAGAGAAAGATGGACTATTTACACGTTTTTATGCCTCTCAGCCTATCACGCGCTACGACATGGTTAGTTGACTGGGGACATGCTAGCCTCTAGTTGACCAGGATGTGGGTCAACCAAACCACCAATGGTTTACTGGGGATCGTGGCCATTGGGTTTGGATCCAAGGGCCTAGAATCCTCCGGGGGCCATGCAAGAAATTCCTCGCCTTCCTCGTGAGAAAACCCTCACCATCCTCGCAAGAAAACCCTCGCCTTCCTCCAATCCCCTTCATCAGAACAAAGCCATAGCCGTCTAATTTCTGGGGGTACTCCGATGATTCAGACCACTCCGGTCACCGCGGTGGAGGCCACCGGCGGCGCGCGCCGTCGCGTTGTTCTTTGGTCTGCGATGATGACGATGCCATCGCCGGAGTAATAGAACGACGATGCACGCTGCGCACAGTGCAAACACAAGAAAACATAGAACAAATTAAACACCGAAAATAAATAATTAAACGAGTAGAGCACGAGTTCCACATCTAGATCGAGTACATAAACACAGGTAGCAGTGTCATCCCACTGCAACTACATACACAATACTACTTCAACTAAAAATAGCTCCCATGTGAACTTAATTAGAACACGTGGAGCGCGGTAGGTTGCCAAACGATAGCAATCGAAAATGATGACACGGCGCGGTGGCAAGGCACAGTTGGATGCAGTGCGGCTCGCTCACATCCACCCCTCGTTCCAGGCCCCAACACGGTGGTGGCTCCACTTCTTCTTGTTGTCCTTTCTTAGGGGCTCGGACGTTGCCTTTCCCACGACGTGGTTCTTAACCTCATTCAGGATCCTCCACCGGTGCCTCTTGGCGGGGCAAACGGGGCATGCGAAGGTGTAGTCAACGTGACAAAAGATGCGCAGAGCGTCGCCCCGAGGGAAGGGCGTGCGGTAGCCACAGTGGCGGTCGTTAGACGAGTCCATCTCGGTATGGGACTCGAAGTCGGAGTCGATCACACCACCTGGAAGGGTCACCATAAAGGTCAACTTCTGGGGTGGCGATGAGGGCGTGGGGGTGGAGGAAGCCAGCCCCACCGCCAGAGGAGGCTAGGAATGCACCGGGGAGCCCCCAACGGCTCCACAGCGACCATCCGCAGGCGACGTCGGCGGGGTTCAGGTCAGCGACGTCAGAGCCCGATCCCGACGTCGAGCGCGATGGCCACCCGAGGTCACCGGCGTCGAAACAGGATCCCGATGCAGAGCCACAGCCGTAGCGAGACGACCACGTCGCAACGATGTCTTGGCCGTAGCGAGACGACCACGTCGCAACGATGTCTTGGCCGTAGCGCGACACCGAGAAGTTGCAGCTGGCGCGGCAGGAGCGCGACGAGAAACCGCCACGGGAGCGCGATGACGAGGAGGAGGTGACAACGGCCTTGGTGGGGGCAATGGCGATTAAATAAGGAGTTCCTCGCCTTCCATTGAAAGTTTCGTCGGCTTCCGTAGGAAGCCAACCGGCACCTCTCGAAGATGGCAACCGGCTCCTCAAAGGACGTGCGCGGGAATAGGAATTGGGATGGCAACCGCCAGAGGCCGTGGCATCGAATAGTCGATCTGAATGGTCGGTGTGCAGATGAACGGCTAGGAGGAATCGAGCTTCAATAGAAAAAGGCCCACGGTAAATTTTTCAGCCCATCTAACACAAACATTCATCATATTTATCAATACAATTAGTTTCAAAACTATTTCAAATTGAACTACGGGTGCCTCCAATAAGATTCAAAAATTTACATAAAAAATATATTCAGGCTCATATATACCATCACAGCCCAAGTCCTAGAGATAGATGCAAAATTTAATTATTTGATGGATAATTCAACCATCTAAGTCTAAGCTACTACAAAATAATTATAATAATATCTAAATTTTGTCAAGAAATTCTACAAACTAACACATCAACATATTTTAGGTCCATAAGCTTGCCATAAAAAATTCAAATGGTTTTAATAAAGTGGGGCTATACATTGTTCACAAATGAATACATCTCCCACGTAGTTTCATGCAACTAAAGTCAATCTTTCAAGTTTGCATAGCTCAAAATACTTTTGAACTCATATACACCTCAAATTTGGATACCACTTCATATTTACCTTACTATTAGAAAATATGAAGTTATATTTGCAATTGTTATGCAAAATTACTTATTTATTTTGCTACTTAGGTGTAAGAAACTAAGCGATATGTAAAAGATCTTAGAAATAGTACTTAACTTGCGAACAAACACCATTAAATGGAAGAGTGTGATTTTACATTAAATTAGGAAAAAGAACCAACAAATTCGGAGTTCCTATGACGGAGAAATACTAGTTACAAGTTTTAATTCTGGATTAAAAAGAGAAAGATGGACTATTTACGAGTTCTTATGCCTCTCAACCAATCACGTGCTACCACGTGGAGCAGTAGATGACGCTCGCCTCCTTAGTCCTCACCGCGCTTGGTGGCTCATTTTTTTCTTAAGGAATTCTAAGAACACTAACATGTGCTGTCCATGGGTTTATTGGACATCACGGTCCGAAATTTTCACGGGGCGCCAACTCTACCTCTAAAGCCGAAAACATTTCCCGCGAAATGTCTGTTATACCCTCAAGCAAAAGACACACCCTACCCTGTCCATCAAGGGTATTTGTGACAATCTGCCCCCTTCCCACCCTATATCTCTATCCTTCGCTCAGATCCACCTCTACCTCTCGTCTTTCCCCTCCACCTCTCACCTTTCAGCTTTGCGCCGGCAGGCTCCAATGTGCCGGCACTCGACCCCTCCCCTCCACCGAATGGCACCATGCCAGAGCTTCAACCTCGTCGATGACGCTGAGCGCACCGGAGCTGCTTTCCCATTGGCTACTACCGTCGCACCAGATCTGTAGAGCCGGACCGGATTTGCTTCCCAGTCGATGATAACATCCGCATCGGATCTGCTACCCCTTCGACTCTGCTTCCCCATCGACGACAATCGCCACACCAGATCTGCTACCCCTTCGACTCTGCTACCCCATTGATGACGACCGCCACACCAGATCTGCTACCCCGTCGATGATGACCGCCACACCAGATCTACTACCCCTTCGACGACGTCCGTCACACAAGATCTGCTACTCCTTTGACAACACCCATCGCACCGAATCTGCATCGTAGCAGCCTCACCATCCTTGATGAGAAGCTACCCCGACGCCCCGCAGCAAGAGGTATGCAAAATCTATCTACCTTCTGTGGTTCTAGATAGTGACACATTCACCCACGGTTCGGGGTTGGAGGTTGTGGTGGGTCTATATTATAATTCAAGTAACAAATATGTAATCAACCTAGGTCAAGAAAAAAATAAGTGATGTTTATCATCAGCTCTTAACTTGGCCTGACGATGGAGATGATCGGGTTGTTCCCTTGTGCTTCTTTGAAGCCGCTGTTGTTGCGGCTGTTTCACAGCTACAGCCAGCAAGCAGCTGCTGCAGGCCCACACAGTAGCATTTTGGGTGGGGGATGCTTAGAAGGAGCACTAGATATTTTCAATGCTAAGAAGGAGCAGTAGATATTTCCAATGCTTAGAAGGAGCAGTAGATATTTCCAATGTAGGGACTACATATCTCCAATGCTTAGAAGTGCTTTTAATTTGTTCACATGCTTGCAACTTCTGCTTTTTGAAATCTGCAGGACCCTGTGCGGACTGGGTGTAGGAAGGTATGTGCGAAGAAGAGGAAAACAAGTGGTGCCATGGCTCCTGGAGGTAGACATTCCAATAGGGTGAGGTCAATCCTACCAACTAATGTCACTCCTGGAGCTTCAACAAGGTTATTGAAAAAGGCTGCAAATATCAGGACCACGTGAAAAAGCATATGCATGAAGAATTGCCACCAGTTGCAGAAAATAATAGTGGTAATGAGACCAGTCGGAATACCGACTCAATCCCACCATTTTGGTACATCAGGTCGAAAACAAGAAGAAGCATCCAGAACAAGAACAAGAACTATAGGAAGAGGTTGACGGTCAAGTTGACGAAGAAGCAGTTATAAGCCCCTGCACATGCTGATTTGCTTTTCCAGTAATTGGTTAATTTGCTTGACATTTTGAATTTTAATTTATCTTGGTTGCCATGCTCAATAAGTCCATACCAACATTGAATCTCTACGTGGTCATTTCACCTGCATCCATATAATATACATGTTTCCCAACAATTCAGTCCATGTTCATTAGGTTTCTCTTTATGCAACCAAACTTACATGATTCTCAAACCATTTAGCAAATCCTTCTTCCGGACTTTTGTCCTTTCCCCAATACTTCTCTGTACATGCTACATCACATAGTTTTAACATTCATGGCTGCCCTTGTCTTTCAGTGGTGTATTATTTTAATATTATTTAGTAGCAGTTATCCAATCTGCCTTTTTTCCCAGATTGCTGAATCTGTTTTACTATAATCAGTAAACTAATAGTTCATTTTTGGATGTTCTAGACGTCAATGGAAACTATGTGGGTAGAAGTATCGCTTTTCAGCCCCTGGATAGTTCATCCTTATGAAGATCTTGAACCTGAACGCCCCTAGTATCTCTTCTCAGCCCTGGTCCTATGTGTGTGGAACTATTCTCAGCACTTGGCATTCTGTCGTGACCTTGTGTTGTGAACTTATGTGGTTTTGAACTATCAGTGAACTAATTGTGGTGGTGTCATGAACTTATTTGGTTGTAACTTAATTATGGTGAACTTTCTATGAATTGTGCTGTATCATTTGATGTCTATGATGAAATGGTTATGTGTGAACATGGACATGTATGATATGGACACGTGTAACATCCATAAAATGGAACGTGGTGGTCCAATAAGAAACTGACACGCGTACTAATTGGTAACTGACACGTGGGCCAAACATAAAAGAACACGCCATAAATAGAATTGCAAATGTGGAATGATCAGAAATGACACGTGGACCAATAGTAAAATGGCATGTGTAACACTAGCGAATCGACACGTGGAACTAAAAAAGACACGTGGACCAATAGAAAGATGACACATGGACAAACTGGAAAAGGACATGTGGACCAATAGAAAAAAGACACGTGGGCAAACAGGAAAAAGACACATGACAAACCGGAACATGACACGGGGGCAAATGGGAAAATGACACGTGGGCAAATCGGAAAAGGACACAGGGACAGACAGGAAAATGACACGTGGACAGACAGGAAAATGACACGTGGACATGTAATAAAGTGAACGTGGACCACTTGAAAGGATGACACGTGTCAACATGAGACAGCGACATGTGGGTGAATAGAATAATGACACGTGGACTTGCGTCATCTCGACACGTGGCCTTATGCTAGCTAGCCATGTGGTTGTCCTCTTTGCGACACGTGCTGAATTACACGTCACCTGCCGTGTGGACAAAGCCATGTCGCGTGCCAGCGTGTCCGGGACACGTCACTTACCAGCGTGGATGGCATCACGTCACCTGCCAGCATGGATGGGGACACGTGGATCCAAAGTTCTGTGATGTTTTTGCAGACGCGTCTTAGAACGGAAAATGGTTCTGTGATGAAAGTTTTTTCATCATAGGGAAAACCAGTTCTGTGACGTTTTTGGCCAGTTCGTAACGGAAATACAAACTTGACGCTCGGTTTTTTACAGACTGAAATTCGTCAGAAAACTTTCTTTGTGACAAATTTACCCTTCATAGTGACGAAAACCGTTCGTCACCGAAGCAACTATTTCCACTAGTGTCAAGGAGTTTTGAAGTTCTTTCACAGAAGACAATTTTTTGAAGTAACTTAACTTAACTAAAATAATATATCATACAAACTAATTTTATAAATTGCACAATCACATGATAGGAATATTAGGTATTTTAGATAATTTTTGGAATTTTGTACCATAAAAATTTGCAAGATCTACAAAAGTACCCTAATTCTGTGAATTTAGTTTTAATAATTTGAGCGATATATATGTGTTTTTATGCAAAATGGGTTCATATCCATCTGTTGTATCACTAAAAAAGTTTCATGATTTTTAGAGGTGATTTAGAGGTCATTTTGATTAAAAAAAAAAGAGGAGGGGGAATCAATGAGAGTTAACTAATGGAACAGATTGAAATCTCAAATAACGAATAGAAATTTAACTCAATGGCAAACAAGGAAGTTGAAATTTTGTAGTGTCAAATAAGAAAGCCTCAATTTTACCAATGTCAAATAGAGAAATTTTCTGAAATATATACTGCCAGCATATTTACATCATCATTACATGGGTATCCAAAGACGTGGTAAACCACCCAATCAAAATTAAACTGCAACAGCTCAATCTTTCCGCAATCCGCAGATAGGGATATTGAATCTACTAGATGATCAGTTCACTTCTGAAGTTAATTTCTGCTACAATGACGCCACGGAGAACAATACATTTGAACGGTAGCTTTAATCAAGCAATGCTGAAAAAGAAAGGCAAGATTTGATATCTTCTCCGGTAAAAAGGAGCTTTTGTACATATGTAGGCGAGTCTTGAGCTCTCTATCCACAATGACACAGTCTTTCTCCCAACCAAACAAAGGGGATTGAAATCCTTTCAATACTGTGACATATGCTGATGTTTAACGATAACCGCATACTCACGGCTGAGGAAGATTAGAACTTAGTCCTGATGGTTCGTGAATCATGACTTTATCAAGTAGGCAGTAATGTTTGAAGAGTTCTAGTTTTGACTTCAAAGACCTGA
This sequence comes from Setaria viridis, assembly GCF_005286985.2. NCBI lineage: Eukaryota > Viridiplantae > Streptophyta > Magnoliopsida > Poales > Poaceae > Setaria > Setaria viridis. The sequence continues at coordinate 28,439,600 of NC_048267.2, read as the reverse complement.
CACACAAAGAGGTTTGTTGCACGCATACGGCATATAAGGAACTGTCAACTTTAACACTATGCAAAAAAAAGATTTCCCATCACATCAAACTTGCGGTACATGCATAGAATACTAAATGTAGACGAAATCAAAAACTAATTGCACAGTTTTGTTGTACTTTGCGAGACGAATCTTTTAAGCCTAATTAGTCAATATTTGGACAATAATTCACAAATACAAACGAAATGCTACAGTGTGCTACAATACTACAACAGTGATTTTGCATCTCCAAAATTGGGCAACTAAACAAGACCCAAATAAGTTGAGCTTGCTTGTTCAATTGTGAAAAGCATGTTTCATTGAATATTTCCATGTTCAGATCAAACTTAAATTCGAGACAACCATTTACTGTCAACTGCCATTTACAGGAATCAGGACCTGACACACAAGTTCTTTGCCGCAAAGAAAACTGCCATTTACTCAGGAATCAGGACCTGACACACAAGTTCTTTGCTGCAAAGAATCAGTAGTTGAAAGCTCATTTATGCATTAAAAACATATGCCCGAAGCATACTTCTATTTGTTGTTGCCTTTAACATTGAGAGGGTATTTTGATATCCTGCTAAACTTTAGCACCTATCACATCAGATGTTTGCATACTAATTAGGAGTATTAAATATAGTCTAATTATAAAACTAATTGCACAGATGGAGTCTAATTCGCGAGACGAATCTATTAAGCCTAATTAGTTGTTGCTACAGTAACTATTTGCTAATGATGTATTAATTAGTCTTAATAGATTCGTCTCGCGAACATTTGTGCAATTAGTTTTGTAATTAGCTCATATTTAGTTCTCCTAATTAGCATCTGATTGACCCTGCTAAAGTTTAGCACACCGTATCCAAACACCCCCTTAGCCTTCCAATGAACTTGTAAAGCGTGATTGGTTGATGAAGAACCATTGAAGTAGTTCCTTCCATGCACATTCAATTCGACCATTTCAGCAGACAGTGTGTTGTTGATGATCTTACACCCAAAACTAAATTCTCCACACCTGAGTGCACCATACTTTGACATATCATGATTAAGTATCTTAATAATTCCACTGGTCACTTGACTGAGTTGAAAGGCGAGGATTAATGAATTATATCCTCTTGAATGGTTCACTCTGCTTGGTAGCTAGGGTCAATCTCCTGTTCTAGATTTAAAGACTAGATCAATTGTGAATTCTCGTAATGCAACTAGCAGATCACGGCAGTGACAACATTTTTTTCGTAAATATGCAGGAGAGTTGCGTATCTTTGTATTAAGAAAAAAATAGTTTACAACGCACACACGGTTTTCGTTCATCGTTCATTTCAACATAGGTTCAATGAAATCTGAATCGTACATTTCAAAATAGGCTGAAATCTCAGACTAGTTTCCTATATAGCGTAACCACCTGCATGCACAGACTGAGTCTGTGAACCTGATCTCATGATGTCCCTTACATTTCCTGTATCCGTAGGCTGCAGAAGAAAAAAAAAGAGAAGAGTTTGAGGAGAGCAAATGTGCTCTCAATGGTTGCGAATCTCTTGACAGAAGTGGACAGAAGAGCTACAAGATTCCAGATCCTTGGACCGCTTCTCGGTTTTGAGAAGTGTCCAAGATGCCGGTCCCACAGCATCTACTGCTCACTGAAACTCTAATTACACTTGAGCTCAGCGGATCAAATTAAAGAGCTCAGAGCATCGTATTTTACAGTGTTTGTTGGATTATCTGCACATTGGTGAAGCTTTATGTACGAAAGACTTGACAACTTTGTAATTGTATTGTACTCACCGTTTGAAATTGTCGGTTATTTTCGCTTTTCTAGATAGATAAATTTTACTATTTATCTAGACATAATCTATATCTAGGTGAATAGAAAAAATCATGTATCTAGAAAAGATAAAATGATCTACAATTGGAACGAAGGGAGAAAGTCACTTACCATCCTATGAGATGTACTTAGGGGTAGTAAAGGACCTCTAATTTAGCCTAGCAAATTTAAAAATTGAATTTATTAGTCGGGTCATAATATTATATGATTTTGAATTTAAAAATAGATATGGTTAAGTTGGGTTGTGAAGGTGCCACAAGGACCATGATACGTTACCTACTAGATGTACTTTGACGTGGTCAGAGCACATGGAAGTAGATCCAAGACGTCCATACAATATCCACGGGATGAACCAAAAACCAGCTGTTGGATCTTGTTGTATGCTGTATTGAGAGTTGGAGACAGTGGTATCGGTATTCTGTCATCATCTGTGCTGCTGTTTACCCAACGGTCCAAAGGCTCCAAGCGTCGAGGCCCAAGAAAGCCCATGTGTCCTCACTCCGCCTAGGGTTCCCCTGAGTCCACCACCACCAGACACGTGAGACTGAGACACGGACACGACGCAGCCGCCCGTCATCACACCCACACAGGCACGCACGCACGCACGCACTCGCGATTTGCACCACGAAGTCGCCAGTGCCGCCGAGAGAGAGACCGTCCACTCCGCCGCGGCCCGCTTCCACGAGATCCGCCACACCGCTGCCGAGATCCATTACGCCGCAGCCGCCGAGCACCACCGCTACTTCAGAGGCGGGGGAGGCGGAGCCCGGCACCACTACCGCAGAACAGAGAGGGGAGCAGAAAAATCCAATCCGCCTTCCCCATCCCCTCGTTTTCTTCGCCGGGCCGGCGGCAAGGTGCGCACCCCCACCCCAACCTCTCGCAATCCATCGTACAATGGCGGCGCCCGTGTCCGCCCTGGAGTCCGCTTGGCAGGTATCCCCATTCGCCCTCTCCTCTCTCTGTCTCTCTCGCGCACACTCCGTCTGCTCTCTCCGCTTACTCCGGATCTCCGTTGTTTTGGGAAACGATGAATGCAGCTGGTGACCGCCAACTTCACCGAGTTCCAGCTCGCCACCGTCATCACCTTCCTGATCCACGAGACCGTCTTCTTCCTCTCCGGCCTCCCCTCCCTCCTCTTCGAGCGATTCGGCCTCTTCGCCAAGTACAAGATCCAGGTACTCTCTCTTTTTTTTACAGTGCTGGGAGGGTAACATGTGCAGTTGTAACGGAAAATTTATAAAACAGCAGTTTGAGATATGGTATTTACAGCTCTCACCTTGCAATAGAATTATTGTTTCTGCTGTTCACGAATATTATTTTGCTTTCCCTAACAACTGGCATTGACCCGTTCCCATACACAAGTAGGCTCCACCAGCATTAACTCCTCTTTGCCAAGAATGTCTGTTCCTATTTTCTTCACGATACAATGGTGCCTAGTTCCTTCTAGATGATCTCACTCTGTTTTAAATTTACGCTGGAATGTGATACCCCGATCTCATTGTCAATGAGAACATGCATTGCTAATCAGAATCTGTTCTCAGTTTGTAAAGAGTAACCTGTCCTCTTCTCTCCTTTATTTTTTTAGTGATGTAATGTTTCATCTGTTGGAGCAAAGTAATTCATTGAATACCTATACTTATCTTGCTACTACTGCATATGGTTTCCTCAACAAAAAATTGTGTGCATCTTTGCAGAAGAAGAGCAACACCTCTGCTTATCAAAACAGATGTGTCCTGCGTCTCATTCTCTACCATGTCTGTGTGAACTTGCCTGTCATGATTTTCTCCTACCCTGCCTTCAAATTCATGGGCCTTAGGAGCTCTCTTCCTCTGCCACACTGGTAGCAATTCGCTTCCTTCTCCTTTTACTGAGCCCTTATTATTATGCAAGAGCTTCAACTGGAAGAAAAATGTTTTAAATGCTACCTGTATTTTCTGCAGGACTGTTGTTGTATCTCAAGTTCTTTTCTATTTTGTACTCGAGGATTTTATATTCTATTGGGGGCACCGGGCACTGCACACCAAATGGCTATACAAGCATGTCCACAGTGTCCACCACGAGTAAGCAACAGTGCTTCACTTCACTACATCCTAATTTACACAACATATCATTTATTGTATCAGTCTAGTCTATGACACAGCAAATCTGTGCAGATATGCTACACCCTTTGGGTTAACTTCTGAATATGCCCACCCTGCTGAAATTTTGTTCCTGGGATTTGCCACGGTTGTTGGTCCTGCTCTTACTGGCCCTCATTTGTTCACCCTATGGCTTTGGATGGTGCTGAGGGTATTGGAGACAGTTGAAGCTCACAGTGGCTACCACTTCCCATGGAGCCCATCAAATTTCCTGCCACTGTATGGTGGGTAAGTAAGCTGGAGCATTGTCTCCCATAAAAGTAGCTGTACAGGATGGTACAGGGATTGTTTGAAGGTGCATGTCTAACACTACTGAAATTTCATCATGAACAGCTCGGACTTCCATGACTACCATCACCGTGTGCTGTACACCAAGTCAGGGAACTATGCCTCGACTTTTGTTTACATGGACTGGTGCGAATCTGTTTCCCATTTGCATTGTTGTGTTGAGTTGTGTGAACTACCTAACATGCGCAGCGCTTTAACCGTTGTGTCTCAGGTTGTTTGGGACGGACAAGGATTACCGCAAGGCAAAGGCCGTTGAGGAGAAGGAAGGGAAGAACCTGTAAATTGCGAGAGCTGCTGCAGCGCTGGTTGCTGGACACCATCCAGAGAATTTGCTGATTGGGACTGCATATATGTGTGTACGGCTAGCCTGTTGAATCAAATTACCATCACGTACAGTACAATTAAAGTGGTATGCATGGCCACTGTGCAGCAACTCTCCGTTTATAATTGCGTGCTTGATCCTTCTTATAATTAACTCAAACTGCTTCAATTTGTTTGCTGCTAGTTCTTCTGCATATAATGTTAATGTCACTTGTTCCAAGCAGGCATCTTTGTCAGACCTAGTTATGGTACATGTGTATCTGATAAATGTACTGGTCTACTGGGCTTGGCAGAGAAACAATGTGTTGCAGAACCCATCCATTCAAAGAGTATTGATTTTGTACATGCTAGTTATAGCATTTCTTGTGCTTTTACAAGCTTGAAGATTCACAGCGATCAGCAGCAAAAAGAAGAAATGAAAAAAAAAGGTATACATAGTATATAGCAAACGAAAATGGGGACAAAAGAACAACAAAGGGGTGATATCTCTTATCTTCGGTATAATTATAATATAAAATACGAATCCTGCACCGAGTTCTGGCCTGTCATTGGACCACGTCATCTTGATTTTCCTACCGTTGCTCTTTGGTTCTGAATTTCACCCGGACTCCGGCGCCGATGCAATAGCAAGTTTGCACCCCGACACTCACAGTTGATCTCGCGGCGCTGCATCTTTGACGTCCTTCCAGTCATCCGTGAGGTAGAAGGACGAGTTGGCTTTGCTGGCATCACATGGGTCGAGCTGGCTCATGTGCTCCAAGCAGTGTGATGATGCGCAACCGTGTAGGCCAGTCCAAATCCTCTGCTTCTCTAACTGCAAACATGGCAGCAAATCGTCCAGTTAGCAACCAGTGTCGTCAACACATGCATGTTCTCCGGAATAAAGGTACGGCCCGCCTGACAGGTAGATGGGGTTAGGAAACAGGTATCGAACTAGCATCATGGCTCCTGTCCTTTACATATTCAGCTAAAAGCAAGAATGTTATTTCTGTGGGCATCAGCATCAATGTACAGAGGTGGAGATGGATCACCCCACTATGCACTTGCTCAAACCTCAACTCTTTTCTTCTTCCTCTCCTTTATCTATATGACCAAAAATTGCAAGAATAATTATGTTTGTAAGAATAATTATCAGTAAGAATAATTATGTATTATTTTATATACATAATTATGTAGTCTGATGAATTATTGAATTGTGCCCATTTGGTGTTATTGACCTGCCACAAGTGCTTATCCTCCTTTCGACGAGATAAGAGCAGCAGATACGGAGTGGCAGCAGCTACAGCAACAAAGACAAGGGCTCCACTGATGGCTGCTGAGTAGATTGCCCAGATAAGCAGCGCGAGCGCGCTCCAGCCGGCAAACCGGTGCGTGCGCTCGAACAGACGAACACGTTGTGGTCGAAGTGACGCGGCTATGCACGAGGGAGCCAGCACCCAGCAGGCCGAGTATTGCTGACGCGACGCGGACAACTTCCCCGGACGTCACGTCGCGGTGCTGGAGCGCCTGCAGGAGCGCGTACACCAGCCACGGCGCCATCGACGAGACGCCGCAGCTGCTTTGCACGCCGCCTAGCGACTGCAGGATCGCCGACGACGAGCGCGACGGAGAGCCAGAACACGACCCGCAACTAGGCCTGACAATGGGTCGTGGCCCGATCCTTACACCGTTAAAGCCCCATTTTCAGACCACCGGGGCGTCTATGGATGCATCGATCTGAGCAAATTTACGATGGAGCAATGAAGTACATTAGTGATATGGGATTTAGCTATGATTCAATCTATATATGTTTGTAAGAATAATTATGTATTATTTTATAACAGTGACGTTGCCAAAGCCGATGTGTGTGATCAGGAATGTTGGATATGATCACAAACGTCCCGGTGGCTTGGACAACAACTGATGAGCTTGATGGACCAACAATGTCGCATTAAATGGAAAATCATATATGGCTAGATCCATCAAGCTCATTAGCTTACCAAATGAAAATTTTGGTTTAAATGTTCTATTAGACATTTAAACATTTTCCCATGACCATCAAGCTCATCAGTTGCCCATATATCCTTGTCCTATATCATACAAAAACTCTATCATCAGTGCCTTCATCCTCAAGACAACCAATATGTTAATTTTCCTGAATGCCACCATATTGATGCTCTGTATTGTTCTCCCGTGCTTCCTCAAAAAGAAAAAAAAAAGGTAAGAAGCAAAGTTTCCCCTTTGAGTTTGAGCGAAAAAAATGTAAGAAAAACTACAAGCCCTACCACTAGTGCGCCTACACGTCTTTATCAACGTTGTTTTTTATCCGGAAGACCTAGAGCTAACTATCGAGACTTTGGGCTATCCGAACACATACTTTGAGAAATGGTTTATGCATGTTTGTTGCTGAACCCATCATCCAGATGATGTGCATTTTTATCATCAAATTTCTTTATGATTGATCCACCTAGTGTATATGCTTTCCATGTCAAACATAAGTAAGCGAAGATGCACCACTTCTTGCTTGCGCTTACTCCCGTTCATGCATGTACGACATGATCAAAGCATTTCTTCACCCTTATCATACCCGTCATGAACAAACTTCATGAAATCTTTGACCCCTTCGAGATGCGTCAGGTAAATAGTGCACAACCATTTATCCAACATTTAATTACTTGTCAAATGTTAATTGTTAAGTTTCCAAATAAAGCTTGGCAGTTTTGCCTACGATTTGAAAAAACTTGCAAAATAAGAAATAAGGAAAATTCAACATTACTGATCGGGTTGATGTGCCCCATGGACCATGGTGACGACATCGAACTTCGATGCTCCGCCGTGGTTTAGTCCTGTGGCGTGAGAGGAAAATATTGTTTGTTGGCTGATAAGCCGGCTGAATAAGCTGAAGCGAACAGGCCCACCACCGTCTCTATTTGTTTTTTGCCGATTGCGGGAGAGCATTGCCACTTGCCAGGAAATCAGGCTTTTCTCGTGTCAAGTACCAAAACATACTCCAGCAACTCATCTCCTATGACAGACACGTGTGCCAGACTTATTCATATATACGCATAAAAAATAAGTTTTAGGTGACACGTATATGAACTCAATTCACAGTGGTAGCATTGAGTCTCATTTGATTTGTTGGAGGTTTGACTCCTGGGTGGAGCATTTTTCGTTTTTATTTTGCCTCCTATTTTTTTTCATGTGGGACCATCTGTAGTTTATGACGTATTTCGTTACAAAACAACAGTGTAATATTTAGTAATGTTTATGGTTTGGCCGTGATGAAGTTTTATGATATTTTTAATTTCGTCACTAAATTTGTTTGGTTGCAATGCTTTACAACGTATGATGTTTTCATCATAAATCAGCTGATCCTTATAATTGAACGAGCTTTACGCTTTTCCGGCCAACGAGGACTTGTTCTTACAGGATATTCAGGCCACTGCAATGAACGGATGCCTTTTGTACTGCTGGTCATTTTCAAAATTCAACAGGCAGCTAGTTGCTACTATATAAACCCCTTGTCTATTAAAATTTTTAAGAGGTTTATCTCATATGGTACATAAGCAAGTTGAATTTGTTACATTGTGAGAAAGTCATGTCCCATTTAATATTCATTTTCAGATCTAACCGAATTCTAGGTCATCTTGTAATTCAACTGCCAGATACATAAGTTCTTTCTTTGCTGCAAGGAATCAGTAGTCCAAAGTTTATTTACTTTAAAACTATAAGTGCAAAATAGAGAAGCCCATATTCCATCCTAAAATATAGTTAATTTTAGGTTTGTCCTAAATCAAATCTTTATAATTTTTTACTGCACATAGCAAAAGAAAAGCATAAAGATTGACAATGTATGATGTTAGTAGATTCATTATAACACTATCATAACACGTAACCTTTTCTATTTACAATTATTTTTTAGAGATATTGTTAGTAAAATATAAAAATATTTGACTTAGGATAAATATAAAACTAGTTATATTCTGAAAACGGAGGGAGTAATTAACTCCTTATGTTTAAGAATCCGATAAAGAATCTCCGTGGTAGTTCTAGTTGAAGTGGTTTCTTCCGTGCGAATTGGACAATTTCAGCATATAGCGTGATCTTACACCCAGAAGTAAAATCTGCCTGCCTCTGCGAATCATGCTTTGGCATATCAGGGACAAGTATTTTGAACTGTCCCAATGGCCACTTGACCATTAAGTTGAAACTGACAACTTATTGCTTGGTAGGTGGACCCAATTTGCCGATCTAGGGGTCTCTTTGGCTGGACTTATAAGCCGGCTGATAAGCTGAAACAGTTGATTTGTTGTGAGAGAAAAATACTGTTTGATAGCTGATAAACCGGCTGATAAGCTGAAACGAACAGGCTTAGATTTCCATGGTCAAGGCCAATCGATCCTGAATTCTTGCAGCTAGCAGATCACAACTACTCTGTACGACTGTACGTTATTGGATAACAACAGCAACATTCTAGGTAATATAACTTTTAGATAATGGCAGCAACGATACAAAGAAATTTGAACTGTAAACATCTAATTGAAGGCCAGAGATCCCAGAATTTCGGTTTTCAAAATAAACATTGAATGATGAATTAAGTGAGAATGCCAATCAATAAAGCTACGTGTACTATATGCTTGTATCTATTGAAAGGCAATTGAGCCCATATATAGTACTGCATACATTGCCTTCAGGAGCTGAATCATAAATCTAGTTTCCTATATAGTATCATCACCTGCAGACTGTAAACTTATGCTTTCCTTTTCATTTCCTACTGCAGTAAGCTGCTAAAAAATGAGCTGAGCAAAGCAATGCACAAAACGATTGCGAATTTCTGCACTACAAAATCTCCTTTCTTTTCTTTCCTTCTTGCAGCAGCAACGTGTATCAAGAACTACATGACTCCAGATCACTGGACCTCTTCTCAACTTTGAGATGTGTCCAAGATGCAGCAGGGCCTTGCAACATCTATACTGCTCATTATAACTCCAAATGCACAATTTTTTTTACCAGGACTCTAAACGCACTTGAGCTCAGCAGATTAAATAAAAGAGCTCAAAGTATCATATGTTACAGTGTTTGTTGGATTATCTGTACATTGGTGAAGTTGGGATACTTTGAATTCTCCACCCTTGCAAGTTTCTGAAAGAGGAGGAATGGCATAACCCCCTAGTACTCCTTGAATGACGACTCTGTAACTCGCCTCAGTGAAGTGTAGACCATCCCATGAGATGTACTTTGATGGGTCAGAGCACACTGTAGATCCAGGCCGTCCACACAATATTGATGGGGAACAATTATATGGAGCATCACTTCCACAGCATGCATTCAGTGGGACTGTGAAGCCTGCAACAGCAACAGTTGTTGCTTAGTGAACAGTAAAGCTAAATATACCAGCATTTTTTCTGCCAGTAATTGTGCTTCTCAATATCTGTTACTCCTGCGGTGTTAGTGCAGTTTTTTGGAAAAATTGAACTTCAGTGGCATTGTTCAATTATATAGCATGCCGGGATATTCTCCACAAGTGTAGGTAACAGAAAATTAAACAAAACATAGAGGATAGGTGAATTACTATGACAATGAAATTTATTGTTGAAATAAGACATAACAGAAGCAGGCTCAGATTCTTATTGCTAACCAACTATTAGTTATTAAAACATGGGATGATTTGCAACTGTTTTAGTTTAGGTGTCACTGTAATGAGAGCTAAGCATATGTAAGAAAGTCTGAGTAACTGCAAACAGTTCAAAGTTTAATTCAAAGCTTTGCCTGTAGGTTGCAGACTGTATTGACAAGTAATGAAGCCATGGTGGTAATTCAGGAAACTCAATATTTGACCTTCAGCCTAGTGAAGGTAAAGCAGTTCATTCATAGAATCCATTGCTTACTTTCCCAGTTATATGTTTATCAACAGAGTGCATAACATTATCCACATACAATTCAGAGGCTTGTTTTATGACCAGAAAAAACATGATCGCTCAGATTTAGTAAGGCTTGCATATCATTATAGCTCTAACCACTCCAAAAAAAAAATCCCTCCATTCATTTTTATTAGGCATATTAGGATTTTAAAAAGTCTCTGAGGTATACTTTGACCATCAATTTCTCTTACAATATATCATCAATTGTTACATAGATCAATATAACATCAATATCTCTTCCAAATACGGATAAATTAAGCACGTCCAATTTGATTCATTATTGGTTATGAAGTTTTAACTTTATAAAATCCTAATACGCCTACAAATATCAAACAAAGTAGGTTCAAATGTTCTGTAATACGACTTGGGTGATAAACTATCATATGTATAACCAATTAACAATCAGTTCTTCCTTAATTGAATTTCATTCATGAACTAAATATAACACAGTTCATATTTCAACTTGAAGGTTAAAACTTAAAACTAAGGCTAATGTAAATCAACCAGACTTACAACAAACTCTCAAAGACCCTAAACAATCTTGAATGCAATAAAAATCATCAAGAAAAACGATGTATAGAACTCATTAGGACATCTGTATGCCTGATGGGAATAGGATCTTGAATGGCTGCTATGTCTGATGTCCCAGCTGATATAACAGGAGCAGTTATCCCTTAGAGCACAAATTCAACACAATTTATATTCTATGTTTTAGTTTGTGTTTTAGTGGTACTCACCAAACTGGAGTGGGGCCCGGAATATGTTCAATGAAGCACCATAATAGTCAGCATAAATGATGGTCACATCAGGGTAAAGATTCCTGAGCCTTTCCAATTCCTCCTGAAGCATACTATTATGGTACTCGGCAAATTCATTGAGCCACTTAATGCAGCCTGTTTGTTCATCATAGTAATCCTCCTTTTGGCTTGGAAAGATTGAAAGATATAATGGGACACACCCTATGGGAAAGTTCCCTGGAACAACTAATTTGTTTGCTCCAAGACTTGTAAGATCCTGAAAATCATGCAAATTATCAATGTAAACACATACAGGCTCTAAAAATTACCTGATTGAAAAGGGAGACGCGTACATACCGTGATGGCCGAGCTTATGGCACCAACAACATTAGGAACAAGCTCATGTAGCTCATCAAGAGACTTATCCCTCACAATTAGATGGTTGTAATCATTTCCACCGACCTCTCCGACAAAGAAAAGTGAATTGGACATTATATCACTGCGTTCTGCACAATTACAAAATTCAGTGGCTGTACGCTCCAAATTGTGCATCATGTGAATGGTACACTTTAATGACACTAATTCAGTAACAACATACATGGAACACGACAGTGGTTCTCATGAGGGCATCTTAGCTATATCAATAATTAACACAGCTAAAAGTATTAGCTAAAACAGCCAAATGAGACGACATTCATTTCAAACTCAGTATATTTTCTGCTTTCTCCGAAATCAATAAAAGTTTCTATCTTGGTGGTCAAAACAAATATATTTCCACCTATGTGCCTGTAACTCCATAGCAAGCTTCGCCACCTAGTCACATTTAAAGCACACAAGTTTCACAGTGTATAAGGCTTAGCACAGTGAATTTCACATGTAATTTATCAGGTGAGCATTTTGTACCACAAGTCAACCACAATCTGTATCAACTGCAACTCAAGGAAAACAGAGTGCTTGCTCAAGTTGAAAAAAAAGTAGCTCTCAGCGAACACTCAGCTGGACAACTCAGCCACTACATCTTTCAGCATGCCTGCCACTATTTAATTGTCTTCATTAGCATGTTGTGAAGTCACCAATCACACGTTTCACTGACATCTATTGTTAAAGCTGTTGATACTTAACAGGTTTATGGTTCCAGACCACAGAGTTTCATTAAACACCTTATAACGAAGCAAAATTGTGTCCAAACAACTTTCAAAACATAACTAAGGGAAGTGCATACCTGTCTCTGACGGTGCAATTGATGGGAGAAGCTTCTTGAACCACTGTATCTGCTCATAAAGGGAGTGTGGCGTCCACGTAGGCTCCACACCACGTTCCCGGAAGAACGAACCATTGAGGGCAGTAGCCCCCCCGACCGCAAAGTTTGCGCCATATTGGAAGTCCCCGCCGCCAAGGTACGGCGGCACAAATGGAAGCCCAAACGCTTCCGCTGCATATAAAAAAAAAAACCAACAAACATGTCAAGAAACCAGTTGGGACACGACAAGTGATCAGATGCAGAATCATGAAGAAGCGCAAGACAGGAGAAGTGGGCATCGAAAGGCTGATATACAAGTGTTGACCAAGTGATGGTTTGAATGCCACCAATTTAACTGGTAGTTGGGGCTACCAATTGTGTGCTAGTTCAACGACATGATGCCACCAATGTCTAGTGGTTGGGGAGAACTTGGGAAGGCAACCAACTTGTGCTGATATAAGCTGGGTATTTGCACATGAATGTTTCTTCCCACCATTTCAAATTTCCCAATTTCGACATATATATCACATTAAAAAAGGCAGATGCATGGTCGTAGCTGCTTATAATTCAAGAATTCTGAAACCGAGCATGTTCTTGCATGTGCTTATAGAACACCTCCTTGACCCATATGGATATTTCCAGCTACAACTAGAAGACGGTTTTGCGTAAAGCCCCAGTTGACAAACTCCCAACCTCGGTAGCAGCAACATGTTGTTGCTGGAGACAGAGGGGCAAAAAACTAGCAGAAGTGGAAATAATATATTTCCCTCGCCACCACGGCACTCGTGGCGGCTCCTAAAAAGAATCGATGGACAATCCCGTCGCGTGAAGAAAAATCAAGAGCGTAGCGAACCCCCATCCCCTGCCATCATACCGTGGACGAGTACGCGGCAAGAAAGGACGCTAATCAATCTAGTTCGGCAGAGTTAGACACGAGATATACACCGCCCGCTCCTCCTAATAAATCTTACTATTGCCGCAGGGGCGAAATCTACGTTTGAATTCGAACGGAGAGAGCCCGGAGATTCCATCCCCATTAATCAGGACGAGGGCGAGGAGCAGCGGGCACGGATAATAACAAACACGAAACGCAACGCGACGGAGCGGGGTGGGAGGAGGCGGAGGTTACCGAAGAAGTCGAGCAGGTTGCGGCCGTCGGAGTAGCGGCCGGAGGGGCGGCCGAAGAAGGTCTGGCCGTAGGGGAGGTTCCGCGCGGGGTCCGGGAAGTCGTCGGGCACGGAGAGCAGGAAGTTGCCGGTGTCCGTGAGCGAGTCCCCGAAGCTGAAAACCCGGCGGAAGCACACGCTCCCGCCCCCTTCCGCCGCCGCCGCCGCAGAAGCCACCACCAGCGCCACCACCGCGACGAGCAGCGCCTCGCGCGACGGAAATGCCATGACGAGAGCGGCGGGCCGCGCCGATCCGGAGCGGAGGGCGAATGCTAGACGCGGGAGCGGGGGACGCGGACGGAGTCGGCGGGGAGGGATAAGTAGAAGGGCAGGGTGGCCGTTGACATGTGGGGGGGAGAGAGTGGAGGTTGGGGGGGGGGGGGGGGGGGGGGGGGAGGAGGAAGACGAGGGAGAGGGGGAGGCCGCGGTTTTAAAGGGAGTGGGGTACGGCGACGGATCCACCCATTAATCTCCCCCACGCTTTGCAAGTTTGTTCCTCCGATTTGGGAAATCATTTTTCTTCTTCTTTTTCTTCCTTTGGTTACTTCCATTTTTTTCCACGCCACGCTTTTTTAGGGGTTTGGGATTTGGTTTCTTCGGCTGTCATCTACCCTCTGTTTTGTTTCCCCGGCTTCCGGGCCCGTGCCGTGTGGCGGCCGGCGGTTGGGCGGCTTGGCGGCCCCCGCCAGGGCCTCAGGCCGCGGCGCCGCATGGCATCCCCACAAACTAGACAGATTTCGGTCACAAACTTATTTGACACCCAGATGAGCACTAGTGCATACCTTTATGGTCACCATCAACCAGAAAACACATGGAGTACCTTCCGATAAGAAATGAATGGAGAAGCTTAAGCCGTGTGACTGACCGATCGCTGGATAGCTCTACTGAGATATACTATATTGGTCGAAATCTTTTGGATTGATATTGTTTTGAGTGATTCTGACATAAACGGAGGCCGATTCATGTGGGTCCAAAAGGTGTGGGCTCCATCCCAAGAGGAGAATACAACTGAGGATTTCAAAGTACTGTCTACATATAGCATAAAATTGAGGATTTCAAAGTATTTCAAAGTTGGAAACTGAACTACCCAATGTTATAATATTATGAGATGGAGAAATTATCATACTTGGTGTGAGTGTAACAATGGTTTGGAGTCTTATGTTTGATGCCTACTGCTTAGTCTAAATTCCCAGGGTCAAAAGATTATAGCCGCCGGCCGGAGCAGAGGCATCATGTCATGACTCATGCCCCGGTGAATCCACGACGTAAGTGTCGGTTGAATCATATCACGACTTTCCCCGGAGATGCATTCCAATTCTATTGGGCACCTTGATGGTACGGGAGTGGGAAAAAAACCGAAAGCGGCTATACAGAAGAATCCTTTTAATTTCCATGGCCCAAAGGCACGGGCAGGCGCTTGTGGCAGGTACGCGCGCCACCGCGCACCAGGTCACCGCCTCCTCACGGTCACGGGCCCTCTCGCTCGCTGAGGTGGCTCGGCTGGGCTGCCCGCGTCGCCGGCCAGAGCAGAGCCGGCGGTGCCGGTGCAGAACTGCAGGCAGGCACGAGAACCCCGTGCTGGTTAGTGGTAGCTGCGTGTTGGCAAGTTGGCATGGCCGCATGGGGCCGCTTGGACCCTGGGTCTCCCGATCCCAGCACTGCGGTTGTCCGCTGGTGCGCGCGCGAGAGGCAGATCGGTCAACCGTGCTCCGTGCAGTAGCCGTCCTGCCCGCGACGCCGACGCGGCGAGAGGAAAAAGGGGGCGCTCTCGATGGACCGGGCCCTGGCCGGCTGGCCCCTCCGGGACAGGGAGAAGCCAAGCAGAAGCCACCGGGTCTGTGGCCGTGGACCACCACCGTCGCCGTCGTCGGATCACAGGAGAAATTCTAGGATGGGACGGGTAGGCACGCGGGAAATCTCCTCAGGCGCGCGTGAATGATTGGATTCCGCTCGAGCTTTCTTTCTTTTTCTTTCTGCAGAGGGAGTAGGAAAGGGCGGGTTGGAAAAACACGCGGGACGGGAACCAAATCTTGCTTGGCGACCGGCCAGGCCGTATCGTTCCGGCGTGGTAGGGTTGGACGGAAGTCCCCGTTTTGATTGGCCCCGGCCGGCAGATTTGGTAGCATGGGCGCGGCGCAGCGCAGCACAGGTGTCGTAGGACGCGGCGGTTTTGGGGGACCGTCAGGCGTCAGTGCGTGCGAGCGTGACCTGCAGATCCCCCTGCCCCCACACCGAAAAAGGGGCAGGTGTACCATGAGGCATGAGCCAAAAACTTGCAACTCTCGGGGGTCCGGCCAAGAGCAACCGGCCACGGAAGAAGCCGCCTCATGCTCCGGTTCCGATTCGTGCGCGGACACTGCTCCGTCCATTATTCCATCAGCATCGTGTCATGCGTGCGTACACATCACGACCAGCGGAGGCCCCATTTCTTTTCGTGATGGTGCATGGCACACAAATCATGGGGAGAATTGCTGATCTGATTTTGGAAAGGGCAAGCGAAGGGATGGATGGACGAGGGCGCGGGTGCGTATCATCCTAGTGGCAACAGCGAACAGCGACGCCCACCGCCCGTCCGCCCCGCGGCCGAGAGAGAAAAGTGCTCGCGGCCGGCGGGGGCGTCGCGAGCGACCGCGTGCGGAAGGCGAACCACCCGTGGCGCCGTGGCGCGGATCGGCCGAGTTGACCACGCGCGCCACGCAGCAGGGCAACCAACCAGATGCTCCGTGCCGGTGGGTGTCCCCGCCACACACCGGAATCTAGGCCTTGTTTAGCCGAATAACAACTAGTACCACAGCACACGAACGAAGAATTCAGGAGAAGAAACTCAAGATCATTACAGAATCGTACATGCAAAACATTTACCATGCATTTGGTTGAAAATCTAGCCCCCGTTTGGTCTTTTCTTTTTACCGTTAAAAAATACTTGACCACGATAAGTGAAGTGACACTGCACAATTTGACTTCGCCACGTCCACGCCCATGCCCCCATAACCCTTACCTAAAGCCTCGACGTGTTGTCCCCTTTCACCGAGCCCTTTTTCCGGGCTAGCAACATGCAACTTCTCCTCTCTGCTAGCTGTGAAAACCGATCGAGAGACGGACGGGACAGCACAGCGCCGCCGCTAATAAAAGCCCAAGAGCGACCCGACGGCATGAAAACTGAAAAGGTCAGCAGCATCAAAAGATACGACTTGAGATCAGACAGCATGTTGTGTAATTTTCTCGCAATTATTCGTCGAGGACACGCGAGGGAACCCGTCTGTGTGTCTTTCTTCCGGTGCCACGAACTTGACCTCATTACTTCAGGAGTGCTCGCTTGAAAGCGTTTTTTCTTCTCGCCTTTTCTTTTGTCCTGTAGCTAGGTGTGTATCGTGCACTTGAAAACAATTCCTAAAAAAAAATGCATATGGATATATTCCCTCCATTTTATTATATTCGTTCGTACGTAGACTTGCGAGACTATGTAGCTTTGAAAACATGTTTATGAAATAAACTAATGTTTCATTGGCTAGTACGCAAGATTGTCATTTCATATAGGCATTTTTGTTAGAACGAACTCATGCTTCCTTGGGTAGTGTGTGCAAGATGAGGTATCGATAATCATAGCGGTATACAGATAATCAATACTTTAGTATTTTTTTTGTGTTTTTTCGAAGCATATAATTGTACAAACCGATATAGAGGTGCAATACACACCTAGGCATATTTTACTTGCTGGTACTTGCATCATCCCCCTTAGTTTTATTCAAGGGCCAACATCACCAACCAATCTTCCCGCCATATTGCACAAGGAAAATGACTACCAGTACAGTCGAGTCTGGGTTCACAGGGCAAGTAGAACATAAAGAAGGAGAGAAGGGCTTTCTGCAACTGCAAACCAGATTATCTTTTCAGATTACAACTGCAAACCACATGACAACCCTTTTGTTCCAGATAAGATGCACACATTTGGACCTGGACGGCATCTTTCTGGTTGCAAGTTTGGATGCATGGGGAACACATGACACTTCAGGCAGGGTGGGAGATATTTATCTTCATCCATACACACTTGGCAGAAGCCAAGAACAGTTGACCAACAAAATTTCATATGATTGTATCCAATTATCGTTGTCGTTGCTCAGAGAGTAAGCTAGCCAAGTTGAAGCAAATATCATACGAAGGAACCAAAACGGGGTTGCGACGAACAATCGGAGCAATAATTTTGTGATGTCACTGGTTGGCAGATCAAACTGTGCATACTTGCACTATTAGTATTTCAAAAAAAAAATACTTGGCACTATTGTCTATTGAAACCCCTGTTACGCAACTTCTCAAACATCTTAAGATTGATGAACGCAATTGATTGGAGGGCAGGGCACACAATGACATACTTTATGCAATGCATCGTTTTTGCCTCCAGATAATGGCGAAACAAAAGAATGCAACTGATATCAGAGCAAACAATAGAAGTGTGGACATCTGTATGCCCTGGCTGAATGGAACACGAGGGAATACACACATCTATGTAGCGTGTTTGCTTGAAGGCCTGGCAGGCAGCTCACCGGCCAGGCAGCCCTGCCAGCTGCAGGCGTCTGGACCAGGCAGCTCTGCTCAGTCGCAAAGGAAACAGAATGGGAGCGGAAATACCAGAGCACAAGGTCCTTAAGTTGTATTATTACCAGAGCAGAAACCCCAGCTGTGTGATGCAGTCTCAGTCTGCAGGCCACACTAAATTGTCCATTCACGGTTGAAGTGGCTCCACTTCCCACAATGCCAGTAAACACCAGACGGCTTCCATATGGAATTTCAACAAGAGATTAGCATACAAACGGGTAGTTTTTTCAAGACTCATGATATGCATAAGGCATCCATACAAATTTGTTCATCTTGCGGACAGAATGGCTATATTAATTCTCTTTGTGGACACTAGACAACATTGTTCAAACTATTCTGGCACGACCAATACTTCGTGTCTACACCTTCAAAAACAAGAGATAAGGTTACTATCTGTATTAGTTGAACAGCCCAGCATCTTTCGTTTTCCTTCACCATGTATCCCAGAGTCCTTAAGAATTCACACATTAAAATCTTATAGATGTCTTCAGTTTCCATTCAAGAAAACAAACCATTGCTCTATGTTTGGACTAAACAAGGGCAAGAAGACTACTGATAACACAAAATTGCACCCAGCTATTTGATAGATATAAGACAAATTCAGCAAACGGATTGCCACAATACCACCATGATCTCGGCTTGTTGACATGGCAATATCTTTTCCCGCGACAGAAATTCCCAACAGAAACATTCAATATCATCATCCCGACCCTAAGCTACACTCCCAAGTCCCAACAGCAAAAGGAACAGCTTTGCTTTCTTTGTGTTAACGCCTAACGTTCAACAGTGCCTCTTAATAGCAGCTCCCCAACTATCTACCATCAAGACATCAAGAACGAAAACTGACCGTGCGAGAAAAGGTCGCCAATCAAGATAAACACATTGCTTCTTCAAGCGTAACCTTTTCCCAGGCAGTTCAAGCAGCGCTGCACCCTGAAAAAAAACCGGGGGGGGGGGGGGGGGGGGGGGGGGGGGCTTGTTATCAGGGAAATCCATATCATAATCACAGGAATGCAGCGACTGGAAGTAGAAAATCCTGCAGAAGGTGGCTAACTTGGTCCCATCGCAGGTAGGGCAGAGGCATGGATTGACGAACACCGGGTCGTGCATCGGGGACCACTCGATGGTGGCGCTGCCCCTGCAGAGCCTGCACGCGTAGGTTCCCTTCCCCTCGCAGGCGCCGCACGGCATAGCGAACTTCCTCTGACAAGGTCCTGGAGTCAGTCGCAAGACGGGGCGGCAAGCGGTAGCAAAAGCGAAAGATTTCGCGCTAGGGAGGGTGGGGGTCGGGGCGCGCGCGAACCTGGTTGGCTTCGGAGACGGCGCGGAGGGACCGGACGGCGACGGAGGAGGCGGCGGAGAGGAGGAGGAAGCTGCCGCCGAGGTACGCCGCGAACCGTCCCACCGACTGCAGCTGCCGCCGGACGCGGTCGCCGGCGCCTCGTCGCCCTCCGCCTCCGAGCTCCATGCGCGGCGACTGCAGTCTGCAGTGGTGGGGGTGGGGCCGCGTGTTATCCCGGCCTTACGTCAATGGAGCTGGTTTTCCTTAGCCGCCATAGTAGGCCTTCGACGGGTCTTTAGGCCCAGGGAAGAATTCGGCCCATCTAGGAGTCCCAGAATCCTCCAAAATGAGAACTCATAATCTTGGCCTCTTGGATTCTCTGATGATGAAAATACTCAACAGTGAATCATTTCAGGTAAAACTTCTACCATGGCGAATTTTGCCACCAAGGGCCTCGCCGAATTTCATTACCAACAAGCAACGAAATTAGACGTCACAGGTTCATAACGGTGACTCTACACCTGAAAAGAAAGTAACCAGCATGACAGACGCAAAGGATTGACCCGGTTGGAGAAGAACATTCACCAGGAACCTATTCTGGATTACAAGATTTCCACCAGTAGCTACCAGAAGAAAAGAGAAACAAAAGCATCTCAGCAGCTGGGGGCCTACTCTTCAGAAAATAGTGGGTGTGAGTTCAACACAGCAGCAGCACCCTGAACCCATGTCTTCCACTGTTTCTTCACGAGGATAGAAGTGCAGCGCCACCCCCTTTCATTGCTTCTGCTCCCGCTTCCATGTTCTGCTTGTCATCCTGCTTCTGGAGGCCTGCCCAGTATGATATAAAAGAAGAAGCTAAGCAGATAACCTCTGTAGGAGATTTAATCTGTTTTTTCTCAAAACAAACTGCATTCCTAGTTTTCTATATTACCCAACAAATCGCTGACACAGGCAAACAAAGTGAATATTTTTGTTTTGCGGCATATATCTCCTAACCCATTCCCAAAACTGTGCGAAAGTGGATGGTCGAACACCAATCACCATTGCAATCAAGCTCCAAATACATCTTGCCAGTAACAATCAAAGAAAAGGTGTTGTATGGACTCATACGTATTAGAAAATAGCATCTTTTACCCCCTGCCAGTTGCGTTTCAGGATGTTATCTTTGGTAAGATGGCATTTTCATGTACTAACCACATAAAGATTTTGATCCTTAATGGGATTTTGGATTTCCATGTCTTAATGTGAGGATTGCCAATTTCGGTACTGCACATATAGGAGTACAATGATTTGACAGTAAATGATCCAGATTTCCCCTAGATACATTTGGTTTATCTCTATCAGGAGAGCATATCTCTCATTTGCCTTAGTTGATTTGGAGCTCTTTTGTCTAACCATCTGTGGAAGGTTAATCTCCAACCTCTCGCAACCATATTTGCTACACTCACTGTTTGATCAATACATATATTACAGCCATGTTTGCTACACTCACTGTTTGATCAATACATATATTGTACAGATCCTGAAATTTATCTCTTAGAGGGACGATTCCCCGAACAGAAGTCAGTATTTTGACCATTTCCCGTTGTAATAACTATACCTTTTGGTAAATATCTTTGACCTTTAACAAATCATTCCAAACCGGAGAGTTGTTGGGCTTAGTCTTTAATTGAGCTATACCCCTTTCAATCTTCTTGTACTTTTTCCTCACTGCCAAAGTCCTTCATTTTCTAGTTTCCACAACCATGAGACTCAGGTTCATTTTCCTCAAATCCTTAATTCCTAAACCACCTTTCTGTTTTCTACCATGGCGAATTGGTGATATGGCAACCCAAATTTCTCGAGGCCAGTGGGTTTCTTGCAGTTGGGGCCTTGGGGGTCGAAGCTTTTGCCGGTTCTTGGAGCCTTGAGGGTAAAAATGCCACGAAGGTACCAAATTTTACTGCACAGGTACTAAATCCCTGTACCTCTCAAGTATAATTTGCGAAACCGGTGCTTACCAAGGACCGCAGAACACTTTTGGAACCTTCAACGCACATTAGTGAGAAGGGCTCTCACTGAGTACAGGAAACGTATCATCTGAAAGCACCATACCGGCACCCGTCTTATGTCTTACCCCGCTCCAGATGCAGTCGAGTAAACAGTTCATCTTCCCTATGGACAAGCTAAGCAGTATGACCGCAGGATGTGATCTTTTCATTTCACAGTTAATTCTGGAGATACTATCTAGGATTTCCCTTTCGTCCACCCACGCTACAGGCTGCATCTGAAGCTATCCACAGTGCCATTTGTGGTTACACTGCCAAAGACTTGCAAGTTTCCCATGGGCCATGGCGGCATCTGAAGCTTCTGGCATTACAGGGAGCATCCAGGCTACATGACTGAACATGGTTAAGCCTGACTAGCTCTGGTGAACTACTTCTTGTGGGTGAGGTGACACACTCTGTTCCGTTGATATCCGAGGACGAACATTGCGCTCCTGGCAAAAGAAAATTTGAAGAGATTAGTGCATGTTTTTGCCTGAAGCTTGATAGTTCTTTTGATTGCAAGATATGACGAGTATGTCAATGACACATGGTACCACTGTACCAGGCGCCAGTTGTAATTGAACAGCATGATGGTATGTGGCACTTTTCACAAAACTATAAAGGCACGCTGCTTAACTTGTTTAACAATGGGTGATGTTATTAATTGGTGTGGAGATGGGTGACATTTCTATTGGTAACATGAGCAGGTCTATTGATACAACACTTCTAGTGCAGCAATTATACTACCTAAAACTATGAGAATGGTGATTTAGCTCACCGCCCTGGCTCATAGTGTAGTACAGATTGAACAGAGCAGTCTGGATCTCAAAAGGATTTTGACAGTTCTCTTTGTATCTGGAACTTGAAACTATCCCTGAGGATTGACGCGTTGCCTGGTTAGTGGCGAGGAATAGCATCTTGGAAATGTGGTAATTCAGTACCTATGTTGTCCTATGGTTAAGTATATTTGGAGCGTGTTTTAATGTTCAATGGTTCTGCAAACAATTCCAAACGCAGTGCAACAACTTTATGTAGATTGAAACACCCAGTTCAATGTGAATGAATAGTCACAAGTTAGTGGCAGTTGCAAATGGAAGAATTTGGTCAACCTGGAAATGCAGGAACAACGCATGCTGCCAGCACAACTTACTACATGGTCCTGCCTTTGTATGTTTTGTGTCACTGGATTGAATTTTTGGCTGGACTACAAAAGGAGGCATGCAAGGCTCTTCAACAGCAATCCACGCTATTGTGGTGGGTGGCAGAAGAGGAATTCAGTAGGATTCAAGTTTGGGCACCAGTAGATCGACCAGAGGCTACTCAATGTGGCGAAATATGATTGTCAAGTTTTAATGCCTGTTTCGTTTTGTTCTATAGTGTCCACTTTTCAGTAGGTTGCTAGGTTACAGAATCATATCATTCTTTGGTACGGCCAGCGGTAGCCTAGTGCATTTGTATTTTTAAGTTTTTAATTTGGAACTATGTAAGTTTGTTCATATAATGAAACTAGACAAGACTTCTGACTCAGAAACAAATATTTATCTTATAACATATACAAAACTAGATGAATTTGAAATTAGAATCTAAGGTGCAAATATTCCATAAAAGGTAGATAAATAAGTTGAGTGAGACCTCAAAAACTTAAGCAAGCATATAAGTAGTGATCTCACCATTACAGTGGCATGCACCTTATTTTTCCATCAAAATATATTAGGATAAAAAAGCACATGTAGCAGGTAAACTATGTGACAAGTCGTAGTTCACTTACTCCGATTTCAGTGACAAAAAGACAGTTGGAACATTTAACAGCAGGAGCCCCAAAAGGATACATCAACAATGTATCACACTCCCCACAATACACCTTACCAACTTGATGTTCTGCCAAGGAAGGGAAAAAAAAGGTAAAAACAATCTTTGAATGATAAGAAAGCACATAGATAACTTTAACGTGAGTTTGTAAAAAGCTATGGAAGCATTAATAAGCCTACGAGAGCAAGTTAATATAATTTTTTAGCAGAAAAAACATCAGGCAGAAATGTTGTGTAAAAAATTTCGAAGGGAATGTATAATGCAACTTAAAGCAAAGGATAAGAATTCTCCGCTAACCAAGTTTATGTTGATATACTTGGAAAATCAAACTACACCTGTAAAACTTAGACAATGATATAGAAACGAAACTTTTGAGACAAAAAACACAGTTAAATAATTACAGCAGAATTCCTCCAAGTTCATCTAAGCCTTCTTCAGTCTACTATAAATATAACTCCATCCCTAGTTCATGGAACCTTTTTTACTCACTTTTCCCTGTTTTGCTTCTATTTACATGCCACTAATCAATGGAAGTAACGATGCTGGCCACAGGCCACATTAATTCTGTCAATGATTGATGGGCAATTTGGCATCTGGCATCCACCTTAACTCCCATACATGAGCTTAAATGGACTTATATTGGGGATCAGAGGGAGTAAGAAATAAGGTGGTTGGTAATGAAGTTATTTCAAAGACAACAATTGCGAATAATGTACCAATAGAATAAGGAGAGACAATGTTTGACATAGAAATAGCACGCACCTTCCAATACAAGGTTTATTGTCCAACAACCAAAACACTGAACATGAACAGCACCCTTGGGATATGCAAGAAGCTGACGACAACATCCACATACCATTTGACCCATTTCTGCGCAATTCACCAGCAAGGTCAAAAAATAACGCAATGAAACGTACAAGTCCCACATTAAACAAAATAGTTTTTAGAAGAATAAATCAACATCAAAACCTTTCAGTCCCAAGCCACTTATAAAAAGCAATCCATATGTACCTCTAAACCAAAGAAACCAGATTCTGTACAAATGACGAAATTGGGTCTGTCATAACTCATAATAGTATTCCATCTTTATGGTTGTATCTAATAGTGACTTAGAAGAGCTGTATACAATGTATAGTAGCATCTGTAGGTAGTTTAAAGATGAACACACAAAAATTTAGATCAAACCTCAAAGCAAGTGCTTGTTTACCATACTGCCCATACAGATTTGGTCTTTTAATTTTTCCTTAAAGAAAAGTATGTTACTATTGTAGTTTCCAATTGCAAACAAACAGCACAACTTCCATAACTCTGCAATTCCCCTCTTTTTTGTCTGATAAAGAGACTGGCTTGTTGATAAAATAATGACAAAATGTCCTGAATCATTTTATCAGGGACTAAAAGGTAAAATCAATATCCTTTTTTTTTATAGTGCCTCAATTAGCAAACGAATTGCATATTCCACAAAAGGTCCATGTCTTCACATAAGCTCTGTGGTATCACAACTCAAACTAAGATCTATTTTTGGAATCTCCTATGGAGATGTCCAGCATCATGGTCAAGGGCCTTGCAGATGCCAGGGTTGTCCTCAAGCCTGCTTCTAAAGAGCCCAAAGAGAAGTTCTCATGGGCATTGTCAATGTACCTACAGGCTTGAGCTTTATGTATCAAAGCTTTCTCATCGTATCTTCATGCAGCAGCTTGGTATGGTATGCTTAGTTACAGTACCTTTCTTGTTTTAAAAAAAGGATATATTTTGGCATGCGGTAAGTAAACTGATAATCTTTGTCCAGTGCGTTATTGTTGAACAAGTGTGCTGGTACAAGATATGGAGATATCAATGGAGCAATAAGATAGTAGCACAGAACATACCCCCCCCCCCCCCCCTCCTTTAAGTATGTTCTCATAAGCCATGAACCCAATAGATGACTACAAAAGTACCAAGTCAACACAACAGAAATATAAGTCCACAAAAGGATGGAAAAATACTGACCAAACTTCATGCTAAGAGGCGGTGGCAGTGGTAGCTGTTCCGAGGAGTCCAGATTTTCATAACCTGGGGGTGCAACCTCTGGCGAACAATTAGTATTCTTCACAGAGGGAGAAGATGGATGCTGCTCTGGCTGTGGCAGTGACCTCTCTTCGCTCTTCAATGGCGACTGCTGCCGGGTTGCACTTTCCATGTCTGCATCTGTAGCCTGCAATGGAGATAACGGCAGATTCGTTTTGTTTGACTTCACAATCGCAGGCATAGTAGCTGATGAATGTGCGGAGGGATCTATTGTCTCAGCTAGACAAGGAGAGGTCTGTTGAAAGGACTCCGAATTCTCAAAACTTGTAGGAGCTATCTCTGGTGATGTAGGAGCAGCGTGAACTGCAGCAGGAGATGCTTGTGGCTCTAAGTTTGGCAATGGGTCATCACAACCATTTTCCAGTGCTGCAGGCAGAATAGACCCATTTGCTTCTTCCGTTGCTCCTGTTACAGACACTGGATGACGCATTTGTTCCATTGTGACTGTCTTGGTCCCTGCATCAGCCAAGGCATCTGGGGTCTCATCAGGAGGAAGAACCGCAGCTGGTGGCAGCAGCTGCTGTGCGGACTCCACATTCTCAGACCCTGAAGGCGCCATCCTTAGTGAACAGGCCGTATGCTGTGCTACATGAGAAGGCACAAGGGGGGTTTCAGGTGGCAATGACTTCCCTGCTTTACTCTCTGATGATGGTGCCACGGCTGGTGCAGCATCCATGTCTAAATCCATCGCCTCCAATGCAGATGCAGAAGATGACTGCGGAGCTCCCTTTGATGTCACATGCATGGCCTTCATATTCTCAAAGCCCGGAGGTGCTGTATCCAGTGAACAGGGTGCAGCTTGCATCGTGGGAGAAGGTGATCTTGGCAGCGGCTCTTGCAGTGAACCCCCTGTTCCACTCTGCAACTGTGGCAATCGCCACCGCTCTGTGCCTGTCTCAACATCCGTTGCCTCCAATGCCAGCACTGAGCAAGCCTTTTCCACAGATGTCCCTGCCTTGGTGGAAGCCACATCTGGCAAGGCATATGTGGTTTCACATAGGGGTGGAATAGTCGGTTGCGGTAGCCATGACGACTTACAATTCTCAAAGCCCGGAGGTGGCATATCTGGTGAACATGGTGCAGCTTCCATCATGGGAGAGCATGACCCCAGAGGTGGTTGCAGCGATCGGACCTCTGCCCTACTTTTCAACGGTGGGAGTAGGCCAGGTGATATGTTTATCTCCATATCCATGGCCTCCGATGCAGGCAGTGACTCAGTTGCTGCATCTGGCGTCATGCCCACAGGATTGATGGCAGCCACTTGTACCACATTGTGTGTGGATTCAGCCAGAGTAGGAGACGACAGTGGCAACCATTGAGACTTAAAATCTTCAAACCCTGGAGGAGCCATCTCCGGTGAACAAGGCTCAGCTTCCAATATAGAAGTTTTTGATGTCTGCACTGGCTCCTGCAACGACCTCTCTGCCCCAAACTCTAATGACACAGTAGCTTCTTCTGAAGCCACAGCTGATGCCTCATTCGTCGCTGCATTTGACCAGCCATATGTGCTTTCAGCTGGAGGTGGCGGCTGTGGTGGCCATACAGACTTTGGATTTTCACCTCGCAGAGGCGCTATTTCTAAGCAAGGTGGTCGCAGCTGTTGCTGTGACAGCATTTCTTCTGATCCAATCTCCCATGCTGGAAGCATACCAGTTGTGATGTCCATGTCCCGGTTTGTTACCTCTGGCACAGGCAGTGATCCAGCAGCTTTTTCTAGCGTCCCTTCCACTGCCTCATCCACAGCTGCATCCAGTGAGGCGTCTGTGCTTTCAGCTGGATGGCATGGCTGCGGCGATGGTTGTGCAGGCTCCAAATTTTCACATAGCGTAGGGGATGGTGGACGCGGCTTCTGCTGTGACAACAACCCTTCTGGCCCACTCTCCATTGGCAGCGTCAGCGGCGCGGGCGCGGTGCGCGAGTCCGCGTCCATCGTCTCGGGCGCAAGGGATGGCCGAGCAGCTTCCTCCTGGTCCTGGGACGCCATTGCTGTCGCCCCGGTAGTAGAGGGATCAGTGGAGATATGTGCGGTCGTAGCTGGAGGAGTACGTGGCGGCGACGGCGGCTGTGGCGCATCCTCCGGTGAGGCCCCAACGATTTGGGGAGATGGAGAGGGAGAAGGCGACGGGGCCGAGGCCGCTACCTCGTGAGAGACCTCAACTGCCACGTCCTTCGGAAGCGGCGAAGGGGAAGCGACCTTCTCCGTGGGAATCGCTTCAAAAGCAGATGATGCTGCGGGCTCCGCCTCTGGAGGAGGAGGGTGCGAAGGCGGCGGTTCTGCCTCATCGATCGGCGTTGGAGGCAGCGGTTCCGCCTCCGAATGCTCCACCGTGGATTGCTCTGCAGGGGGTGGTGGGACAGGGGTGAACTGATCGGGATTGGCCATCTCCGGTGGAGCAGCGGTGGTCAGGGAGGGGTTCTCTTGAGTAGGATGGAGTCTGGGAGAAGAAGGTGGATGTGGTGATGAGTGCGTATCTGAGGTCTCTGGTGGTTCCGCTGTCTCCGGTGAGGCCGCCATGGGCGCCGGCGACGACGGCGGCGGTGACCAGGGCGGGGAAGCCGGAGCGGTAGCGGGGCGAGAAGCGAGAAGGGCCAGGGGTTACTGTTCTGATAAAACCCGGGCCCCCGTCCACACCCTTTTCCCTTTAGTTTTTACCTCGTGCTCGGCCCATTGGGCGCAACTCCTCCGACAGGCCTAGTTGACCGACGGGCTGCTTTGTTTTAGGCTTTATGAGGCCCATGAAATGACTGGCAACGATAAGGGCACACGATGATAATGTGGTCTGATATGTATATTTGATTATAGATATACAGAAATATTAGGTCGCAATTGTGGAGGTACAGCACGTTACCAGATTGAAGTGAGAAAAAAGTTGCATGCTTGTATGACACTAAAATGTCGAATTTTCAATGGTTGCTTAACTTTTTCTAAATCGCTAAATTAGGTACATGATCTAGTAAAATGTTGATTAAGATTACAAAATTGAGGTAAGTTCTTTTGAAAATCATTGCATTAGGTCTCATGACATGTGCACAAGGTCGAAGGTTCTAAATAGCTAACTATAATATCTCAGCTATAGCTTTTTTTTTTACTTTAAAACACGAGGCATCGATCCACACACATACAGCTACACTACTACGACACAACCTCTACAGGTCCAAATAGCCCCTCTATTTGTCATAGCGTTGATATCTATACTCCATCCGTCTCAAATTACTATTTGTTTTGGCTTTTTTAATACTTAACTTTTGCTATATACCTAGATATATATTATGCCTAGGTACGAAGTAAAAGGTTATCTATCTAGAAAAAGCCAAAACGAATAGTAATTTATTACGGGGCCTGTTCGTTTCAGCTTATAAGCCGGCTGAAAAGCTGAAACGGCTGATTTGTTGTGAGAGGAAAACACTGTTCGGTGGCTGATAAGCCGGCTGAATAAGCTGAAGCGAACAGGGCGACGGAGTACGAACATACCAAAATAGCAAGCTAATTTTAAAATCCAATTGTATTAGAAGGCCCAAGTATGTCACGTATAAGTCTCGACTATGATAATATAACATGACGACAAAGAAATTGACTTAGCAAGTAAGGTCGAATTAAAAGAAAGAGTAGGAAGGTTCTTATAGATGATGAAGTAGGACCTAGGTCATGTTTAGTGCACTCCAAAATTCCAACTTTGGCACTATGTAAAAAAAAAATTCCCCATCATATCAAACTTGCGGTACATGCATGGAGTACTAAATGTAGACGAAATCAAAAACTAATTGCACAGTTTTGTTGTACTTTGCGAGACGAATCTTTTGAGCCTAATTAGTCAATATTTGGACAATAATTCATAAATACAAACGAAACGCTACAGTGTTGCTACAGTATTTTTGACACCCTAAAGTTGGGCAACTAAACAAAGCCCTAATGGCTATGGACATCTCATGGGCATGTGTCAAATAGTTATGAAGGGCTTTTGGATGTGCATATTTTTTCTCTAGTTTTTTTTTTACCAAATCACTATGAGGCGTAATAACTAGCCATAGTTACTACGGTTTCTTTTCCCGTCATCCTCACCTGGCAAAGTTACAAATTAAATCCGCTATATAGAAGGTTGCATGTGCATGACGTCAATAATAATTCCAATAGTCATATAAATTTTTTTGCTTAACGTCTTTTTGAAATGATGCATTAATCCTTTCCACTACGGCACTACCACAACATATAATACAGTAAGACAAGAAAAAACAACTTCAACTCTTATATTGCGATGTACATTTTGTTTTGCAAAACTAGTAAACTACATGTGGATTGATAAAAAAACTGCAGGATTAAACATTTCAAGGACTCGTCAGATAACTACTGGCTTAATTAGTTTACTAAACAAGAGAGTTATGGAACTTCATTAGAGAACTGATTTGTACTGATAACAGATTTACTGATCTTCGTTTGTGAAGGATGCAGTGCTGGAGGCATGTGGGCCATAAAATAGCCAGCCTGCATATCACTCTCAATGATTTGTCAAGTGGCATAGCTGGATGCAATACCCGTTTATCCACAGCAAATCGAGACCTGGCTGGCAGGTCAAATCAACGGTGGCTTTGTCACTGATGTTGGGCCCGATGGTGTCAGAGCTCACACGTTGGTGACAGAAGACCGGCTCCATTTGGTTCACGGGACTAAAGTTTTTACAGGCTAATTTACAAGATGAATCTATTAAACCTAATTAATTCATAATTAAGTACATATTTACTGTAGCATCATATTGTCAAATCATAGACTAAAAAATATATTTACTTTATATTGGGTTATTGAACAATCTATTCAAAAAATATATTTTGATTTAGTAAAGGCCGCCATGTTGAAATTTGCTTGAGTTCGCATGGAACTCTTAAACGTACAGATCATAAACGCACCTCAATGCCAAGTTCAAGTAGGGGCGGGGGACTGCCAAAAGATCAATGGTAAGTAGAGGAGGAGCCAAGTGTCATGCACTTATCATAAGTAGATATATTTTGAAACTAAAAAGGATTTCAACGCATGGAGTTTTTATGTCATATATGGCAGCTGAAGGATTTTTTTCCCCCCAAAGACAGTTGAGGGATTTCTGACAACTTGGTCTACAATTAGCCTGATCGGAACAGCTTGATGTTGCAGGCAGCTATAGCAGCCACCGACAGCCACTGCAGCTTTGGCCATTATCATAATTTGGACATTACCAAAATTTGGAAGGAGTGGTTAGGGTTCGAACAAATATATTGTTACTCTTCTTTGGCCTAGAAGCGTTCGTTGGATCCATGAGCTAAATTTTAGTTCTGCACTTTTAGCTCAAAATTTAGCTCTTAGGATCCAAACAGGTGGGCAAAAAGGGGTAAAGAACTAAACTTTGGACTAAAAATTTTAGCCCCCAAAGAGACCTTAAACTGGGCTAAAAGTGGTCCCTAAGACCAAGTTCCACCCCTACCCCCTTTCCTCTCTCCTCCGCGTGGTCCCTTGCCCCTCCCGCACTCCCTCTCTCCTCCGCCTCCAACGCCCGCCGCCTCCGCCCGACCCCGCCTCCTCTGGCCGGCCCGCCACCTCCACCCGGCCCGCCGCCTCTGCCCGACCCCGCCTCCTCCGGCCAGCCCCCGCCCCCGCCCGACCCCGTCACCTCCACCCAACCCGACCTCCTCCGACCAGCCTCCCGCCTCCGGTCGGCCCCACGTCCTCCGCCTACCCCCATGGCCTCCGCCCGCATTTGCAGATGGGGCCGCCCTCGCCGGGTTGATGCGGCCCGGGCGTGAAGCACCGCCTCCTCCAACTGCGGTGCAAGAAGCTCGAGGGGCGGGGCCGTCCCGGCCAGCGCCGGCGCCGAGGCCGTTGCGTTGCCAGCGATGTTCGTCGACAGGAAGCTGCTGGGCGGGCGTGACGTTGGTGGCGCGCCGGGGCCGTCGGACTCCGCCATCCTCTGCTGCCCTCGGCGGCAGCGTCCGCGCCGGCCGACCCTGCGGCGCACGGCGGAGAGCGGAGGATGCGGGAGGCGGCGAGCTGCTGCAGGCGATGTGGCTGGAGCAGAGCACAATGGGCCAATAAATGAGGGCAAATCAGTCATTATTTGAAGGAAGACTAAATTTTAGCCCATGGATCCGAACACCCCAGCAGGATTAAAGTTTAGGAGCTAAACTTTAGGAGCTAAAGTTTAGCTCATGAACTAGTGATCCAAACACCACCTTAGGGCCTGTTTGGATACACCTTGTCCACTTTTAGGACACTTTTAGGACTTGTGCATCCAAACATGGGTTCTAAAAGTGCATTCCTAAACTTTAGGAGGGCCATTTTCATTAGGAGGGTCAAGGGGTACTAATGGATCCTATTTCTCCTAAAAGTGGTCTCCAAGTCCCCCTTTACCCCTATTGCCCTCGCATGCATTGATGACGTGAACAGTGCAGGGTAGTTTAGAGGAGTAATTGAGGGGTAAAAATAATATTTTCCCTCTAAGGTCCAAACAGCCATGTACTAAACTTTAGGACTAGCAATTTGAGGAGTACACTATTAAATTTTAGGAGTTTGTATCCAAACAGGACCTTAGTTTGATCCACATGAGTAGCTTAGTTTGGAAACATAATAACGATTTTGTCATAAATACTTGTGAAACATTACTCTAAACCATAAGCACGCGTTGCAAAATGGTCGGGTTTTAACTCGCCAACTGCAAACTGCCCGCAGATATTACTTGCAGCGTATTTTACACCAACAGATGAGCGAGAAGCGAGCATCAAATCCCTGCGCCAATTGTGGGGAGCTGACCATCAAATTCCTGCGCCACCGTGCCGTTGTTATACGGGGAGGTCGGCTCGTCACCATGAAACTCACGCCCCCGACTCCGGTCGTGAGTTTGAATTTTGAAGGCCATCAAACTCGGAGTCGGAGGTACTAGCACGAGGGGCAGTCCCGCAGTCGCATGGGCGGCCTGGTGGCTAGTGCGCAGGACGAGGGAGAAAAGTTCAAACAAAAGAAAGCATCCAAACGCCAGTCGTAGGCTCTCAGCTCTCTGCCTTCTCTCCTACCTCCGGTTCAAATGCTCCTCGAGTCCTCGATCGTACCCGCACAGCCGCACTCCTACGTGCCGCTCGTTTCCCTGAGTGCTGGGACCCACCGAAAATTATTCCCCGCCCACTCATTTCCAATGCGCGTTCACCCACGCGTACACCTCGCCCGAATCGTCGACCGATCATTTGCCCCGTATTTCGAAAAAAAATCATTTGCCCCACTACCTGGACCCACCTTCCAACACAGGAGCCCACATGTCATGGGCGTTCTACTCGAGCTTTACCCGTTCCCATCGCAGCAGGCGGGGCCAAGGAGCAGGGGAAGAAGGCAGGTTGCACTAGCACCCGGGTCGCTGACGTGGCGCCTCTACCTCCCTCGTCGGTCGGTCACCTCACTCGCTCTCCGCCTCTCCCATCACGCCTCATGATTCATGATGAACCGACGCCGCTCCCGGGGCCCGCGCGTCATCCTCAAACGCCTACTCCGCGCGCGCGGGCCCACACCGGCCGCGGGCCACCCTCCGGCGCCGAGCGCCGATGCCGACAGGCGGGCCCGGCTCCGCCGGCCCACGGTGAGGTCGGTTCACACGAGGCGGCGCAGTGGCCGACAGGGACGCAGGGGGCGAGCCGAGCCGGCTAGAAGGGAACCCTAGCCAACCACGTCACCTTCCACGTCACGCCCACCTATAAAGTAGAGCGAGCCACCACCCAACCCGTCTCGTTTCCTCCTCCTTTCCCCTCCCCACATCGCTACCCTCTCTGGTGGCTTGGCGTCTACCCGGCGCGACCCGGACCGAATCCTAGGCCCGCCGGCCGCCGCCGTCGGCGCTGCCTCCGACCCCACCGCCGCCGGCTCCCGCGGACACGGTAAAACCTTCTCCCTACTCCCCATCCATGGCGCCGCGGTCGAAGCGGAGGCGCGGTCTCGCCGCCGGCGCCGATCTGGGCGTCGCCGGCGTTGACCCCGCCCGATTCGGCCCGGGCCGTTGTTGGGCGGCGCGACCTGCGCCTCCGCGCACGATTACTGGGAATTTTGCTCCGCTGTGGGATTCTCGAGCGGATCAGTTGAGGACATCAACTTCTGCGAGATGCTTTTGTCCGCGAGCACCCCGTCCTGTGAAGCGAATCGTAGAGCTTGGTAATTTTCAGGGGTCTCCTCAGATGCGGAGCCGCTGCCCTTGTCTGTTTTTTTGGGGAATCTGGAGTAGCTAAGGGCTCCTGCTGTGCACGACTACTGGACGGGATATTATGTCGTGCGCCTTCTGGAGGCGTAATCTCCGAATAAGAGTCTTCGTAAAAAAAATCCTTAAATCAGAGTGCTTTCGAAACTCGTTACAAAATAGAGTTTGCTTTCGTGACGAATTGAGTGAATTCCCTTTTCTGCAGAAGATAAAGACCGTTTAAATCAGAACTGTTTAATCCTTGTTCATATATATATATATGTGTGTGTGTGTGTGTGTGTGTGTGTGTGTGTGTGTGTGTGTGTGTGTGTGTGTGTGCGTGATGGAGGATACGGGGAGCTGTTGCTTGTTATCTGATTAAAGCTTTTTTTTTTCTTGGTATTGTGATTTCCTTTTCAGAGTTTGGAGTAAAGAAACCAACCTTGCATCTGTGTTCTGTCTCTGCCGCTTTCCTTTGGATTCCAGAAAAAAAAATTCGAACAAGCCATTGCATCTCACTGACTTGAGGTAACTATGCCAAAGGACAGGAGCTCCCGCGTTTCCTCCTATGAGAGCCGTCGCCGGTCTCGTGCCTCACCGTACTTATCATCGTCGCATGGACGGAGTGGTTGTTCTCGCCGGTCAGAGGAGTCTTCCGCGGCTGCATCAGCGGTCGCAGCAAAGCAGGCTGCAGAGTGGGAGGAGGTCCGGTGCCCTGTGTGTATGGACCACCCGCACAATGCTGTGCTGCTGGTCTGCTCGTCGCATGAGAAGGG
Source organism: Setaria viridis (assembly GCF_005286985.2). Taxonomy (NCBI): domain Eukaryota; kingdom Viridiplantae; phylum Streptophyta; class Magnoliopsida; order Poales; family Poaceae; genus Setaria; species Setaria viridis. The sequence continues at coordinate 28,405,242 of NC_048267.2, read as the reverse complement.
TTGCCGCCCCTTCATGTGCGACACAAGCTCGCGGCACTCCAATTGCTATGACCAGTACTGCAAGGCCTCTAAGGATTCTTCCAAGGATTCAGCGGCCGAGTGCAGCGAGTGTCAGCAGCAGGTACAGCTCTCCTGCCCGCTGTGCCGTGGGCCGGTCAGTGATTGCATCAAGGACTACGACGCAAGGATGTACATGAACTCCAAGGTCCGGTCGTGCACTATGGAGTCATGTGAGTTCAGGGGTGCCTACCAGGAGCTGAGGAAGCACGCCAGGGTGGAGCATCCGACAGCGAGGCCGATGGAGGTAGACCCCGAGCGGCAGCGGGACTGGCGCCGGATGGAGCAGCAGCGGGACATTGGGGATTTGTTGAGCATGCTGCGTTCAGGGTTCAGCAGCAGTATTGAGGATGACAGCAGCGGTCTTGGAGCCACTGAAGAAGGAGAAGAGGACACAGCTGAGAGGACTCCAGCCTCAATAACAATGGTCTTCATCGTGCCGTCAGGTGGCTCGATCATGCGGTACTTGACTGAGCGCAGCAGAGCGCTCATTGTGGTCAGTCGGTGGCGAGCAAGCAGCAGTGGTGGTGAAGCTGAAGCCACAGCTCCAGACAGCGTGGAAGGCAATGACCCTATGCCATCAGCAGATGTATCTGCCGGTTCGCCGCATTCTTCCTCTTCCTCTTCTTCTTCTGAAGAAGCCGATGGTGACCCCGCACAATGACGGATGTCAGCTGGAAGGTGTTCCATGGCGTCCTCATGACCTGAAGATCCTGGCATCCCAACATGGTATGTGTTGATTTCGCCGTGCAGCGCATACTGTGCGGTGTGCTGGGGGGAAAGAAACATGGACGCTGGTGCCTCTAAGGTGTAGTCAGGATATTCTGCCTACTTGGGAGAAGAATTGAAGGGAATCGGCAACGCAGGGAAGGGTTCGAAACTGTGGTGGATCGCTAGTTCGGTCTGTAGTGTCTTTTTAATGTATTTGCTGAGGTCTGTGGCAATGAAGAAAAAGAAAACAATTGGGTGGCTGTATCTATTCTGTCTGAATGGGTTTCCAGTTCTCTGCGTTGTAAATTCTCTTACCATTACAATGAAATAGATTCCTCCCGGATTAAAGAATTTTGTGGTGTTTGCAATGGACAGTAATCTGTGTATGGTGTAGTTTGCTGCTGCCCTGTATCGAAGAGTCTGATCGCACTTCTACTGAACCAGTTAATGACATATAAAACGTTAGATGTAAAAGTGTTAATGAAACATAAAACTTTAGGTTAGTTGTAAAAGCAGTAGCCAGAGCTATTACGGCTCGACTACAAGAGTCCGCAAAATAAACGCTTGGTTGTTGTACTAGTCTTATACATGTAGGCCAGCTGGGCTGCAGCTCGAACGTGTTCCATCCCATCGGAGGGAGGCCGGCCACCGGCATCTGTTTGCAGCTCTGCGGGACCATGAATCAAGATGAAGAGCCGAGGCCGAGTTGCAACTGCAAGAAGACCACCTGCCTCAAGCGGTAAGGAATCGGTGAGCTTCTCCTGTCCTCGCTCTTCCGGTTCTTCTCTGCCAAGCTCACGATCAGAACTTCCTCCGTCGTCCTTGCCGTCGCAGCTACTGCCAGTGCTTCCAGGGTGAGTTTTTCTGCTCTTCCGCCTGCAACTGCAAGGGCTGCTGGAACAGGGAGGACAGGAGAACCTTCGTGGAGGAGCACGCCGAGTTGAGGCTCAACACGAAGCCCGGCGTGTTGTCGAAAGACATCGCAGTGACGGGAGAGAAGAGGTCGCATGTCAAGGGCTGCACCTGCAACAAGTCCGGATGCAAGAAAAACTACTGCGAGTGCTTCAAGGTATGTTTGGAAATCGTTGGTCTCTGATGGGTCTTGCTTGCTTTGATTCTGATGATTGTGTGCGTGTTGCTCAAATCCCGTTGCTTGAATTGTGATTCTGAAGAAGAAAGTTGCGTGCACCACGAGATGCAAGTGCCAAGGGTGTGAGAACAGTCACGGGACAGGAGGGAAAGGGCTTCAGGAGAACGGTGATCCGGGCGGACCATCTGGAAATCCTAATGAAGCGCCTGATGGCGGTGATGGATCACCTGGCGTTTCTAATGAATCCGCGGTAGTGACAGACGAGGACTTGCCAGGTCCAACGGAAGCAGGTGTGGCGGAAAACGTTGCAGCCATTGCCAACCCTAAGTTTTCTGGCACGAATATTCATGAAGTGGGGTAAGCTCATGATCTGAACATTGTTGCCATTTGTGCAATGTGATTTGCAGCCCTGTTACTGTTCCGAATACAAAAAAGAAAGTTGAACTTATAACCATTTTTTATCTAGTAGGTAGAACAACAAATTGTTGGACTAGTACTCATCCGTTGGTATCTGTTCTTGCGATAGTTTATTTCATTGAAATAGCGCAAAGACTGTCGTGAAATGAATAAACGATGAACTTCTGTATATTAGGTGCTACGTCAGTATTCTGATGTTTGTATTCCTGTTGTGCATCTTTCTTAGGTGGCATTCACTTCCACCAGAATGGTCTCTACAGGGTGTTCTGCTACATGATAACGCAAACTCCACATTGCAGGGTCCCTAGCACCCCTGACTCATGAAACACCAACAACGACAACCAGAAGGGTTCCGAACTTCCGATACAAGTTGAGATTGATAGAACTGATCAACTTCAGAACATATGTAGTATGTATGATTGGCACTAGATATCCACCCCTGCACAAGTTCTAGCTTTGAGGTTTGCTCCATTTGGTGATATAGTGTAGTACTTAGCGATAAAGTTTTCTTAATTTGATCTTTGCTCAGTGTAATACTTGCACATTGAAGCTTGGATATATGCTATGTGGTTTCATTCTCAATCTCTGATAGTCTTTTGATGATTGCGGAAATATGTTATGTTGCAAACTCACATTATATAACTTGAATATTCAGCAAACTGATCTCGAGAATAACTGTATTGTAACTGTAAGATTCAGGAGATTCAAGTGCATTACTAATAATGTAATCAAACAAGCAATACAATACTAGATTACGGGCATCCTCCTTAGTGGTAACAAGGTACATTACCGGTAAACTAACATGGTATGTATCTGTGAGGAAAGCACATGGGGTTACTGCCTACCAAGCCATGACAGTCACAACTCACATTCACATAACCTATCAACCTTCTGCATATTGTCAATACCTCTTTCTATATCTCACTATCAAAGCCATCGCACCACCAGCATATTTGTGGGTTAGCCGCGAGGTCGGTCAAGCCCCAACCTTGAGCTGAGCCACTTGCTGACATCGTCCATCTCTTCAGGGATCGTATAGTGACCAAGTCTGCATAAAAGAAAACATCCTGTGAGTTCTGAATCTCAGAAAGAATGAATGTCAAAGCTTTCATGACAAAATTGAAGAATATTAATCTGTACCCATTGTAGGCTTTGAAATACGTATACTGGAACCCTGAGGATCTCAGAATCTCAGCTGACCTCTCACCGTTCCTGTAGGTGACAACCTCATCGGCTGCAAGAACACAAAGAAATAAATCATTTTTAGCTCCTTACAATTTGCACGAGATTAACAAATTTAAACACATCCACTACGAGATGTATCAATGCTAACCTCTTCCATGGTTGAGCAGGATCGGCAAGGCAGCAGCTTTTCTAAGAGCAGTCTGTGAGCTCTCAATCTTGGTCCTCAGGGTCCTGAACAAGTAGACATAAAAAAACATTATAATTCAGGACCTTAAGAAACATATTAACATTACCATCGTTTCCAAAATTAGAAGGCCAAAGTCATACCTTGAGCAAGGAAGCCAGCCACTTAAACCAACGACGACACTCAGGCTTATCGGATAGGCAATGCCATTTGTGAATCTCCCATGAGCATAGCATGCAGCAGAGTGAAGGGCAGTGGCAGCACCCATGCTGAATCCTCCTATTCCAAGCCTCACTGGCATAGCAATTTGATCAACATTAACAAAATGAATAGTGAGCATTTCAGATTATTGGAAATTGCACAAAATTCATAATTGTATTCTTTGTAAAGTTTTATAGACTCAGCTGAAATATAAAACTGCATAAGTTATATGGAAAAATAGAAGTCAAGTAGCTGATCTATGCCTTAAAGAAGTCAAGTAGCTGATCTATGCCTTAAAGAAGTCAAGTAGCTTGACTGTTTATGCGATTTCCTTTGTTTCACTGCTATCATGTAAAGCCTGAAATTAGTACCATCAGATGGCTCGGAGGACAGTAGGTTTGCGACATGCGCTGCTGAAGCATCAAGTCCTTCAATATCATCACGGCCATCCAATGAAGTCTCCTCCACATCAAACCCTGTTTTAGTTTTAGAGAAGAAATAGAGAATCAGCTCTTGTTCAAATAAAAAATGAAATCAATGACATTTTTGTCTCAGAATCTGCAGCCAAGTGGCAGCACAAAAACATCCTATAAGCTTAGAAAGCCAGGTTGCAGGGTATGAGCCAAGTCACATATATAGAGTTCAGAAACCCACATGCAGTGCAAGGGAATCCACCGAAAGCTGCGACAGGCCGTGTTGGTGCAGTAGGGCAGATCCATTTGATCTGCACAAGAATGAAATGAGTTCCAGAGTCAGTGAACTTGGAAATGCAGGGGCAATTCTATGGCTATCCTAGCAAGGTGGATAAGTTTTATTAATCTGAAGATAACAGAAGTTATATATGTAGATAGGAGAATAGGTAGATGTCTGCATGAAACTATGGATAATTCAACTGCAAAAGTGAAAGTGTAGCATGGTTTCTTACATTGGGCAGTGGAAGAGAATCCAGGAGCTGGGACCAGCTGCAAATGGGAGCAAAAATGAAAAGGATAAGGAAAATAAGTTAGGCCAGTGTTTCAAGTACTGCAGCAAGTGAGCAACTGGCTGGTGAAGATATTTTAGTTGTAGCTTCTCTGAAATGACAGCTTCTAACATTACATATTGAGGGGCTCTAGGAGCACATATATCCATATAATTTAGTTTCTTTTGGTTTTTGTTGAACCTTGCAGCCTAACATTATCAGGCAATAAAATAGCTAGCTTAGTCGTGAAACATGCCGTTTACTCGGTATCGATTTGAAAAGCACGCGCACAAGTGGGGAAAGAACAATTGAAACTGACACTTTGGACAGTTTGCACATTGATATTGAGGGAAATAAAGCAAATTTTTTCATGCCAGCATATTCCTTGCTTTGCTATACCAAGGCTCAGAGAGGAGGGCAACACTAGGAGATTTTCAGTAGTTTAATGCCACATCACAGAGCTGAGGTGCTCGATGAATTCTTGTTGGCAGACAGAACCTTGCATGAGCTAAACCCCACAGCTCTCAAATATTTAATTTAACATGTATTATCCCCACATCCAAAAAAGAAGCTTCAATATCATGAACATTAAGCTTTGTAGTGCTCCTCCTACATGGGATATGTATGAACAATTTTCTTTTTCGAAAAGAGTGGAGCGACGTCAGCTTGTGCTTCCTTTTTCCCCTCTTGCTGTACCGGAAAAGCGAGTGGGCACTTGTCCCATGGGTTCCTTGTTGTTTGTTAGGTAGCGAGCGAGCAAGAGAGGCGGCATAGCAGCAGTGCAAGGGAGATGGCCAGCTTTGGAGTGGAGCAAAGCAAATAATCCTAGGAATATATGAATGCATGGACTGGACGCGAATGGTGAGGCCCTGTCAGCCATTTCTAGCAAGGGGATCGACGAGAATAAAGCGGTGTGGAGTAGTGTATATGCATCAGCATGTGCGGACAGCCTAACCTAGTTCTCCCATGTCATCTCATAGATCACATCGATCGAACCCACCCGACCTACCTTCAAAATGTCCTTGTTGCATTCAGACTAGCACTAAACATCCAGCTAGCTCTGATATTCAGAGTTTCAGACTAGCATTCAGACTAGAACTTTCCGGTTTATTAATTGATTATAATTTGCCACCTCTGACTGAGAAAGATAGTAAAGATAGCGAGCAGCGAGCATGGCTTGTTTCAGTTACCTTGCACCATTGTCGCCGAGGCCATGGAGCCACACAATGGTGGCCTGGTGCCTCCCCTTGGGCCTCACCACGTACGTCCTGCCATACTCCAGCCGCCGCCCGCCGCGCCCACCTGCAAGCATCAATTTTTCATGGTATGATCAGTAAACCCCGCGCGCGCATCGTGCAGCTAGCCACCATGGATCGACGACGATCATCGATGCAGCGGCCATGGAGCCAGGCACAAGACAGAGGAAGGAATGGGTTACTGAAAAGAAGGCACAGACCAGAAGAGCTGCCGCCGTAGCTCATGGTGCCTCCGCCGCAAACTCTCCCCGGCCTGCCGCCGCCCGGCGAGCCTCTGCAAGCAGTGAACCTGCCGGCCGGTGATCGACGACGACGACGGGCTACTGCAAGTACGCAAGCAAGTGGTGATCGAAAGCTTGGTGCGTGGCCTGTGTTGGTGGTGGTTGCTGTTGCAAGTACGAAGTGCACAGGCCCGATTGACCTCTATTTATAGTAGTGCGAGCTCGGCCGGGGGCGGCGAGCGAGGCGAATAATCTGAACAGCCAGCCAGCACCAGCCTGAGGCTGGTGCTGCTGAATCCGCACCCGGTAACAGCTGGCGGCCAGGCGCCCGCCATGCGTCGCCGCGGGCCGTCGTGCGAAGCGAATCCGAGCGTCGCGTGGAAAGCGAGAGCCGGGATCGCTACAGCTAAGGTAGCCTACGCCGTTTGGGAGTTGGAGCAGGATAAAAAGACTGAGCCCTTTCTTTTCTTTTTTTTTCTTTGTTCAAGAGGGGAGGAGAGAAGAATCTCATTAACCTAGTAACCGCCCCATTGCTCGAGTGATCGCTCGTGTGTAACTTTTTTCGATGAAGCAAGATTTATTACATGACTATCGAAATAAGTTATTTTTAATATATAACTACAACTGTTTCGTCTATCAAGACTATCTTCTTCTTTTTAATATATGCAGGTACGATTCGTTTTTCTTTAGAAAAAAAACCAATCTGCCTTTGCACTGAGCAGGTGCACGCGGCCGTTCTGTGCGTGCGTGTGACGACAGCGTGAGAGACCAGGATTAGGGTTTAGGGAGGAGCAGGGTGGGCACACAGAGCACAGCATCAACAGGTCCCAGCAAGGGCCTAGGCCCTACTCCAATTCCTAGCAGCAGGCCGGCTAAGCCATGTCCATGCAGGATCAAGGAGGCATGGATGCATTTGTGTTGGGCAGGGGCACAGAATTGGAATAGATGCACCCTTTCAGAGTGGAGGGGGAACCGGAAATATACAAATATTACTTTCTTTTCCAAAGAAAATATATAAATATTGCTTAGGAACCCCTTTCAGCCGCGCCTAGCTAACCACCCAATTTCTGCTCATCTTGATAAGGAACTAATGCCCACTAATCCGGCACAATTCTTAAATAATGTATATATATAACCTTAATCGAAATGACAAGGAATAAGCATAAGTGTACATTGATTTTCCTATTAATTCCCTGTGAAATGAAGTAAAATAAAATAAAATAAAGGCGGTGAATGTCTCACTGCCTCGGTGGTGAGGAAATGTTCTTGTGGACAAAGAGTAGTACCCCATATTTAGAAGCAAAAGGCGGAATATCTCGCGCCTTTTTCCCCTCTGTGGGATGTTCCTGCAGAAGCTTGTTTTTCACCCTCATGTCCTACTGTGATAAAAAATTACAATGGGTGTAAATGGACACCAGTAGAGAGGTATACATGATCGGTATTTTTCAGTTGAGATAGCATAATGAGCAATTGGACACAAACTGATCAAATTCTTGATAGCTCTGCATATGGGTACTGCTCCACATTTGTACGATAGGAAAATACAGTGAAGAACTATGCAGCTAGAAAGATTCCTGAAATATCTTGAAGGTATCTTCCACATCGATAAGAAACAGCAGATATCTTGGCCAACTTGGTACAATTGCAGGTCCAGTGGCACTGCAAAGAACTGAAGTTTTATTTGGTAAGGTATTCAAGAATTACTAGTACTTACTGAATATATCGTGTGAGTAGCCTTAATCATAGGCATGATGGCATTATTTAGGAATACTTCGATACTGCAGGACAGCAAAATGAACTGCTTAACAGGAAGCATGCATAGGGAACTGATAAACTGACAGCAACACTTAACTGAAAAATGGCACATTGGCAGTAGCTTGGGGATACTACTGTACTGAAGAATTTTCGCGCACCTTCCTGCCCTCTTTCGTACTACTTACATCGCCATTATACCAAATCTCGTCACGTTTACATCGGCACAAATATTCCTGATCAGCGACATGCAAAACAAACTGCTGTTCTGAGGTTCTTGGCTAAAAGGAAAGTGATGCGCCTTTTGCTAATGCTTCAGGGAAGAGGTAGGCTCCGATCCCTTCTCGACGATGCAAATTTAAAACCGATTAAACAAGGGCCTAAGTCAAATCTAAACTACTAGTGACCGCTAAGCGCATATTGCAGCAGAATAATTCAAAGGAATTGCACTCGGTTTTTTCATCTTAAATGTGACAGGTCCACTACATGCTGCAGCAGGAGGAATCATATGCAATCCACCTCTGCAATTTTCTATGCACGGGGATTACCAGCGTGGAGGCAGCTTCAGCTAGATTATATGAGCTATGCCTGGTTTTTGTCCCTATGTTTGCTTGAGACAACAGGTCTTAGCTAAGGTTTCTCACGGAGACAAGGATATTAAGTACCTAATGTTTGCACCTTTCATAGAGGTTATAGACCATGATTGTGTTCTGCCATAGGGCTTGGAGGCTGCATATTCATATCTTTTCCTTATATAGCATAGGTTTTGGTTCTAATCTCAGATGCTCCTATGAAATATAAAGCAACCATAAAGTTTTGGTAAAAATATAATTGTTCGGAAAAGGTTGCACGAGTGAAATATGAACAATTGTCGTTACTAAAAAGCTCACAGTTTGTCAGCTTATGTGAACAGCCATATTTTGCAGAAACCTTCTTCGAACTTACTTTTTTTCCGTAATTATATCCTGCTAATATGTATGTAATATGTATACATACACCAGTCAATTTAGAACCCAGCTGTTCATAAGAAAATTTTGACAACTTATTTTTTCCCCCAAACACCCTGAAAGTAACGTCTCCTCTCCCTTTTTTGTCGATTGCTAGCAAAGGTTGCAAAAACAAGAAATCGAAAAACGTTCGCATAAATAAGAATTTGAAAAGTTAAATATATAATGTTCTGGAAAACTAGATTTGGACCTCTACACACACACACTACTTTTACAAACTTTTACATGTCAATCTGTAAAGTCAATATAAGTGGGCATCAAAGAACAAGATTATAACAATATGTGATCACACTCCAACGCGGTTTCATATAAAAACTTCTTCCTTTCTCACAGAGGTCAGAACATACTGCTGACTGTAGTGTGTTTCAAGCATGCTTCTGATTGCACATACCGTTAGGTACGGTACCCTTGTTCATCATCTCCCACCAAGTAAAACAACGGAAAGATGAGCTACTGTATGATTTGAGTCCACATCAAGGCCTAATCAAAAAAGGTCAACGACCAAATTGCAACAAAGAATGATGCAAAAATAAAGAGAGGTATTTGAGGCTAGCATTGTCTCAAAAAAGAATAATGCCATCTTATAAAGTCTCCAAATTCTCCTGCCGGTTGTAATTACAGGACCTCACCTGAAAATTCTCGAGTAAACCCGTTTCTGTACTTTATTTCCCTTCTTAATTCTGCTGTGTTTCTTTTATGTATTTGATTTTGTACTTTTTATTCAGTGTTAGCACTTTGAGGCATTTGAAAGTCTTTTAGGAAGGAAAAGGAAATTAAAGTGGATTTAGTGCTGAACATATCCTCTGATCAACCTTGAATAATCCAGAACAGAAGTTGTTCCGTTTATCTGGCTTCTTCTGAGCTGTGATAAATGTTCTTGCATGTGGAGGAAAAAAGAACACGGCATCAAAAGCTAAAAAAAAATTATAACATTGTTAGCTTCAAATCCAGCTTTTCACATGCACACACATATAATAATGTTTCAAATAACGGATTTTATTCCATCTTTGGGTGTGGAACCAATCTATGTGAAACTTTTTGTCAGCATCCTGTGAGTTTATTTAATGATCAGAATACCATGAGTTTCAAGCCGCAGAAAAGCCACAGTTAGAGGTTCATTCCGCTTGCAGTAACTCCATCTGGATGCACTGAACAAGCAAAAAAGAAAAGTGAAAAAAAAATTCCAACAGAATATGATGGTGTGTATTAAACCATCGTTTCACACTTTTTTTCACATGAAAGGACCTACGCATGGTGCGCATTTCCATTAATTACTATACCGTCGAGATTGAAGGGGAAAGGAATTTTATCTCGTTTACCACTTAAGTTTCTCTAGTCATTTGAGGTGACAAAATGAAACGCCATGCCTCCTCTGTAAAAGTATATATGAGGCATCCGAAGAGACTATGCGCATACGTAATCCTCCTCTGTCCTCGAATTAATGCCTGAAAGTAACACGGCATGGAAAGGAGAGAGTGGCATTGTCACCATCATCCGATTCAGCAGACGCCGCGGGAATTTCTCTCGTGTTCTTGGCGCCCTTCTTTTCCGCGCTATTTGCCACTATTCTGAATCACTAGAACACTAGCTGGAAGGGTTATGGAATAGGGGAGAATAATTCAGGCACAATAATCCCTTTCTTTTTCCGTTCTCCACTTTTCTTTTTATCGAAAACTCAGAGAATACCATATCCTAGCACAAGATGTCAGTTTCATGTACATCAAAGGAAAGCCCAGTACATACAGCGGCTGAAAAAGGAAGGGATGGGGTAGGTAGAAGGAAGAAGAACATCGGAACAGCTAGACACCATCTCGCAAAGGGCGATCTGCAGAACACTTGAGGCTCGAGAAGTCGCCAAACCTAGTAAAGAATCTGATCTCCTTCATACTGACGACAATTCTGTGCCCGGGCGTCGTGTCGTGCTGGTGTCGCCTTCGCCGCCGGCCGGTGATCTGCCACCAGCGGCGGAGCATGGGCGGAACATTGGCGCTGCCACCTCCACATCATCACCCATTATTCACCTAGAGCATATTTTCAGTTAACGGGCAGCGAGGACGCCGCCTCTAGAGGCAGCTTCGCTCCCAAATCCGGCGTCCCTGTCACATACACGCGGTTGGCATCACCGATCACCTCACCGGCGTAAATTTTTTTTTAAAAAAAAACGAATCATGCACGAGAGCTGCCGATTAAATTAAAAAGAAGAACCTTTGGCCTTTCTGAGATTTTCCGTAGAGCAGGGAATATTGTGGTATAATTTTCGCGATCAAGAATTGCCTTTTGCGGGATAATTCGATCTGTGTAGTGTAGGTAGTATTGGCATAGGGTATCGGACTGTGCGTGAGATGACGTTGGTGCTGTTAAAAAGAGACTTCAGTGAGTGAGGTGGCGATTGGGGAGTATGAAATGCACAGAAGAGTTGCTCTCTCTTTCTCCCCTTTTTGCAATGGCTGAGGGGGGCTGTAACCAGTTGAGCAGACAGGCCAATTAGCAACTCAAATCGGCTACTGCAGCCAGAAAAAAGTATTGCATTGTCGTTCAGATGACACATGATAAAAGAGACCTTTTTTGCGAGAATTGGAAAAGGTGATGGGAAGAATGGAACTAAGATAAGCAGATTACCCACCTTTTTCGCTTTTTTTTCGCAAGCCTTCCCATTCGTCGAAACTGGAATTTTGTTGTGCAACTCATGCTGTCACGACAGGTAATCGACAAGGAACAAGTGATGCAGTGCAGAACCTCTTCCTTTTCTGAATGTTGTGCACTACAGTGTCTCTTGTGCTGCTCAATAGTCAATTGTCGCAACGGTGCTGCTGGTATCTTATTCCAATACAAGGCTGCGTTCTGTTCGTCCAATCTATGCTAACTGAGCTGGCCTTTGGCTCTCTCTGGAAATTCATGGTACGAGTGTACTTTGTACGACATACCTGCAACCATTGACGGAAATACATGACTACTTCAGCATGCATGATTAAAAAAAAGATTGAAGAGACTACGACGATGTAAAACAGGCGGTTAACACGGGTCTCAACTGCTGGTACTAAATTATGCACCATCTCATCTCATGAATCAAAGGTCAAACACTCAACAAGAATGCAGATGGAACGGGGCAGCGAATGACCCAACTGACGTGCCATTTCATTTTGTACAGCAAATGTTACGTACAGCAAAGAGCTAGGGCAGATCACTGCGCACAGCGCACGAAAACACGGCCGGACTGTAGGTAAGGTTATAAACTTATAACCATCGATACCACCATTTGTATTCATGCTTGGTATGATTGACAGCATACGTACCACAAGCTGTACTCGTTACCCGTTTGCACTTGCAAAAGAAAAATGTAGACTGTCACAGAATAGCACGATAATTCGGATAGCAAAAATACGGAAACAATTATTTGTGGGATAAAAATCCGCAACCAGTCACTCTCATAGTCATAAAATCATGGATCACCAGACTCTAGCTTCAAACTTGTCAAAGATTTAGGAGGCCTTTTGTAAACTGCCCGCCACACTAAGCAGAGAAATAGGGCTGTTGCATGACTGAATATAACATGTCCATCACACCCGATGGGCATTAGATAACAAAAGAAAGCAATCTGATGCAGTCATCTTTTATTCGATGATGCTCTGAAAGAAATGCATGGGTCAAATCGCAAAAAGCTTTTGTTTGGACAAAATCCCTAGGTGAAAACTACCACCTGCTTGATGGCCAATTGTCTATTCATAAACAAGGACCCCGTAGAGCAGTCTGGTGCTAGAAAAGAAGTATAGTGAAATCATCTGCCTCATCAAATTCTTGTTTTCAGAACCACGAGGCATCCTTAGTGATGTCCTTCATCATCATCATCATGACCATCTGGATCTCCACCATCACCAATGACCTTAAGCTGCACAAAGCAAGCAACACTATGAGATTAACACGGCACAGAATAGTGCAGAGTGGTAATAAAGTCGTATTTGTGTTAAACAGCAATTTAGCAATTAAATTACCACAAAGTATTGAGAGCAGACTGGACACTCATGTGGCTCATCTTTTTTCAACCAAAACCATACAACATCGTGTTCATCCTCTGCAAATTAAGAAGGTGAGGAAAGGTTAGAAAAACAATTTGTCACACAATTGGTTCACACCTGCCACTTAGTTTAAACAAATGGAAGGCCAAGGACAACACTGACTTACCTCCTTCACCACCAGGGCAACCGACTATCCGCTTGTTGTAGTAGGACTCAATGACAGCTGGTTCCTCCTGCAGTAACAGCATCAAATGAAGCAATGAATAACACAGTGCAGAGTACATGAGAAAGAAGGTAAGAAACTCTTGCTGTTTAGATCCACTGCTAAAGGTGAGAAAGAAGATAGACAGTGAAACTATCTGTATTTGCATCCAGTACCAGATTTACGCAATAAATGGTAAAAAGGCGAGAATGTAAGAAAAAACTAACTCAAGCCATAGAATTGGGATGTATTTGGACCCTTTTTTCTATCTATTAATACAACGATATGCAGTTCTCCTGCATGTTCGAGGAAAAAAAATAAATTGTAAACAAGTACCGTTACCAGGTCTATGAACTACTTTATAGAATGGATATGTAAAATTCTAAAATCAAATAACAAAATCGACAACCAGATCATCCAAAAAAAGGAAGTCAAATGCAAGCCGAGGTACATATATATCATAGCTATTTGATTCTTGTTCTTCAATCTTCATACTTCCAGAAAAGAACATTGTGCAGACAATAAATAGGTGTGTACGAATGCTACAGCACATATAGGGTGGAAGTTAAATCAGTGCACTTGATGTCAAGAGTTACACAAAGAATTTGATATAATACATGTAATATGAATCTAAGAATCTTGATAGCAAGGCTGAGTTACAAATCAAAATGACACAACCATGATGCAGACTTACTTAAAAAAGAGATTTTAAAACTTATGTCGATGGTTAAAACTTTTCCATTGCACTGTTAACTTATCAAGTTTTAGTCCATATAGCATTTTAGAACAGAATGGATTCTGTATATCAGACTCCTATTGTGATTTAAGTATGAGCCAAAGAATTAGTGGTATCAGACGCAGGATTATGACAACACTGTGAAGGTAAGCACCTGTCATTCAAAAGTCATTCTGTTAAAGCATAGACATACAATAGTTCTGAAGTAAGCAAGTGCACCGCACAATTGTATTAATCTGTCATCATTGCAGCATGATTATGAAAAGAACATAGCCCATGGTTATTCCAAAAACAGATAGAAATGGGAAAGGGAACATAAGCATGAGTATACAGCAATTATTTTGAGCCAGTCCAAATACTAACGTAGATATTTTTTTATAACCTCGAAATTGAACTGTATTATTGGTCAGGTAGTAGATATTAAGAAGGCTGCAGCGTTAAAGATAATATATGGTGTCTAACACATGGTAGTTTGAAACAACAATAATCGGTCTAATACGTGGAAAGCAACTTGCTAAAGCAGCCAACCAGGCTCACAGCCTCCCAGCTCGTCACAAAAGTAGCTATTCACAGCCAAGCAATGCTCACAGCCTCCCAGCTCTAGTCATAAACGTAGCTAGGAAAATGTGAATGATTTGCATAATCGCACACAACAGTAGTAACAAAAAAATTCAGTAGAAAACATGGTATGGTAGAGACATGACCAGAAAAGATGAAAAACACAAGCCACAAGATATTGCATGTGACCCCAAATTTTAAAAACAATGTATGATAAATAAGATTAATCATTACTCGAGCGTAGTTCAATCAAACAACAAAGCGTGAATACTGACAACGACGCATCAAGACAACACAACATAGTGCATTTTCCCTAATAATAATGCAATTACCTTGCAGCACTTGCAAGTAATTACACAAATACTATCAATTATCAGAACTATGCATCCGAGACATTTCATTACACTACCAATAAATGAAGCAACTGATTACTCTAATAAACCTAAAAATCGCCTCCATGTATGGTCCCGATCCAAGAACATCTGAAACAACGATCAAATCTACAACCGCCAACTCACCTTGGTACCGAAGGGGCCGACAGGTGCATCCATGTCAAACCGCTTCTTCCCCTGCAAAACCCAGACCAGATCGAGGAATCAGAACCCATTTGCAAGACCCAAATCGGATGCGCATTCCACTCCAACGCCCCTCAACGGGCCCCCGAAAAGGGACCGGACCATCTCACCTGGAGCTCGGCCTCCAGCTCCTCCCGCTCGAGCCCCGTGGCGATGGGCATGACGTCCTCCACCGTCGCCGGCTTGTCCCCTGCAGCACACCCACGCGGCCACCGCCACTCGATCAGCGACGGGCGCCGCCAGGGAACCGAGATCCGGGGGGACGAGATCCTTACCTGAGAGGAGCGGGCTGGTGCGGCGGAAGGCGGCGGCCGCCGAGGAGAGAGGGGCGGCGCGGGCTGCAGAGGAGGCGGGCGCCGCGGGGCTGGAGGCGGCGGCGGTGGCGGCCCGGCGCAGGGTGGGGGCTAGGGTTTGGAGGCGGCGCCACATGGTGGTGGGTGGGGGCGGGGTCCGGCTCTCTCTCGGCGGCGGCGGCGGCGGCGGCGGAAATGGAGATGGGCGCGATCCGATCTGACCCGGAGATGGAGACGGCGAGGGGTGGAAATACTAGGGGACGGGGGAGGGGCTGTTCGGGCGGCGAGTCGAGGAGTGGGTAGTGGTGGTGGTGCGCGTCAAGGTTCGTGCGCGGGTGTGATGGACGGACGGGATCGGGTCGGGGGCCCGCGCGCGTGAGTCGGGGCGGGCGAAGGAGAGCGTGGCGAGGAGACGCGCGCGCGTGAGGTGGCACGTGTGGGAAGTTTGTTGATGGGTTCGAGGAACGGTCGCGATTGGATGGGAACGGGGCTGGGTTGGCAATTGCAATTGGGAATGCCAGAGATCGGAGCATGGCACCGTGCCACCGTTGGAGTATTGGAGGTCATGCCGGAAAGGGCTTCTTTTTCCCTGGAAATGCACACTGCAGAATATCTTTCCTTAAGCAAATGACTTTCGGACGTTTCAGCTCATTTCTTATTGTTTATTCGGTAATTTTAGGGTCAGGACGTCCGATGCTCCCAACAAAAAAAATCGGACGTCCCAACCCAGCAACAGTGTTGCTGTGGGAATTTTTAAAGTGTGATTTTGTTGCGACAGGCACGTGATGATGTTGCAGCATGGAAGACCCTCCAACCCCAAGGATGGATGTTGCCGTGGGAATTTTTTGTGTGTATTTTTATTGCGATAGGTGTATAGTGATGTCGCAAGGGATTTCGGTTAATATGTGATGTTGATGTGGTTATTTTCGGGATGTTAGAAGTGTGACGGGAAGTTTTGACGACTATCTTGGAATGTTGCAAGGATTTATTTTAGATGTTTCAATAGTTATTTTTCCATGATACACCTTTCTAGTCTAATTAACTAATTATATTTATTTCACTGATATTTTCAATAAAAACGTACTTTCAGAATGTTGCAATAGTAATTTTAATATGTTACGACTATATTTTTTAAAATGTTGCAAAGTAAATCATGATGTTGCAAACTTTGTTTTCACGTGATGTCATTCTCTGTGGATGTTTTATGAAACATGGTGTCATGTTATGGCGGGAATTTTCTATACCTGAGTCGAACGATAGAGTCATTTTTATACACATCTTTTTAGTGTTCCAGATAGTAGTTTCTAATATTGCAGAAGTTCATTTTCACTATTGCGATGGAATGTCCGATGAAAAAATTCCCATCGGACGTCTGGGTGCTAGTAGCTCCGTTGTTTATTTTGCTTATTAGATTTGTGCTCAACAGTGAATAGCCTTCACCTTCAATTTTTAAGTACGAATCCAATTTATATGATTGTGTGATACTGTTCACGCCCTCCCGTTGCATTGCTTACTTTGAAATCCCTTTGTCCTATTTAGATAAAGTGTATTCATCCAAATATATATGTTTATTGTGGCGGCGTGTTCGTACAAGTACATTGGATTGTATTTGTCAGTGCTTATACACGATGGATTAGCCACGCGTGATTTTTTTCCTAGTATCATACCCTAATCACTAATCCCTGTCCTTTTTCTCTGAGCTGACACTAAGTTTTTCTTCGAGTTTGTTCTTACCCTACATTTCCAGCGTATTATTATTCTTTGATCTGCTCCCACCTAATTCCTTATAGACCACTTTGTCTTCATGACAAAATCATTTCCTTACAAGAGCACCTATCTCTACACCAATGCCTCTCATTTCGCCTTTATGAATGACTTTTCCTTTTACAAAACATAGAGTAGAAAAACACGTACAATGTACAAAACACGTACAATGTACGCACTCATCTCTATCACTATAAGAAACTCAGGTGAGCTGTGACAGGCTATGACATAGCAAAGCTATTATTTTGTTGTATATCAACATTATTCCATACAAGAGATACAAGAAAATATCTTTCCACCAACGGCCCCTAGAGATATGGCCCTACTCTTTGGCCCACTAGCAAGAGGTACCTCCCCCATATTTTGGATAGGGGTCCTCTGAAGTACATCTCCCTGCGGTTGAGTCACTGGCATGTGGGTCCAGATCCACACGTCAGTGATACAGCTGCAGATGCAACTACTTCGAAGGAATCCTATCGCATATTTTAACCTTTTACAAGCTAATGGCTCTAGTCTCCTATATTGTAAAACTTGTTCTAGGACCGATCAATCCCATGCATACAAAGCTTAGCTTGTTCATCACTCTTAAGTCTTACTAACTCACTCTCACCCTCTATCTTTCATTCCTTCACATCAAGCTTAGATGCCGCCACCGTCGTGGGGATCCCCATGTCCTAAACCTAGCTAGCAAAGGGCATTAGCATAAGTAAAATTGGCGACACAGAACCAAGTCACTCTCATATTGATATTTTTAGTTGATATTTTTAGGTGAATTTCATATGTATAGTTAAATTCCCCCAAATGCAATGGGAGCTAGCTAGCACATTGGCTTAGATTCTACTCCCTCCATCCCAAATTGTAGGTTATTTTAGTATTTTTTAATTCATAATTTTTGCTATGCACCTAGACAGATACTATGTCTAGATATATAGTAAAATCTATGGATCTAAAGATGTCAAAACTACCTACAATTTGTGAAGGATGGAGTATAATCTAATATATTTTGTAGCATCTTTAAGATGGTTATAGGGTGAAGAAGGCTAATACATTCATTTTTCACAATCTAACCAACCTCCATCCCTTATAAAAAAAGAAAAAGTATATTTTTCATCCTCATGTATTGCAAAAGTGTGATATTCATCCCTCATGTTTCATTTGGTGCAAATTAACCCCTTAACTAACCAAATCGGTGCATTTATCATCCTAACTTTATTTAATGATGGTTTAGGATCATATAACATCGGTTTAGGCCATGTAATCATCTTACTAATCACTGCTTAGTCATGTCTAATGTTGAATCAAAAGTTTGGTGTGAATTAGTTTCGTCAAATTTTCCGATAAAATCTTTATGGGTAGCCAATTTAGAGGATTTACTTATTTTTTTGGCAAGCTTTCTGTCTTCGGCTCGGCATATTACACTAAGTAGTGATTAGGCATATGGTTACGTGGCATAAACCAGATGGTACTAAACCATTGTTAAACTAAGGTAGGAAGATAAATGCACCAATTTAGTTAGTTAAGGGGTTGATTTGCACCAAATGAAACATGAGATATGAATATCACACTTTAGCAATGCTTGGGGGATAAAAAAATACACTTTTTCATGTAAAAAACCCAACCTCCATCTCTTCTAGGAGGACAAGAAACATAGAAATTAGATTTGTCGCTGTTGACTTTTTCTTACCATGTTTGACCATTCATCTTATTAAAAAAATTATTACAAACATAAAAAAGATAAGTCATACTTAAAACACCTATAATGGTAAAGTAAGTCACAAATAAAATAGATGATAAAATAAGATGAATGGTCATACATTATGATCAAAAGTCAACAACGACAAATATTTTGATACAGAGGTAGTATTTGCTATTGCATGACCTCATGTTGTGCTACATTTTGACTTCTATTTCAATTTGTTTTTTATTTTTGCTAATTTCTCAATACTTGCAATGATGCACGTGCAGCACGCACGTGTCTAAATTTCAGTATTCAACGATCTAAAATCAAGAAGATTTTTAAATTGCAAATTAAGAAGTTATTCGTGTCTGTTCATGTTCCAACCAGATTTGGAGAACAATACTGAGATGATTGAGAAAAAAAACAAATACTTTGGGACCAGGTAAATCACATTATCAGACTAACATGAATTATTTGGAGGTGATAACTCTTTCTTTTGTTCTTTTCCAATTTGTTTACTTTTTTTTAAAAAAAAGGGGCATTGCATTCCGATGTTCAGATTAAAACCACGTCCTCAACACATGAAAACCGACCCACCAACCAAATCAATCCAGTGGGCCAGCAACAAGCAGCGCTCACAAGAAATTTTTAAACGTATCAAATCACTGTGCCTTAAAAACATTAAACGTTACCCTTCAAAAAAAACATTAAACGTGACGAATTGACGGTCTTGCTCATAGACTCGTAGTTTTTTCTCACAAAAAAACTACAACATCGATCAATTAGTGCAATTAGTCACAGATGTGCACTGAAGAGAGTAGAAATTGGACAGGAGCCAGTAGGAACCCGGAAGGTATCTTTGGCAGACTGAACGTCGCATCTGATCTTTGGCAGACTGAACGTCGCATCTGATCTTTGGCAGACTGAAGTCTGAACGTTGCTTGAGTGGTGCTCGAATGGTGTGGCTCAGATGCGTGCATGAGGCAAGGAAGCATCTGGCGTCATTGCTCTCTTTGGCCACGTGCATCTCTCACAGATTAACGAATCAAACAACAGGGAAGAGAAGAACACCTCCATCCGTAGCTGATCCACGCGTAGTGCTGCTGCATGCTGAATTGCTGATCCGCGCGTAGCGCTGCTGACGCAGCGGGCGGATGTGCTCGGCCACGCCGAGCTAGCATCGGACGAAGATGCCGTTCGGATTTGGGAAAGCCGGGATGTACACCTTTTGTTGTCGCCACTGCCGATCGTTGTACCGGCCACCGCTATGACGCTCGATCGAACGATCGCACAGCGGGCGGGGACATGGACGTGATACGTAACGCTCCGAGAAGAAGATGATTCCCACACTGCCTTGAAGCGGACCCCTATCGCCGCGCGCTCCTGCTCCGCGGCCCGGAGCGGCTCCGCGAGAGCTGCCAGGAGAACGCCGCTCTCCCCGCGGCATCCGCCCAGAGCTCGCCAAGCCGCGCCTCGGGCGGGAGCGGGCCGGGAAGCGAGCGGCATGAACTCGGAGGGGGCGGGA
Organism: Setaria viridis; assembly: GCF_005286985.2. NCBI lineage: Eukaryota > Viridiplantae > Streptophyta > Magnoliopsida > Poales > Poaceae > Setaria > Setaria viridis. The sequence goes on along the minus strand of NC_048267.2, from coordinate 28,384,856 downwards.
ATCCGTTTGGCCGCCCATGGATTTAATTTACTGGAGGATAGAGAGGCGGCGCCGCGGCAGGAGTCTCGGTCGCTCGGGGCCGATTCGGGCGAGGGGACTGGGAGTCTGGGAAGAACCGGAGCGTGGAGGAAGAGAGAAGGGAGGGGGTTGGTTGGGGCGGTGCGATGCGGATTGGGAAGGGAACGGGCGAACGGCGCGATGCGGGTCATGCGGGGAAGCCGCGGGTACAGCGGGCGGGTAGAAGCATCGTGACGTGAGAAAAAAACGTTTTTGGGCGGAAACATCACCCAACTCGCGAATTTGATGAGAAAAAAACGCATGGTGGATCCAGTGCGAGGGATCCGGTTATCCCAATTTTGACGTGAAAGATTTTCAATTATTTTTGATTTTTATAATATCTATACTATAATGAGCAAGCAAATTGAAAACAATTCTCATCTAGAATTACACCCCTTATACCTTTATATACCTTTTTATAGAGGACCCACTTGTCAGGCTAGGAGGGTAACGAAAAGGTGTAACGAAGGGTGGGAGCGCGAAAAAAATGGATGATAGAAAATGATTTTACCAAAAACCTCTAGTTTTTCTCACCTTTCTTTTCTCGTTACCTCTCCGTGTGTACCCTCTCATGCGCTCCTTATTTTTTTTACCGATGTCTCCTTCCTTTTCCACGCTCTGCCGTTCCACAAATCCATGATTTTCTCCGTGGTTTCCTTCCTTTACACGCTCTTGATTGATTGATAGCCTTCCTATTGAGAGCCTTTAATTTAATTTCGTTCCTAATTTTTCTCCATAGTCTCCTTCCTTTTTCATGCTATGCTGTCACGCGACTCCATAATTTTCTTCGCGATTTCTTTCCTTTACATGCTCTTGATTGATTGGTAACCTTTGTATTGGGAGCCTTCCTTTTAAGAGTTACTTTAATTCCATTCCTAATTTTTCTCCATGGTCTCCTTCCCTTTCCATACTCTGCCGTCCCACGACTCCAAGATTTTCTCCGTGGTTTCCTTCCTTTTTACACGCTCTTGATTGGTAGACTTCCTATTGAGAGCCTTTAATTTATAGGCACAGCTATGGCAAATTCTCTCTTACATCCAAGTCTCCTTCTTGCTTCATGTCCTCCTTCCACCGAGGGGCTATCACCAAACCTCCACGCCCTCATGCCGGAACTCAATTGAGATTAAAGGGCTACTGCTCTTTCCACCGAGGACTATTGCCGGACTTCCACGTCCTGGTGGTGGAACTACATGCTGGAACTCAAATGGCTGCCGGCCCCTTTTGATCAATTTTGCAACCGCCCCGCGAAGGAAGGCTGTTGTTGCAAGATCACCACGGCAATCAGGTAAGGCCCTAAACCTTCGCCTTCTTCCTACTATATAAGGTACTACTGCATGTTTGATCATGTAATTTCACGATGTGATGATTCCATATGTTCTCTGCCCTAGATCGCAATGAAACATTATCAGATTGATAATCCATTATGTTTGTGTACAACTCCAAAATGTCTAGATGTCTGAGAGTGATAATCCATGATGTTTTGAGTTCATGACATTATATGCATTATACATGAATCCGTCAATCCCTATTTCTTGTGTTTATGCGGCTGACTTTTTGCCGTTACGTATTATTCCATTATCATTGCATCATGTTACCTGGGTTGCTCTACAAATAATGATAAATTCTTTTTTTACATGCCGACAGTATATACATCCATCGGATATTTCATTACATGATATCTGATCAAGATGGGTTTTCGAGCCGTGCTTGGAGATGCGACGAACACACACGTAAGTGAAGCATTGATCCGTAATGTTAAGAGACCTAGAGAAGGTATCTAATCTTTGGTTGAATCCCAATGTTCTGGTTTCATCTTTGGTTGAATCCCAATGTTCTAGTTGCACATAACATATTAAAGAGACTTATCCATGTATCCTTTTGAGCGCAGGTGAAAATGATGATGATGCAGAACGTAAGCAGCAGAAAGCAAGGGAACGATATGCAAATATGACATTGGAGAAGAAGGCTGAGCGGAATGCAAAAACAAGGGAAGATTATCAGCATAAAAAGATGGAGAGACAATCAAGCAATGGCATGCTGGAACCTCTCAGACAATCAGGCAGTGTCATGCATGAACCTCTGGGAGAACCATCTTGTGATGAACCACCCATGGGACAACCAGGCAATATCTTATACATTCGTTAAAAATTATGAGTCAGTATGGTAGGATCCTTAAGTTATGATATAGTTTTTTTTTACTTTCATAGGGATATCTCATGATATTGGATCGGGTGATGTTGGGATTGGCTTAGTAGGAACCCCAGCTATACAAGACCACCGAGAACTTATCATATACTACCAGCTAACGTCTCTGTATCATGTCTGATAGTAGTACCTTGACATGATGTTCAATAGTTTTTTTAATTGATGTCTTTAAGCATTTACGATTTGCATCCCAGATCTTGATGAGGTGCCTCTGGATGTTGTGGGATTGGATGGAGTCAAGGAAATGGATGATGAGAGAAGGCAAATATTGAATTGTCAAGGAGAAGTAAGCAACGTGGGTGTACAAACATCTGACTTCGCATTTACTGGTATGGCTTATATGAAACCGTTGTAGCCCTAGCGTATGATCATACACGCAGGATATCACCTCTAACAATAGGCATGTATATTTATATATTTGAAGATGTACCAGTGATCAGCACTGTCCCTCATGATGTGTCTCTACAAGATTTGAGAGTGGAGGAAAGCATGGAAAAGGAGGGGCATACATTTGCCTCATTGTCAACTGATAAGAAAAGCGTGAGGAATGCTAAAAGAAGAGCAAATTACCATCGCTCGAAGTGCCAGGAAGAGGCAATCTGCCTCGACGTAGAAACACCTAATCTCTCCTTCATTGGTACGCATGTTCATTTTTGCCTATAAATTTGATGAATTTAATTTGATGGAGTTCCGACGACTTGTAATTATGCTAATTTTGTGTTACAAGCAGGAGAAATTGGAACTACACAATCTGTGGTAACGGCAAACGTTGCAACTCCAGATCCAGGTTTGAAATTGTACTATCTATGTTTAAAATTTTATTTAAGCACATGGATGTGCATATATGTTTTTTTATAAGGTGATGTAACGTCCGTAAAACTCATCAACCAAAATCACTCGCTAAAAATTTCTTTCAAACTTTTTCTTTCACCGCTTGAGCTCCCTAAAATCCAGTTTTCCCGGCGAGTTCGCCATCCCAGCATCGAAGTTGACCGTCGTCCGTCCAGTTTCCGTTTTTTTCCTCTCCATGAGTCACGCCGCGTGCTGGACGTAAGACTACCGCGCATGCTCGCGACCATTCCCGCAATCGCCGCTGCTTCTCTATTTTCTTCTTCCCATTTCCTTCCCCCTTTTCTTTCGTTTTTCTCCCTTTTTCTTCTCTTCCTTATTTCCCTTCTTTTCTTTTTTTTCTTCTCCCTTCCTTTTTCTTTTTCTTTTTCCCTTCCTCTCTTTTCTCTTTCCTAGCCGCACGCAAGCTTTTTCTTTTTTTTTTCTTTCCTGGCCGCTCCCTAGCTCCTAGCATGCATGCGCTGACTCCTTTTCCCTAGCCACCTACGCCTGCCCCAGGTCCACCTACACCGCTCCCTGGCTCCCCAGCGCTAGCCCTCCCTCTGCCGCACGCCACCTCCTACTATCCCTGGCTCCTGCGCCTGGCCCCCCCGGGCCCATGCCTGCCTCCTCTACTGCTCGCATAGCACCGCACAACACACCCCCGCGCTGGCCCCTACACACGCGCCACCGCGTGACCCCGCTCCTTCCAGCTCACGCACGCGACGCGCAGCTGCCTGCAGTACCGCACCGCACTCCGTCCAGGCTTTGCCTCCCGTGTCGCCGTGCCCTGGCCTCGTAGCGCCACCGCAATGCCTCGCTCGCCACCCAGGCATGTGCCCCTAGCCCGTGCTCACCGCGCCCACGCCCTCGCCTCCCCAACTCGTCGCGACGCCGCATCGTGTGGCCGCGGTCACCGCGCCCGACTCGCCTCAACGCCGCCGCGCCGCGCCAACAGCTCGCCGACAGCGCGTGACTACGCCGTCCACGCGCATCGCTGCTCGAGCATGCCATTGCGTCCCTGTTCGCCTCGCTGCACGAGCCCAGCCCCGCCACACCGCGCACGCGGAGCTCCACCTCACCACGCCACCGTCTTGTGCTTTGTCCTGTGCCCGAGCATCCCGGTCGCCATTAACTTCACCATTCCTGTGCGCCGCCCAACGACAGCCCCTCCCCCTCACCTCCGACCTATAAAAGGACCTCCGCTCCACTCTCGACTCCACCATCGAGCTTCCCAACCAACTCCCCTCGCTCCCGTGCTTCCAGTGCCGTTCCCGCAGTCTCCCGCTTGCCGTCGTGGAGCCACCTCCATGAGCCGCCCAGCTTGAGGTTAGGAGAGGAATCGAATCCCCTCGGCCTTCTCTCCATTTTTCCCCACTTTCCGGCTGACGCTGTGCCCCGACACCGCCTCTCCCCAACCGCGTCGCCCCTCCTGTTCTTCCTCGCGAGACATTCTGCCTCGAGGAAGAAGAAATGTTGTTTTGCATTTTCACCCATCTGATTTTTCCTTTTCGCATCTAGACCCTCCCACCTCTCTCAAATTTTCTTCAGAGATCAGCCCCTCCACCTCCCAAAAATAATTACAAAGAAGTCCCTGGTCCTCGCAGATTGGTCCTAAGCCCTGTTTTAACCCCTAAATACACTGTTATCTCGTCATTTCATGCACCAAACTTCCTCCAATGAACCTCAAATTCGACCACGTCATTCTTAAATATATTTCCACCGAGTCATCTACGAAATCCCACAAAATACTCCTCATTTCACATTTTGAGTCGCTCCCTCCCTTCGAGCTCAACGGGTAAAAACTTTATCGTCTCTAACTTATTGTGCGCTTGCTTGTGTGTGCTAGATCGCGCAGTGACCGCGGAGGTTCCCGAAGAGGAGCTTGAAGCCCAGTACCGCGAGCCGGAGCTTGAACACCCGTATCGCGAGCAGGAACTCCCGGAAGGCTTTGAGGACAGCAAGTCCAATCTCATCCTTTGATGCATATTTATCCCAGTTTTTCAAACACAACCTATTGGCCTGTTTTATAAAATTGCACATTGTTTTATTGCTGAAACATGATTGGATAGCCACCTCTTGATTGTTATGATTATTCCTTGATTGTCATATAATTATCTCGAAATATGATTTGCTCTGTTTGGATGATAATTACTGCTAGAATGCTTAGGACCTTATTAATCAATTTAATCTTGACTACAATATGTTTTGTTAACGAATAAATGTGTGAGTGTTTTTAAAAGGGAAAATGGATTTTCGAAAAAAAGGAAAGAAATGCTTAGATGAGATAGATGGATGTTTCTTGTGTGAAATACCAATAAGTTGGGCTCGTACCTTTGTGGTTGAGCAAGGTTGGGAGATATCCATCTTTTCACAATTAAGGACCGAGTTGATGTGTCATCTTACCTAACCCAATCATCGTGCAACCACTTGACCGTTGTATGCGGCAACGACTTAGCATAAATTCCACTAGCTAGTCTGTTAGCCATCAGAAGAGCTGGTGAGCAACGGGAGACCATGGAGAAGGAGTAAGAACTGTGTGAACTTAGATCCCAGTTGAGACCTCATTGGTAGGTCATTAAATCCTTGGTTGCTTCCGTGTTGGCTAGTCAGGCTTAACTAAGGTGGGTAATAGCTTTGATAGGATGTGCACCGACACTAAGGTGATCGTGCTGCGGTACCCTACTTGTGGGTAAAGTGTATAACCTCTGCAAAGTTAAAACCTATCCGGGTAGCCATGTCCACGGCATTGGACGAGTTACAACTTGGTCACATAACTAGTTCTTGGAGATGGATGGTTTTCATGGTGTGTGTTAGATTTTGGAAATGTCCGGCAGTTGTGCCCTGAGCAACTGCGGACGGGGAGTCCGGTAGCATTAAAACTGGGATCCTTGGTGTAGGATCAACCCCACTTAATGTTTTGGATATTAAATAAATGCTTTATAAAAACTCTTTTGAAAATGAACCCTTGCACGTGTTGAAAATCTAGATTTTATTTCAAATAATCCTTAGCCTTATCAATGAATTATCCTGTGCATATTATTGATTGTATCCCCCTCCATGGATGGGGTTGGACTTGTTGAGTATTTTTGTACTCACCCTTGTTTTGTTGCTTCAGAGGAAGACCTGGACTTTATCGCCGAGGATTTCGAGTAGGAGGTCGCTTCCGCACCCAACGCTGTCTGTGGTATTAGCCTTTGCAGAATGTTTCCGCTGCCGTGTAGTTCCGAGTGCTGTCTCTTGATAGTAGCTTGGCTCGCTGCTGTTATTTATTTACTTATCATTTTGGTGTGGCTTTCATGCCCACTCCCTCGGAAGTTGTTCGGTTTATGAACCATCTATTGAATAAATGTGTTATCAGCCTACTGAGACTGATATTTGTATCATATTTAGTCTCTACTTATGTAGGGACGCTTCAGGTGACAACATATTGGAGTAGAGGTGTCTCTGGAGGAACTAAAGAGGTTAAGAGAAAGGAAAAGATATGTTGAATGACTTTGAAAGACAACAGAAAATATTAAAAAATAACAATGGACGGCACAATAAAATTTCTAAACAAGGTACTATATTCTAGCTATTTTCTCAAATTCCATTAATTGTTTTATACTATATAAATTATATATTGTTCCATTTTTAGGCGAATGTTTCAGATATAGGGTTACAGACCCCTATTGGAACATTGCAGTCCGCGGTAGCCCAGTTGGGGTCTTGTCCAAGAACAAGGGGTTCTATTAATAATGAAAATGCCGAAGCAAACCAATCTGGTTTATGGGAACCAAACAATCCATTGCACGGAATAGAAGGTAACTTTAAATCACTTGGTCCTGCCTATGATTTTCATTGTACGATGATTGTATCCCAATTAATATATTGTATTCTATTTTGCAATGAAATAGAGAATGATTTAGATAAGATGGATCCTGACCAAGAAGCAGATGACAAGTTAGATGATGATGAAGCGAGGGTATTTTACCAATAAGGTACGTTATATATTATTGAAATGAATGTAACTTTCCTCTCTCAATAAGATGGTTTATAATTAATTATTGGTCTGTGGTAGATATCCATTACGAGTATTATAGAGATCCGGACATGGCTTCTAAGGGTCTTGACCCATTTGATGGAGTGTACATGAACCTTCCTAAGAAGCATCATGTGTTGAAGAAGGTCAAAAACTGTGAGTTCTACAATGCTAAGAAGTTCCCTGGTGAAGGACCTGCTTTTTGTTGTAGGAATGGGATGGTCCACATATATATCCTAGAAGTTCCGTCGGAGCTTCGTCGGTTATTTATGAGTCAAACGGACAAGGATGCAAGGTATTTCAGAAAGCACATACGATACTTCAACTGACATTCCTCTTTCACTAGCTTCAGGGTTTCCATTGATTGGCATCTCGCGTCTGCAAGAGGTACTGGTGTGTATACCTTTAAGGCACATGGCCAGATTTACCATAAGCTCAATCCACTTGTGCCGGGTGGGAAAGGGCCATGCCATATGCAGCTCTCATTTATGACACGGATGATAGTATTGCTCATCATGTTAAGAGATCCCCTAATCTTGATGAGAACCTGATCCGCTTGATCCATGGTATTTTATGGGACAATCTGTACGTCCAAGTGTTCACGAGCCTAGGTACTCTTACAAATATTCAAGAGTACACGATTGAGCTAAATACCAAGATTTCTGTTGATGAGAGGAGATATAATGCACCCAAAATGGAGCAGATTGCGGCTATCTGGGTCGATGCCAATGACTCTCTGCACAGGTTCTCCCGAAGCATTGTGATATATGGAAAATCAGATGATCCACACTATATTAGGGCGTACCATGGCTGTTACGACCCATTGGCATATCCTTTGTTTTTCCCTGGTGGTGAGACTGTCTAGGAGGACAAGACGATAGAGTTTCGAGTTCCACAACCATCAAAGCCAAAGCGGAAGTATACTAAGTGTAAGAGGAAAGGTATGCGTATTCCACCTTTGTTTCGTACTTCGTCCATATTTTCATTGCACTCACTGTATGAAATCTGATGATTTATGCTATAACATAGATGGAACTGAAGTCGATGTGGGTGACCGTACAAACAATGACCACTGTGTTGTGCAAGGACATACAAAAAGAGCCGCTCGTAGTATTTACTATTTTTCATGTGCTTTCATACACACTTCACTTCGCTGTATTTGTAGAGTATCTATTTACTTTTGCCTCATAGATCCACATATTGATGAAGCAGATGACACGGCATATGGTGACTACATCAATGAGGAAGGTGTGTATGCAGATGTGCCAGATTATATAGTTCGCAAATCTAAGATTGAAAAGTAAGATGACGATTCGATTTTCCATAATGTTATAGGAGGTGGTCATGATAGTGATAATGAGGAAAACTTGTACGACGATGTTGAGGGCCTAGGTACGAGTTTTAGATCATTTGCATCTATTATAAAATGCTGGAAAAGATTGAAGATGGATTGTTTTACCTAATAAATATGTTCACATATATATTTGTTTTAGACACCGGAGGATCACGTCTTTATGTCAGTGCGAGGGAATACAAGTGTTACAAGCTGCAGATCCATGAAGGACAGTTCAACATGTTCTTTCATGCTGGGCGTCTTTTCCAACATTTGTTGGTTGATTGGTACGTTAAGGTTGAGTCAATGCGTCTAGATTGGTATTCAAAGCCGGAACACTAGGCGTTGATTCGTGCGGATCTATATCATGTGAGATTTGTTTTCTTTCCATTCGTGCGGATCTATATGAGTGTACATAAAGATTGTCAAATTAACAAATATATTATGTACTATGTGATGATCAGGGACTGCTTGATACTCTCACCATTGGAGAGGCTAAAGCTTCCAAAGTAGGGCTTAGGATTGTTCTGAGCAAAGATTTTCCTAGAAGTGATCGTGATGTTCAGTCAAGGTTCATGGATGCAATGACTTTGGTCGCATGGTACGGGAAGCCTAATTATTTCGTGACGATGACATGCAATTCTTATTAGGATGAAATAATGGCAGAGTTGTTGCCTGGGTGTGGCGGAACCACCCAAATTAACCTGACTAAAATGCATTGAAGTCGCGTGACACGCGATTATGCACTTTAAACAAGTCAACTTGGTCGACCGTCGGATTTCATCCGATTAACCACATAAACAGGATCGAGAAGCATCGTTACCATTCACTATAGAAACGGCACCTATGCGTTTAACGCTGCATGGACAGCGCACCAACCGTGGAAATAGGTTCCTTCGAATGGAATCCTATAACCCTTCGCATTCTCGTGATGCGGAATCATGCACACGTATAATAAACGTGGGCGAACAATCGTGATGATAGGCTCGTTGGAATCGAACCATACCATCCTTCGCATGCATTAACATACGGAACCTGCGCACGTATAATAGACGTGGGCGAAACAACCGTGATGATAGGCTCGTTGGAATCGAATTCCCATCACCCTTCGCATACTCGCGATGCGGATTTCAGCACACGTATGATAGACGTGGCAGCAAGTGCTAGAAGTTAGAAGATAACCAATAACTATTAGCCACCTTAAAAACAACCCCAAAATCCCCTAGGGCTTCTCGAACTAAACTCATCCTTAGCGAACTTACGAATTTCTCGATTTACTTCTTGCAAATTTTAGTCAAAAAATAGTGTTTTAAGGTTTGTTGTTCTCCGTACCGTGCTTCGAGCTCTGATACCAGCTGTGGTGTCCCGCCCCCCGGGGCCGGGCCCGCTTACACCTGGCAGCTCTCTAGGATATCAAGAATTCCCTCACAGACCAACACAAGTCTTTTCTGTGCACTTTGTCCTCACTCGTGCGCACCCGCGAAGAACTTCCCGGTCGGTCACCCATCCCAAAATTGCTCTGGTCCAAGCACGCTTAACCCCAGAGTTCTTTGAGGATGAGCTTCCGGAAAAAAAGTTGCAACTTGTTGGTATGAGTATTTTATCAATCCTATTAAGCCTTGGGCCAGGATGTCACAACTTGTTTTAACTCAGACACTTGTAGCAAAGCTACAGGAAAGGTGGGGGAGTCCAACTTCAGTTGGTGGAGGACAGGATAAAAGGGTCGGATTTGGAGAAACTGATGGTCTGACCCTCAGATTTAAGGAAAAACCGTACCGAGGTCCTCAGACTCAACACAGAGAAATCCCCGAAAATATTTCACCGATACCCTTGGGTCAAAAAAAAAAAGATACAGCCGAGCCCTCGGGCGAGGCGGAGAAAGGTCGGTGAAACTGACAGGGTCGGGCGAGACGAAAAGAAAAGGGATCGGGTGACACGAAAAGAAAAGGGGTCGGGCGACCGAAGAGAAAGGGGTCAGGCGAACCGAACAGAAAGGGGTCCGGCGAACCGAAACGAAAGGGGTCGGGCGAACCGAACAGAAAGGGGTCAGGCGAACCGAAACAAAAGGGGTTCGCGGCTTGCCTCCAGGTCTACCGGTGAAGCCTTGGGGTCGAAAAGGAGTAGACTTGGATGGAAGGTCGTACGCACTAAGGCTTGGGCGGCGGCGAGGCTTCGACGGTGCTCCGGCGGTGGCGGTGCTTCTTGTGAACAACAACCAAGCTCTAGCACCGTGCGGAGGAATAGGCGGCTGGTGGGTTGGGAGAAGCGGTTTGAGCGGAGAGGGGAACTTCCTATAGAGTGTGGTGGCGAAGTCGCCGGAGTGTGGGGTGGCGCAAAGGGGTGAGCTCCACGGAAGCTCAGCGGCGGCGCAGAGGAGAAAGCGGTGGCGCGGGTGCGGACGGTGGCAAGGGGTGGCATTGCCGGTGAGGGGGTCCCTTTTATAGAGTCGTGGTTGGGCGGAGGGTCGAGGCGGGGCTCCGATGGGGAAGGGATAAGGCCGGGAGCGGCGAGTGCGCGGGCAAGGCGGCCATTGGCCAGCGGCGCCATTGGGCAGAGGAGGCGGAGCTTCGGGTGGTCTTCGGCGGCGATTGGCCTTGGGCGGCGCGTGTCTGGGGCTTCCAGTCTGTCGGGCGGGCGAGCCGGAGGGCTACCGTGGGGGTTGGGCGAGCAGGTGGAGGCGCGGGACGCCGTGGGCGTGGCAGCTTTCCCGACGGACGGGCAGAATGGGGTTGTTGGAGCAGAGCCGTGGCAAACGGAAGGCGACACGCGCGCGGCCGGCGGTTGGCTAGCCCGGCGTTCGCTCCGTCTTGTTGCGGGCGCAGGTTGGGCGCCGTGGCCTTCGTCGTGTCGCTGTCGCACTGGTGATAGGGCGCCGGCGAGCTGCCGGTGGCCGGCGGTCACGCGGCGCGCGGCGTGCGAGCGAACGTGCTCTGGCGCGCGGGCGTCGAGGCTTCCTTCGGGCAGCCAGCCCGACCAGCTTTGGGGGAGATCTTTCTCCGGATTTTCCAACACAACTTCCAAAACTCTTTTGAACAAACTTGCTCAACTCTGGACGTCCTTCGAACTTTGTTTAAGGTGTCGGTTTAGATTGTGAAAGGATTTGAAGATATTTCATGCTAAAGTTAGCCAAAAATCTGGAATTCCAGACTTAGGATTTTAAGGCATCAGGGTGAGTTGACTGTTTTACCTCACTTTGACCAGAGTTTTGAACAGGTTCGGGCCCGATTTGGACATGGGTTTGCGTAACCAAGGTGGAACACACTCTAGGTACTACAACTTTCATTTAAGGCCCTGACTCGAGTTTAGATAGGAAATCGGGAGATGAAAGCTTGCAAAGATGGAGGAAAACTCGAATTCCAGGACTTAAGAGATTTTTAGGGTCCTTTAGTAAACCGGTTTTGATTGCTGTTTTTAACGTCCTTCCACTCCGAATTAGTCAAAGTGCCTTTAACAAAAGTTGTTTGAATTAAAAAGTTTTAAAACTCTCATTTGTGCAAAAACTTAAGTTTGTATATAAAATTTCAAGCTTTATTTCAAACTCCAAAAAGAGCTTCTTAGGGTTATAAAGGTCATTTCACTTCTTTAATTAGGGATTTATCACTGGTTTATAGTTAAAAACACTTAATTTAGGTAGAGTTGTTACACTGGGCAGACGCCACAGGACCGTCTCGATATTGTTGCCAAAGTGTACCATGCTAAACTATTAGATCTCCCTGATTTCTTGATCAAGAAGGGGCATCTCGGCACTGTGGCAGCATGGGCACATGTAACAGAGTTCCAAAAGAGGGGTCTTTCAGACGAGCACTTTCCGTTGGTTATGGAGGTTGGAAGCAAGTTAAAGAGGCCTGATGATTATGATAGGTACATATCAGCAGAAATTCCTGACCCCAATAAATATCCTTAGTTGCACCAGCTTGTTGTCAAGCATATGATGCATGGTCCTTGTGGTACTCTTAACAAAGACTGTCCATGCATGGTCGACGGTCAGTGTCATTTCCGCTATCCTCGGCAATTGAAAGAAATGACGCAACAAGGCAAGGACACATATCCAATATATAGAAGAAGGGACGATGGGCAGAAAGTGAAGGTTAGACGGGAGGAATTGGATAATAGGTGGGTGGTGCCTTATAATCCAGTGCTCCTTATGAGGTATAGCTGCCATATCAATGTTGAGATTTGTAGCAGCATCAAGTCAGTTAAATATCTCTACAAATACATATATAAAGGTCATGATTGGGCATCATTTACCGCTGATGCAAAAGGAAATGGGCACATGTTAATTAATGAGATCAAGCAGTACCATGATGCAAGAATGATTATAGCTATAGGAGCAGTCTACAGGTTGTTTGGTTTTAAGTTGTATTCAATATGGCCACCTGCCCTGTAGATGCAAGTACACCTTCCTAGTTTGCACATGGTTGCTTACTGTTGGCGCTAAAAACTCGATCGATTGATCCTCAGCGTCGGACACACGACCCAGGACAATCTGCTTAACTCCTGTTCGGATTATCGCCCTGGTGCAGTTCGCGCGGCGTGCCAGTCAATTCTAAGGGCTCCGATCAGCTAAAGTTCCGATCTGTCTTTAAAAGCGTATCGGCAAATCGGCCGATTTACTGTAGATGTGACCAGCTATAAAACAGGCGATACCATGTAGTGATTGTAAAGAAAAGCTACTAGAGCAAACTAAACAACGCTAGAGAAGCAACACTTGAGACAGATCTAATCGGCTATATGATAACGAAAAATAAAAGTGATAAAAGCCGACAGTTCATATCTCAAGCTGAAAAACTGATGATAACAACTAAAATAACAGGTAAGACCTACGATTTTAGTTGATATCAATAACTGGTGAATAAATCTAAACGAAACGACAGCGATGCGCCCGAAGTTAAAGCCTAGATGTTACTCGATAAGCGGAACTTACAGAATCGGCCGGAGATCGTGTCGATGCAGCCTTGCCAACCCGTACGAACTCGTGAAGAAAAAAGTATTTTGGCGAAGTCGCCGACTTGAAAGTGAAGTATGAGGAAAAAGTAGATTGGTTGTATTGATTGATATGTTCTTTTTATAAACCTCTAGAGGTGGCTATTTATAGCCTGTTACAACTGATTTTTCCTAACTGACTAGGATCTATCTCTAATTTTAAATGATAATAAATATTTACAAACATAGCTCGTACCAGAGTTGGTTATTATCTTCCCACGGGCCAATCTCCTTCTTCAGCTGATCTTTTTCCTAGCCCACCTTAGGCCCATACTGGTCAAGCCGCTCCAGCTTCCAATCGACCAACCTTTACCGATCCCTTTTGCCAGTCGGCCGAAACACTATTGCTTCAATCGGCCAATACCTAACTGTAGCTTTTAGCCCTCCGCATCAGCCCGCCTTTCTTCTTCTTTGACGCTGATTCAAAACACATGTCAAAATCCGCCGTTGTTGATGCCAGATTTTGACACGTGTAAAATCGGCGTTAGGAGAAGAAAAAATCGAAAGATGCGGTGAGATACAAGGGAGATGATTGGAAATCGGCCGATTGCTGCTACAGTCAAGGATCGGCCATTTGATGCTTCAGTCGAGGATCGGCCGATTGATCCTTGGAGTTCCGCCTCGCCCGACCCCTAAGGCTTGGGATCGGACGCGCCCGACCCTCCAAGGGAGGATCTCCGCCTCGCCCGACCCCTGAGGCTTGGGGTCGGATGCGCCCGACCCCTCCAAAGGAGGATCTCCGCCTCGCCCGACCCCTGAGGCTTGGGGTCGGACGCGCCCGACCCCTCCAGAGGAGGATCTCCACCTCGCCCGACCCCTAAGGCTTGGGGTCGGACGCGCCCAACCCCTCCAGAGGAGGATCTCCGCCTCGTCCGACCCTAGTGCCCAAGGGTCGGGATGAGTTTGAGCCCTGGACGTGTGGGTCCTGATCGGTTACCTCCTTGCTAAAGAGGTGATTGGGCCGATGTGGGTTTAAAAAGGATTATGAAGATGAAAGAGGAGGTCAGCCCATGAAGCGCGTAAAGATAGTACGAATCGTACTTGTAAATATTCATTTTCTGTTTAGATTTGAGGATAGGGTTCTAGTCGAATAAGAAGTTTTTCTGTTTAAAGTTAGAGATAGAGTTCTAGTTGGATTAGAAGTCGTTTGTACTGGGCTATAAATAGCCACCCTTATGGGTCTGTAAAACAACAATCAACTCAATACAACAAACTACTTTTTCCTCGTACTTACTTTCAAGCAGGCAACTTCGCCAACACTTTTTCTCCTTTTTCACGAGTTCATACGGGTTGGGGGGGGCTGCATCAATTTGACCTCCGGCTGATCTTGTAAGTTCCGTTTATCGAGTAATTTCTAAGCTTTAACTTCGGGCGCATCGCTGTATTTTCGTTTAGATTTATTCAATAGTTATCGATATTCACTAGAATTCTAGATTTTACCTGTTGTTCTAGTTTTATCACCAGTTATCCAGCTTGGAATTAGAACCTTCGGCTTTATTATATCTTGCTACTTAATTTACCGCTTTTCCACATAGCCGATCGGATCTGTTCCTAGTGTTGCTATCTTAACGTTGTTTAGATTGCTCTAGTAGTTTTCTCTACAAATGTTACTTGGTAATCGGTTGCTTCATAGCCGATTTCCTTCATTACTGCAAATCGGCCGATTCGCTGATAAGCTTTCCTGAGATCGGAACTTTAGCCGATCGCAACCCCTGGGAACTGATACGTTTATTTCCTTGCCAATCAACAGGTCAGATTGGCTGGCACGCCGCGCGAACCGCACCAGGGCGATCACCCGAACAGGAGCGAAGCAGATTCTCCCGGGTCGTGTGTCCGACGCTGGGAATACAATCAGTGATTTCTAGCGCCAACAGACGTTAACACCTACATGTCAATAGACAACCTGAAAGATGTTGGGTGCAGCGTCAAAAGTCCTAGAGGCCAATGCTAACTGAGTACTTCAAGATGAATGCAACTAATCCTAAGGCCCACTAGTACCTGTACAAGGAGTTTCCAGAGTACTTCACATGGAGCAAGTCTGGAAAATATTGGAAACCCATATTTGCAAAAAGCAGGCTTTAGATCGGTAGATTGGTGTATGTAAATCCATTTGAAGGTGATAGATACTACCTTTGGGTGCTGCTGAACCATGTGAGGGGTGCAACCTCATATGAGAACCTCAAAACATGGCGTTGTATTACATATGAGACTTTTAGAGCAGCTACTGAAGCCATGAGGTTTGTAGATACTAATAAGTCATTAGATGAGTGTCTGATTGAATGTGCCATGGTCAGGTTTTCTTCTTCTCTCCATAGGCCTTTTGCCACTATTATGGTTTTCTGCGAGTGCACCAATATACGCCATCTTTGGGACAAACATTATGAATCACTGGCTGAGGATTTCCGATGTGCTAATGACAACAACACTGTGGTTGAGCAGATGATGCTCCGTGATATTTCTTACCATCTGACGTCCATGGGAAAAGACATCAAGCACTATGTTCTTCCAGAACTACATGAGTCAGGTTAGTTTTTGATCTAAATTTTGTATGGAAAAAACTTAATTTTACCCCTCTAAATTTTGCATGTCATTTGTATAATTGGTAATAATGTTGATAAGTTTCCTTATTTTGTGCAAACGATCAACGCTCTAAAGATCATTATAGGGAGCTTACAGAGGAGCAGAATCTCGGTTATGAAGAGGAACACCTAGAGATCATAGATACGCTTAATGCAGAACGAAGGGCAGGTTTCGAGGACATACTTGACCATGTTATCAAGGGCAAGGGATAGATTTTCTTTGTGGACGGTCTCGGCGGCATCGGTAAGACCTATCTATATAAAGCATTGCTTGCAAAGGTGCGCTCTATGGATCTTATCGCTGTTGCTACAACAACATCTAGTATAGCAACATCCATTATGCCTGGTGGACGCACTGCGCACTCTCGGTTCAAGATTCCAATCAAGTTAGGTGATAACACTATGTGTAATTTTACAAAGTAGAGTGGGACAACCGAATTGCTTAGGAGAGCATCTCTGATAATTTGGGATGAGGTAGAAATGACTAAGAGACAGGCAGTTGAGGCACTAGATAGGGCACTGCAAGATGTAATGGAGTGTACACAACCATTTGGTGGTAAGGTAATGTTGTTTGGAGGTGACTTTAGACAAGTTCTTCCTGTTGTGGCCCGTGGTACAAGAGCACAGGTTACTGATGCTACTTTGCTCAGGTCATACATATGGCAAAGTGTTCGGCGCATCCGACTGACCTAGAACATGAGAGCATAGTCCGACACATGGTTTGCAGATTATCTGTTGAGGATCGGTAACAACACTAAGGAAACATTTGGTGATGACTATGTGCAGTTGCCTGATGACATTCTGATTGATAGCCCTTCAGAAGACATCTGTATTGATACGCTCATTGACCATGTATTCCTGAACCTTCATGTTAATTGTACATCTGGAGCCTACATGCGTGAACGTGCTATCCTTTCCACTAGGAATGAGCATGTGGATGCAGTGAATGCACTGATGATTGATAGGTTCCTCGGTAGTAAACAGGTGTACTACAGCTTTGACTCGGTAGAGGATGACCCACGGAATAATTATCATCTGGATTTTCTCAATTCAATCACACCAAATGGGTTGCCTTCACACAAGTTGACGATAAAGAAGAACTACCCTGTTATCCTACTCCGTAATCTTGATCCTCACAATGGCCTCTATAATGGCACCCGATCGATCGTGAAAGGATTTCAGAAAAATTATATCAATGCTGAAATTGTTAATGGCCAGCATGCAGGGAAAAGGGTATTCATACCCAGGATACCAATGTCACCTTGTGAAGATCTATCTCTTCCCTTCAAGTTCAAGCGCAAGGTAGACAATAACAAATGTAGGTATCTACCACCCCGAGCCTATTTTTTCATATGGGCAGCTGTATGTGGCTTTACCTAGAGGTGTTTCTCGTGAGACAAATTCTTGCTAGAAAAAATAAGGATATGGATCCCATTGGAAAAGCCACAAAGAACATTGTCTACATAAATATTTTGGAGTCATGAGGTATGCCAATTTTATTTTCACAGATTATAATTTATTATGCTGTACATGTATAGATATCTCTATTCTCATGTTCTATGGAATAACCCTATATATTGTTCCTATAATTTATACATGCTTCAGGATTGTGAACTGCTTATGGCAAAAAGTCTAGGAAATATATGAGACAATTTAATGTACATACATCTCTATAAAAAGGTTTCTAGGAGTGTCAGGGGGTGGGTTATATATGAGAGGAAATATTTGTGTTGTATTTCCTAGCTGAGCTACAAACGAGGTTCCGCTTAATCATTATTGCTCAGCGACAAGCTTCTGGTTGTTTGAAAATTTCACATATTTCTATCCTAATTTCTATCCTAATATGCCGATAAACCCATGGGAACATTATTGCTTACTCGGGTTCCTATAATAACTGTTTATCTTATTTTATTTATAAAATTATTTGTCATGTTTTAATTATACACGTGCCACACATCCTCTCACACACATAGATGTGACCGAATTTTACTCTCCAGATCCTCTATTGGATCTTTTTTATCTTTCTTTTTAGGATAATGCTATATATTTATTTATGCACGACTAAATCTGTCTTGTCCAAAATCTGTAGAATACATGAATTTTACGGAATTTTGATGAAAAGATTGAATTGTAGTGGGAGAGATAAAATTCGATAAGCTTCATCCTAATATTATTGCTTACTCGGATTCCTATAATAACTGTTTATCTTATTTTATTTATAAAATTATTTGTCATGTATTAATTATACACGTGCCACACATCCCCCCACACATAGATGTGACCGAATTTTACTCTCCAGATCCGCTATTGGATTTTTTTATCTTTTTTTGGGATAATGCTATATATTTATTTATGCACAACTAAATCTGTCCAAAATCTGTAGAATACATGAATTTTACGGAATTTTGATGAAGCAATTGAGGCCTTGTTTAGTTGCCCAACTTTGGGGTGTCCAAATTACTGTAGCAATACTGTAGCGTTTCGTTTGTATTTGTGAATTATTGTCCAAATATTGACTAATTAGGCTCAAAAGATTCGTCTCGCAAAGTACAACAAAACTGTGTAATTAGTTTTTGATTTTGTCTACATTCAGTACTCCATGCATATGCCGCAAGTTTGATGTGATGGGGAATCTTCTTTTTGCATAGTGTCAAAGTTGGGATTTAGGGATGAACTAAACAAGGCCTGAATTGCAGTGGGAGAAGTAAAATTCGATCTCCAATGGACTGTGGGGTTTTATACCCGCACTTAAAAGTTTCACAGAGTTGACCAGTGACCGCTCAGTTCCTCAGCTCAAAGCTGCAGCAACCCGCCGCCGGTGCCGCTGCGCGACCATCGGGGGTGATGGAGGCGCCGGCACCATGGAGGGTGCTCGAGTTCTACAGCGGCATCGGCGGCATGGTCGTATCCAGCACCCTATCTAATCTGCCCAGTTCGCCGCCACCTATCTAATCTATCGGCGGCTAGGGTTTCGGCGCCTTACTCCTTTTGCTCGCAGAGGTACTCGCTGATGGCGTCGGGCGCGCGGGCGGAGGTGGTGGAGGCCTTCGACATCAACGATGTCGCCAACGACGTCTACGAGCACAACTTCGGCCACCGCCCCTGCCAGGTGCGCTCCGCTTTGACCCCAAAATCGTATGCGGTTTCGCAATCCTGAACCGGTGCGAAATATTCTGTGCTTACTGCAACGGTATCGATTAATGGTGGCTTAGAGCCGTAGATTTATCCTAGGCCCAAGGCAGAAAATTGCAATTGTGATGATCAGTTGATCACTTGAAGATTCAGAACCTTGGTTATGCCGCCTGATGTGCAGATAATGCGAGTATGCTTTTTAGCTTGTATGCTTGAAAGTGCGATCATGATTTTGCTCATGTGGATACATATCATTAGAAAAGTTATCTATGGCTATGGCCAAGTTGAGTTCAATCAAGGACGCCTTTCTTTAAAGTTTGCCCATAGATCGATAAATTTGTGGTCATGTACATCTGTCCTCCTCTTCAAGAAGATATAAGCATTCTAATCAAGCACTGCTGTTTATGTTTTATTTTGACTTGTGAATGAACTGGACTATGCTCTGATTGTTTTATTAACTAACTACACGCATCATTCTTGAACAACAGGGGAACATTCAAACGCTCACTGCTAGCGACCTAGACAAATACAAGGCACATGCATGGCTTCTTTCTCCCCCATGTCAGCCATACACACGGCAAGGTTTCCTTCTCCAAAAGATTTCTTGTAGCATTATATGCTCCATTTCAATTTGATTCATGGATCAACTGTCATATAGGGCTTCAGAAGCATTCAGCTGATGCTCGTGCATTTTCGTTCATCAAGATTCTTAACCTCATGCAAAACATGAGCCACCCTCCACAAATGTTATTTGTGGAAAATGTAGTTGGATTTGAGGTTGGTACATACTATAATTGAAGATTTGTTTTTGGTTTTAATACTTCAGCTTCTCAACAGTGTCTATTTGTTTGCGCCAGGTGTCTGATACACATGATCAGTTGCTGGAGGTCCTTTCAAGTCTCAATTTTAACTTACAAGAATTCATCCTAAGCCCATTGCAGTTTGGTGTCCCATATTCTAGACCTCGCTACTTTTGTTTGGTAGGAACTTTTGAGTATCTTGGCATGCCAAGATTTTGTCATACTGTTATGGCATTCTTACAGCTCTTATATTCATTTTTATTTGCTCATAACTTCTTAAACTCTCTATTACCTGAGGGAAGTCCAGGGAATGTGTTGTGATACTTTCCAAGCATGTTGACAAAGGCATAACTAGTGACCGCAAACATCTGTGTTTCCTTCAGAAACGAGAAACTGTGTCTTTGTGGTGCATTTTATGAAAACTCCACTGGATTGTGTGGAGCAATTATGTAACTACTGCCAATTTTATATTGACAGGCGAAACGAGAACCTATGGGGTTTCAAAATGCATCATTCAGCAAGAAGCTGCTCTGGACACCTATGTGCGTAAGCCAGACAATGAACAGTACATCACAGGATAGTGACCTCCGAACTGAAGAAGAGCTGGATCCAGTATGTAAACCAGTAAAAGACTTTCTTGGTGAGTAGGAATGTTCACTCACCAGCCTTGGCAGTATGTTAATGTCTATCGTTTGTATTTAAATTGACATGATTCTATTCGAGGGAGGCTGATTCACAGTTCTAACAACACTGCATTTTATGTAGTCAAGGAGGATGATGGAGGCATTCGTAATGAAACAATTTTGCAAGATTACATAGTCCCACTAAACTTAATTGAGCGGTGGGGGAATGCTATGGGTATCCTTGATTCTTGTATCTCGTAATGAAACAATTTTGCAAGATTACATAGTCCCACTAAACTTAATTGAGCGGTGGGGTTCTTTATGTATGTTACTTTAATGCTGTTTAGTTAACTTGTAATGATTGATGTGGTATTGAGGTGACCCCTTGACTATCTGCAAGATATTGTATACCCTGAATCCAAGCGTTGCTGCTGTTTCACTAAGAGCTACTATCGCTATGTGAAGGGGACAGGCTCCTTGTTGGCTACATCTGAAGTAAGACTCACTCTCAACATTCTTCTCCTTTTGTTTAGGTTCCACTCATTTATACATCCTCTGATTTTGCCTCTTTTAATCTGATTTCTGACGGATTCTGTTTCTTTTTTCTTAAATGATAACCTACTTTGAACACTAGAACTTCAAATGTGTTCCTGAAGAGAAGCTTGCAGTTTCTTCCCTGAAGGAGTTAGGTCTACGATTTTTCACCCCTCGAGAGGTAGCTGCTTTTTCACACCTAATGTATTTACATCCTTCCATTGGCTATCATTTCACACGTGTTATTTATAAATTTTCAGGTTGCCAATTTCCATTCATTTCCTTCAAGCTTCTGCTTCCCGGATCACATAAGCCTTAGGCAACAGTGAGTTTCAGTTCCACTATATAATTCCGATTTGCTTGAGTGAAATTGTAGAGCATTAGAACTACAATCGATATAAGAACATGAATGATAAATTTAGCTGTTTGGTAAGAAGTAATAGGTCACTATCTGAATGGTTTATGATTATACAACCAGCTAGATAACTTGTGAAATCCACATTTTGCAGGTATGCTATGCTGGGCAATAGTCTGAGTGTAGCAGTCGTGGGTCCTTTACTGCGCTATCTGTTTGCTGAGGCATAGAGAAGCCCACCAGCCAGCTGGTGATATTAACCTGACACAAACACTTTGGCCGCTAGCTGTTGTGGTCAAATTTTTGTCATCATAACTTAATCAAGGTTTGTATCTAAGTATGATATGTTCTTCTCCACTTCTCTGCGTGTTTACATGTGTTGGTCTCCAATTCTCCACTTTCTGAACCTGATTGCTTTGGATCGACCATGCTCATTTGAATGATTCTCACACTGCAATGACTCTTGTTAGGTTTTGGGATGTTTGGTTCCGTCAACTGGTGGGACCACTTTGAATAGGGGGCTACATGTATCACGGCAACTCTGGCGTATCTAACCTGCCAGAGAAGAAGTTTCTGCATTGCCTTTCCTTCCATGCGCACATTGTCATGTCAAATATTTGAATGAAGGTTGGATTGTGACATTTGATCCATTTTCCATTGATGTGTACCTTAGATGAGGTTATTGTAATGATTGTTGGAACTTCCACTGAATCCTGTAAGGCTGTAACCAATGTAATCGAGCAAATCGTTTTGCTTTTCTTTTTCGAAGTTTTTTGCAAGTCCAGACTTTCACCGTACGCACCAGCAGTATTCACCACCGCTGCAGAATGAACCACTAAGCAACACTGCAGCTTAATGTAGCAATGTAACATAGTAGCAATAGCGTCTCGTAATAGACAGAACTATTCCAAGTTGGGACTTCGAATGACGATGCAGCAGATGCCTGCAGGTGAAATTTTTGAAAACCAGATTCAAGCGAGATGCACCTACTATATGTCCTATGCCTTTGGCTCCAGAAAGTCTGCGTCTCCAAGTCTGAAGTCTCCAACCGCTATTCCAATTTCCATCACAACCCTGAACCCCTTCCGCCGCACCACCATGCGCCCGCCACGGCTCCGCGCCGCCGCCGCCTCCTCGCGGCTCCCACGGCTCGGCCTATGCACCACCGCCGCCTCCGCCTCCGCCACCACCTCCTCCGCGGCACTATCCTCTCCCGCCCCGCCGCTGCAGCGCGCCGCTGAGCCCCTATCCGCCCACTTCGTCAGAACCCCCGCCGCCCGCGGCCCGGGCGTCGCCGACGACCTCGCCTCCTCCCTCCGCGCGCTCCTCGCCTCCTCGCCCACCCACCCGCGCGCCTTCCCACTGCTCCGGTCCGCCGCGCTGGCGAAGCGCCTCCCGCCGGAGGCGCTCGTCGACGCCGTCCTCTCCGCCGCCGACGCCGGCTCGCCGGCCGCGACCGCGCTCCTCAGCAGCCTCCTCGCCTGCCTCTCCCGCGCTGCCCGTGACTTCTCGGCAGCCGCGGCCGCGTACGCCCGCATGGTCGCCCGGGGCGTCGTCCCGGACGCCAAGTCCCGTACCGATTTGCTCGTCGTCACGGCGCGGGGCGCGTCGGCCGCGGACGCGCTCGCGCTGTTCGACGAGATGCGAGGCAAGGGGTACCACGCGGACGTGATGATGTACGATGCCGTCATGCGGGCCTGCTTCAAGGGAGGGATGCACGGGGACGCCGTCAGACTGTTCGATGAAATGGCCAGGGCCAGGGTCAAGCCCGACGAGCGCGTGTATTCCCTCACAATCGCGGCCTCGTGCAAGCTGCGCGATGCAGACAGAGCGGTCCAGGTGCTGGGGGAGATGAGGGAGGCCGGCTTCAGGCCATGGGACTTGACGTACAGTTCTGTGGTGGATGTGCTCGTGAAGGCAGGAAGGATGGAGGAGGCGCTGCAGGTGAAGGATCAGATGCTGCTGGTTGCTGGAAAGAAGATGGATGTGGTTCTCACGACGACATTGATGCATGGGTATTGCTTGCTTGGTGAAGTTGGGAAAGCGCTGGATTTATTTGACGAGGCTGTCAGGGATGGTGTGGCACTGACCAATGTGACATATGGGGTTCTGATCAAAGGTTGTGATGCAGAGGGGATGACAGATAAGGCATATGAGCTATGCCGTCAGATGATAGAGCAGGGATTGCTGTCAAGCACGCATGGGTTCAATTTGGTGATAAAAGGTCTATTAAGAGACAAGCGGTGGGAGGATGCCATCGGCTTGCTTGAGGTTGTGGCTGATACTGGGGTGCCGGATGTCTTCACATACAATTGTCTAATTCATTGGCTTTGCCAGCGTCACAAACTCCGCGAGGCACTCAACTTATGGGATAAGATGAAGGAAGCTGGAGTAAAACCATCTATTGTGACATATCACAGCTTGCTGCTGGGTTACTGTGAGAAGGGGTGCATGGATGAAGCACTCAAGTTATACTCTGAGATGCCTGGGAAAGGATTCACACCTAATGAGGTCACTTACACAACTCTGATGAAGGGTTACATCAAGAAGAATGCTTTTGACAAGGCCTATTCCCTCCTCGATGAAATGCATCAGAATGGAGTTTCTTGCAATGACTTTACATATAACATTCTCATAAATGGACTTTGCATGGCTGATCGTGTTTGTGAAGTTGATGAAATGTTGAAGAGATTTATAAGTGAAGGTTTTGTACCAAGCACAATGACATACAATAGTATCATCAATGGATTCGTGAAAGCTGGTATGATGGGCTCAGCATTTGCTATGTATCAGCAGATGTGTGAGAAAGGTATAACTCCCAACATAATAACATATACCAGTTTTATTGATGGTTATTGTAGGACCGGCTGCTGTGATCTGGCAGTGAAGCTGCTCAATGACATGAGGCACAAAGGCATTCGACCTGACATTGCTGCATACAATGCTTTCATAAATGGGTTTTGCAAACAGGGTAATATGTCACATGCACTCCAGTTTTTTGTTCTTCTGTTGAAAGATGGTTTAAAACCAGATGTTACTGTCTACAATTGTTTTATTACGGGGTACAAGGATTTGAAAATGATGGAAGAAGCTTCCAAGTTCTATTATAGCATGATCAAAGAAGAAATTGTCGCTGATACAGCAACCTATACAACCTTAATTGATGGGTTCTCAAAAGCTGGCAATATAGCCTTTGCTTTGGACCTGTACTCAGAGATGTTGGCCATGGGCAATTTTCCTGATGATAAAACTTTCACAGCATTGACACACGGCCTCTGCCGAAATGGAGACATTGATGGTGCTAAGAAGTTATTGGATGAGATGAGAAGATTAGATGTACGTCCAAATATTTTTATTTATAACATGCTGATAAATGCATGTATCCGTAATGGTAAGCTGCAAGAGGCATTCCAATTGCACGATGAAATGCTCAACAGCGGACTTGTGCCTGATGATACTACAGATGATTTATTAGTTAGCTTGAAACCTGTGGAAGCAAGTCGTGCAGATTCAGGAAATCCTATTTTAAATTCTGCCAGTTAAGTATGAAGAATCTTAACTTGAGGATTGAACAGATAGAAATTTCCATTGTATGAAATTGTTGAGATGGGAAACTTGCACTGTAAATAAAATGAACTTTTGACAATGTCAGATGGAAGCAAAGGTAAGAAGTGGAACATGAATGCTAACCAATATCTTTTTTTTTTACTTCTAAATCACTGCTGATTCTTTATGATAATTTCCACCGCATCATTCCTTTGTCTTTTATCTGTCATAATTATCCTTTCCGATGCTTTTCTTAATTTTTTATTGAAATTTTCAGGTCGAACAGATATTATGGGTAACATGCGCATGTTCTAAATTCCAACACTTAGTTATGATTTTTTTTGTCGGATCTTACCTGAATGGTCAGTGTTCCCTATCAAATAGTGTAAGCCTTGGTATCCACGACCTCTACATTTCAATGTATTATATACATGTGTGTGAGATATTGCTTGTTGCAATGGCTGATAATTGTTGCTGCATAAACTGATTGGATCATATCAATGCCAGTTTTGAGACAGCTGTAGTGATTAGTTAAAATAGACTAGTTAGATTAGATAAGATTGGTGTAACTAGATTCATCATGAAAAATACTTCCATAATATATAACTCTTTCTATTTGAAGTAATATACTTTTATAGATATTGTTAGCCGAAGCCTCATATTGGTGACCTGATGTCCTAATGGATTTATATTTGGGATCAGAAGAACTATTTCATAAGGTATGGTCTTGTTTCCTTAGGCATTTGGCGTAATCAACTGATGTTTACTTGGGCTTTAGCACCCCAACAACTGAGAAAGGAGTACTTCACCCCCAAAATGTTAATAATGTGACCGTTAAATGCCTGTTTCAGTCTTCGTACATTTGAGTAGCTACCATTGTATTTCTTTGAGTTTGCTAATTCATTCGATTCTGCAGTTGAAATATATGGGCATTGAGTTGGACCTTGGTGACGAGATTCTGGAGGTTATTAGTCCAAACTAGACAATGAAATATATGGAGCTTGTTCAATGGATGGACCCAAATTTTCAATTAAAGCTCCAAAAACTGGCATAACATCTCTATATGTAAGTTGACAATAGATATATGTTAGCTTCAGTTGCTTATTGGCTTATGACCCTAACTATGTCCAATCTTCAGGTCAGTATTAGGCAACACTCTGGACAAGTTTGGGTCTGGTCGTAAAGGTGGAGGTGTACAAACGATTGCAAATACATCCTGAGTATATTTACCTCACTTGAGGCGCTACTTTTGTGGTAATCATTAATATCTTGTTGTCTCCTAAAAATTTATGCCAGCTATATATACACCCCTGCTAGCAGCCTAGCATGCTGTTGCTAGATCATTATCATTTTAGTTATACTTTTGTGGAGAGAATTATGGGTCCTGAGTTTTATCTTCCTCAGCTTTCCATTAAAGGTGGCCCAAAAACTGGAGTTTACATTGAGTACTTAAACCTGAACATGAAAATTGTAAAAGTTCAAAATGCTACTTAGAAGCGGTCTGCAAAGGCTGTGGGGAACTCTGTAAGTCAACCTGAGATCATTTACTCCTAATTCTTGGATCTTGATAAGTTATACAATATGCATTCAATGTACTGAGCTATTGCACTATGTAGACTGTACGTGCTGCTATTTTGGCAAATGGAGGTACCTTAGTCTGTCAAGCTTTTGGAAGAGTCGAAGTGGATATCCCAGTGGCTATGATACTGAATACTCAAAATGATCATCTTTGCTTTGGTTGTAGCATGCCAATCGATCCTTCTCTGCCTAAGGTGTACTTGATCCCTGTTTGCTATATGCTTATCTGCACATGTTTGCCATTTTTTTTAACTTGACAATGCTTTGGAGATATCTATTTTCCTTCTATGAAACTTGCCAAAGTAACAGTTGGATGATAGCAGATGAGAAGGTCAGCATTCATAATACTCCACTACTTTACTTACATATAAAGTTAATATGTACTAAAAACGTTAGGTTGTTATATTCCAAACAGCTAGATATTGGTAGTACAGATTACAGACTTGGCCAAGGGCTATATTTAGAAGGAAAAAAAATATCCGTGGTTTTCCAATGGCAGTAGCAATTCTTTTATCAATAACATGATTGGAAGGTATGGCATGGAGCACAAATATTGAATTTCCAGTGAATTGCTTTTGTGTAGAGGACAATTGACTCTTGACTGCCCTTACTTTTTACTGAAGTAGCGCTTTTAGTTGGTGCCCTATCTTTAGTTTAGTTCAGGTGTGCTCTCATAGACTTTAGCTAGAGATCATTGAAGAAGCTTCCCTACCTCCATCACTTCCTCTTTGTTCAAACACATAATGAAACGTCATTTAGTAAACCTGATAGTAA
Source organism: Setaria viridis (assembly GCF_005286985.2). Classification (NCBI taxonomy): domain Eukaryota; kingdom Viridiplantae; phylum Streptophyta; class Magnoliopsida; order Poales; family Poaceae; genus Setaria; species Setaria viridis. Next base: position 28,357,508 of record NC_048267.2, on the reverse strand, counting down.
TAAGTGCCTCCTAATATGTTATTTCATTCTTGTGACAGGTCTGCTGGGAAAACAAAAGTTTCGATTCAGTTACTTGTGGCTTCTTGCTACCTGGCACAACTTATAACTTTATTAGGAAGTATCGATGTTGTGAAATAGTAAGTAAATTATTCTCCTTTCTTGTAATTTTAGCTTTGTCAAATTGGTTGAGTTATTGTCATAACAATCTAAACCATATGCTTTCTTTGTCAAGGTAATGCTCTGGTTTCTGCTGGTGGTGGCACTGGCTCCATGATAAGGTAGATGAAACTATTCATTACTAAATTGGTGTCAGAATTCTGAACTACACCACCAGGTCCTCATACTGACTGTTTATGTGAACAAACTGTCTAAGACCTTGGAGTGAGTTGATGATTACACCACATTGATCATGGAGGGACTTGATCTTAACAACATTGAATGCATTGAGGTTCATGGAAACAATTTTGGTCTGTGGAATGGGATGCATCGTGAGGTATGGCTACTAAAATTGTTTTGCTTTGTCAGTCCATTTTTTTGCTTGGTAGCTCTTCATTGTAGCAGAATATGATTTTGTTTCTTCACAAACTTTACAATCTATCTCATTGTTTCATATATGCTTTTCTTGCTTGAATTCATATCTGAGTTCAGTCGCTCACTTTTCCCATATAGTTAGCCACAATTGAAGTGAACTAGAAATATAATTTAGTCAGCGATGGTCTTGCTTCTAGGACAGAGGTAGATGGCACTGGGTTAACCAAAAGCCATTAGCTCACAGTTGCTTACTATACAGAGTTCAGGGTAAGGTGCCTTTCTGAGTAAAGTGCTTCTATGTCCAGGGTTTAGGCTCCGGTGCAAGCAGAAACTTGAAGAGGTAATATCTGAAGATCAAGAGAACATGTTACAGGACAGCATAGTTATCTAGCTTCTATGTTTGAATGTGCTTCTTCATTATTCTTAATTACTGGTGGCAGGATAATAAGCGATACACATCAGGTTTAGTGGGGTTTGTTCTAAAATCATTTCTGGACAGCAGCTTTTCTCCTATCCATCAACTGACTGATCACACTGCCCAGCGAGGATAGAGTTAAGTAGTTAGCATTAAAAATTGTAAGTCCTTTCTTTACATGATGCCAAATTAACGTCCTGGGCTGTCCCGGAAAACAATAAGGGAGCCAGAACCTGTTGGTATTTGTATAAATATTTTGTCATCCGTAACTTCATGTATTGCAATATAAATATTTGGTTGCACTATAGTTTTTAATATTCGTATTTGTTTTCACATTACTATTGTCCTGTTGAATGCTTCATGTCTTTGGACTACCAGGCATTGTAAATTTTTTTTTGGCACATCACAGGCAAAGAAATAGGATAGATGGAGGTGGTATTTGGATGACCTGTATTCGTATTTGTTTCACATGATTATTGTCTTGCTGAATCCAATCTTGGATGATATACTTATTTCATATTTATGCATGTTTCATATTTTTATTACCCCGTTGAATCCAATGTCTTGCAATATAAAAGTTTTGTTGCCCGTAGAGCATAACAAGGCTATTTTGGTAACTGAGTTCAAACCAAGTTCAGCCAGGGCTGTGAAAAAATTACTCTGGGTCAGAAAAACTAGAAGTTTGAAACTTGTTAATCCAACTATTACACAAAGGGAATTCAAAAAGGATAGTTTTGTACCATCATTGGAACCATGTTTTTGAAGCAGACCATTTTTAAGTCTTTTCAGGTAGATTTATTCTTAATGTTATCTCTGCTATCTAGGTAAACAGTTGGCCTATATAACTGGTGTGATAATATAACTTGTTTAACTGTTATTGCTGAGTGTTTCTTTTTCTTTTATATTTCCTCTCTTCTGGGGAGACCTTGGCTCTCTCAGCCTTTGTCTAGCTCTTTTCTTTTTATATATGTATATTTATCTACTTTCCACGGTAGAAGATTCCCCTACTGTTTTTGCTCAGAAAATAAAATTACAACTAGCTTGCAAATGTTGGAACTCTCCTATGTTAAAGAAGCATCAATTGCTTATATTTTTTTCCATCCTAGCAGACAGTAGAAAGACGCGTCCCTTACATTTTTCTTATATTTAATTTTAATATTACCCATCTTGGGTATAATTTTGCTGGTGTGAGACGAAGTGTACCTCACCACTACAACGTACTCCCTCCATCCCAAATTAATATTCGTTTTGGCTTTTCTAGGTACATAGCATTTGACACGCACCTAGATATATATTATGTCTAGATACATATCAAAAGCTATGTATCTAGAAAAGCCAAAACGAATACTGATTTGAGACGGAGGTTTGACTTTTCTATATACATAACTTTTGCTATGCATCTAGATATTCATACCAATTTGGGATGGAGGGAGTATCAGAACTTCTATTAGTTAGGAGCTGGAGCTTCTGTTTCATGTCTCTAACTTTTAAGCATCGCAATCCAAAGTATCCATTGAAATACTACCGTACCTTGTGTGGCTGTGTTAGTTAAATTTGGAGTTAAATTAGGGAAAACAATGTAAGCTGTACCAACTCTTCCATTGTGAATGATCGCCAGGATGCAATGCTTAAGTTGAGGCTGGATGCATTTTTTCCCGACAATATGACATGACAGAAATACTTTAGCTTGGCAAGTTTTTCTTGTAGCGGTACAAGCATTGCCCAATCCAGTCCGTACCCATCTCTTACCAATACAAATGAAACAGAAGAGAAATCTACTATACTTTTTAGGGTTACCATTGGTCAAAACTTTTTTTATTTAAATAGATTTATTATGAAAAATACTTAATAATCATTGTAACAAAGCTCGATATGATATATATTACTCTGTCTATCTAAAATAATGTATTTTCATAGATATTGCTAGGCTAAATGTCAATTTGGTCCCGTTGGGTGGTAGAGACTAGAAACAGAGTAGTGTGGCCATCTCATAGACTATACTATATCTTTGGTCTAAATAGAAGATGTCCATGGCCACATGCCCACATCTATTTTGAAGGAAGGAACATGCTTTTTCGCTGCTTGCGACTTTGAACGATCCGTGAAGTTAATCAGCCGAATTAATCGTGCTAATGGTCTGTTTAAAAAGGAATCCACCATACAACTTGTCAAGTGGCTGCAGATTGGTCTAAGAAATTGTAAAATGCTCAGTCTAATACAATAACTTGTTAGGTGTGTGCAAATTGGTCCAGCAACTTGTAAAATGCTCAATTTGGTGCAATAACTTGGCAAATTGATGCACCTACAGTCCAAACATTATAATGGCAATGTATTAAGCAAAGTAGATGGGCATTTGATTTTTTTTCTGATCAATAATTCCTAATTTTGGTCATTATAATGTTTGGACCGAAGGTTCTAAGTCCTTAATCAATATTAAATGTGAAATTAAATATTCCTAATAAAAATTTAATCGTACAAAAAATAGTTAATACGAGACATAACAATTTCCTAAACACCGAAAGTTTTAGTCCTGGTCAAATATATTACCATCACGACATGAATATCAATAATCAAATAATGCTCAATAACTTTCCGATGCGAATATACTCTAGTCGACATTAGTAAATATGTTGCTTGTTATAATATTTGGACCATGGATGTACCAATTTGTTAAGTTATTGCACTAAATTGAGCATTTTACAAGTTGTTGGACCAATCTGTACACATCTAATAAGTTACTATACTAGATTGAGCATTTTACAAGTTGTTGAATCAATCAGCACCCACCTGACAAATTATTGTACTAGATTGAATATTTTACAAGTTGTTGCACCAATCTGCACGTACCTGACAAGTTGTTGTATAGTGGATGCAATTTACTCTTTAAAAAGTGTTCACCGACGCATAGTAAATTACTAAACCATGCATTTATTGGAAAGATTCAGTACACGGAGCTATACAATGAGCTCGATCGGATGCTCCACCATGGGCGGACCTGACAGGGGTGTACAGGAGTGTACAGATGTCCTGGCAAAAAATTCCTAGGTAGTAGGCATAATACATATACATACTTGTGGTTGGGCAGATTGTGTATATTTGAGGCCAAATACGAGAGAAATAACCTAGTCTAAGGGCGTCCTCACCTCCCTTCTCGTGATGGACCAGCCTGCTCCCATGCTTCGTACTTCGTTGTTTTGGCCACGTGAATGACAGAACGAGCCACGAGGCATGGACTCTCCCAGGCCGCCAGGCGTCGTCAATCGACCACCTCTTCACGCTTGTTCCAACCGAGAGGGGTTGCAGCAGCGTCTAGCCGTCTACCCTCGATGGTGGCCGGGCAACACGAGATTAGATGACAGAGCACAACGTGAACAACGGGTGCGGAGATGGCCACGCATGGCCGCAGGGCAGACCATGCGAGGACGCCGGCGATGCCGAGCATGGAGAGGTAGAGAGGCTAGACCAAGTTTTGCTCGGTGAAAGTAGAGGCCATGCCTAGTTTGCATGGAGCTGAGGCCGTGGCCGGCTCCATTTTTATGATCCTCGTGTCGTGCAATACGATGTTTTTTGGAATTCTCTTGCATTCGTTTCAAATCTACCAGGGAGTTAAGCAGATCAAGCACATGCTTGATTAGATAATAATTTTGGATATTTAGGATACATTTGTATGTTGTTTTGGGTAGCTCGCAGTTTTCAAAAGTTTGTCCCAACAACACTTTGAGTATATACACGTACGTTAAACCCTGGAAAACTGATTTGAAAATGTAACTTTTGCGAGCAGCATATGTGAATTTGCAATGAACTTTAAACAATTTCATTACTTCATGTCAAATCTCAAGAATGTTTGACGTGTACAAATTCATAAACTTTTTTTTGTTTATATTTGTTTTTATAATATTTTTCCTTATAAAATAATCCGGTAACTTTGTACACCCAATGTGAAAATCCTGCGTCCGCCACTATGCTCCACAGGTTATGCTGTCCGGGCCCAGTTATCAGTATCACTGATATGAAAGGCCCACGCGCCCTGGCGGCGGCGGGCGCGGCGGAAGACGCGGGCTAGGCGGCGACTCTGGCCTCTGGCGAAACCCGCGCGCAGCCGGCCAATGAGCCTCGGTTGCATGCGCGCGGCGCAGCACAAGATGCTTGCAGGATTCCACCACACCGCGCACGCGACGCGTACACAACAATAAGCATCACGAGAACCACGATCTAGGAAGAGAGGGAGAGATAGAGGGAGGAGCGAGATGCACCGGTCGTCGAGCTACTACCTGCAGCAGTCGTCGTCGTCGTCGACGGCTTCGCCGTCCCCGGCGGCGGCCGGGGCGGCGTCGTCGTCGGGGCCGAGCGGGACGGCGGGGGCGATGGACGTCGACCACCTGCCGACGTACGACCCGCGGTCAGACGCGGCGAAGAAGGAGGCACTGGACGCCTCGCGCGCCGACCTCGCCCGCACCCTCGTCCACCTCGTCCCCGTCGTCGTGCTCCTCTGCGGCCTCCTCCTCTGGTCGCTCTCCAACACCAACGTCCCCGGTAACACATCGCAACAATGTGCCAATTAACCTGCTTATTCCTACGACGAGGATGTTCATAGTCCGTACCATGCCCACTAAAAACAACGAACTTTTTAGAGTCTAAAAAATAACCCTGAAGCCGGGTCATCACTGCAAAACTGCCACCATCCGATAATCGTCGTTTGTCAAATGTTTCCCCGATCTAACAATTCGTATTCTTTAGCTTTCTCATACGCACGCACACTACAGTGTATGTTACTATGTTAGGACTCATGGAACCATGGGGCAAATAGATGCCCATTTACCGACACTGCTACAGCTTTCAGTAGCCGGTGAGGTGAGGTAAAAGGCAATCAAACAATGCAAGCAAGCTGTGAAGAAGAAAAAAGATGTCCTTCATTTGAGAGGTCCTGATTTAATTTTACTTAAATAAGGTGCAAGCACATTTTAAATTTACAAAGAAAAGTTAAAAACGCATGTTCTGTCTTAAGGTTTTGGACAAATTTAGTTGAAACAGATTCTAGACCCATATGAACAAATTAGTATTATGAGCTCATTTTCACAGAGTAAAACCAATTATGACGTGGCCAAGGCTTTCACATTTGTAAAGGCAGAATAATAACCATATTATTCTGGCTCATCTATCTTGGAAACACCAACAAAGAATGGCACATTTGATCTAGTGTGAGTTATTTTGCCAATACATATCATATATATGTACAAGAAAAGTAATCACTAAATGTTAAAGTTGATTAGATATCATGTCATTCTAGCTTATCCACGATTCGAAAATGGCAATATTACAAACTCACTACGATAAAGTAGAAGCCAATTTGACATGGCAGAAGCTTTCACATGTGTAAGGGTAGACTAACTATACTGTTCTCGCTCATGTATCATGAAAGCCATGATAAAAAGGCACTTTTGCATGCAGTATCTAGCGCAGGTCATCTTGCCAGTACATATATCCAAGAAAAACAATCACTAAATGTTGAAAGATACCGTGTCATCTCTTCCTTATCTAGCCAATAAATTGGTTAGCAAAGGTCAAAAATTTGCTTGAGGCCACATGTGTATAAATAGGACCCAAGACAATAGATAAACCATCCTCCTACCATACACACCAATTGTACCCTAAGAAGGCTAAACATACTACGAAGCTTTTAGCAACAATATTGGTAGCCAAGATATTTGTCATTGTCGCTCTCATTGCTCTTTCGATTAGTGTTGCTACCGCGGTCACTATTCTGTGGTTCTATTCTCCATTTGGTGTTGAAGCCACTATTCCACGGTTCTTCCCATCAGTGACAGGTGTAGAATCCGCACAATACTCGTTCGTGCAGTCCTACAGGCAACAACAAGCTTTTCTAGGAGGCACTCCACCCTTCTCGTCTGTGATCCCGCAACATCCATTTGCCATCTCACAGCTGCCATACCTATACAACCAGCTTGCCATTCCACAGATGCCTTACCTACACAACCAACTTACCATCCCACAGCTGCCATTCTGGTGCAACCAAATTGCCATCTCACAGCTGCCATACTTGTACAACCAGCTGCCATACTGGTACAACCAACTACTTGCCATACAACCAACTGGCTGTGAGGAACCGCGCTGCATTCTAGCAACAACCAATCATAGATGGTGCCTTCTTTTATATTAACTATGAGTTGTACTTCAGTAATAAAGTTTTCATGTTGAAGCATGTTGCTTATTTGAAATAAGAAAAGTATTGATTAAGATGATATTGGCTTCCGATCTATATCCAAGTGTTCCATAATTGTCTCAATCGTACAATGAAGAATCTTAAACTCTTAAATTATACACTCCCTACATAGAATACTTATGTATTAGCCCATAAATATATCATGAGGTGGTTAGGTAGCTCGATCCGAATATTCATTTGCATCTCGAATATGCTATGATTCTCGACATGGTTGTCAAGCTATAGGAATTCGATATATGCATCATCAACGTAATGAGATACCCCATTGCATAGTATCTCTTTTCCCGTGACATATAGGCCATCCTTGGCTGCCACTGAATAGGCCATTCTTGGCCCGTTGGCCCCTATGTGGCGTGCCACTGCATGTATGCGCTGCCAAGCTTCTAATTAATACAGATGATCATATTATATTAGGAGTTAGCAAATATTTTTGCAGAGATTGGTGTTTTCCTTTTGAAAATTTAATCAAATCCCACCGTTCCAGCTTTTGGTTCAACCTAAGATGCAAAATTGATTCCAAAAAATAATGCTTCAGTGATTCACAAAAAACTCTATTTGTTGATGCTAAATTGTTGAAGATGAAAAGAACTAATGTAAAACATCCTTTTATGATTCAATAAACTGATCATCTGGTTTTCTTTTTTTAGAAGCTGGCAAATGCTTCTTAGGTAACATTCTATGATTCTATGACCTAAATTAGGAAGGAAAAGAAACATAAGAATTAGAAATTTAAAACCATAAAAATCTAACATTGTAACCTGCTAAGCAAGTAACAAATTAACTCACTGATCAGAGGCTCAGAGAAGGCTATGAAGGATGATTTAAAACAAAAAATGCTAATAATTGGAGCAGCGGAGCGGACGAGGGCTAAGGGCCGGGCACATGTGATTTGGTTTGATGGTTTCATTTTAGACTTTTGAGCTCTAAATTTCTGATCCAGTGGACGAGGCAACAAGCGGACACGAACGGCGGACTCGCCTGACGTGACATAATTGTGTTTTGTTTCTAGTCTGGGCAGAGGCGGAATTACGGATGATAGACAAACGGGCGGGACGCGGAAGGCTTCGTGTCGCCTTGCACGCATGCACACGCCTGCGCAAGGCGGCTAACGGTCCTGCTGGGCCTCAAATGTAACATATGTAGGTACTTGGACATATAGAATCCTGCCCTCGGGCATGGCAGCCCTTGATGGTCACCCCTCTCACCTAGCCCCACACCTGGCCCTATTAATTAGAGGTATTAATTGGAAATATTGTAATAATTATATCTCGCCATCCTCAATAGATAAACATTGTGAAATGTTTTTCTCGAGATCATGGACAGACATAGTGAAATGGAGATTATTGTTGTACTCCATTTGTGAAGTTATTCAACTTTTTTTTACCTGATACTTATATTTGTCTTACTATATGACCAGAAGCGGGTGTCCTGGTAGAGAAAGGAGACGGCCACACAATGGTCGCGCATGTCACGATAATGCCACACAACAGTGGAACTGCATCGAGCTGGAAAGGCTCAGGGATGTTAACTGCAACAGAGGATTCGGATCCAATAGACAAGGCTCATGGAACAAAGAGGAGGGTGCTGAGAAGTGAAATGTAGGGAGGGGACAACTCGACCATGTCATTGAGGAGGTGGCCAACAAGAAGATGTTATTGATTATACGTGTATCCTCGTGTTAAGTAGTAACCTGGTGGTGCCAATACTTATTTTCAAACTATTTAGTCACATGCTGGTCTTTTTTCTTGATTTAATATTGTTATCTCTCCATGGCTAGTTTTGTATAAGTTAATGTACACATACTATATATATATATATATATATATATATATATATAAAATAAGGTTCTTAAAAAGATGATACTTTTGGTCATGTACTCACCCTTCAAATTGTAAGTCATTTTAGCTTTTATAGGTTTATAACTTTTGTTATGCATCTAGATATAAGTTATATCGAGATACGTTGTAAAAAACTATGCATCTTGAAAAGCCGAAATGATTTATAATTTGGAACAAAGATAAAAAAAACTCGATTACGGGACGAGAATCCTCCGGACTTTGTTCTAAGGAGGTGTCGTGCTTCGAACCCAAGTTCACCACTCTAACCGGTTCACCACGAGAAACTTGGCTAGAACAGAGATAATAGTTACAACTCTATCCTTTCTAGGCTTCTTCCATTAACATCCTCTCTAGATCCAAATGTCGTTGGTCGTCTATCAGTCATTGGAGCTGACATCTAGCTGCTATAGGAAATGACACCACTCTAAAAATCTTGGAGTCAGCATGAACCGTGTACCGACTACTGTGGTTGTTATGTTGTGACTAGAAACTTATCAGTGCCCACACCGTACTATGATTGAACTATAGGTGCCTTACTGGTTATGAAGTAATTTATGTGAACTATGTCGTCATTTGACGCCAAGGCTTTAGGGCGATGGATGTCGACCAACTGCCGACATACGACCCGCGGTCGAACACAGCCAAGAATGAGGCCGCCTCGCGCGCCGACCTCGCCCGCACCCTCATCCACCTCGTCCCCATCGTCATGCTCCTCTGCTCCCTTCTCCTCTGGTCGCTCTCCAACACCAACGTCCCTGGTAACGTATTGCAACAATGTGCTAACATTATTCATACGACGAGGATGTTCGTAGTCTGTAAAATGCCCACTAAAAACAGCAAACTTTTTAGAGCCTAACCCTGGTGAAGCTAGGTCATAACTGCAAAACTACGCCACCATCTGATCATCGTTTGTCACATATTTAATTTCTCCAATCGAACAATTCCTATTCCTTAGCTTCCCCATGTACACGCATACCATAGTGTATGTTAGGGCAGTCCAACCCAATGACTAGGATGGTATCTATAGAATTAAATAACCTGTCACTTAAGATAAAAGATAGTGTAGCAAGGGAGTAAATGAAGAAAGAGAAGGAAACCATATTTTGCATAAGATCTAGTTTCTATACACCATCCAAGACATAATGAGAGATGAGTAGTATTAAATTCAAGTACGGAATAGTGGTGTCTGTATTGGAAGAGTAGTGTCTAGTGCTAGTTTCTTGATGATGTGGAGCTTATAGAAACTATAGCTAGTGTCTTGAGTTGGAACTGCCCTTTGGGGTTCACATTGGCCCACTGGTTGCTTGAGTTCTCATGGAATCATGGGGCAAACAGACGCTCATTTACTTGCACTGCTACAACTTCTAGTAACTGGTGAGACTATAAGCTGCCAAACAATGGAAGCAAGCTCACAGTAAAAAAATGTCCTTAATTTGAGAGGCTCTGATTTACCTAAATAAGGTGCATTTCAAAGGAAGAAGGTCACTCGTGAACATTTTAAACTTAAAACCAAGAAAGAAAAGGTAAAAAACGCATGTTCCATATGAGGTTTTGGACAAATGTAGTTGAAACAGATTCTCGATCCACATATATCAACAAATAATAGTATTATGAGCTCACTCTTACAGAGTAAAACCGATTATGACGTGGACAAGGCTTTCACACATGTAGAGCTAACATACACTTTGGGCTATGCGTGTGCTAAGGGTGAAAACGAATGGCAACAGTTAGGATATGCCCTCTTGTCTTAACTTTTTACATTTTTTCTCAAAACCGAAATAGACAATGGAACACAGGTACTCAAGGTACCGAAAATGAACTCATTCGAGCATAAACCCATTGTGTATCAATTGGGAAGTCAAACCGGGAGCAAACACTCGTAAAGCCAGGATTCATGGCTTCAAATGGCGACCTAGTTCACGTAAATTACTTCATAGCCAGGAAGCCGCCTAGTTCAATCACAGTCACACCGAACGGTGTGGGCACTGATAAGTTTGTAGTCACAATACAACAACCACGATACACGGTTCATGCTGACACCAAGATTTTGAGAGTGGTGTCATGTCATATATATAGCATCCGGATGTTCGGCTCACATGAATGGTGGGCGACCAACGGCATTTGGATTTAGAGTTGATGATAATGGAATAAGCCTAGAAAGGATAGAGTTGTAACATCTTTTTCCTTACTAATTCTACCAAAAGCTGGAATAGTGAGACTTCATTAAATTTTCAAAAGGAAAATACCAATCTCTGCAAAAGTAATTGCTCACTCCTAATATAATATGATATGTCTGTATTAGGGAAAGTACATTGGTGTTGTCTAATAAGCGGTCTCGTGCATTGACACGTAATCTTGAGACGACTCAACAGACAACCCGTACAATAAGTTGTCTTATAAGTTATCTGGTAGAGCTATATAATTTCTTAATTTGTGCATATAAAAAAAATATTATGAGTTGCATTGCAATAACAACTCGTACAATGGTTGTTAAGTTGTCTCGTAGTCCTAAAATTTAGGTCATGAGGTGGTTGTTTCGCGAAACAACGATCTCTTTCTCTCTCATCGCTCTCTCTCCACATCATAAAAAATCCTACGTGGTATTGTATGAGACAACCCATGAGACCGCCGATGTGTCTTGCTCTTGGAAGTTAGAAGCTTGGCAGCACATACATGCAGTGGCACACCATATGGGGGCCAACCGGCCAAGAATGACCTATTCAGTGGCAGCCAAGGATGGCCTATATTTCACAGGAAAAGAGGTATACAATGGGGTATCCCATTATGGTGATGATGCATATATCGGTCCATCCACTCCTTTTTGTTAATTGTCTTCATTGAATCATTAGGCAAACACAGATGTTGGTGCTATTTGATCCTTAGCACCTACCTACCCTCTTTTACCGAAACTATGCCATTACTCTAGTTTCCAGTATATCAGTGAGGCTAACCAAGAGGTCAAACAATGCAAGCAAAAGCTACCAGAACGAAACCTAAAACATGTCCTCAATTTGAGACGTCCTGATTGTGTTAAACGAGGTGCATTCACATTTAAACTTGAACACCAGAAAGAAAAAATAAATAATGCATGATTAAGATATATTACCTAATTCTTTCTAAAGTTTTGGACAAGTTTAATAAAAAAAATTATACACCCACATTGACAAACCACATGACTATGAACTCACTTTTACAAAGTAAAAGCAATTTTGATGCGGACAAGGCTTTCACATGTGTAAAGGTAGACTAACTATATCACTCCCTTGTGTATTTTGAAAACACTACCAACAAAAAAGGCACATTTTTGTGTCTAGTGCGGATTATCATGCCAATACATTTCATATATTACAAAGGACAAACCAAGTTGACGTGGTTGAAGGTTTCACATGTACAAATGTAGACTAACCATGCTGTCATGAAAACAACGACAATAAAGGCACTTTGGAAGTATCTACTATAGAATATGTTGCCGGTACAATTGATATATCCAAGAGAAGGACTAAACATCAAAATTGACTATATACCATGTCATGTTGATGTAGTTTATCTTGCCAAATGTCTGTTTAGCAAAGGCCAAACTCTCACTTGAATTACATGATTCATGTGTGTATAAATAGGACCTAAATCGATAGACATTCAATCACCAACACCATCTAGACCTAATATAACCCAAGGTGAAACACACTACTAAACTCTCAGCAACCATGGCAGCCAAGATTTTTGCCCTTCTTGCTCTCCTTGCTCTTTCAATTAGTGCTGCTACTGCGTTTGTTATTCCACAGTGCTCTTCTCTGCTGAGTGCTGCTATTATTCCACAGTTCTTCCCATCAATCGATTGTGCAGTCCTCATAGTTACCATACCTGTACAACCAACTAGCCATCTCGCAACTGCCATACCTATTCAACCAATTGGCTGTAAGGAGCCCTGCTACATTCTGGCAACAACCCATTGTTGGTGGTACCTGCTTTTAGGTTAACTATAAGTTGTACTTGAATACACTACAAGAAATGTGTTGATCTATGACAAAAATTTTATGACATATTTATTCTCATAATAGATTTATGACGTTTTTGGCTAAAAACGTCATAATGTTTCACATCCGAGCAAATTTAGTGACAAAATTACGGAACGTCATAAAAGTTGCCACTGTAGCAAAAAAAGAAATCACCACTTGTTGTTACATGGTGGTTTTATGACGATATAAGCTCCACGAAAATATCATAAACTAATCAGGGTCCCACATGTAAGTTTAAGCTGATAAATAGGGTAGTAAAATAAAATGGAAAACATGCTCCTCTCGTGGGTCGAACCTGTTACTGATCGAATGGGAAGTCTTTACCGCGATCGGGTCTCACATGTAAGGTAAGTTTCAGGTGAGCATAGTATTTGGCAGCAAAAAAGCCCGTGCTATAGCCAAAAAATAGTTTACCCGCTGCCGCGCTCCCGAGATAGGAAAAAAGGAAGAATAGAGAGAAGGCGGCTAGGATGAAGCACTCCATGGAGATCTATGCCTTCTCGCGGCTTCTCAATCCTACGGCAGCACAAGTCTGGTGTTTCCTATTGCAGCGTGTCAATCTGGTCAGTAATTTTAAGTTGAATTCGTTAAAATTTTATTTTGCATTAAGGTCTTTCAATCTGGTCAGTAATTTTGAGTTGAATTCGCCAAAATTTCCTAGATGGATAGATGTTGGATACACGGTTGTCAACTATTTACCCCCGAACATGGAATTTGTTAAGATTAGATACTCTGACGATGAACAATACTATGCCCGTGTCGTCAATGCCTGAATCAGTCTAAATGTATTGTAGATGTGGTGAGCCTGCACTTACTTTTGAATGGGATGGCAAGCACCTACACTAGGTGGATCCATCATGGAGAAACATTCGAGCATAGGGTTTAGGAAATGCAAATCTGTAGGCTAATGGGGTTCAGGAAAATGCAATTCTGCAGGATAATGGGGTTGAGGAAACTGCAATTCTGTCGAATGAGGGGGTTGTGGATAATGCAGTTCTACAGGATGATGGTGATCAGGAAATGGTTCAAGAAAATGAACACATATCGGGTATGAAGGAGGATGAAGGCACCGAAGATAGACTTCATGAAATGATAGCCGACATGTGCCATGCTAAAGAGCTTGGAGGAAAAATATTAGAATGTATAAAGGAACATATAAACTATAACGTGTCACTGAGATCTAAATATACACAATTTACATTTGTTGTGAAGTTACTTCATATTAAGTCTGTCTATCGGATCAGCAATGTCGCATTCAATGCAATTCTGAAGGTGGTATCCCTTGCTTTCCTAGGAGCATGTGTTCCGACATATTACAATGATGCAATAAAGTACATACGTACCAGGGGACTTGGCTCTGAATCTATCCATGTTTGCAAGAATAATTGTGTATTATTTCACAAGGATCTAGCAGAACATGATGTGTGCCCAGTGTGTTGTGAAGCAGATTCAAGATGGAAAGATGCAGACAATAAGAAGCATGTTCCTCATAAGGTTTTGAGATATTTTCCGCTGGTTTCAAGGCTGAAGAGGATGTTTCTTTCATCAAAAACCACAAAGGATGCACAATGGCACAAGTTGAAGCGACAACCGGTGGACAATGAGCTTAGCCATCCAGCTGATGGTGAGGCATGAAAAAACTTCGATAAAATTGGCTGGAATTTGCAAAAGATGCTAGGAACATTAGACTTGGCCTTGCAACCGATGGTTTTAATCCATTTGGAAACATGACCAACTCATATAGTATGTGGCCAGTATTTGTTGTGCCGTATAACATGCCACCATGGGTATGCATGGAAGAATCAAACTTCATGATGGCATTATTGATCCCTGGGTCGAGTTCTCCATCAAAGGATTTTGATGTTTTCTTGCAACCTATTGTAGATGAGCTATGGACTTGTGGAAGGGTGTCGATGCATACGATACTTGTAGTCAACAATCCTTTAAACTGCATGATATGGTTATTTGGTGCATACATGATTATTCAGCACTGAGCACATTGGTAGGGCGAGTCACAAAAGGTTATTAGGCCTATGTGTGCTGTGACAAGGATCCTTGCTCAAGGAGACTGAAGAACAAGATATGTTATATTAGCCATCATCATTTCCTTCCAACTGACCATCCATGGAGAAGAAAGAAAGCAAAGTTTGATGGTAATACTGAAAACCAAGAGAGGCCAGAGCAATTTACTACTGAGGAGCTTCAGCAGCAACTGGAGAATGTTAAAGACGTTAAACCAGGAAAGCCTCCTCAAGGTTAGAAAAGGAAGCGGGAACCCGGACAGCGTTGGAGCTGAAGGGTTTTTTGTTTAACTTGCCGTATTGGACAACTTTAAAGCTGCCACATAATCTTGATGTCATGCACATGGAGAAAAACATATGCAAAACCCTTATTGGAACATTGCTTAAAATTGCTGAGAAGACAAAGGACACGATCAATGTTAGGGTTGATTTGGAAGAGATAGGTATTAGACCACATCTACACATGTTGAATACTACAGAAGAGGAGTCATGCAAAATGCCAGAAGCTCCATATACAATGGGTAAAAAGAATTAGGAAACTTCTTTCGGCAACTATGTTGCAAAACTCTTAAGTTGGATGTTTTGAATAAACTGAAAATAGATATCCAAATAATTTTGTGCAAGCTTGAGAAAATTTTCCCTCCTGCCTTCTTTGATGTTATGGTGCACTTGGCTGTCCATTTGCCTGATGAAGCAATCATAAGAGGCCCAGTACAATATGGATGGACGTATCCCGTCGAAAGAAGGTGTTGGCGCTAAAAATTGGCCGATTGATCCTTAGCGTCGAACACACGACCTGAGAGAATCTGCTTAACTCCTGTTCGGGTTATCGCCCTGGTGCGGTTTGTACAGCGTGCCAGTCAATCTGACCTATTGATTGACAAGGAAACAAAAGTATTAAATTCCAAGGGCTCCGATTAGCTAAAGTTCCAATATGTCTTTAGAAGCGTATCGGCGAATCGGCCGATTTACTGTAGATGTAACCAACTATAAAACAGCCAATATAGTGTAGCGATTGTAAAGAAAAGCTACTAGAGCAAACTAAACAACGCTAGAGAAGCAACACTTGGGATAGATCTAATCTGCTATATGATAACGAAGAATAAAAGTGATAAAAGCCAACAGTTCGTACCTCAAGCTGGATAACTGATGATAAAAACTAAAATAACAGGTAAGACCTACGATTTTAGTTGATATCGATAACTGGTGAATAAATCTAAACGAAACAACAGCGATGCGCCCGAAGTTAAAGCCTAGATGTTACTCGATAAGCGGAACTTATAGAATCGGCCGGAGATCGCGTCGATGCAGCCCTGCCAACCCGTACGAACTTGTGAAGAAAAAAGTATTTTGGCGAAGTCGCCGACTTGAAAGTAAAGCACGAGGAAAAAGTAGATTGGTTGTATTGATTGATGTGTTGTTTTTTTACAATCCTCTAGAGGTGGCTATATATAACCTCTTTACAACTGATTTCCTAACCGACTAGGATCTTTCTCTAATTTTAAATGATAACAAATATTTACAAACACAACTCGTATCAGAGTTGGTTATTATCTCCCCACGGGCCAATCTCCTTCTTCAGTTGATCTTTTTCCTAGCCCACCGTAGGCCCATACTAGCCAAGCCGCTCCAGCTTCCAATCGGCCAACCTTCACCGATCCCTTTTGCTAGTCGGCCGAAACACTGTAGCTTCAATCATCCGATTCCTAACTGTAGCTTTTAGCCCGTCGCATCGGCTCGCCTTTCTCCTTCTTTGACGCCGATTCAAAGCACGTGTCAAAATCCGGCGTCAACACATGCCCCCCAATTTCGGAGTAAAACGCAACTTTTGCTTTGAAACTCTTCTTAATTTTAACTCTTTCTCCGAGGCAAGCGCGGCAAAGGCTTGTTGGGGTGGATGCTTTGCCTCCGTGTGCTTGGGTGGATGCTTTGATGTCATGGTTATGCTGCTTGGGTGGATACCTTGCCACCTCTGATGTTTGTGGGTGCATTTAGGCAACCCTGTCGACGATGTATCTTTCTTTTGCAGGTCCAGATGTTTAGATTGTATTTGGGTTTGTCTGCTCTAGCTCGTGTTGGGTTGGGTTTGCTTACCACCTTGCTTCTTAGTGGTGTTTTGTAACTCTACACTACGAGGGTTCTCTCGTAGTTATGTCACTGTAATTCTTTTCCTCTTAATAAAAAATGTGCTAATAAGGTACGGTAGCTAAAAAAGAAACTTTCTTGCTTCCCATTTTTGTATTATTTACATGAACATATGCTGTTTGGACCTTTCATGTACTTCACCTTTTGAGTTTTACGGGGTAACAGAGATCCTCAAGATGTGAAGCAACATATTATAGTCTAGCAGGTTCCAATCTGCCTTGAGTTTTACAGGGGTGCTAAAACAGTAACCTGTTGTTTCAATCAAGCCTCCTTTTAATCTTAGATATTGGTTGTTATGATGGTAGTAATATATTAGGTCATCATACATGGCTCTATTTCCTATTCAGTTGTTTCAGCAAAATGTAACGTGTCTTTTATTGGTAATGTAATTTGCTAGAATTATGCCAAAATAAAGATAAAGTGCATGGAAGCAGCAAATGAATGTTCTGCTGGGTTATTTGTATAAAATACTAGAGGAAGGCATTGCACGTTTATTTTCTGAACAGGTCTTTAATAATCCAGCTAGAAAATAAGGCTGCTCCTTTTTAACTGGCATCGATGTTGTACTATTGATGACACCTGCTTGGATTGAGCATGCATCATTGGGACAGCACTGCAGTCACCGACCTAACATTCAAATCAGTTTTGCGAACAATCAAGCGTGCAAACTCTACGGACGCGGCAAAGCGCGCCGTTCTTCTGTCTTTAATTTGTACGTAAAGGAATAGGAGCAAGTCCAATCAAAAAGTACAAATGCTACAAAACCTAACAAGGTTCGTCGAGAGCGTACTATTTAGCTCCCACGTTAGACATTATCATGGATCACCTGATCCGACCCACCCAAAAAACCCAACTCGATCTAAAACACAGGTCAGGCAAATGTCAGATTTTTTACCCGAAAAAATCTAACCAAACCGGAAGATTACACAAAAGAAAACATGAATTAACCTGATCTAACCCGAACCTGACCCGATCCGACGCGGGCTAAAAATCCAACTTGATGGTCAGATTGGACCGAACACGGACCAAAAATTTTAACCGACCTGAACCTGACAAATGATCACGTCTATCCCACGTGAACAAGAAAAGTGCTAGCTTGCGAGGATTAGCTTGTCAAGAGCAAGATAGGGATAGGATCCAGGTCGTGCTTGGTTGCCAACCGCGTCCCTGCCAAGCTGCATGTATGGTTAGTGACGCAGCAGCATAGGCAGCCAAATTCAGCACCACAATATGGTGAGAAAAAGCGCATGGAAAACAATATCTTTCCGTGTGGTGTGGCGTGTTGAAGTTTACTCGTGAAAACAGCTTTTGTGGCGGCACCAATCTGCTTGAGGATGTGACGTGGCGAAGTCTCGCGATAAATCAAACACACACTCCTACTGTGTGTGCACAATTAAATATTTCAGATCCATATTATTTATACCAATGTTCTCATCAAACATGGCTAAATAATCGGGTAATAGTTGTTTTTTTATATTATTATCATTATTATTTCATGCCCATGACTAGCACTGAGGTTTTGGGGCGGTTGCGAGTTGCGGAATCGACTCCGCCCGCGCCGCCCCTCGAACTGGAATCCTCTACTGTTGTGCCGCCGTCGTGATTCGCCGGAATCGCCGGAACCGACAAGCAGGTACATCTTCTCGACGTTTGGCGTGCATCTTCTCTTGTCGATTCCGCTTCTCCTTTTTCCTAATCGCCTCGTGTTCGGATCCGTTTCGAGTCCATATCCTTCCATACGCAAGACGCGCCTCGGGATCGAATCGAAATCGCCCTAGAACTCGGCTTCCGGGTCGGAGATGGATCCGCCGACTCGACGACCTATATAGCTCCACCGATCGAGGCGGTTAATCTTCTTGGGGATTTCTCACGCCTTGGTGGGAGGGCGAGTCCAAGAACCTGCCAAGAAGCGCGAAGAGACGGTGTGCGCGGCGGCGGCGGCGGCGGGGAGCGATGAGGATCAGGAAAGGGAACCAGGTGGAGGTGTGGACGCAGGACGCGGCGTCGCCGGTGGGCGCGTGGCGCGTCGGGGAAGTCACGTGGGGCAACGGCCACTCGTATACCCTGCGGTGGCACGACGGCGGCGAGGTGTCCGGCCGCATCTCGAGGAAGTCGGTCCGGCCGCGCCCGCCGCCCGCCCCGGTGCCGCGGGACCTGGACGCCGGGGACATGGTCGAGGTGTTCGACGACGACGACTGCCTGTGGAAGTGCGCGGAGGTCCAGGGCGCCGCCGCCGACGGCGACCGCCGGTTCAAGCTCAAGATCGTCGGCGCGGCCAAGGTCCTGACGGTCCCGCCGCAAAGGCTCCGCATGCGTCAGGTTCTCAGGGACGACGACGTCTGGGTCAAGCTCCACAAGGTAAGGCCATCTCCATAGCCGATTTTCTCCTCCACGCGCGCGCAATAGATTCATTACATCTGCAGAGCTAGTTTCCCTGACACCTTGCCGTGGTTCTTGGCTTCAGGACAACCAGATCGCCGTCCCGAGCGCGATGCCGTTTCACACTAATGGTGTAAGCGTTGGCATGGGCACGGGCAAAGGCAAAGGCGGCTACGAGCCCATGCGGCCAGGCTTCACACCGCTGTTGCAGAAGAGGAGCTTCGGCATGTTGGGTTCTACTTCCAACACAATCATCAACGGCAATAGATTTGAGGACACCACCAAGAGGTTTTGCGCCAAGGAAGAGCCCAGATATGAAGCAGAAGTGATAGTCCCAAACGTGTTCCTGAACAAGCAGGATGAGATGAGCAATGAATACTGTGATGTGGTTGGAGCAGGCAGTAATTCTGATGTTGACCAGCAGCAGCACATTGAGAACGAAGTGGACATCGAAGGAAGCGATAGTGAGTCTGCCTCATCCTCGGATGGCAGCAGCAGTAGCAGCAGTAACAGCGACAGCAGAACCAGGAGCATGGAATCCAGTGAGGATTGCGCAGCAGCTCGTGCAAGCAGGCCTTGTAACGATCAGAAGGTCGATCAGCTGCAACCCAGAGAGAAAGAACATTGTGGCAGCAAAGCTGAATCACGTGAGATTGAATGCAAGACCCTGAATGATCAGAAGGCGACGGTGCAGGAACACATCCACCGTCTGGAGCTGGAGGCCTACCAAAATCTGATGAAGGCGTTCCATGCATGCGGCAAGGTGCTGAGCTGGCAGAAGATGGAACTGCTCAGTGACCTTCGGGTGCATCTCCATATCACGAACGATGAGCACCTGCAGGTGCTTAATGTGATCTTGAACCGCAAGGGTAGATTTGCAGGATCTCAATTCTGAATCCTTGTAGGAACTATGCATTTTCACTCACATCTTGTATGTCTGTTTCAGTGGTTACATGTTTCTACCTGTTTGAGAAAATGATATGCTCCCAATTTTCTCATGAAAGAATAGATTAATTCTATTGTTCTACTAAAACTCTAATGTTTTGGGAATATTTTTTGGTTCATGTGCTTGATCATGGTAAAATATAAAATGTTACTAGTAGTTTGCAGAATCTTTTCTAAAAATCACATTTCTAATATGAGCTGAGAAATTCCTGGAAAGGAAAAGGAGATGTTGCTAGAAATGTCATTGCAATTTCACAGCAAATTTGAGTAAGGTTAGAAATAAGATTGACAACATTTTTCAGTCACTGAACATGACTTCTTACTGTTTGGGGGAGAAGGATGGATCCATAATTATAATCCTAGCGGATTCTGATCCCAAACCATCTTTTAGACGCCAGTTAGCTAGGCACCGGGATCAAAAGCCCAGCGAGTGGGCATGCGTTTGCACTTTGCAGGGAGGAGATTCAGGAACCTACATGGCTTCCGAATTTTTTTTACTGTTATGTGACTTCCAAAATATGAAATTCGTACGGGCATTGTGATCCGTCGGATGAGGCTCCATCCTAACCCTAGCTCGCGATCTACCCACCTCCGTTCGCTACGAGCCGCTCCCACTCGCTCGTGCGTGCAGCGCCGGCCTGCGCGCCTCCCCGCCGCCGCAGGCACGCCGGCCTCGCGCGCCGCTGCCATGAGGCGTCGCCACACCCCGCCGCCCGATGCCCGCCCGCGGCCTTTCTCGTTGCCGTCACCGCACGTCACGCGAATTACAACTGCTGTATTTAGTAGTGGGTAAGGGACTGAGAGGTGTCACAACTTACACTTCGTCGTGGGGAGGAAAAACGATGGCACTGGCAGGGGCATGTCCGGATCAAGGAGGAAATCTTGCTGCGGTATGCGGAAGAGGGCTTGTGAGAGCCCAGAGACCTTTTAATTTCCTAATGTTCCAAACTTGGTTTTATTTGTAATGCGCGTATTTATGTTTTTATGTAATATTGCCATGTATGAACTTTGAACCTGCTCGCTTTCCTCTCTTAAATGACAACTTTTGGGGGCGAAAAACTGATGTGTTGCTGCCATGTGCACCTGGCAGCACCTCGGCCTGCTTTCTGGCCCACATGACTGCTTCAGACAAAGGGCCATTGCGGCCCAGCCATCACGGTCCAGGCAGTTCACGTTTAGGCGGCAACGGCGCGGGGATTCCTCCGCCCATCTGCACGCGACGTCCTCCGCCGCATCGATTCAGTGCTGCACAACACAGAGAAATGTACCAATACCAACGAGGCGACGAGAAAAAAGGGCAAAGCCCAGAACACCCGGAAGCGCCGGCGCTCCCTCCTAGAAGAAGACGCGAAACAGCAACAACTGAAGAAACCGATTCGCCAGTCACCACCTGCAGGTTAGGTTGAGTTCTCCATCTCCCCTTCCATTATGCATAAATGCATTGATCTTTCCTGGTGGCAATTTATTTGATCCACTACTGCATCTGCTTCGGGTCGCGCCAATTTCCAAATCTGGTTGCCGCCCTAAAACCCTTCGACTTTGTGTTTCTTCACTTGATGGCATGACCCTTTTTTTTTTCTTCCTTGCGACAGATCTGAGACATGCCACGAGACAAGAGGAAGCGAAGAGATGGTAGTAGTGTTTCGCATGCGCTCCATTGTTTTCTTTTTTTTTTAATGAAAGAGCTCTCATATGGTCCTGTTGCACTTATTTTCTTGATAATAGGAGTCGTCGATATCATCACTTTCTTCATGCCTTACAGGCTTACACCTCTAATAACCATGTTGTAGCAGGTTATGAAGCATCTTGTTCGGATCACTCCGAGGATTCTTATGATCGGCACCGGTCTGAGCTTGTCGAGTACAATTCTGACGAAGCAGTGAATTTCAACAAGCACGCACTGAAAGATTTTGCAGTGGTGTATGAAACTTGCAAATCTGTGGTCTCCCTTGCCTCTTTCCAAAGTAATTTTTTTATCTACTCTTATATAGTATTTTTGCATATAACTGTTGTCATCACTGATCCTATTAGTAACTGTTGATTCTAATTTTCTTTCACAGATAGAAATCTTCTGATAGCTTGCTCAGGGACAGTGGTTGACCATGTGGGGTCAGAAACGTGGATACTTACCTCTGCTACTTTGGTCAGAATACCTGACACTGAGCATGAGGCATATAATGGGGACAACATTAAGGTCATAACAACAACTGCCTTTTTGCTTGTTTGTTATGCTAACTTTGTCCTTTCCTAATGTGGATAATTAAATGTAAATATGTCAACTGCAGATCGAAGTGGTGCTGCACAATAAACAGACTGTTAAAGGGTCCCTAGCAATGTGCGATTTGAAATCTTGCCATTGTGACAATTAAGTCTCCAATAGATCTTCCTGCGGTTAAACTCAGTGACCTCCCCGAATGTTATTCCATGCAGCTGAAGCGTGTAGTTGCTCTAGGTCGGGACACCCAGTCAATCCTTCTGGTGAGATCTGGGAAGCTAATCCGTGAGAATAGTAAGCTAGACTGCAATGAGCTTTTGGTTTGTACGTGCGACGTTAATGAGGTAAAATGGCTTTGTACCTTCTTTTTCATTCTGGATATGGCTTTGTAATTTTGTAGTACATTCTACAATGAGCTACTTTGATTTATTTGTTAAGGGTAAGTGGAGTCATTTTCCTTTTATTTGACTTGTAATCTATCTACTTATTGATGAATTAGGAAAACTATTTTAACAATAGCATGATGAAATCATCATGATTTTGATAGATTTTAGGGGTATATTAATTTGTATGTTCTAGATGTAAAGTTTTGAAGTGATAACATCAGGTTTAACAATTTAGGAGCGATTGTTTGCCAAGATGCTGTTCTTTTTACACTTGGTGTTATTACATAAGTCATAACAGAAGGTACAACTTATTTTTTCCTTTTATGACAGAGCTTCATAGGGGGGCCTATCATGGATCTGGAAAATAGAATTGTTGGTGTAACTTTTTTCTACAAGGAAACTACACCACTCTTGCCAGTTGAGATTGCAACGAGATGCCTGAAATCCTTTAGGAAGCACAAGTATGCTATTTTTTTCTGTAACCTTTGTTAGTTCTGCTTGTATTTTGTAGTCTGATCTTTACTTGTAGTATTTAGATCTCATAAACAGACATCTTTCTTCTCTGTCATTTGTGCCAAAAGCAGTAAAGCGCATGTGTTGGATGGTTTGCGCGTGCATGTGTATGCAAGCTGGATTCTTTTTCCTAGTTCTTTGCTTTATCTGCTATAGAAAGATTTGTTGCAACTATTTTAAAGATAATATTGTGGGAGTTTCAGCTGTCTGTGGAATTCCTTGTGAACTATAATATTTTTGTGCTCTGGTGATTACTTTCTATATTCTTAATTAGAGGCTAACATCCTTAAAGTTCTAAATATTTTTCTCCATTGGATACTACTTCGTTTTCATGCACTTTTTTGTAACTCTGAATACTTATAGATCCCATGTTACTTGAAAGATCTCCAAATTCTCTAGTTATTTCATTGGCCCACCATGCCTTTTGTAATGTTGTTAGACTTTACAAGTTTCTGTTATGTGACTTTATACTTTCTTTCAGTGACTTCTATAAATTAGCATAACAATGATCTTACATGAGTACTTCTAATGGCAAATCTCGTGATATACTTCATCTGACCAATTTTGCCTTTTG
Source organism: Setaria viridis (assembly GCF_005286985.2). Classification (NCBI taxonomy): domain Eukaryota; kingdom Viridiplantae; phylum Streptophyta; class Magnoliopsida; order Poales; family Poaceae; genus Setaria; species Setaria viridis. The sequence goes on along the minus strand of NC_048267.2, from coordinate 28,333,289 downwards.
AGACAATATTGAAAGATTGGCTACATAAACATTCATTATCAAAGAAACATATGGATATTTTGCAAGCTAAGAAAACAATACAAATGAAATGCTTGATGCACCATTACCATTTACATGTTTATGGGTTGATAATTTTGTGATTGAGTGCAGAAGACTATTACCATGGCTTCGTGTAAGAGGACAAGCTGTTCACATGCTAGACCTACCGGTTCTGGAGGATATATGGTTCAAGTATGCTAATACACCATCTGGAATTCTGGTAAACAAGGTACTCAACATGCACAAATCCTCTAATGTTGTAAGCATATGTAATCCATCTGATCATTTATGATGTATTGAGTTTAGCTGCAAACCTAAATTTCTTTAATCAATATATGTCAATTTGGAATGTTCCTATTGACCTGAGTTTTGGTTCTCATTTGAAGCATTTTAGTGCATGCTGAATGACAGTTTTCTTGGTGTACAATTGTTTGATCCTTAACTCAGATAGAACAATGGTTAGTGGTGTAACTATCTGTAAGGAACTCATGCACGAGCGACCATCAGTCAAGCCTTCTAGTTGATTTACAAGAGCAACACTGCTTGTGTATGTCGAACTAGAAAATGCAGAACTAGTGGCCACTCTTGATGAGTAGTTAAGACTTCAGATCACTTGAGGTAGACCAGGTCGAGCATAAAGTTTAGAGGCGCATTTCTGTTTAACCATATGAAATACAATAGTGGTAAGGCCTAATCTGAAAACCCCTGAATATACCCATGCTCATTAGCAGCTCTGCTGATGATGAGTATTGTTATCTGCCAAAAATGGAAAAACCTGAATTTATATATCCCCATGACCCAGCATGGTCAGGTTCATCTCCATATAACAATTACCTGACATAAATTATTTATCGTATACATCGTCACTTATAATGAAACATATCTGTCGCTGCAGCTATATATTTTTCTCATTCTAATATTTAATATTTATCATATGACCAAAACTAATGGGTATGTGTCATTAGTTTTCCCATGACTAATAACTAGTAGAGAGTCACCAATCTTTAATATAAAAAAAGCTTGATGCATCGCCTATTGTGTTTAAATTTTGTTTGGGCGGATAGATAAGTTTGAGCCATCAACATGTTCAATAAATGTTTGCAAGATTTGGAAGATGAGCATATAAGATTTCTCTATTCTTAGTCTGTCTTATTTTATTGCCGTGCCTAATCATATTCACTCTGTAGGTTTGTGAAATATCGCCAGAAAATTGCGGAGGGATTGAGACTGGTGAGGTCATCTCTGAACTTGATGGGGTTAATCTTTCCTCTGTAGCACAGGTATTGTATATTCTTTTTGTGAATCACTCACTGTCTGTGTGTCTGTTCACAAAAATTGAATTATGAGAAACTAGATATCTTTAATGAGGACGAGTTCATATAAGATACTATACCCTTTTCTTACACCTTGATGTATTCATATGACTGTTCTATAATCGCATAAAAATGAGAAGTCCAAAATGTTAGTTAAGTGGGAAGAAACATTAGTTTCGTGGTGCTGGTGTCCTGCATTATTTTGCAAATGATGGTGGGAGGCCCTTATCACACTTGATCACACTCTGTTACTGATGCCTGTGCATTTTGTTCTTTTATCAGTTTACTGTGATGTTTCTAGAAACATTAGAGGCTGCAAAGGACACACAGAATGCAGTGACACTCGAGGTTAGTTTTACTAACTATAATAATCGCAATATTTCTTTTTTACTATGTTAATTCTTGCTATGTACAAAAGTAGGCAGTTGTACAAAGACCCACAGATACTACATTTCTAGCAAAGCTGGATGTACGAGGTTTCCTCCGGAAATGTGACAAGTCATTCCAAAACAGGTTAGTCTTTGAAAAGAACACTTTTGAGGCTTTCAGTCCTATGTTCGTTGATGATTAAAGAGGTTTATTTGAATTGTAGATGGCCATTGCAGCCAACGAAGCGACGGTTTACGTGAGCTGATACAGTCTGAAGATAATGTGAATCAAGGCTACTGGGAGAGAGTTTTACCTTTATTTTATTTAGAAGGAGTTTGCCCCTAGTTGCAGGGCCGGGTCCAGTTCAATTCGTGGCTAAAACATTATGTATATAGTATATACTATGTACATGTATTCAGAAAAACGAAAATGTAGGCTATTCAAGCATTCAGCCCAAAGCGAAAATTCACAAAATGGGACTATGTGATGCTATAATCAATTATACATGCAAAAAAGACTAGTTTTACCCTTTGAAATTTTGAATACACACTCTCCAAATCCTGGAACTGCCCCTGCCTAGCTGTCTAGCTCAAGACAAGCATGAATAGGGCAATAGAGACCTCACTCTGTATGGTCATAATTTCCTCTGAGTTAGTAATCGATTGCAAAATCGCCTTATCAGAGAGAATTAGTGAGAAATCCTTAGAATAAAGCAAAATTTAGACAAATGATCTAACGAGCTTCAAGTTCTGGCTTCCGTGATTACTGTCACCTACTCCATGGCGTAGAAATGTGTTCACTCCATCTCCATGGCCTTTACTAGGTATGGGATAAATAACAGGCAAAATGTGTTGTATATGCTGTGCAAAAGTGGGGCTCCATTTTCTTTTCTGTTTACCATGTATAATTATCCAGGAAGATCACCGAATAATCTGCAAATAATCTGATTGCCTTCTATAGGAACTCAATGTCCTCTTATCTATTTTGCTGAGTTGCTGACGAAGCTTTCTTTCACGCTTCAAATATGAGACGTTCATCAAGTATTTATATTACAGTTGAGAAACAAGAATATAGATGGTGTTCTCCTAGAAGAGTTTACATAAATACTTTTTTTTCGAGAATATGCAGGAGAGCTGCGTACCTTTGTATTAAGAAGAATGAGTAGAATTGTTACAACGCGGGCCTACCGGGCTCACGCACACGGTTTTGAAATGTAGCTTGAGCTTACATGGCAACTTATTTACATCCGTTTAAACACAAAGGTCAGGGTAAGAAATCACTAAGGTACCGTTGCTTCAACATCGTCCTGATGTTGTCGCGGCCATTGGAACATTGCTAAGTGTTTGGCTCCTGCCGCAAATCAATCAGCAGCTTGTTCTCGGATTAGCTCAGTTAGTTGCAGAGGATTTCTTTTTGGGACTCTATCAAAGTTTTTGTCGTTGCGCTGTTTCCAAATTGTCCAGGAGATCAACATAAACAAGGAGTCCATCCCTTTTCTTAGTGATCTGCTCATGGCTCGCCGCTTATGCACCCAGTAGTCCGTTAAGGAGGTTTCAGACAGTGAGGTGGTGTTCTGTATGTGCAGCACTGTCGAGATGATGTGCCAAACCTCCTTTGTGTAAGGGCAAGCAGCTAGCAAGTGCACTGACGTTTCTAGCTCCTGTTCACAGAATGTACACGCCGCGTTTCCCTGTAACCTATGTCGATGTCTTCTATCAGCCGTCCACAACCGCTCCTTAACTGTCAACCAGATGAAAATTTTCACTTTCATTGGTGCCCATGATTTCCAAATCAGCTTAGCGGCAGCGAACTTTATGGCTCCACAAAAGAAGGCGCGGTAAGCTGAACGAGCAGAATAGACTCCAGAGGCGTCCCATCTCCACAAGACTCGATCTTCGACTCCCTGGATTAGATGAACATTGGCTAGTTTGTGCCAGAGAAGAACATATTGTGTAAGAGCAGGCACTATAGCGCATCCGGCAAAGTTTAGAATCCATTGCTTCTAGTGCAACGCCTGTGCGACCGTCCTTGTTCTTTTCACCTGCGGCGCGATCAAGTTACAGAGATCTGGTGCCAGAATAGAGGGTGAAGATTGTCCTAGCCAAGCATCCTGCCAAAAGAGCGCTAGATTGCCGTCCCCAAGCTGTATCTGAATGCAAGCCTGGAACATGTGCTAAAGAACAGTGTCTCGGGCAAACTCCAATTGCAGGTTCTTCCAAGGCCGGTTCGCATCAGTCTTCTTCAGCCATAGCCATCGTAGACGGAGGGTGAAGGACGCCAGCCTGAGGTCCAATAGACCCAAGCTGCCATAGTCAGTAGGCCTGCAAACTGTTGGCCAGGCAACTGTACAGTGAGCACCTAAGGCTTTTTCTTTGCCAGTCCACAGGAAACCGCGGCGCCTTTTGTCAATCTCCTCTAGGACCCACTCTGGCATTTTCAATGAAATGAGTGTGTGAATAGGTATTGAAGTCATGACCACCCTAACTGTTGTCAGTCGGCCGGCTTTGTTCATCAATGGCGCCTTCCATGTGGGCATACTAGCTGTTACTCGGTCAATCAACGGTTGGAAGTGTGCCTTCCTTAATCTGCCAACTGTCAATGGTAGCCCCAAATATTGAATGGGAAATTCAGAAACCCTGGCTGGCAAAATTTCAGTGATTGCTTCAATCTGCTATGGAGAGCATGCTATGGGCGCCACCAAGCTTTTCTGAAAATTGGTGTGCAGGTCAGACGCATTTCCAAAGAAGAGTAAAATTTCCCTAACCGTGACCATGTCCTGAATTGTCGGTGAAGCAAAAAGGATCACATCATCTGCATATAAAGAACATTGGTGTTGTATGCCATGATCGGCCGGTGCAGCCAAAACACCTTGCTGGACTGCTCTTTTGAACAGACGGTGCAGCATCTCCATCAGAAGGATGAAGATCATGGGGGACAGGGTCCCCCTGCCGTAGCCCCCTCATATTGCGAATAACACCTCCTGGCACTCCATTGACTAATACCCTTGTTGTGGCTGTTGATACCAGTATAGATACCCAATCTCGAAATTTTCCCCCAAAACCCAAGGCTTGCAGGACCTGCAGCATGAACGGCCAACAAACCGTGTCAAATGCCTTTGAGATATCCAACTTGAGCAGCACAGAGGCTTTTTTCTTCTTGTGTAATGATCTAGCAGCTTGCTCTACAAACTTGAAACTGTCATGGATGGATCTCTTCTTAATGAAGGCGCTTTGATTTACATCCACCAAGTGTTCAAGTTCAGGCGCTAGCCTGTTGGCCAAAAGCTTAGCAATAAGCTTAGCAAAACTATGTATCAAACTAATAGGCTGTAGTCTGATGGTGACTTTGGCTGCTGTCCCTTGGGTAACAAAGTGATGAGTGCCCCCATTAAGTTTGTGCAGTCGACCACAAGCTACTCTGTAGAAGGCATCGAAAGCGGCCAGGATGTCTTCTTTGATCACTGACCAAGCCGATTTGTAGAATTCTGCAGTAAAGCCATCGGGGCCTGGAGACTTTTCATTGGGCAGCATTTTGATGGTGGCCCAGATTTCTTGCTCAGAGAATGGGGCATCTAAGTGTGTCAGATCAAGCTGTTGGACGCCAAGGGATTGCAGATCAATCACCTCGCTACGCTGCACGGCCGTTCCCATGATGCGTTTGAAATAAGCATAGAGCATCTCCTCTTTTTCATCATGGGTGAAAGCAACAGATCCCTCATATTCCAATTTTGCTATGAACCTTTTCCTCATTCTGTGGCTGCATTGCATATGGAACAGTCTAGAACTGGCATCCCCATCCCGAAGGTATATTATTCTCGATCGTAATCTGGCAATAGTCCTCTGTAATGACAGGAGGCCCAACATCTTGCGCTTGAGGTCTTTTCTCAAACTACTTTCTTGAGAGGTTAGAACTCTGTGTTCCTGTGCAGCATCCAGCCACGAAATTATAGCCCTGGCAATGAGAATTTGGTTCCTGACATTCCCCACCAATTTCTGACTCCAACTGTCCAGCTCTCTCGCAGTGTTTTTGAATTTAATATCTAACCTTGTGAAAGGGTCAGTAACAGTTGACGGGCAGACCCACCCTTTAGCCACAGCCTCCAGGTACCCAGGTAATTTTAGCCACCAAGACTCGAAATGGAACCTGCGCTTGTTGGTGAACAGTGAGTGTGTTGAAAGGTGCAAGGGACAGTGATCAGACATGTCTGAAGAGAGAGCTTGAAGGAAAGAGGAGGGGAAGTTAGCTTCCCACTCAACGGAAACGATCACTCGGTCAAGCCTCGCCATGGTGGGTTGAGAGCGTTCATTGCTCCATGTGTATTTCCGACCGCGTAGGTAAACATCTTTTAGTTGTAGGTCATCAAGGAGGCGTCTGAATCTTGCCAATGTTCTACGGTTTGTTGTTTCTGTGTTTCTATCTTCGGCCTCCAGTACCATGTTGAAGTCCCCTGCAATAACCCACATTGGCGTGACCATAGTATGCACCATTCTAAGTTCATCGAGGAAATCGATCTTGTCAGCTTCAGCTTGTGGGCCATAAACATTGGTGAGACACCAGTGGTCGGAAGAGCCAGTCGTACTGATGGTGACAGTGACCGAAAAACGCCCAATGTGAAGTGTGGTGCAAGATAGGTCTGGCCCTTTGCATGCCGTCAATATCCCCCCGCTGGCCCCAATTGATGGTGCGAAGGCGTAAGAGGTGAAGGAACTTCCAAGCATTTCAGATACAAGAAATGGAGAAATTGCAGCAAGTTTTGTTTCTTGAACACAGACGATCGTGGCTCTAGCCTCACGCGAGACATCACGCAAAACGTCTCGTCGGCAACGTGCGTTCAACCCACGCACGTTCCAAACCAGGACATTCTGGTTTGTATCTTGCATGAAGATAGACAGCAACCCAAGGCAATGATGCTTCCGGCGTCAGTCATCAGGCACCGGCTGCTTGGCCAGCAATCTGCAATAGATCATTATCAGTCAGTTCTCTTGCGGCTGGAAAAACATCACGCAGAGCTTCAAAATGAGCCGGTCGCATGGTTGTGGCAATGAATTTATCAAAGTTTCTTGCGTGCTCGATGTCGCCGTCAGCTGGAATTATGCCCAGTTTTCTCATAGCAAGAACCTCACCCTTTTTGGATGGCCTGATTGCAATGTTGAGAGCCTGTTTAGCTAGCCGGCCACTCCTAGTTGCTGTCGATGGGGCAGGCGTTGCTGTGGCACATGGTCTGGAAGCAAGTGGCACCTGAAATGCTAGCCTGACAGAGTCCAAGAACATCGCTGCTTTTTCTTTTGCCACCGTGAGATGCTGTTGCGATGGCGGCGATGAAGGCAGCTGTGGCACGCCTGGTTCCCTGTTTCGCCGGCTATTGGGCGGCGTAGCCTGGGTTTCAGCTCGGAGTACAGGCACGTTATCAGGATCTGGTTCAGGAGTTGTTGCTGGAGCGCCTGCCAGCAGGTTGGCACTTACGTCGTGTGCGCTTCGTTGCCCGTCCGGCATAGATCCGAAGTGTTGCTCGTCCGGCAAACCATCGGCCGTCAGCTCAGCAGGCAGATTTGTGGTTTCGGCCAGGGGAGTAGTGGCTGCTGTTGGTGATTCAGTTGTCTCTGAGGTGCCTGCGGCGAGGCCATTTAGAAACTGTTGACCGTCCGACACGGAGCCGTTGGGCGGTGCCTGCGGCAACGGTTCACTCTGCAGCTCATCGGGGAGCGGCAGCTCGCTCGGCGCTTCTCCCACTGCGCATATCCTGGGCCTTCGCTGGTAGGTTCGTAGGGGCAGCGTGATGGGAGACGCCGCAGCAGGATATGCACGCGTATCTTCACACTCCCTGGAAATCTTGGCGGGAGGCAGTGTACAGGAGGCTTCGAGCTTCATTGGGTCCTCTCCGTGGTCCGGGGCCCAGCGGTCAGGGAGGAGCAAGGCATCAGGTGGTAGCTCCTTGCGTTTAGGAACCCAGGTGAACATCAGAGGTTTGGTGTCAGCATGTGCTGACAGGTGAAACAGTGTTCTATTTAATTTACCTTCCCCATATTGCCCAGATACTGCTACCTTCCGTTTTTCTGGTACAAATTATTCAATCTTCCCCTTTAACTACCGACGTTTTTTGAAGCTGAAGTTGAAACACTTCCTTCAGCCGTTCAAAGAAAAAATAAGGAAATTTAGACGGTGTGTTCACTGGAGAAGTGACTGGGCTTCTTTGGTTTTGGGCAAAACTAAAATTTCCGAAGCCAACTCACTCTCTTTGCTGTAAATGTGATGTTTCAATATCTGAAGACGTACAGCGCGCATGAGCGCTCATGAATTCTGGGTGTCCATTTTTGTGTGCCGCAGCACATTGCTCTTCAAGAGGTTAGACCGAAACATCTTGTGCACCACAGTACATTGCCTACCGCTGAACGTAAAATTAGACGTAAAGAAGAGCACACATTCTAAGTAATACTCACCCGGGTGAGAAGGTTTCATCTGAAAGAAAAGTTAGCTGTAAATATGAGCACCCGTGCTTATTCATACTTGGGCCCTACTGAGTGACGTGCAAGACTTTTCTCGTTTCAAAAAAGACATGCAAGACTTTTGATGCGTCAACCAAACCAACTTGGCAAACCAGATTAATGGACATATCAGGGGGGTGGATAACTTTAAAATCAGAGGGGGGAAAAAACGCTTTATTCGACAATCAAACCATTTCCATGGCTAAATGTGACCAGTTCATCAAATCTACTAGAATCTAATGAGTAATAATAGTGAAAACATCCACCAAAACACCTTGGTCGCTGCAAAAAAACTTCATCCTAAAGTACATATGTTTGCTTAGGACACAGAACATGACTACTCGGGCAACGATGTAAAGCGACGTCTACTCGATCAGGTCGTCGTCGTCATCTGGCAGTGGTTGAGCTGCAGCAATTACCAGGTCGGCTTCATGCCTGCAAAACCAAGCAGTAAAAAAAATTGGGCAGCAAGGTGGCGAGAAATTATGGTTTCCATGGTTAAGACACTTACTGCTGCTGGGCGACCATGTCAATTGTGACATCTGGAGGACGGAGAGCAGGGCTTTCAACAAAGTGGAGATTGGCATCACTGACACAACAAAAAATAGGTTGGTTTACCCACGTCGAATAAATAGATTGCTGAAGAACAAGAAGGTTACTAATTGAAACTCACCCGGCAAGCTTCTTGGCAAGGTACAAGAAAGGCTTCTCGAAGTTGTAGTTGCTCTTAGCTGAGACCTCGTAGTACTGCAGGCTCTTCTTCCTGTGGAAAGTCACCTGCTTTGCTTTGACCTGCCTATTCTTCACATCGACCTTGTTCCCACAAAGCACAATAGGGATGTTTTCACAGACCCTGTATCAAGAATTTTTAGTATGTTCACATTTGGTTAGGTGTCTGAAACCATTTGTTAAGTTGGGTTCTCTATATACCTGCATAAATCACGGTGCCAAGTTGGAACGTTCTTGTAAGTCAGCCGTGAAGTTACATCAAACATAATGATACCACACTGCCCGTGGATGCTGAAAAGAATAAAATTAAAATTATTACAACATATAAATGAATTTCCAAGTTATCTTATGCAACATGATACTGTAACATGCTCAAGCACAACACACAAGTCAGATTGCAGCTAACAAGTAACCACATGGCATTCAAACACAAAATATGTATGGTAAATATTAGATTTATAAGGACTTAAGAGCGATATATCAATAAAGCAATCATGTTCAACCCATAATAAGAGAGATGCATGATGGAGACTGCGCATCACCTCCTAGCCGAATGCAGATACACAAAGCGAATTTGGAAGTTCGTGGCCCAATGGCTGTCACAAGAAAGCCTGCAACCTGGTCAATGGAAACACAGCATAACGGCCATAGAATGGTGGACCAATATCACATTCACAACAGGGATCCCGCGTAAAGCGACCAGAAGCCTCGCCCTACTCATTATGTGGGAAATATGGAACGAGCGAAATTCTAGAATCTTCCGCTACCAGGGTTCTCCAACGGCATCGCTAATGGCGAAAATCAAATCCTCAACCAACCTTTGGATAGCAGCGGGATCGAGAGATCTAACGGGCCTTCTATTATAAACATAACACTATGTGTGCTTTTTTCCTTACTGTCTTCCTTCATTTTTTCTTTCTGTCTGGTTAGCCGGCTGTAACCCTACTTTATCAATGAAATATGCACACTCTCGTGCCCTTTCGTTCAAAAAAAAATAAGAGAGATGCATATGGCAGACCACAAGTGCAAGTGCTCTTGTCCCATGCCCGATATGTTATAGGTCAAAACTTCAAACAAACAATAAATTCCAAACTAACCCCCAATTAAAACAACCATATATCATTAAAAACAGTCGCAAAGTTCACAGGTCGATGTGGTCGAGCAACGTGGTACGCGAAAATCCGAGAGGTTTTTAACAAAACTCAGCATGGTATCTGAGAACACAAAAGACCCTAAAAGCACAAAGTCGAATCGAACTAAAGAAAAAGAGGTCAAAATATTAGCGCTTGTCTTGTATACTAAATAAACATGGTTATTTCTACCACAAAGAATTCTAATGTACTAAAAGTGTCAATACAATGCCATGATTCGAATATGAAATTTGGAAGCATTGACAACATGTCAACAATTGCAGGTCATCCAGATTTCACACTTGTAATGATGTGCCATGAAAATATACTTAAATCTTTTTTGTGCAAAGAAGCTATAAAACATTACAATGCACCATTTATTGTTTTGATTTTGCTCTCTAGCACCCCTTATAAAAATTTTCTCTCTCTCTCTCACTGATTCGGATTACCTCATAGTTCATACAATACTAAGTAATATCAAGATAAACTAACAACAACCATTTAAAATTGGAGTCAACATTGTTTCTCCACAATACTTACTAGTATCCATCCCTGAGCCCACCAAACTTCTCCTGCCCTGCAGTGTCCCAGCAGTAGAAGCGGATCTTCCCGCAGTTGGTGTGGAAATCCAAGGGATGGACCTCAACACCAATGGTGGCTGCAGCAGGCACGATAAATGAAATTAGTTACAGAAGATAGGAGTACATAACAACATGTATAGTTCACTAGAAAAGATTATATATAGATACTCACGTTCATACTTCTTCTCAAACTCGCCAGTCAGATGCCTCTTCACGAAGGTGGTCTTGCCTACAAGACGCAAAGATGACTGCTTTCAGAATGGAATAGGGAGGGGGGGAATAGGCCTAAATTCTGATGTCCACAAATCTGTACAAAAAGTGTATTACCGTATTGGTGAACCCCATTGATCGACTAACATTTTTAATTTATTGAAGAACCCCAAGGATCCCTCCCCTAATCTTTTAAATTTAATGATGTTGCACCAAATGTACAGCGCTTTCAGTTAAGCAAAAAACAATAGTCCTACGACATTATTAGCATCTAAACCAAAATAAACACGTCTTCGTGAATTCGGATCAAAACTAAACAATAGTCGCAACTCGTCCCTCCGTCCCGCAATCGTGGTTTAGGGTTTCAAATCAAAATTATCATGGTCGCACTAATCAGGAGGCAATCTCAACAAGCCACAAAATAGATACTTCTTATCAGAAACAAATCGCGCGACTCACCGGTGCCCCCGTCGCCGACGATGACGAGCTTGAAGCTGGGGTAGTCGACTGTCTGCTGATTTGGGAGCGCCTGAAATCGAAAACAAAGACAACGATGGAGAATGTGAGGAAGGGGATTGGAACTTATCACGACAAAAGGACGGCAGCGGCGATCACCATTGGCGGCGGCTTCCTTGCGTGGGAGCCGGAGATGGGCTGAGGTCGGTTCTGAATTCCGGGTCCGGGAGGTGGCGAGGTGGAAGAGCAGAAGGGATCGGTTGGAGGGTTTTATGGGCGGCGGTAAACCCTTCCCGAGTTTGGGTTGGGGATGCCACAAGATTCATTGTCTTGCTTTATTTCCACGCTAAGTGGAGATGGATTGAAATATTTCCTGTTGGTGTGGACGTCGCACGCACGCAATTGCAACGTGCGCATGGGCTCGGAGAGCCTTATCAATTCCGGCCCGTCGCCGGCCCAGGAATGAAGAAATCCTTGAGCCTATGTGGTGGATCGTGCTTGGGTTCCACCGAAGGTTTCTTTTCTTCGTTTCTCCTCTCTCTAAAGCCTAGCCAAAAGCCCAAAACTGTTTTGGATGCCCATTTACCGTTGTGCACGTTCATATTGGGGTTCATGTGAAACTCTGAGCTCTGAAACAGCGCAACGAGATCCGTTTGAGGTACACGCCATCGTCGTCGTCGGTCGTCTGCGAGTAGTAACAGATGCAATCATGCAATTGCATCTTGCTCTCAGTCTCCCAAGCCCCGTTTCAATCCTCTTGACGGCCAAGGTGATGGTTCTCGATCTGTCGATCTATCAGAGTTTGGAACAAAAATACTAGTAACATTTGCCATTAATCCCGTGTCGTTAAAGTTACTCAAAAGTCTTATAAACCCTCGAGCCAGGCCACCGCCTCCCTTCTTCTTCACAAGAAAAACTCCATGCACGCGCCACTGCAACCGCAACCACAGGGCGCGCACGGCACGGCACACATCTCATATACCAAGCGCACACCAAACCAAAACGCCTACGAGTACTAGACCCACCACACGCCCACCATATTACATCACCGCGCGCGACCGAGGCGCGTGCAAATCAACAAAGGCCTTACAGCAGCAGGCGGCGGCCGGCGGCGGGCTTCTTGCGCAGCCCGACGAGCGAGGCATCGTCGACGAGTGGCCCGCAGAGCGTGCCGTCGGCCTTCATGTGGTAGAACGTGCTCTGGAACACGACGCGGGTGCGGTTGGCGATAGCGGTGAAGTCCAGCACGGCGCGCTTGTACCCTCCCGTCCCCTTGGACTCGTACGGCACCTTCACGGTGGCGCGCGCCGCGAAGGCCTCGGCGACCATGGACCCGGTGCAGCCGTCGCCGGCGTCCCCGACGGCGAAGGAGAGGCGGTAGCTCCACCCAGGCACGGTGCGCACCTCCTGCACCAGCGCGCTCTCCCTCCCGCCCACCAGCTCCACGGCGCGCGCGCCCTGGGGCACCTTGAAGTGCGCGGCGTCCACGTACTTGACGGCCTTGGACGACACGATCATCCACGCCGGGAGCGGCGAGTGGTCGTCCTCGATGTTGGGCGGCACGAGCACGCCCCACGACGCGTTGGGAAGGAAGTAGGGCCCCTCCTCGAACCCGCCGTTCTTGAGCATGTTCCCGCGGACGAGCGTGGGCGGGTACAGGGCGCGGATGGCGACGCCGTCGATGAGCGGGCCGCAGGCCGGGTCCTCCTCGACGCCGGGGTTGTGGATGACGAGCGTGACGGTGTCGAACTTGGCCTTGAACGCCCAGGCGTAGGAGTCCCAGCCGTTGCTGCCGTAGATGGTCTGCATCGGGAGCACGCCCCACTCGGGGCTCACCGAGACGTTGAGGCGCTCGGCCTGCGCGCAGGTGCGCGCCGCGCTGAAGGTGATGGCGTAGTAGGCGCCCCGGGTGACGGCGAGGCGCTGGCGGATCGAGGCCTCGTTGCCCAGGCGCACGGCGTGGGCGCCCTGGGGCACAACCAGGAGCATGTCGCCCTGCTTGTGCCCGGACTCGATGTACTCCACGAAGCCCGACGTCTCCCAGAGCGGGATGGCTTTCGCGCCGCGCACCACCGTGCCGTTCACCAGCGCCGACTTGGGCGGGCCCTCCTCGAAGTTGCCGTTCGGAAGAAGCCCTGCATCATCATCGTCAGTGATCGATCAGGCTGGCGACTGATGGAGTAAATTAAGTTAATTAAATTCATTCATATGCAGAACTTGAGCTGGATGGCTTTCTGATGCGATCAAAGTATGTGACTGAGGGATCATGTGCAAATCAACTGGCCACTGCAGTCTGGTGATTGCAGAACGAAGCTGAAACTAGGAGCTGCTACTCGCGGAGACCAGTCACGGTCAGGAGCTCAGCTGCCCGCCCGCCCCTCATGTTCATAACCGGTGGGAATTAATGGTGTGGTAACTGTAACCGGCAGTCCTTTTTTCGAGCTGACAGGGTGCACGTTAGCATGCTAGCCCCGCCCAGCTACTGTGGCTGCTGTATGCGCCTGTGACCAAAAGTCTGTCGGTTCTGCGGCTGTGTCGGTCAGTCGGTGGGGGGCTCAGCGGACGCATTCACGGCTGCCCCATCCACCACATGCAGAAGAGATCTGCACACGAACGCATGGGTTCCGATGCAACCGAACGAGACCAAATCAAACACACCCGAAATCCTGCTTACTACTCCATTTCTTATTCCTCTTTTTTTTTCATATCAACACCGGCTAGAATAATACAAGTATAAACACCAGTATTATACATGAACTAAGTAGTAAATAGAGAATATGCAATGATACGATAGCATGATTGGTCTCTTTTAAAACTGATGAAAATGATGCTTTGGGCGAGATGGAACACTTTTGATAAGTGCCAGGGTGGACAGAATCCCGTGGTATGTCGACTCGACCAGACCAACATGCGATGGATTAGACAATCAAATTAATTTAGCGGGAGCACAGCTAGCGAGCGCCATGTGAGGTGTGCGTGGCCGTGTGGGGGCACCAGTATACTCGCATCGCACGATGCATGTTCATCTACTAATCGAGCCACGAGCGCGTGCATGATCAGCCCGTGACAGCGACCCGGCTGGGAATCATTTTGCCGTGATCTGTGCTAACCCGGGGCATTAACCACGTGAACGGTGAGGAAAGCCGACGTGCCTCCAGGTGATTTTGGAGCAAGTGACCACTGAACCCGGTCGACCGGCCATCGGTCCAACGCGTACGGCATCCTGATCAGACTGGTCGTTGGTGCTCTGCTACGTACTATGTGGTGGCCAGTCCCATGGCGCTACATGGGTTAGCATTTAATACATTGACAGTATACAGGAACAGGAGTACGTATAAGTGTGTTATTAGCCAATCATTTGTGCGTATGTGCACATGGAACGAAGAAAGGTTTGGTTAAGGTACAAATATCAGAAACATCTTTGTGGCACGAGCGAACAGCTGAAGCATTGGAACTATGCATGCACGATTTCTCATAGCTAGTGAAATAGTAGTGGCATGGGACCGTAGAATTATGACCAGTATCCATATACTGATATTATGTAGTAGTATACTTTTGTGGACACAGTGATACTAGAATCCATATGACCACATATTATGTTTTTCGTGGTGTTACGATCAACGACAGCTCAGCATATGGACACGCGGGAATCGTATGTTGGTTAGCTTTGAGAACTATTCCGGCCGGGAACTGGGCTTGGAAGCTCTGAAGTCTGAACAGAGGCCCCTTTGTTAATGTTAAGGACAGGACAACTCACTCAGTCCTATCTGTGCTGTACCAGCATCTACTGAGAACTGAGCAACAGCATAACAGAACGAGATATATAATGATACGTACTACAGCATGATTAGCTCGGAGCTCTTACCGTCGGTGACGACGGCGGCGGCGCGCGCCGCCGCGCAGACGAGCAGCAACAGCGCGACGCGGCGCATCATGCCTCTCCTCCTTCCTCCTGCTGCCGGGGTGCTTCTCTTCTGTTCACAAGGACTCCCTCTCCCCTGCTTTGCGGCTGCGAGTCGAAGGACACGGGACGACGAGCAGAGGACGGAGCGCGGGCGCTACTTATAGAGGTACCCCGCGGCAAAACGCCCCCGAGGCTAGCGCCGAATATCTGGAATGCCACTGCCGTGACGTGTCCCGCCCGCGTCGGGGCGGAACGGACGGACGCGCCGGCCCGGGGTTGCCTTCCCAGTTCGAGGGTGAAGTGGCTGTCCGCCCTCGCGGGGGGACAGCCCCTGCGTGTGGTCACATGGCCGGTGGGTCCGCGCCCTCTCGCTCGCCGCGGCCGCGTGGGCGCGTGGCCACTCGCTAGCTAGTTGCCTAGTTCAGACACGAGCGCGCTTGCTCGGCCGAGAGAGCGCGGCCGTGGACTGGTAATCTGGCTGCCTGTGGTTGGTTTAAACTTTAATGGGTTAATGCTCGTCATCGTCATCTTCATGGCCATGAGCACATGATCCGTCGAGACCGCCTGTACGACACCACTGCGCACACAGCTCGTTGCACGTACCTTACGACTACTGTTCCATTAGCGGACGATCCTTGACGCCGGTCGCGGCATCGCAAGGAAACGAAGGAAGGATTATTTGGCTTGGCATCACATGCTCATGACACAACCACCATGACCGCCAACGCACGACAGGAGCCTCGTCGATCTGGAACATCGGCCAAGATACCGTCAACCACGACGGCCTGGTCTTGGGGTTGGGCACATGGCGCCATGTGTACGTGCGCCGTAATTCATGCGCCCCTTGCTTGTCGCTTGAGAAACTGTACGAACTAACCAAGGATCCGAGCTCGCTTGCACTCAACAGCGAGATAAGCCAGCAGGAGCGGCATGCAGTGACGGGGCCCAGGACACGGACACGCGAGATCGGCGGATCTGTGCGTCGAGGCCGCCGGGGTCTCGGCCTCATGCTCCTGGACGTGCCATCTCTATTTTTCACCCACAGGCTCGCATGCGCTTCGATCGCTAGCACTAGCTGGCTCGACATATCAGTACGTATATCACGCATCGACCTCACCATCATTGGCAATCCCGGGGATATCTTCTATTTCCCTCCACAATTATCTCCCTTTCGCGTCCGAAAGGTCATGCCGGCTGGCCGCGCGCGCGGCGAGCGAGAGAGACTCTACGGCGACGAACTAATCATCATGCCATCGCGTCGTCTACATGCATAATACGCAGGTCCAGATCGATCAACGACACGGGTCACCGCCGCATCTTTAATTGCTGCTAGTAGTCACTCACGCTGCGTGGCGCACCGCGCATCTGCCTGCCCCATAAAACAAGTGATGGTTCCATGTGCGAGGGCTCTGTCGGATCGGATCGATCGGTGCGTGATGCAGTGACCCAGTCGGTCAGTGCTGCGGTGCGTGCAGCGCCCCTGCCATTAGTTAATGGGATTGGGAGGGAAGGGCCGCCGGCCGGATCTTATCTTTGGAGCTAGCCCCCATGTGAGGTGTGACAACGATATCGTCGTGTGGGCTCGTGGGCGGTCACTGTGTGTTCGTTCCCAGGCGCCGATTTGGAGCTCGGAAGCAGGATGTGCATGCGCGATGCGCCATGTAGCTGGTTCACTTGCCTACTTTCGGAAAAGCTCATTTTAGAACACCGCTATGATTGCTTTCTTGTTGTTTTTTCTTTTCGATTACCCTTGTTGTCACCTCAAACTCTCAATGCTAGAAGTAGCACCGGAGACAGACGGATGTTTGGCGACTTGCTCATACCGTCTTACCACGCACTAGCTAGCAGCTACTAGCTGCTGTGATGTGCATTGCTTGAGCTGAAAGTGACCGCGGTAAGAATAGCTGTTGTGTTGTGCTCATTCATTTGGAAATTAAAAGAGGGTTGCTTGTTGTTGCTTCACCGAGCTCCGGTCAGCCCAGCGTCAAATTAAAAAGTTGAAGCAGCCGGAGTCGGCACTCTGCTTGCTTCCGGCGTCAAAACAGCATCGGTGTTGATGCGCGCCGCCACCGCCTTATCGCCTGCACGGCAAGTCCCTGCCATCATGCATGTTCGTTACCAGTGTCGTGTTTGGGGTGGAGCGGTGGGATTGCGTGCATGTAGTATCCGCCGTGTTCCATCGACGGCGCCAAAAGACAAGCACATGCGCGCGGATAACTTCCGAGACGCGCGCGGACAAGGTCACGATTTCAGAGCGCAGGTCGCCCATCCATACCCATCGCCGGCTGCAGTACAGTGTACATCAGTAGTGCTGCTTTATTTGGATTGGCATCCGGCTCACATCTTTCGTTTGGATCGACTCGATCGTCGGCTCTGTGATTTCTGCTTGTTAGCAGCGATGCTATTAGGTTTTTGGACGCAAGCCAATTTTTGTCTCGACACAAATAAAACTACGTAGTACTCTAATCTTGGTCGGACTCCACTCCAGTACTCCACTCGATCGATCGAGCAGCATCTAGGTTTGTTGTTTCACGTTGAGGTCTACCGTGAAAACGAGACGTCATGGCTGCTGTTGCAGTCTTGCGGATAGGTTGTTGGTCCCTGCTCCTGGCTTCAGGTTCGTGCTGCATGGCATTGGCATGTGTGACCTCGACCGATAGCAGCGCGCGTACGTCGTATACAAGCTACGTCTCACTGAGGTACGATACAAATCGCAGTCGCTACTCCGAGGCTATCTTTAGCTTGG
This sequence comes from Setaria viridis, assembly GCF_005286985.2. NCBI lineage: Eukaryota > Viridiplantae > Streptophyta > Magnoliopsida > Poales > Poaceae > Setaria > Setaria viridis. The sequence continues at coordinate 28,315,330 of NC_048267.2, read as the reverse complement.
GGCCTTGGGCATGGTCCGTCCTTGTTCTGTCCCCCTTCATTCATGCACCGTACCGGCGGCTGCTCTTGGACTGGAAACACATACGATCCAATGAGTCCAATCCAAGCAGCGCAGTCCAACATGCTCGACAAGCAACTATAACTGCATTATTACATTTACATACGCTGCTCGGTAAAATCAGAACAGCAGGGTTAAAAACACTGTCGTGTTATTGTTACCCCGCCCCCGATACATCTGGCTTTTGCTTGATTCGACATTTGTATCCCGGTAAATAAGGCATTTTCTTGTAACTTGGCATGTCAAATGGGCAAAACCACGAGCTCGATTATTCTACGGTACGGTGAAGAGACGAGAGTCCAGAAACGGGTGAGCGGCTCAGTGCCATCCATCCATCAACTGTGGGTAGCAGTCGTGGGATGTGGGTGTCCGGGGTGCCGGCCGGGCCCCGCGAGGATGCATGGAGAGCAATAGAGCATCTGTCCCGACGCGACACTGGCCGCCACTCCCGTCTCCCCACGTCGGTTCCGCTGCCAGACGGGGCCCCGCGAGCGGCACGGCCATGTGAGGCCCTTGCCCTGCGAGCAGCGCGGTGCGGCGGTGACGGTGCGAGCGGGACGCGCAGCGACCGACACGAGCGCCCGCAGGCGGGCCGGCCGACAGGTCGATCGATCTGCCGTCGCCGTCGCGCGGCGCGGTGCATGCAGCCGCGTGCGCGCGCCCCGCCCGTCCTCCCGCGCCACCACATGCATAGCAATACAGCGTAGCCCCCCGGGCCCCGCCCCCCCCCCCCCCCCCCCCCCCCCCCCCCCCCCCCCCCGAACCCTCCGATCCCTCATCCCTGGCCCGCCTGCCATGGTCGGCTACTCCTACTCGGCTTCTCTATCCAGTATCCACTCGCCGCCGCTTATTTTCCCGCGACCTCGATGCCCCGCTCCTGCCCGCTCTGGGGGGATAACGCTCGGGGTGCGCCGACGAGATACGGGCCGCAGGCGCGGATCTCGCCGGCGTCGTCTTCTGCGGTCGCCGCCAGCGAGTTGCCGTGGCGTCCGGCGGGCGGTGGTCCGGGGAATGATCGTTCTTCGTCGTCGCTCATGATTATGTTCCAGCTGTTGTGCGGTTGGATGGCCCCTCGGCCGCTCGTACGTACGTACGTGTGGTTCTCGTGTACGACGACGAGGAGTGCTGTCGCTGGAAGGGAGAGCCGCAGGGGACCTCGCGTGCTGTCCCCATCTACTACGTACGCCCACCCTGGAAGCGTGGGTGATTAATGGTTGCGGATGCCGAGGCCGCGAGCACCGTCGATCGCCGGAGGGAATATCTGGCCGGGGCCGGGACCGGGACCGGAGCGGGAAGCCGGGAGACGAGCCATCGCCCATATCGGCCGTGGCGAAGTAATGCGTGCAGGTTCGGACGAAGAAGAAGCTCGATACTGCCCTGGTCATGTAACGTTGAGTTTTGTTACACTCGAGTCATTGATAGCTTACATCCACGGGGATGAATGGATGATCCTTGCGTGGAAATAAATGGAGGAGGTGAAGGGCATGCGCGTCGGTGGTTCACTTTCCACATTCGACGACCGAATGAATGATGCTGAACTGCTGGAACTTCTCCGGAAAGTTGCTTGGGCTGGGCTATTGGAACTTGGAAGCGGACCGCAACGTATTCCGTTTGGGCCTTTAACGGGAGCCCATTCTTGAATGGCAGCTCTATGCCTCCCCAGCGGAAATCCTATCATCCTTCGGAAGATTTTTTTTATTACCTTCCAACGTTCGAGATTCGTGCAACGAATGATCTGCGTCAAACTAAAATCCTAACCTCCATTCCCTCTCCTCCCATGCCTGCGCCACGCGGGGCCTGCAGCCAGTGGCGGATCCAGAAACGGACTCCACTCCGGGCTAACTAATATAAGGTTTAAAATTTTACTAGCCATACACTATTAGATATAACATATTTTTCAAACAACACAAATAATTATATAATTCCCTAATTTTCAAGTGTTCAACCAATACACTCAAACAAACAATAAGTAGAACATTGAAGTAGAAAAGTACTAGATTAAGTTATGATTATGAAATGTTGCAATTGTAAATTAATACTCAAATACTTCCTGCTCAAATCAATGAAAATATGAAATGAAATATTCATTAGTCATTACTTATTTACTTTGCACAGACTAAGAGCAATTTTTTTTAAAAAAATAGCATACACCATACCGGCCGGGGGCATCAGCAAGCAGGGGGCATAGCGATTGGCGGCCTGTAGGGGCCGGCCTGCGCGCGGCCGGCGGGGTGAGTCCCAGCCTAGCTGCCTCCCTGGACCCTGGGCGGCAGGCAGCCGCCGCCTGGTGGCGCGCGGGCGCGGCCTGGCGGCGCGTGGGCGCGGCTTGCCGGCGGGGGCGCGCTGAGCCGTCGACGAGGGGCCGTCGGCCGCGGGTGGCGGCGCGCAACCGGTGCGGGCGCGCATGGAGACGTGACCGGCGACGGGAAGACGCGACCTGGCCACCTGGGCGACCTGCGGAGTGCGGACGGGACTCACGGGAGCCGTAGCTAGGGCGACGGGCAACGACAGTTGCAATGGCTGTCTTGCTGGGCCAAGTTCTTCTCAGGGTGGACTAATGGGCCTAAAAGGCTTTTTATGCTATTTTTATGAAGGATTTTTTCACTGCGCATGGGCCTCGCCCCGGGTTGCAGCCCGGGCAGCCCGGGGCCCAGATCCGCCCCTGCCTGCAGCGACCGGCCTCGCCGGCTCCCACGGCTGCCGAAGCCGGCGAAGAAGGTTGAAAAAAAATGTTGGATCAATTTTTTAAAAAAATATTTGAAAAATGTTAGTGCAACTTTTTTTCGAAAAATGCTGAACTAACTTTCTCTAAAAAAATATTTGACTCAATTTTTTTTAAATAAATGTTGGTTCAACTTTTTCGAAGGGAGGTTGGTTTAAGAAATGTTGGTCCAATTTTTTGGAAAAATATTGATCCAACTTTTTTTAAAAAATATTGACAATATTTTTTCAATTAAATAGTTACTGTGTTTGTGTTGGGTGATACACTATTGCTGAGCTGTGCTGTGCTGCACCGTGGGAACGTACTAATAGGCTTTCGTGAACTTAGGCCTGGTTTGGTTCCTCTGACTTATTTTTAGCACCCATCACATCGTCGAGTGTTTATATACTAATTAGGAGTATTAAACGTAGACTATTTACAAAACCCATCACATAAGTGGAGGCTAAACGGCGAGATGAATCTATTAAGCCTAATTAGTCCATGATTTGACAATATGTTACTACAATAAACATTTACTAATGATGGATTAATTAGGGTTAATAGATTCGTCTCGCCGTTTAGCCTCCACTTATGTAATGGTTTTATAAATAGTCTACGTTTAATACTCCTAATTAGTATCTAAACATTCGATGTGACACGTGCTAAAAATAAGCAAAGGGAATCAAACGCCGTCCTGTTTGGATACAACCTCCTAAAGATCAGGAGTCCACTTTTAGGACTTGTGCATCCAAACATGGGTCCTAAAAGTGCACTCCTAAACTTTAGGAGGGCTATTTTTATTAGGAGGGCCAAGGGGTACTAATGGATCCTATTTTTCCTAAAAGTGGTCCCCAAGTTCCCTTTTACCCCTATTGCCCTCGCATACATTAATGACGTGAACAATGCAGGGGTAGTTTAGAGGAGTAATTGGGGGCTAAAAATAATATTTTTCCACTAAGATTCTAAAGATTAGTAGTCCATCCAAATATCCTGTACTTTAGAACTAGCAATTTGAGGATCCTAAATTAGTACACTACTAAACTTTTAGAAGTTTGTATCTAAACATGACCTTACGAGGAGCCTCGTGTACACCTTCCATCCACGAGATTCCACGAGATGTACAGGACCCCTCCCAGTCCCCACAAACACGCGTCACTTGTGCATATGCTCCCAGCCTCCCACACTGAAAGACGGCAGCTTGACACCTCTGCTTTTGATACTAATTAGAAGTATTACATAGGCTATTTACAAAACACATTGCACAGATGGAGTCTAATTCACGAGATGAATCTATTAAGTCTAATTAGTCTACGATTTGACAATGTACTGCTAAGTAAACATATGCTAATCATGGATTAATTAGGCTCAATAGATTCATCTCGTGAATTAGTATAGAGGTTCTGCAATTAGTTTTATAATTAGTTCATATTTAGTCCTTCTAATTAACATCCGAACATCCAACGTGACATGCACCCTCTATCGAACACCCCTTAATACCCCTTAGTTGGACAGGTTCGTTGCGACGAGATCCGCCAATCCAGATTTGACAGCTGGCGTTCTTGGTGAGTTTAAGATATTCGTAGGTGCGTTTTTACGGGTGACCGTGATTTGTTGAAAGCAGAGACGTAAAATTCTCACATCAATACATACATCGCACCGCGACAGCCCAACCCACGGCGGCCCATCCGAAAACACTGAGCGCACCCTCCCACCGCGAATGTGCGCCGTCCGTCCCAGATCCAACGTCAATAAACGTCCAGCGCGTCACGGCTGTGGTCACTGACGCCCCCCCTCCCGTGCTCCCGAGTGCCGACAGGCGACAGACCTGCAGAGAGAGGCAGACCGCCAGACCGGCACCGACGCGAGTCACGCGACGCTCGCTCGGTCGGCCCGCGCACGCGCACCAACTCCCTCGCCTCGCGCCACCCGCCCACTCGGCACTCGAGCGAAGCCATCCCCTCCGCAGTAATTAGGCAAGCTTCCTCCTCCTCGCCGGTGGCGGCTGGAGAGATGGAGGCGGCGGGGGCGGCTGCGCTGCCGCGGCTGTGCGCGCTGCTGCTCCCCTTCCTCGCCGTCGCGACCTGCCTCGATGTCCCATCCCATGGTAATGCACCTGCTAACAACCCAGAGATGACTCGCTTGTCAGAAGCAAACAGCGCCCCGGCTCGCTCTGGTGGAGCGAGCTAGGGTTACTATCAATTTTCTAATTAGGCGGCCGCCAGCCTCTCCTCTGGTGCGTTTAAGTGTGCTACCAAGAGCATTTCGCGTGAAATGGTTTACTCCGGCTTTGATCTGTTTAGAGTAGCTGAACTGCTTAAATTATCTGGTGTTTAGAGTAGCCGACCCCTTTGGCAGTTACTTCCTCGATCTGAATCGATATGCGGCTGCTGATGCACTAGCATGTCACAATTCGTGGTAATTGTGTGGGGAAAAGTTCAGATAGCGCAAAAGGTGGTATTGCTGATTGGGTTCAATCCATGCACGCTAAAGATCAGCCTAATAAAATTGTTCAAACTGAATGCTGTATGCTGAATGCTAGAGTCATTGAATATTCACTGCTGTTTGCTGTATCTCCTATTGGCAAAGGCATCGTTGGGAGTTCTGTGCGAAGGCGCCAGATTGGTATAAATTGAATGAAAATCAGCCACCTTGCAGGTTAATAACATTTCTTTAAGGGATTTCGAAACTCCAATGCTGCAGCAAGCTTGTCACATTTTATCACATGCATGTCTCATGCTCTTATATGTGCACGTTCCCATTTTATATGCATATTAATTTTTACAGCATGGATTACTACACACAAGCACAAGATGTTTTATCATATTACCTTTGGCTCATGGTGAAATTGACAATAAATCATATTCTTGTTAATTATTAAAAAAGAATCATATTCTCGTTTCACTAAAGCATCACATTCTAATTGCAGGGTGCTACTGGACTGGGTGCCAAAGCAAATGGTTTGGAGTATGTGCTGCTCGCTACTACTTGAATTCTCAATCAGATGATTGTGATGGTCTTTGCATGGGGTCGAAAAGCCCTCCATGCCTGCCACTCCACACACATTTCTATTGCTGCAAACCAGGTCTATACATGGTTTTACTACATTCAGCTAACGAAAATGACTAGAGCAGTCTGCTACATCTTGTACTAGTTTGTTTGTCATATATGGACATAGAATTTAATAACTACTACTTAGCATAAGTAGTTTCAGAGTCTACATTCTTTTAAATTGCTACTGCACCATTTGAATAAATATAATTACTCTAGCATTCTGATACGGATTGTCAATTGTGGGTTCTGAAGGACAGGAATACCAAAGGTAACAAACAAGTGTGGACATTGCAAGATCAAGCTGGATTTTGGCAAAGAGTTTATATGCTGCTCTGATTGCTCTGAACCAACCATTATGGACAAGAATACCAAACTGGGTTACTGCAAAAGTGGTGCCGACTTAACAATGCAATTAAAACCACAAGGTATATTTTCACAACTAGGTCATACAAGACAGGACTCAGTTGCAGTTTGACAGCTTTTACTGCATGCACATGTATTTTGAATCATTTTACTAACTTAAGAGATATCTGGTACTATGGCACTATTAAGGCAACTCTCACTAAGGGGAAAGCAAAAGTCTCTTCTGTAAGGGAATAAATTATTCTCGCTTGGTTTAACTGAAACCTGGAATATTCAGTATACCTTGAAACAAAATAATCCTGCAAAGGGTTCATATATTATCATGCCATGCTTCATATAACTAATATTTGTTCAGAAACACAGGATACCATTGGACTGGTAGTCTGATACAATGCAGCCTCACTCTTAAGCACAGGAAATGTCTGTATCCATGTTAAACAGCACTTATGCATGAAATAATCTGTCTAAAAGATGTACTTGAAATTTGTCTCAGCTGATGTAATGCTTATATTTATTTTCAAAGGTCGTCCAATTTTTTTTGCACACTTCACCATTTTGGCATTTGTTTACAGTTTGCACTTTGTCTTTGCAGTAGTTTCATGCTCGAATTGCTAACCAAGGTCATATTGCCCTTCTTTTCTTGAATCTTTCCATTCCATATTCCTTGTCCTGAATATATGCAGAAACTTTTCACTGGGTTGCTGGCCCATGGATGATGTGCTCCTCTCCATGTGATGGTGGTATTCGATATCGTGATGTTGCTTGTTATGGAAGTCTGGATGATAACACTATCAAACACTACCCTGTGGATGATGCTAGCTGTTCAGCAGATGAAATGGTACTTCAAATTATTCAATTTTATTTCTTGCACCTTAATGGGAATATGTTTGTTGCTTACCTTCTTTCACTCTGTTTGCAACATAAGACATATTCATATTCAGTTTACTGATTACAGGGTCACTTCGTGTGCCCATTGACACCAACACAACTAAAAAACAACTTTAATGATAAGGTTATGTCTAGTTATCGAAAGATCATCCATGATCCATGTCAGTGCAGGTGTGAAAATAATACTGCATTGATGATTATGTCAGATTAATTAGATTTGTACAGATTGTGGTAAGTGTAAGTCATAGCAATCTGCAAGAATTTTTTTTTCTTTTGTCATTGCTACATGTATATACTAGTTGACGAATGGACTGTTCCAAATGCCTGTTCAGTGTTAATAAAAAATATTGTTCAGATAAGTGTTTTCCTGAAACCCTCCATATTCTTGACATAAGACTGTCCTTCTAAGCTTCAGAAGCAGAATATAATGTACAGAATGATCTCTTTGTTACATGCTGTATTAAGCATATTAAGTATGAAGCACATGAATCTCAAGAGATAGTAGTTCTTTGCTGCGTTAATAAATTTGTTTTCTTACTGTTTGGGTGCTAATTTATTCCTTTGACAGCCTGCAAAACAGGAGGGATGTAATCAGCAAAGCTGTGGTGATCCCGAGACGACACAGGCAATGAATCCCAAGAGAAGTGGAATGTCTGGTTGGTTAGTAGCATTGATTGTTTTCCTAGGTCTTGGTGCAATTGGTGGCATTGCATTTACCAGCTACACTTACTACAGGAGGTATGCATAAATCTTTACACAGTGTTACATTGTTCACCTTTTTTTTCTATGTGCTTTTGGATTTTATTGTGTTTTTATGTCCACCTTGCTAGAGTTCTCGCTTCTCAGTGATTATTTTCCTACATAGAGTTCATAGATAATGCAGAAATGTAAGGTAGCAGTTGCATGAATTTTCAGCTTGGGTTTCCAACAAGGAGTTAAATGTTGAAATGGTCACTTTTGATTTCACTATTTAACAATTTTGTTCTTTTGGGAAGTCAGTATTAATATTTGGTGCATATGGACTGCACTTCGTGAAAGAGAAATCACTAGTCCATTATTCAAAAAACATGCTAAATGTACTTGATAATATATGGAGTCATCTATTGATATTACTTCGGTTACTACATAACCTCGTGAGAGCTTATGCTCTTGCATTGGTAGGTTTCTTGTTTTTTAGGCTCCATTTGGATGTAGACATTGGAGGGCTTGGTATTGAATTGGGTCGATATCAAATCAGAGTAGCCTTGGAAATGTGTTACAATACCAAAGCGATTGTTTGGATGCGAATGAATTTACTAGATGGAATTCAACTAGGTGGTGTTAGGGATATTGACAAATTGCTCTACTTGTTTTCACCATATGTTCAGCTCTTTTCCTTCATCTTTTTTTGTTGTTGTTAACAGGAGAGCCTCTGGGTCGAGTGGTTTCGTGTATGTCATGATGGAAGCTTATTATTGAGAGTTTTATTATTGAGAGTTGAGGGGACCGGTTGCCTGGAAGTCTGCAAGCAATCGGAACTCGAGACTGTAGAAAATCAATGGAATTGGAGACAGCCAGTTTGTTCATTCTTCATTCTTTGGCGTGCTGTTTTTGTCGTCAGAAATGCCTTTCAATCCCCTGTATTCCTCTTCCGGTCTTCCCGCTGATTCACGTGCAGCCGAGTTGACTATCCTGGGTGAAGCGGCCGGTGAGTATACTTGCCAAGGCTGGGAATCTGTCAGGAAGAATGTTTGATTCGCTGTCATAACTGTGGCGTGCCAATGTGCCATATGTTCATAGCATCCTGCCACATACGCATGCCCAAATATAGCCGACGGTGAACGATTTCTTTAGCACAAAAGATATGGATTGTGACCCTTCAGCGAAAAAAATTGCATGTCAAGCTAATTTTCAGGTTTACATACAATCCTTGATTCTTTTCCCAACTCTCTAGCAACTCACAATAAAGTTCTTCGATTCGCAAGTGAACCAACGTCCAAGCGATCCCAGCGAGTCTAACGGAAGCGATTCGTTTTCAGCATCGCTCATTCGGGCTCCGCGATGACGCTGAGCTATGGCCACGGACGAACTCAGCTTTGGTCTGTGGGCCAGGGACGAACTCAATTAGCAAGATTCGCAAATTCTAAATCCCTCTATACAAAGGGTGTAGGTTGACTGCAAAACCACAATCTCGTGATCGACATTTTTTTTTTAAAAAATGATGATTTGCTTTACAGCACTCATGTGTTTCTTTCTCTCTTCCTCAAACACTCCAGCTGTCCTAAACTACAAATCATTTGAGATTTATTTTTAAATCATTGTTTTAGTTTTAAACAAATTTATAGAAAAATATATAAATATTTACAACACCAAACTAGATTTATTTTGATACATTGATATTGTAGATGTTGTTATATATTTTTTATGTATCCGGTCAAAGTTACATAAAATTTGATTCGCAAAAAAAAAGTTAGATAAAATTTATTTATGATAAAATTAAAATGACTTATAATTTAGATATTTGAATTTTTATTCCATTCAATGCCGGGATGAGTATATACTACAACGACTTGCCATATAACCAATCATGATTTATACAAGTTTAAAATTCAGGCGTGAGGACAAGAGGAGGGTAATACCCAATTGTGACCGAGAAGAAAAAGATAACAAAGCAAAAGAAATTTCAAAGATCGAGAAGAAAGGAAAAGAACTACTGTATCGCCGACGCTTTGCTCGAGTCGCACGCCGAATTCTCCAAATCCCCCGTCTCCTCAGCCCTCGCCAAAACCCCAATTTCCCCGCGAGGTTGGGATTTCGTGGTTCCAGCGATGCTGGAGCCGCAGCGCATGCTCCGCGACGCCGGCGGAGGCCTTCCCTCCGCCGTCACCGCCTCCTTGCGCGCGCACCTGCTGTCGCCTGCCGAGCCCTCGCCCACGACCGGTGGCCGGCCGGAGATAACCGACGAGGAGATCGACGCCGACACCGCGGCCTGCTGCCGCATCTGCCTCGAGTCCGAGTCCGAGCCCGGTGAGCACCCGCACCAGTCGACTGGTGGCTTCCTTACCTTTTTTTTTGTGGTTGGTAGTTTGCGCGCAAAGGCGATCATCGGTCCGTGCAACATTTGGTTCAGTTGGTAGGTTTGCCGTGTCATAGGGTAATGGGTGCTGGTATCGTTTGGATTGGATGTTTGAATTATTTGCCTCGGTGTTAAACTGTTAATGTAGGAGAGGATTCCTAGGGTTCAAGGTGATCCTGCTCTGCTGTGGCTCTGTGGCTGATCAATGTTGCTTGTCTTGGCTTTGATGCAGGTGATGAGCTAATATCTCCCTGTATGTGCAAGGGGACGCAGCAATTCGTTCACCGCTCCTGCCTTGACCATTGGAGGTCTGTTAAGGTAACACATACTTATTTGATATACTGGCGTGCATTTCTTCGGACAAATTTATCTGTTGCAGTTTGCTTGTCAAAATAAGTTCCTAAGCAAAGGTCAAGGAGCAGACTATTATTATTAGGAAGCTTATTATATGTAAATTCTTTTGATCAACAACAGTTCTTTATAAATCCTCATTGCAGCAGTTTGAATAGACTTACATGTTTGGTTGCTTACTTTTGGGTTCATCTTTCTTGTGTAAACTGCCTACTAATTTAACCTGTAAGATAGTTACTAGTTACTGCTGTCAATTGTTTGATCGAGCATGGTAGCACTAAATTATGCTGTCTTGACATATCTTCTCAGGAAGGAATTGCCTTTTCACACTGCACAACATGCAAGGTGCGATTCCATCTACGGGTTGAATGTTTGGAGGACGACATATGTCGTAGAATGAAGTTCCGGTTGTTTGTTGCCAGAGATGTTACACTTGTATTCCTTATTATACAAGCCGTGAGATCACCTTTCCCTCTGATTACTCTACTGCTCTTTATTATTCATAGTCATATTGGCATCAGTTAACAGCAAACAACTTGCATATATTATTTCGTTGAGTGAGAGCTTAGTGAACCTCGGTTACTACAGCGGGCATGTATTTGATGTGTGCATCTTGTTTGCACTTTTTCAGGCCATCGCTGCCATAGGTGGTATGGCATATTTGTTGGATAAAGATGGAAACTTCAGAAACAGATTTTCTGATGATTGGGATCGGTTTCTGTCAAAGCATCCGGTGCCCTTTTACTACTGTGTTGGTATGTGTTTTCTTCTGGAACCTCACTTAGAATTGTTACTGGGATTCAGATGGCTGGATGATACAATGATGACTGGTGTTTGAATTCTAAACAGTAAATACTAAATATCATATAGACTGTATGCATGCATCAAATTGTATTCTTGCTTCAGTGCCTGTGTTTTGCAATATGATTCATGAGCATTATCCCCCAAGGTCTCATGTTCTTAGACTCTTATGCACTGAAAATAGATTGTTTAGTAATTCAAATTCAAATATGTCATGTCACACCATAACAATGTTGCCTTCTGCAGTTCTTCCTAATTTAAACAGTGATGACTTTCCAGATTGCAATTCTTAACAGATCTGTTCACATAAAAGATGTTAGTATCTCCTTCTGACAAGTTAGTTACTGATATTCCCACAAATCTGGTTCAGGTGTGGTGGTGTTCTTTGTACTGGTTGGATTTTTTGGGCTAATAGTGCACCTCTCGTCTTTCAACAACAATGATCCGTGCTTGGCTGGATGCCATAATTGCTTCTATGGGTGGGGTATAGTGGACTTACCAGCTTCAATGGAAGCCTGCTTTGCTTTCGCTGTCATCTTTGTTATTTTATTCGCCATCCTTGGAGTTGCATATGGGTTCCTTGCTGCAACTCTGGCCATCCAGAGGATCTGGCAGCGGCACTATCACATACTTACCAAGAAGGAGCTGGCAAAGGCAAGTGAAACCCGCTTATAGTGATTCTCAGAGAGAAAGACAGTCAAAGGTTATTGTTCATTAGCCACTCAATATTTCTCTGTTGTACGATGCACAGGAATATGTCGTGGAGGACCTTCGAGACGGTTACACACCGCCGAAGATGGATGCAGAGCATGAGCAGCGTCTGAAGATGTTGCAGCTCATGTAGCTTCTACTAGCAAATGATGGACAGAAGCATTGCATCTTCCCGGTGCATCAACTACATTAGCATAATATGTATATAGTTGGGATAAGCAGATTCCAGTGATCCGCAATCCATGTACTGAGATATAAATAGAACCACGGTTGAAAATGGGGAATCACATGCAGCTCTAGTGAAGTTGACCTGCCGTGAAATGGGGAGATAGGTACATACTACTACCTGGTATTTTCTGCGAGAACGCTGCATGTTTTTTGTCCTAGAATACTAAAGTGATCTGTGTATGAACAAGTGCAGATTAATTTAGGCACAGTTTTCTTTTATGTACATTTGTTCGTTTGGGTTTGTTACGACTGTCTGCTGGCATGTTTGATGCATCTTGTGCCTATTCGATCGAAATGTTGTTTCCATTTCTTTCTTCTTTCGCTTTTCCATTTGGCTTTTGGCAGCTCAGCGACTGTTGCACATAACGATCGGTAGTGGCGGTGTGGGCGTGTGGCCGATGGTGGGAAATGAATCATCTGAATCGCATATTCACATCTGGAAAGATGCACGGCGACACGGCACCATACATTTCCCTCTTGCGCACAATAGCTTGCATTCCGCACTGGGGCTCGATCTCCCGATCGAAACCGCGTGATCAGGTTCGGTTCGGCCTGAGCGACAATTCAAGCATCGCTGATCTGGGACGACGACGCGGCCCCCAGCAACGTCACGCCGCCGTTCCAGCTTTGCTGAGGGACACAGTGGAGTACTGGAGTGGAGTGCTTCTGCCTGGTGAGGGCACCGGCCGTGCGCGCGTGTCGTCATCAGGCAGTGTGTGTGTGACTGTGGAGAGACTGGAGCCCAACGGCCAGTCAGCCGGAGCGGCGCTTCGCTCAGCGCCCGTGTGAGGGAAGGCCGGTTGAAGGTTTTGAGCAAGAAAACGCCCACTCCTTTTGATCTCCTCCGATCCTCCACCCAGTTCACCGCGCCGATCCGCTTCCCGGTCGTGCTTGCTTCTCCACTTCTCCCTCCGGACTTCAATTCTCCCCCCAAATCTCACCGACCAAGCCCTTGCCGCGGTTCGTTCGATCTAGTATCTACCCCTACAACAATATCCATGTCTAGTATCTACCCCTACACAATTTTCCCACAATCCGTCGCGAGTTGCAAGTCAGTTAAGGTCACACATACCGTTGCTTAATTTTTTTGAAGTGTGTGAAATAAAAATAAAGAAATGAACACCCATTGAAAGAATGAAAATAAACAAAGATTTAATTGCTATTGGATTGATTTCCATTTTTCTCCAATTGGTTTTGGTGTAGGCGATGAGCTCATATCTCCCTGTATGTGCAAGGGCACGCAGCAGTTTGTTCATCGTGCATGCCTCGATCACTGGAGGGCTGTCAAGGTATGGCTGTTTGCTAAGCTTACATATTTAGTCTCTCAAATTTCTAAATATTCGTCGAATTTTATAAATGAAGGACACATAGCACTTAACATGCTGAACCCCCTTCGCTTTTTTAGTTATAATTTTGACTCAATTTTGGTCCATTACTTTTTTTTTTCATCTCACCAATTGACAGTTTGCCACAACGTCTAGAAAACAGAAATTGCAATATCACGAAGGTTAACTTTGACTCTTTCAAAAGAAAAACCCTTAGCCTTAGACATTTTTTTAGTACATCTGATGACAATAAATCCAGTGATGTAGTTATCATATATTTAACTTTGATAACCTGAAAACATATTGACATGTGCAATTTTCTTTTTTTGCAACTTGACATCACTAAAATTATTGGATTCTGAAGCTTTTTAAACTAAATGGAACAGATCCTTCTTATCGTCAGGATAGGATACTCATTCAGCAAATATTTTTGTCCAACAAATTAAAATTTCTCACACAAATCCTTCCTCAAATTGCAGCAGGCTGAATATAGTGGCAAGAATATTAACTACCATAGTTTGATAATGCAGGATAGCATGGCAAGATTGAGAGTTGCTTAGTCATTGTTAGATCCAAAATGAGATGTTAGCCCTAAATTATTCTGTCCACATATTTCTGCAGGAAGGGACTGCATTTTCACACTGCACTACTTGCAAAGCACAATTCCATCTTCGGGTTGAGTTTCTAGAAGATGACATGTGTCGTAGAATGAAGTTCCAGTTGTTTGTTGCTAGAGATATCTTCCTTGTCTTCCTTGCAATACAATCAGTGAAATCACCTTTCCCTCTTATTACCCCCTGTTGCTGTTTATTATTCAGAATAATTTAGCAATATAAAACCACATAGAGATTGTACATTGTTTCTTTGGGTAAAAGCTGATGGGACATGGATTATTAAGATAGAGCATTTATTTTATCTTCATAAGAGTATGTTCGTGGCAGGTTGATGTTGGTTAGTTTCTGGTTGGGAGTGTTGAGAGGTAGATCCATAGATGCGCTGTAGTGGATGTTTCTGTTGGTTTAGCTCTTGGGTGGTGAGGAGTTGAAGTGGTTACATTTTGTGCTGCTTTGTAAACTGGTAACCCCAGTACAAAGGTGTAATACTCTGGTTACACTTTCTTTAAAGCCAGGCTGAAAGGTCTGTTATCGAAAAACAGAGAATTTGGAAACCTCCTTAACGGACTACTGGGTGCATAAGCGACAAGTCATGAGCAGATCGCTAAGAAAAGGGATGGACTCCTTGTTTATGTTGATCTCCTGGACAATTTGGAAACAGCGCAACGACAGAAACTTTGATAGAGCCCCAAAAAGAAATCCTCTGCAACTAACTGAGCTAATCCGAGAACAAGCTGCTGAGTGGTGCGCGGCAGGAGCCAAACACTTAGCAATGTTCCAATGGCCGCGACAACAGCAGGACGACGCTGAAGCAACGGTACCTTAGTGGTTTCTTACCCTAACCTTTGTGTTTAAACGGATGTAAATAAGTTGCCATGTAAGCTCAAGCTACATTTCAAAACCGTGTGCGTGAGCCCGGTAGGCCCGCGTTGTAACAATTCTACTCATTCTTCTTAATACAAAGGTACGCAGCTCTCCTGCGTATTCTCGAAAAAGAAAAACCGAGAATTTAGTGTTGTGTTTCAGAATGAGGCTTTACCCTATATTATCATAGTAATGTTGTGTAATCATCACGCAGTGTTAGCATTACCTTAAAAATTGTTGAATGCTTATTGTGCAAGATACTTTTTTCTCGAACACGCAGGCATTACATTAAGAAGAATATTGTGCAAGATACTTGATATCGATATCTCATTTGATTTTTTGGACTTAATTACCCGGTAATTGCTGCCATTGCTGCTGTGGCATATCTACTGGATAGAGGTGGAAAATTCAGAAACAGCTTTGCTCACCATGGGGATCACATCCTGTCGGTGCACCCAGTTGTGTTCTACTACTGTGTTGGTATGTTTATTTTCCACTTTTCACTTCAGTTAATATTGGAGTGTGCTGATGATGCAGTGCTTGCTGAGTGGTTGGATCCTATACAGTAAGTACCATATGCTGCATGTAGGCGTGCATCAATTTGTCTTAGTAAACTCGGTCTCTATTGTAACGGTAAACTTCTCTGTGTCTAATCTCTTTGAAGTTGTTTCCTTGTTCACTGAAAATAGAGTGCTTACAGTAATTAAAATTCAACATGCCATGTCACACAATTGCGAATGCTATCTTCTTCCTAAATCGACACCACTGAAGTTAAAATATAATAATAGCTCTTCAAACTGCATATGAACTGATCTATTGAAGTAAATGTAAAAAGGTAGCTTGCTGATATCGTCTGCCAATCAAATTTCCTCAGGTGTGGTGGCGTTCTTTGCTCTGACTGGACTTTGTGGGCTGCTGTTACACTGCTTCTCTTCCGACAACATCGATCCATCATGCCTGGGTGTATGCTCCTACGGATGCCTGGACTGCTCTGAATGCCTGGACTGCTTCGCGTCCTCAGGGGAAGCTTCCTGCCTCGTCCTTTCTATCGTCGTCGTCATCGTCTTCCTATTCCTGGAGTCATTTACGGTTGCATTGCGGCGACTATGGCCTTCCAGAATATTATGCAACGCCACTACCACATCCTCAACAAAAAGGAGCTGACAAAGGCAAGTCTCTATTCTATCTACGCGCTCAGCGTTCCAACCAGTCAAAACATCTTCGGTGAGCAGGTGTACACATCGTGGAGGACCTTCAAGGCGGTTACGCTCCGCCGCCCAAGATGGACCCAGTGCACGAGCAGCGCCTGAAGATCGTGAACCCTAACCCACTGAACCTTCATCTAAAGACAGTTGTGCGATGGAAAAGACGACTCGTCAGTCTTGGCGCAAATCGGATGCCCCTGTGAAAGGGATTTATCATCGCAGCATACGTAGATCCAGGAAACCGTTTTGGGGTTCAGGATACGGGAAAATGTTGTACGCGTCAACGCAACCCCGAAGGCGTACATTAAAGTTCCCGCGTACGTGACGTAGCGCACGCTTCCGGTCCCGTCACCGCTCGCCAGCCACGACACACCGCCGCCCCTCGGCGACTGGTTGATTCGAATGCGGCCGCGCCGCGTCCGCCGCCGGCGCCGTGAGCAGGAGTGATGCGCCTCGCCTCCTCCGCCTTCGTACGCCGCGCCGCCGCCATGTCCTCCTCCTCCTCCTACGGCGTACGCCTCCCTCCCGACTCCTCTCACTATCTCCCCTCCCTTCCCCTCTTCAATCTCTCCTCGCGTCTAAACTCTAAACCCGCTCCCCTTGCAGCGCAGAGGAGGCTACCCGCGCCCCCGCCGCGGATACTCCGCCAGGCCCTCGCCGCCGCCCCCCGACGCGGGCGCCGAGCTCGTCAGCGGGGATTTCCACCACAGCGCCGTGCGCGCCGCCAACGAATCCCTCCGCCGCGGCGGCGGGCCTCCGCCGCCCTACAGGCAAGGGCCTCAGCCTCACCAGCCGCACTACGGCTACGGCTACGGCTACGGCCGGCCACAGCACCCGGCTCCGGCTTACGGGGCTGTACCGTACAACTACGGCCACCCACAGCAGCAGCCGCCGCCGCCTGGCCCTCAGTACGGCTACGGTGCTCCCAATCCGTACGTCCATGGGTACCCGCAGCCGCTGCCGCAGATGCACGGCCGAGCGCCAGTGGGTGCAGGGTTCCGTCCTGGTGCCCCGCAGCTGAGCCCCAGGCTGGCAGACTACCGCCGACGGTGGCGGTTTGCAAAGCAGCGGCCGCCACGCCAAGCTGGTAACATCTTCCAGAATTGGTGATATGGTTTCCTTTCAATGCTTGCCACTTGTCGCTTGTAGAATTGGGTAGCTAATCCAATGGAGAGAGCTGCTAGCAAGTTGAAATTATATACTGGTTATTACTTGACTTCCTTTCTAGCTCAACTTGTAATTCAAAGATTTCGGGTGAGAATGGCACCAGCTGACCAGCCATTTAATTAAACTTGTGAATGAATTGCAATTTGATTTATGAGTAGTAATTACTGGGTATAGTTGCAGTCAATGTGCTTATGGACATCAAACTAGTTGCTTATTATTACCTTCCTATCTTTCCAATTGAATGATTCATTGCTGTTTCAAATTTGACCAGACTTAATATCCATTATTATGTGTAGTAACCATGTTTGCCTTTTGGTTTTTGACTTGATTGATCACAGTGTGTGTGGTCCTCATTATTGTAGTAGAGTTCACATATCTGCCTTTGGTATTTAAGCATTGCACTTTTGAATGTACAGAGAGGTTTAAGGTTCTATCGTACAATATACTTGCGGACTATCTGGCCCAGGAGCACCGATTTCTTTATGAGCGAATACCATCTTTCATCCTGGATTGGAACTGGCGCAAGGACAAGTTAGTGTTTGAGTTCGGACTGTGGTCTCCAGATATTCTATGTCTTCAGGTAGTTTGCAAGAAGAGTGTTGTACCGTACTTATCTTAGTAGGCTCTGCTGCTTCTTTATTACTGTACATAGAAAAATTGCAAGCATAGTTTTATATGATGCCATGAACAGTATATAATGGGCCAGTTGTTTATACTTGTCGATGGAACCTTTTGATAAACATTTCTTCCACTTTAGTCGAAATCTACTACAGTTTAGTAGCGCATATATATAGATTATAACGTACTTGGCAATCCCTGTATATGCATGTTTGATTGTATTCCTTGTTTGTGCTTTTAGGAGGTTGACAAATTTACAGACCTTGAACAAGAAATGGCAAGCCGAGGATACAACGGCATATGGAAGGTATTGTTTTAAATTCTCTATTACACTTTTAGCAATATTTTAATAAGAGAGAATGCCTACTTTTTAGTTTACATTAACATAGTAATCCTAGTGTGTAATGTGACTTTGAAACTTGATTAGTTATTTCCATCGACTAAGCAGAACAATATTTTTCTTGAATCTTCTTGACTGTATGGTAATCCTATTTTTGCTGAATGGGTGACAGATGCGGACTGGAAACGCTGCTGATGGATGTGCTATCTTTTGGAGAACAACAAGGTAATCAGTTTAACCTTTCTTATTTTGATGTGATCTGAGTTTGATTCCCATTTTGTCATGCTGAACATATGAAAAGTTTTCAACTTAAGCTTGGTTTTCATAGTTACGCAAGTCCTTCACTTATCAGGTTCCAGTTGCGCTATGAAGAGGACATTGAGTTCAACAAACTTGGACTTCGTGATAATGTTGCGCAACTCTGTGTTTTAGAGGTGTGTTATTGGGCAACTTTACGAGCCCTTGAACTGAAGTTTGTTTTCCACATGCTGCTAATCTTCTGCTATTTATTTCATTGTTTTATTGTTCAGTCGGTGGTCCCACAAAATGTGCAAACTGACTCAACTAATCTATCTACAAGGTAATTGCAACTTAAGGACTTCAGAACTGTACAGTGTGCTTTTACCTTTACTGTAAAGAAATTTTAGCCTACTGTCTACTCCCTTGAGGGATGGTAATATGAATTAAAATGAACCCTTGATTTAAGGGTTAATATGGACCTATCAAGGGCTTAAAATTTCAATCTAAATAAATTATAGCATAAACTGATGCTGGTGCTACTAATAGCCTAATACCCACCAGCACAAATCTAGTTTCAATTGCTGATTCTGGTCATCCATGATCTAGCCTTGCCCTTCCTCATGAGGTCCAGAACTTGGCATCTACTGCTACTTCTATGTTTCGGATCCTCCAGATTGCATGAAAGATTTTTTCTGAACTAATGAGCGGGCGAACAAGTGAATGGCGTGCATGTGCTATCTGCATGGCCCAGTCCAACATGGTTGCTATCACCGGATTGAATCACTGATGAGGATTATGCTGGAGCTTGGAAGATGATCTTGCCATCCAATTTACTCTCTTAGAACATTAGTTGCTTCTTTACATAACGATTCTCCCTAATATTCAGTTTGGAGGTCAACAATATCTTAGTCAATCTGGTTCACAGATTGGAGAAGTTTTGACGCTGTAGAATGATTGGGGCTTGCTGTAAGGGTGACCAAACTGTAATTGTAGTTGTGATGCAATTATTCTGCTGCCTTCTGTACCTTGGGTGCCCAAGTTGTGTATATTACTGTACCCATGTGTAACAGTCTTTTTTCTTTAACGTATCATGCTACTTATTCATGTTTATGTTTTTTTCTTGCCCCACAGCTCTAGTCATCCACAACAAGCTAAACAAGTTGTTGTATGTAATATTCACGTTCTTTATAATCCGAAGAGAGGAGATATCAAACTTGGTCAGGTACATTGCTGTTCATTGTGGTTCTTTTTGAGCTATTGATTTCCAGTATTAATTGAAACGTATATAACGAGCTTATTGTTGCCTGTCTAAGCTGCTTGACCTGATTATTTTTTATTTTGTACTCAATTTGAGCATAACTAGTTAACTACAATGGAGTTGCATATGTTCAACATGCTAACAAGTAACATCATTTTATTAGATTCTATTTAGTACAAAACAGTGATGATGTGTACCTTGATAATTTGTGATTTACGCTTTCTTGGCATCATTTATAGAATGTGCAGTGTCTTTTCTCCTCTTTATTCTTGACCATGTACTAAGCACTCTTTGCACCTTACTATCACATTTCTGCTTCCTGATTTTATGCTCCTACAGGTCAGGACACTTCTTGATAGAGCTTACACTGTATCTAAGATGTGGAATGATGCTCCAGTGATACTTTGTGGAGATTTCAATTCTACACCCAAGGTAATGTTCTTGTACTTGAGTTTCTATTTATCTATTCAAGATTTTATTATAATGTACTGTATTTGTGTTGCTGTCATGCTAATGCTTAACACTAACAATGTATTTAATGTTTGTGTCATTTTTTTCTTATTCAGAGTCCGCTGTACAATTTTGTGTCAGAGCAAAAGGTAGCATTTTCCTTTTCTGTATAACCCATGAGCATTACTGATTTCATGGAGCTGAAACTTACATGAAGCTTCCAAATTGTGCAGTTGAATTTGTCTGGCCTTGCGAAAAATACTATATCTGGACAGCAAACTAGTGGTAGTTCACAGGGGCTATATACTGGCCCTAATATATATCGGTGATTCTTCTGCTACCTAAAATTGTTTACAGTATTTTTGTTTTCGGCAATCTCTTCCTACATATTCCTATCCTTTTTTTCTCTCTAAAGTACAGTATCTGCATAGATGTGCACTTATTGGTTGCTTTTGATGTGTGACAGATCCCATCCACCTTTTTATCCAACCAACAGTAGAGAGGGAAACATAACTCTTCTAAATGGTCGTGAGCCTCAGACTGAGACAACAAAGTTGGTAGAGAATTCTTGCCCTGCTGGAAGAGAACCTGTAACTGATACCTCTTCAGAATCTCTCCTTGACTCCAAATCAAGTAACAGCTGTGGCAATAATATACCTTGTTCTGGCTCTTCTAATCTTGACAAGCATGGATTATTGAACTGTTTGGAAGGTCCTGTAAATGATGACTGTGCTTCTGATGCTGGCGAAGAATCTGCATCCATTGACAAACCCAATGAAGGGTGTTTTGGAGGGATCAAAACTGAATCTGGAGAAGGACCTGACATTACAGATGTCCCATCTGCTCCAGCCACAGTTTGTGCTGGCTCATGTGAAATAGTTGGTAGCAGTCAGCTGCTTTCTTCTGACAACTTATCCGGCAATGAGATTTCTGAAGAATTTACATGTACTTTTGAAGCAAACGGGGTCCAATCAGATGAGCTTTTGGCTGCCTTGAAAGATAAGTCCGATGAAAAGGAAAATGCTATTGAATCCATGTTGTCTTCTCAAGATAATTGCGCAACTAATGAGCCAGAATCATCTCATTTCAATGGTTCTCAGAATGTCGCTGATGCCCTTTACCATATGAGTAATGTGAGGCTAGGAGAAAGTAGTATTGGGCCAGCAGCACCAGTACATCAACCAAATGGCGCTGTTTCGGATGCCTGTGGCAATCAATGTTCTGCTGAGGTGATAAACAAGCATTCAGTCTCTTGTGGAGATGATTCTGAAAGCAATGCTCATGCTTTCAAGGATGATATAACAATTGATGAAGTTACCTGCTCAGATGTGAATTCTGACCCTTCCTTCTTTGAAGAGTTATGTGGTGGTAATGATCACTTATATGAAGAGGGAGCCCAGCTGCCGGCAACTTCAGATAGATCATCACCACCTCAGCAGGTGGTTAGTTCCAGTGAAGGGTATTACTATTATGATCCGTACAGGTGGACTCCAGAAGAAATAAAAGCTGCCACTGGGAATGTTGAATGCACTTCTGTGGAACACAGTTTGAAATTAAGGAGTGTCTATACTGATGTGGAGGTATGCATGGCTTTTTCTGACTTTGGCCGCATTTTCATCATTTTATCTTCAATAGTGAAATATGTGCTGTCTTTTAACTTTATTAGAAGGTGTAGTTTCCTTTTAGTGAATGCTGCCATGTAGCTAGATAAGATTTCAGAAACCAACCGAATGCAATTGGCTCCTAATGGTAACTATGATTTGAACAGGATTTTGATGGGACAAAAGACGCCAACAAGGAACCACTAGTAACCAGCTACAACAGTAAATTCATGGGAACAGTGGACTACATATGGTAAGCAACTATTTTTCTGAAGCTAATGCAATGTACCCCACTTCTGTATTCAACGAACTAATTTTGGCAATCGTGTGTTACAATGAAGGGCCTCGGAAGATCTGCAGACTGTTCAAGTCCTGGATACATTTCCCAAACAAATTTTGAAACAAACAATTGGGTTCCCAACAAAGGTACTGCCATTCTGCTGGATCCATATTTCTCCTATCCATTTTATGCGCACAACTTATTTGCCATTTCATGAACCATTTCCTGTACCCCCAGGCATACTAATCCAGGCTACTTTCATATTGATTAACAGAAATGGGGAAGTGATCACATCGCCATTGCCTGTGAATTGTCTTTCACAAAATGACACTCAACAAACTGGACGAGAACACACCTGCACAGTATCGAGTAAACAAACACACACCTCAGGAGCAAAAGAGTAGTCTACGGGACGATCAACAGTAGTTTCTACATTAATACAGAATCAAATTTTGTTATTTTAGATCTCGTTCATTTATTTGCTTTGTCTGTCTTCGGCACATCTTTTAAATTGTACATGGGTGGAGGGATACATCGCTTGGGTCAAGTTTTAAAGCATTACTCGATCAATTGGCTGTGGAGAGTGTATCCTGTGATGTGCTTCTACTTTCCTTGCACGGGCCTGCTAGTGCCATCTACATGAGCTGATGAACTCCTCGTTCGAAGTACAGCATTCACCACAGTGCACTGTGTTGCGTTTGCCAGCTAGTTTTTTTTCTTGTTCTTTTTACTCTTCGTTTACTTGGTGCTACATGATTGGCACGATACTATGGTGTCGTTGCCACCGGTGTCGAAAACAGAACCGGGAGGTCTTTAAAGTTTGAATTCAAATAATCTCATTCTGCAAGTTACCGGCACATGATGCGAACTTCGTCAAAAAATCATGTTCCGCTGGCACAAAAGAAAAGGGTTCTGTGCACATTTTGTCATTCAATCCCTCACCAATTATACACGGAGTAGTTCTAATAGTTGCAAGAGCAACACGACGGTTAGCACTTTATCTCCCCCGTAAGCAATTGCCCATGCCGACACTGTTCACGTAAAAAGAGCGCTCCAGGTGGGCCCGGGTTGGGTACAATCCAACGAGAAGCGGAAGCCGCAGCGAAGCGAGATCCCGCATAAACCATTCACCCCCCTCGAGCACGCGGCCGGCCTGACTTCCCACCCCGTTCCCGCCGTTAAACGCCTCCCCGTCACCGCCGTCCGCCGTCGCCGGCGAAGATGATGTCCGGCGGTGGGTACTCCTCCCTCGACGACCCCAAGGCCTCCGGATCCGTTCCGGTAAGCAATCGCCCGCTCTTTCTGCCAGTCTCCTACCTCCTCCTCTCGCGCGGCACACCCTCCTTACTGTACTCCCTCCTCTTGTCACATCCGCGCAGGCGGCGGCGGGGCCAGATCCGCCGGCCATCAGGTTCACGGACTCCAACCTCCAGACCTTCCCGCCGTCGGATGCCAGGGGGAAGATCTCCGGCGCCTACCGCCCGCCCACCGACGCCGACGGTCAGATCTCGCGGCCTCGCCTCCCGTGCCCTTCACGTTTCTCGTCGGATCTGGCCGATTGACCCGGCTGCGGTGGCATTTTTAAGCAGATACCTTCTCGTCCAAGGCCGGAGGAGGAGGAAGCGGCGGTGGCAGAGGCGGCAGCGCCGGGTCGGACGACGCCGCGCAGAGCGGCTGGTTCCGGATGTTCTCCGTGGCGGCGTACAAGCCCTACTTCGACGTCGACACCTCCGACGTCGTCGAGAGGATCTGGGAATCCGTCTTCCCCTTCCGCGGCACATTCACCGAGAAGACCTCCGAGAACCCCGACCTGTATGCTTCGATCGCCTCCTAGCTCATCTCGCAGAGAAAATAGTTTAGCTTCATAATATTGTCTCACTGCGGATAACTTTACGATTTGGTAGCGAATGCGGTACTTCACTGAGGTTAGAGTGGTTTAGTTGTTTGTTTTGCTGGCACTGATTCTGCATACATTGCCCTTGGGTGCAGAATGTGGGTATGTTTAGTTTGACCTGTGTGCTTGGATTGCCTATCTAATCCTGTTTTAGGATACATAGTTTTATCTTCATATACCTTTGCATAGCAAAGACCTACTCCATTAGGTACTGAATGCATCGGATCTTAGTGGGTACTTGTGTGCGGTATTCTGGTACTGATCTTAGTGCAACAATCAGTTCTGGGTTTGTGTCAGCTGTACTGACCAACATTAATATTTCGGGTTGGAATTACTTTTGGTCTGTTTCATATCTTTAATCTATGGTATCATAAATTATCCTTTTGAAGGCATTTGTTCATTTGCAATTAAATTGTTATTTCACTATGTTGTATAAGGTCACCTATATTGTACCTAAATGAGAGTAGACTTGAATATTTCTGACAAGTTTTGTTGTATGCTTCTCCCTGAAAAGAACAATGCAACTATCAACTATGCCAATTTAGGGCATTACAAACAGCAAGTTTTTGTAATTTATTATCTAGCAATTTGATAACATGATGGATAACTTTCTGAATGCCAGTCATCTGAAAGATTCTGTGTTGTACGAACAAATAACTCTCTTTAATTTTCAACTCATAAGCTGATTATGCCTTTGTTTTAATTTGTGTTTCATAGGTATGGGCCATTCTGGACATGCACCACCCTGATTTTCGTTGCTGCATCTATCGCCACTTTTGTCACCTACCTATCGCACAAATGGCACAAGAAAGAGTGGAACTATGACATTAACTTGGTTACCTGGTCTGCTGGCTTATTCTATGGTTATGTGACATTTGTTCCCCTTCTCCTATATGTTATTCTTAAGTACTTCTCAGCACCTGCTGGTCTGGTGCAATTGTGGTGCCTCTATGGATACTCTCTGTTCATCTTCATTCCAGCATCGGTAAGGAATTCACCTAGAATATACATAGATTTAGGTGTTACAAATATACTACTGTGCAATTCTGTGTTGCTATGGCATGGTTTCAATTTGGGATGTTGTAGAAGTACATTGGGGTTTAACAGTTGTAAAGTGAGCAGCATGCTTGTAGTACTGAAAATTTTCCAACAGATTAGTTTCCAAGACCTCCAGTTACAGTTATAAGTTGTTTGAACATTACAAGTCATAAAAGTTGTATAGATATAATAAGAGAGTACATTTCATGAAATATCTATATATACCAATGGTCAATACAAAGAAAAAGAAAAATCCACTGGCATGAACTCAGAGGGAGCATTCCTTAGCGCATGACATTTACTGAGTCGCTGTTGATGAATTCATATAATATCAGTTCAAGTGATGTTGATTAATTTCTACACCATTCTCTTGCATTAAAATTTTAGTATTTTTGGTCTAAGCCTAACATTTCTCCTTTCATGTGACAGCTTCTGTCAATCGTGCCGATAGAAATATTCAGATGGGTGATTGCTGGTGTTGCTGGTTTCATGTCTGCTACCTTCGTTGCTGTAAATCTCCGAGCCCACATTGTAAATTCCGGCGAGCGGTGGTTCCTGATCGTTGCAGGGATATTCTTGTTGCAGTTGGGGCTTGCTGTCTTACTGAAACTCTATTTCTTCACGATAACTGTATAGGGTCGTTACATCTATGCTTGTATTAGTCAGGAATACACACAAATTTTCCATGTCGAATCGATTCCATATTCATTGAACATTGATGTAATTTTCCAAGTATACATCTTTCTTACATGTAGACCTTTGGCAGCCTCCGAAATCGTATTACAGCAGCTAAACATGTACTGTGATTCCTAGGAGGTCAAGAATCTGTTTTATAGCCTGTTGTGTTCCACTGCTTGAGGTGAATAATGAAGTCAGAAATCCCAATACTGTCCTTGTGGCCTCATCTAAGGTTATATTGCTGTACGCCATTTACCATCAAGTTACTTCAGGTAAAGCTCGACAGAATCTGAAATGTGAGTGCTGTTTGAACGGAACACTTCTGAAGATGCTCTAAACCGTTCCTGTCCACTGTCCAACAGCCAGTGCCAGGTGACCAGATCCCGTCGATGTCCCTAGGCTAGGCTGCTAGGCGGGCCGCCAACCGCAGCAGCGAAGCGCTCGGTCACTCCAGCAGCGATGACAAGCTGCTGCTGCTGCTGCTGCTGCAAGTTCAGTGCTAGCTCCGTTGGTGGCGACGGCTATTCTGGAATACAGAGACTAAATCTCTCGTACCCATCACAATGGACTGCGTAGGTAAAGAGGGTGGGAAAGTGTCGAAAATGCGTGAAAATGCATGAAGGTGAAAAATACTTTTCCCATATTTTGTGAAAAGCGTTAAGGGAGAGAAAAGTCTTGCCGGCATCTTGTTGTTACATGGTAGGAACTTGAAACATGTTGCCCCAGTACATAAACATCAAATAGGACTTTGAAATGGAATTTAGCGTTTCACTAAAGTTTGTTCTGTACATCTATGGTGGTTTTTATGCACGTTGTAGCATGCGCTCTTCATGAACGGGGACGCGGCTTTGAAATGGAATTTAATCAAGCACCATGTCCGCGATCAGATGTGGTTCAGCGATCCTACGAGAAGATCGGACCATCTCCGTATCACGCCGTCTCCCTCGACGCTGTCCAGGCTCTCCTTGGAGATGGTGCCTCGAAGCATCATCATCCCTACCACCATATTCGACATGGGCTCCCCAAACTTGTCGACCATCTCAACCTTGGACATGGACTGCTCCGCACCCGGGCCGGCACGCGCTATCAGGGACGCAGGCGCCGGCGCCGCCACCGGCGCGACCCGTTTCTCACGCGGCTTCTTGGGCTTGTCACGTGCCACCGGCGACCCCATCCCTTCGTCGTAGTCGCCGTCGTCGTCCTCCTCCTCGGGCTCGGCGCGCCTCCTCCTGTGCTCGTGGTGCAGTAAGATGAGGCCGAGGGACCCGTCCGGGTGGAAGTGGTCGTCCACCTCCAGCGTCTTGTTCAGCTTGCCGTCCTCGCCCTTGACCATGAGCACCTTGCCGTTCCCGTCGAGCAGCGGCTGCCGCTGCAGCGCGCGAGACCGGAACGCGCGGAGCTCGACGTCGACGTCGCGCGTCCACCTTCCCCGGGAGTCGAGCCCCATGCCGTTCTGCCGCAGGAAGTCTTTCCACCCGGAGATGAAGCGGTAGCCGCCGTTGGAGTCGAGGAACTTGCACGTCAGCTTATGGGGTACGGCGTCCCGGTCCAGCGCCGTCACCAGGAGCCCCACGTCCTTGTTCTCCACGCGCCGCCACTCGTCGGCGGAGAAGCAGGCCGTGATGGGGCACCCCTCCACGCCGGTATCGCGCTTGCACGACACCAGCAGCCGGTTCTGGTTCGAGCACACGTCGCTCTTCCAGAGGGTCTTCTGGTACACGAACCACGGCCGCGTCGCGCCCAGGTCCGCCAGCCGCCGCTCCAGCGCCTCGCCGAGGTCGCCGTCCGCGTAGACCATCGGGGCGTCGGCGTCGCGCGGCCGCGGCGCGACGCCGCCCCGGTTCCTTTCAATCCTCGCCGCTGTCTCGGCGAAGCTGCGGATCCCGTCCTGCATGAACTTCTTCTTCACCGGCGGCTCGGGCGGCGCGACGGGGCTTGCCGCCTCCTGTGCCGTGACGATCCACTTGCCCTTCTTCAGCCACTTCTCGGCGGCGGACAAGGGTTTGGCTTTCGCCGGTACCGCATCCGGCGCCCGGCGTCGGTGCTGGCATGGAACGACTGGTGCCTCGCGGCCTCCGGCGTCCTCCTTTCTCTTCTTGGGCGATGGGGAGCAGGAATCATCTGGGCTGCTGCCACCACCGCTGTCGTTCAAAGCCCTCTTCTTCAACGACAGCAGCGACGGCGAGAGCGACATCTCGATCCTCGATCGGGGACGCAGCGAATAGGGGTTTGCTTTAGATGTTTTTTTTCAGGCGCAGCAGTGAATATTTATGCAGCGAGTACTCGTGTCGCGCTCGTACACCGCAATCGTACGTGGAGAACTGGAGATAGAATTCGAGACCGAAAAAACTCAACATGGGACGTACGTCTCAAGGTCGAACTATCCGAGGCGTCTACGTGGTCGCATCGAGATATGTGCCGCCCCTTCTCCCCCTCGTATTTTTCGCGTATTCTTTTTTTGGACGTTCGTATTTCGGTCCCCTCGCTCTCCGTCCTCTCTGTCTCCCCACTGCACTCTCCCTCCCTCTCCCCGCCTCTTCCCTCGTCTGCCGGCGGCGCGCCAGCCGCTCTCTCGCCGCGCCTACGCCCGTTCGTCTCCCGCCGGGCTTGCGCCCTCTCCCCGCCCGCCGCCTCCGGGCCCTCTCGCCGCCGCTCTGTCGCCGCCTTGTTCTCCGTCGGCGTCTCCCCCCATCTTCTCCTGCAGGCCACGCAGGCGACCGTGCCTTCGTGCTCCTGCAGCGCAGCAGCTGCAGCTCCCCGCGAAGCTCTTGCTGTCAACCCCTTTCTCGCCCCCGTCGTCACGCTCCGATGGCAGGCCCCCGCCGCGCTCCGCCACCTCGTTGAGCCCCTGCAGGTACCCCCATCCCCTGACGCACTTCCCCGTGCCGCCATCCTGAAAGGACATACCAAACCACTTTCTTGGTTGTGTTTTCTAGTCTGTGATTTGATAAACTGGTGTCCTGATCGATGATGCTCTGCGCGCAGACTTCAAGTTTGATAACTACTGCCTCGTCTCCGCCGGCACCTCCAAGAGCTTATACAGGTCGGTCTCCTCCCCGGTAGCTTATCCTTCATGTTTGCGATCTTTGGCTGTAGCTCTCTGTTATTGCTTCAGTGCTTAGATAACAGATGAATCGATTTCTCGGGCCTCAGGCCGTGTTTGTCAGGCAGCACTGCAGATCTTGTTTGTAAGTATTTCTCCCAACTCGTGATGCAATTTTATGCTCGTTCTTCTGTTTTGTACCCTGTGTTGATTCAGACTTCATGACTATTAGAAATCACTATTACTCCCTTATTTGGCTGTCTATAAATTTCATATTTGGCAGAAGTGATCCTCAGTTTCGGTAATTCTCTATTTCAGAAATTACATGAATTGACTCTGTTTAGGATGTGCTTCTCACACCCTTCAGTATTTTGTTTGATATCTGTTGTTCAGTAATTTCCTAATGTAGATATCCACCAATCCATGAGTTTGAAGTGCACAGTATAGAATCAGAATTTTTTCAGTAAAAGCTTATAGCGTAGAGAGAGATAAAACTATTGCAGAGAGAGACTATGAAGTGAATTCTTTGTTGGAGAGGGGTGGGGGATTTCTTCTTTCTTTTGTTCATCCGTTTTGTTCATCCCGTTGCTAAAATGTGCGAGTAAATGCGCCCAGTGAAGATCAGGTTGGTGATGGATGCTCCAAACTTTTAGTTATCATTTGATCTTGTTGTATTGCCTCATTGTCTTGGCTGTTGGTTCACACTACATGTCAAATTGGTGTTTGAAAGCACTGTCGTCATTCCCTAATGTGTTTGAAAGCAGTGTGTTTCAGAACTCTGGGCATCTAATGGAGGACAGAGCACTAAATGGGATGTCATTTTGAGCTACTGCTTCATTGGCTCTGAATGATGAATTGACGGAACATCTTGTTATAATGCAGGTATTACTCTAAATGATGGCAGCAACTCTGAAAGATGCTGCAGCAAGGAAACCTGTACTGGCAACAATCCGTCTTATTGTTCCAGCTGGTGCTGCTCGTCCTGCACCTCCAGTTGGTCCAGTGCTGGGTTTCCATCGGCTCAATTTGATGGCTTTCTGCAAGGATTTCAATGCCAGGACCCAGAAGTACAAGGCAATGCAAGTGACCTTAACTGATTACAAGGATAGCACCTTCGAGTTTGTGGTCAAGTCACCCTCAGTATCATGGTTCCTCAAGAAGGCTGCAGGAATAGAAACAGCCAGCATTCGCCCCGGCCACAGCAATGTGTCTTCCCTCACTCTCCGCCACGTGTTCGAGATCGCGAAATTGAAGCAGGCTGACCCCTTCCGCAAGCACATGTCGCTTGAGGCGCTGTGCAAGTCCATCATTGGCACAGCTAACTCCATGGGCATTGAGATTGTTAAAGATCTATGAGAAGCATGGCAAGCCTTTAAGTCAGGAAGAATTCCGTGACATTTGCGTGTTCCTAGTTTTGAGTTCGTTCTGGAGAGGTAGAACTGTGCTATCTCACACCATCGTGATGTCATGCCCTGCCTTTGGCTCAGCCTTTTTCTTTTGTCCTTCGTTATTTTCTTGGCAGTTTAACTTAGGTGGTTTAGGGTCGTTGTTTTAAATAATATACATTGCAATGTCTTCCACATGTTTTTTTCTGGCTACCTCGTCCACATGCATCTGTTATTGTCGGATTTAGCGACTAGCGGTTCACCTAGG
Organism: Setaria viridis; assembly: GCF_005286985.2. Taxonomy (NCBI): domain Eukaryota; kingdom Viridiplantae; phylum Streptophyta; class Magnoliopsida; order Poales; family Poaceae; genus Setaria; species Setaria viridis. Next base: position 28,284,856 of record NC_048267.2, on the reverse strand, counting down.
GGTACTCAGATGGTAGATTTGTAATACCCTACGTCCTGTGGATTGTATTGCACCCTGCGTTCGGGTGTTGGTTGTTGTGTTGAGGGATTGGATCGGTTCCCCTCCTAGAGGTACCCCTACCTCCCCTTATATACTCCGAGGGGTAGGGTTACATGGTAGGATCCTTAGTCGGTTACTATAGATGAGATCTAGTTGGATTACAACACGTGGGGAGCCTTAGCTGGACTCTATCTTCTATCTTCTTCATCAAGTCGGGCCGGCCCATTAGTGGTCGGCTGGGCCCTCCATGAGGGTACCGGATATCTATAACCGTCAAGCCCTCGAGCAGTGTGGAGTTGAACGGCAGCCCGACATGAATGACGAGTTGGATAAGTTTTGCTCGAGTACTTTCGTCGTCTGGTTGCTAAGAAGCTGCACAGTGCTCAAAGAAAAATCCTTGATCTTGTAATCTTTGTCTTGTGAAACGCCATGGACGCACGTCAAGTGATATCCTATGCCCAGCCTCCGAGCTCCCGAGTACGAGGACTAGCGGAGCCACGGAGGCACGCCGACCCAAAGTAGGCGCCCAGCCCCCGAGCACGAGGATTGGCGAAGCCACGGAGGCACGCCGAGTCTCCTCCCGCACCCAGCCTTCGAGCTTGGGAGGTCGGCCTGGTGGCAAGAGGCACGCCGAGTCGTCTATGGCATCTAGTCCCCAAGGCTGGGAGCCGACCGAGTCGCGGAAGCATACCGAGTCGCCTCCTGCCCCAAGCAAGAGAGGTCGGCCGAGTAGCAGGAGGCTCGTCGAGTCGTCTGTGGCACCCAGCCCCCGAGCCTAGGAGCCGGCCGAGTCGCGGAAGTGCACCGAGTCGCCTCCTACCCCAAGCCAGAGAGGTCGGCCGAGCAGCAGGAGGCTCGCCAAGTCGTCTAGGGCACCCAGCCCCCGAGCCTCGGAGCAGGCAGTCACCTCCCGCCCCGATCCAGAGTGGTCGACCGAGCAGCAGGAGGCTCGCCGAGTTGTCTGTGGTGCCCAACCCTCGAGCCTAGGAGCTGGCTGAGTAGCAGGAGGCTCGCCGAGTCATCTGTGGCACCCAGCCCCTGAGCCTGGGAGGTCGACCGAGTGGTAGGAGGCATACTGAGTAGTTTCTGAGCTGTAAAAAGACAATGCAAATATTATGTAGCATAATGTAGAATATTTAATGATTGAATCGGAAGTTTGATTCGTTGCAGAAGTAAACTCTTGCGCATCCTGCTCTTGTAGGTCAGGTAATTTCCCCGAGTAGTTAGCCTGTTATGTTTAAGCATCTAACCCTGCCGGGGTGTTGCTGAGCAGACTTGAGTGTGCTTAGCAGGAAGCTGACATATGAGGGTCAGGCTTCACGAATTAAGGCGTGTGCTACCCGAGTACTTTAGCAACTGTAAAGAGGGATGGACAAGCCGCAAAGCAGTCGGAACTGTGCGGAAAGCATGAGCTGGGCACCCACGGGGTGTAGCCCCCGACCGCCCCGGTAGTAGATGGACCAAGCTGTATAAGCAGTCGTAGTGCGACCAAGGTGGTCGACGAAAGTCACAGAGACACATAGGAGCCAAGACGGTTGGTGAAAGTCACGGAGACATGGAGGAGCTGAGGCTTACGTAGGTATACGGAAACCCCGTAAAATATTTAATTGTAAATAAGACTTAGCTTGATTCGTGGCAAGTCAGCGTCGTGCCCGAGCTAGCAGCAGTTGGTGAACAGTGTTGACGAAGCCGATGTCGGGTCCGGGTGATCGAAGTGGTCGGTGGTGCTGGATGTAGAGGTAGTAGTACGATGGCGCCGTAGATGTGATCATATGACGTCACTGCAGACACACATAGTTGCCGTCGTGTGCTGCCAATCTGGTGCAAGCCAAAGGATGTGCGCTGATCCGTAATGTACTCCTCATGTATTAATGAAACAACCTGAGAAAAGTAATCTCTGTTAGATGCAATACGTAATGACGGAGCTTGGAATAAATTAAACTCTAAAAGGAAAAGAATGTGCAGCTTGTCAATTTAATCCGATCTCTCCAATACGCATGTCTAGATCAAAGCCGCATGCATAACGTCGAGCTGTACGTTGCCGCCTCCATTGATTTGTTTAGATCGGCGGATTAGTTAGATCGCCGGATTAGAAAGTAAAATCAATATGAGATTAGCTATCAGCGAGATCAGATCAATCTAATACCAACATGTAAAACGACTCACCCGATCTTTGAGTGACTGCCATCAAATTCGCAAGGAGGATCTCACAATCATTCCTACTTGACACGTCAACTGTCAGATTTAGTGACCGGCAGTCCACCTAGGAGGTACTTAGATGGTTGATTTATAGGCAGAGATGATCGCAAGACCATGAACTTGATGGTAACATAAGGTACAAGACACAGAGAATTTATGCAGTTTCGGACCACCAGTGTAGCGTAATGCCCTACGTCTTGTTTTAGGAGATTGTATTGCACCTTGCACTCAGGTGTTGGTTGTTGTGTTGAGGGATTGAATCGGTTTCCCTCCTGGAGGTACCCCTACGTCCCCTTATATACTTCGAGGGATAGGGTTACACGGTAGGACCTCTAGTCGGTTACTATAGATGAGATCTAGTCGAATTATAACACGTGAGGAGCTCTAGCCGGATTCTATCTTCTACCTTCTTCATCAAGTCGGGTCGGCCTATTAGTGGTCGGCCAGGCTCTCCATGAGGGTACCGGATATCTATAACTGTCAGTTATACTTTGCAAATGATCGAAAACTCCTGATTGCTAAGCTCATCAGGTTCATGCGCCATAGGCCGGTCTGGAATGCAGTGTTTGTTGATAAGTCAAATGGAAAATTTTACGGTTGAGCCGTGATGCATCAGATGTCATGGTCAAACATGCATGTAACTCGCCTTGCACTATACTTGACATATTTTTACGAGAGCCGTTTTCATATGGCATTCAATGCAAAAGCATACACAGAATGAAGCATTCACTGGAAGAGCAAAGGCAAATACAGAAATACACATGAAACTCAATCCATTAATCTGAAAAGAAATAGTGAAGTTGACTGCTCAGTTGTCACTTTGCTCGTGCCAACGATGTTCCTAAAAAGCAAGACCTTGCTTCTTCGTTAAATAGTTGTCAGGCCCCAGTAAGCAATCCAGCCCAACAACTAGAACAATTCTTGAGCTTCCGGAAAGATGAGGACATTGGAAATCTGTCAGCACAACATACTTTCTGTAGTTCAATACAACATAAACCAGGTTGCTGGCTGGCGCAAATGTAAAAGTCTAATATCAACTACCGACATTATTATTGTTCGGCATAGCTGTAGTTTCGTTCGACTGAACAATAACCTCACCATAGAGAAACACAGAATTCCATTACAAGAGACTATTGAACGAAGGAATTGGCACTTCCCAGCTATTGACTAAGATTGTTAGGTGGATTGCCATTTACAGTTTACCCAACTAACAAATGGACCACATTGGTCACTGGCTACGAACATTCAGTGTAGCTCAAAGAGAAGTACCACCTCAACAACTTGGGAACCAGAGAACCGTGACCTCTGTTGCCACACGTACTCTGCTAGAATGATACTGCATGGCCAGCCAAACATGTCGTAGTCCTCTTCAATGTTCTATAAACCCAACCAAAAGCAGCTCGTCAGGACACGGCAACCCAGCAATAGCAGCTAAAACCGGTATCCATTTCATAATATAGAGCATTTTACGATTAAAAAAATAAAAAATTATAGATTGATGTATCACTCGATTCGTGCTTCAAATATGTTTGAACAAATTATGATTTCATATCATTTGATAAGATAACATAAGAGAAACTAATGGTCACATTATATTTTGAATTTATTTTAAAGTATATTCTGAAATACTTTCTGAAATCCTAATACGCCTTATAAGAACAAATGAAGTATATAAATACAGGCATAGAGCGGTTAAATTGGTAGTCACAGAAAAATGTCCATGAACAGACAGTACTAGATTAATTGTACATAGCACACTAAATGGAATGCCATGGTCTACTGTGCTGGCAATATGATTTACGCAGATCAAGTTTGTACTGATCTAGTATATTTTAATCTCTTCACTGGATATATCTCCAGTAGACAGACTCTTCAAATCTATTTACCCATGAAAATGAGTCATAAAAACGGATTTTCAGATGACTGAAAAACAGAGATAAAACGAACATCATGTCTGAACAATTTGGAGTATATAGTTCAAGAAATATTCCTCGAGAGACATACCTACCGGCAAGATCATAGCATATATCATGGATTTGGCAATGTGGTTACAGATAAGGTTTGAATACGCAAATTCTTTGCGATGGTTATGGGAGATCAAAATATAAATGTCTTAGACTAAAGTACAAGCTTCAGGTGATGGGACCATGTTGCATTATTATAATTAACAGAATATACTACATTCTTAGACTTTTGGATTAGTACAAAAATCAGTGTAACAAAATCATATAAATGGATCAACTTTTTGGTAGTTGAATCAAGCATGCACCAGCAGACAAACAAAAAAGTATCCGAATGCTAATTTACATAGATGCAACAAGGGGAGTGCTCCCTATACTCCAATAGGCACTCAGCTTATTTGATTGGTATGGATACTTGGGTAGGCATATGCAGGAACCCTTCATATACAAGAGAGCATGGCATAAAGAAATTGTACCCTGGACTGGTAGTGGCTCTGATACTCTTCAGTACGTGATGCAAGCGATCCATAGATTTCACAAAAAGGGGAAATAAAAATGACATTTTGATGTAACCTAATTAGAGAGATGGTTGAGGTACTGACCGTTGAATTGGAAGTGAGAGCCGTCAGCTTGCAACCCAGTTATTTGAATGACCGAAGCATGAAAACTCCTGCAAATAATAGCATATTTCATTCAGAGCACTGGATTATTTTTGTGCATTAAAATAGAAAAAGACTGTGACATGCTTCCTCCATCTCAAATTGTAGGTCGTTTTGACTTTTCTAGATTCATAGATATTAATATGCATATAGACATACCCTACATCTAAATGCATAGCAAAAAATATACACCTACAAAAGTTAAAACGACCTTCAATTTCGGACGGAGGGCGTTTTGGTATTCTAAAAAAAGATACTATCAAGGTTAATGCGATATACTCACTTCCTCTCCTTTTCTCCTTTTGCTGTTCTTTTCTATTTGAGAGAGGACACCAACTGCCCGAAAAGGTTTAAGGGAAGAAACAATAATAAGTGTCCACTGATACTGCTTTGTTGTGTTCAAAAACTGTTAGCGAGACTTTTAGACTACTCTTGGCAGCTCTGCCTAACATCAGTTCAGTGAATACATTTGAAGTGTTGTCTCATTGAGAATACCAGAGATGCCGTACCTGAGCAAGGTTGAATTAAACGTGAGGAGGGTGGCGACTTGCTAAACCAGATGCAAGATGAACCGAAGAAGATTAACTAACCTGAATCTGAATAATTCGATCGTACGGCGAAGTGTTCCTGCCAAAACATTTCAGATTCAGATCAGAAATCACAAGGCCGTAGCAGGGTCGTCATCATGTAGGCAAGCAGAGAAATGGGGGTCGATCTGCACATGTGCCAAGGCCATACATCTTTGCCGTCGCCGTGACCGTTGACCTTGCATCGCCGGCCCAATTTTAGCGTGCTGTGCCGGAGACGCGGAGCAGGGCAGGCATCAGGGTCAAGGCTGCAGCGAGAGGTGCAGGAAGCCGGTGGATGTGCTGGCTGGCGACGGCGAGGCGACCAAGCCGGTGGTGGCTGTTGCGGGCGAGACGAAAGCCGTTGGTGGCTGGTGCGGGCGATGCGAGATCCAGAGGTCAGCGGCGTTGGCTGGTGACGGTGAGGCGAGGAGACGAGAGAGCGGCGGCGAGAGGGCGCGGGCGAGGGGAGAGGCGGGGGGAGGGAGGGAGAGTGCAGTGGGGAGACAGAGAGGACGGAGAGCGAGGGGACCGAAATACGAACGTCCAAAAAAAGAATACGCGAAAAATACGAGGGGGAGAAGGGGCGGCACATATCTCGATGCGACCACGTAGACGCCTCGGATAGTTCGACCTTGAGACGTACGTTCCATGTTGAGTTTTTTCGGTCTCGAATTCTATCTCCAGTTCTCCACGTACGATTGCGGTGTACGAGCGCGACACGAGTACTCGCTGCATAAATATTCACTGCTGCGCCTGAAAAAAAACATCTAAAGCAAACCCCTATTCGCTGCGTCCCCGATCGAGGATCGAGATGTCGCTCTCGCCGTCGCTGCTGTCGTTGAAGAAGAGGGCTTTGAACGACAGCGGTGGTGGCAGCAGCCCAGATGATTCCTGCTCCCCATCGCCCAAGAAGAGAAAGGAGGACGCCGGAGGCCGCGAGGCACCAGTCGTTCCATGCCAGCACCGACGCCGGGCGCCGGATGCGGTACCGGCGAAAGCCAAACCCTTGTCCGCCGCCGAGAAGTGGCTGAAGAAGGGCAAGTGGATCGTCACGGCACAGGAGGCGGCAAGCCCCGTCGCGCCGCCCGAGCCGCCGGTGAAGAAGAAGTTCATGCAGGACGGGATCCGCAGCTTCGCCGAGACAGCGGCGAGGATTGAAAGGAACCGGGGCGGCGTCGCGCCGCGGCCGCGCGACGGCGACGCCCCGATGGTCTACGCGGACGGCGACCTCGGCGAGGCGCTGGAGCGGCGGCTGGCGGACCTGGGCGCGACGCGGCCTTGGTTCGTGTACCAGAAGACCCTCCAGAAGAGCGACGTGTGCTCGAACCAGAACCGGCTGCTGGTGTCGTGCAAGCGCGATACCGGCGTGGAGGGGTGCCCCATCACGGCCTGCTTCTCCGCCGACGAGTGGCGGCGCGTGGAGAACAAGGACGTGGGGCTCCTGGTGACGGCGCTGGACCGGGACGCCGTACCCTATAAGCTGACGTGCAAGTTCCTCGACTCCAACGGCGGCTACCGCTTCATCTCCGGGTGGAAAGACTTCCTGCGGCGGAACGGCGTGGGGCTCGACTCCCGGGGAAGGTGGACGCGCGACGTCGACGTCGAGCTCCGCGCGTTCAGGTCTCGCGCGCTGCAGCGGCAGCCGCTGCTCGACGGGAACGGCAAGGTGCTCAAGGTCGAGGGCGAGGACGGCAAGCTGAACAAGACGCTGGAGGTGGACGACCACTTCCACCCGGACGGGTCCCTCGGCCTCATCCTGCTGCACCACGAGCACAGGAGGAGGCGCGCCGAGCCCGAGGAGGAGGAGGACGACGGCGACTACGACCAAGGGATGGGGTCGCCGGTGGCACGTGACAAGCACAAAAAGCCGCGTGAGAAACGGGTCGCGCCGGTGGCGGCGCCGGCGCCTGCGTCCCCGATGGCGTGTGCCGGCCCGGGTGCGGAGCAGTCCATGTCCAAGGTTGAGATGGTCGACAAGTTTGGGGAGCCCATGTCGAATATGGTGATAGGGATGATGATGCTTCGAGGCACCATCTCCAAGGAGAGCCTGGACAACGTCGAGGGAGACGGCGTAGTACGGAGCGATCTTCTCGACGTAGGATCGCTGAACCACATCTGATCGCGGACATGGTGCTTGATCAAATTAGTGGCACCCGCGTCCCCGTTCATGAAGAGCGCATGCTACAACGTGCATAAAAACCACCATAGATGTACAGAACAAACTTCAGTGAAACGCTAAATTCCATTTCAAAGTCCTATTTGATGTTTATGTACTGGGGCAACATGTTTCAAGTTCCTACCATGTACCAACAAGATGCCGGCAAGACTTTGCTCTCCCTTAACGCTTTTCACAAAATATGGAAAAAGTATTTTTCACCTTCATGCATTTTCACGTATTTTCGACACTTTCCCACCCTCTTTACCTACGCAGTCCATTGTGATGGGTACGAGAGATTTAGTCTTTGTATTCCAGAATAGCCGTCGCCACCAACGGAGCTAGCACTGAACTTGCAGCAGCAGCAGCAGCAGCAGCAGCAGCTTGTCGTCGCTGCTGGGGTGACCGAGCGCTTCGCTGCTGCGGTTGGCGGCCCGCCTAGCAGCCTAGCCTAGGGACATCGACGGGATCTGGTCACCTGGCACTGGCTGTTGGACAGTGGACAGGAACGGTTTAGAGCATCTTCAGAAGTGTTCCGTTCAAACAGCACTCACATTTCAGATTCTGTCGAGCTTTCATGTTACCTGAAGTAACTTGATGGTTACTGGCGTACAGCAATATAACCTGAGATGAGGCCACAAGGACAGTATTGGGATTTCTGACTTCATTATTCACCTCAAGCAGTGGAACACAACAGGCTATAAAACAGATTCTTGACCTCCTAGGAATCACAGTACATGTTTAGCTGCTGTAATACGATTTCGGAGGCTGCCAAAGGTCTACATGTAAGAAAGATGTATACTTGGAAAATTACATCAATGTTCAATGAATAGGGAATCGATTCGACATGGAAAATTTGTGTGTATTCCTGACTTATACAAGCATAGATGTAACGACCCTATACAGTTATCGTGAAGAAATAGAGTTTCAGTAAGACAGCAAGCCCCAACTGCAACAAGAATATCCCTGCAACGATCAGGAACCACCGCTCGCCGGAATTTACAATGTGGGCTCGGAGATTTACAGCAACGAAGGTAGCAGACATGAAACCAGCAACACCAGCAATCACCCAGAGCGAGGGGAGAGACGGCGGAGATGAATCGGATAGGGTGAGAGAAGCTGGGGAGGTGTTGGGTCTGTATGAACACAAGGGTACTATATAGAAAAATGTATATGTAACAGTATATGAGGGTAGGTGGAATACACAGCTGACTCCATATGTCGATGGGGTACTCCTAACGGTGTCCTGGACGGTCCGGATAAGCCGACCTGAGGACAGCAACCACTAGGAAACCGCGTTTGAGACCGGCTTGTAGTCGTACCCAGGCCCGGCCGTGGGGCAGGGCGAGCGGGGCAGCCGCCGCGGCTGGAAAGGGCCCCGCTGATTGGCTTATGAATAAATAATATATGCACATCAGTAAATAAACATCAGTAAATAAATGTAGCTAATATGCTGCAATAGAAGCTAACAGCATGAAACGCTCTTATCCGCTTCGTCCTTTGTTGGTGACGTCCAAGACTATTAATCGAAGAATATGCTGGTTCGTTTGCACTCATAGCCTCCATGCGGATATTATGCCATGTGCAATTATAAGAATTGAAGCGAATGTCATAATAGATTTAAAAATCATTTTATTTGGCCCATTCCACTAATATCTTCACGCTGAATGTATTAATATCTCTATTTACACTTTGCTTTTGAAAAAAACAACTATATATGTACTATATTGTCTTAACATATAACAGAGCACATAAGAGTGAGTACACGTGTGTATATTAGCTTCTGCCTCTACACTATTTTCGCAAAAATACGATAGAGAATTACTGCTTATTTTAGAGCTGATTGAGGTGAAAGTAAATTTGGTATCCATAAATATATATTAGCCGCACAGTATTAAATTTAATTAAGCATTTGGTTTACACAACTATGAAACTAAAAGTTTGTCACAGAATTTAAAATAAAAAATAATCAATATATAGTTATACCTTAGACTTCTCTTCTCGAACGACGGGGAGTAGGAACCATCTGGGTTTGCTTTAGATGGTTTTGCAGGCGCATCAGTGAATTTTTATGAAGCGAGTAATCATGTCACACTCATACTTTTCGCAATTTCCGCAACCTCTATCTGTACATAGAGATAGAATTTTTAAACCGACTTGTAGTCCAATCGGACTGGTGCGAAAGAGGCAAGTAGGTCTTCAGGAAAAAAATTCCATGCAAGCGGTTTCCAATCCAACTCCCATGTATACACGGCGCCGATGACTGCCACGTGTCCAGCCAGACCATCTGACGCCCACCGGACGCCCCGCTCCTCCCCAAACGACCTCTGGATTCCTTTTGAAAAAACATCCTCTGGATTCAAACGGGACGCGTAATAAAATAAACTTGCTGTACTCATATACACTCTGGTTGTATCGATTTTTTTTATTTTAACCCTTTTAATACTAAAATTTTAAATATAACCCACAACATACTAAATTTTTAAGATGTAGCTCTATTGGTCACGTCAAGTTCAGTGGAGTCACGCCACGTGCAATGGCGTGATCAAAATGCCATGTGGCGCTAACGTGTCCAGGCGAGTCAAAGATCGGTTGCGCCAAGTGACTTGATGTGGCTGTTGTGCTAGTCACACCATCGTGCATGGGTGAGCAGCCCAAGCTTCTCCCAGGTGTGCAAAAATTCAACTTACTTAGCTTTATTTCCTTCTCTATTTTAATTATGAGTTCCTAAATTCTTTAAACTTAGCCAGTATAATATATAGAGTGTATACTGTTTGCATGTAGAAAATGAAATATTCAATTTCTAAATAGGCTAAATGGCTCGTGTCTTTTGACTCGATTGGTTCCCCGTATTCTTACAATAAATCAAGCCACGAAAACTTCTCCAAAGAAAAATTTTCATTCTGAAATATGTTACTCCTGATCTACGACCTCTGTCGCTTCCCACGTCTTGGACTGTCCCATCCCCCAGTGAGCAGTATGCTTAAATGCTATGCTGAGTCACACAGTGGTAAACTGTCAGGTTATCACCAGCAAATATAGATAAAATTGGTGCACAATATGAAGTTCAACTCTGGAAGGGACCGTTTTCGAACATAGAAATATCTTCTTTTTGAGCTACATTAATCCTCTTAAGCATGCTTTATAAATTAAGTAAAGTTGCTTCAATTTGCACTGCTCTAGCTACACACCGTATAAATAATGTTGAGAAGAAGCACACCATTTGATACTGTATCATTTATTTATAAGTTACAACTTGACATATCAGTCTTATAAGGCCTTCAAAAAATTTCCATATCTGGACCCAATCCATATTCTGCCATAATATATTAAGAAGAAATCATATATGGCAACATAATTTGGTATATACCCATGCAGTCAAATGCGGAGTATACTAAAATATCACTGGACCACATCTTAAGATTGTTCTTACATATGAAAAGTACAACACTAGTTCAGTGAAACTATTATTCCATTTTAGTACAGAAAAGGAAAAACAAAAACCAAATTTCTACCTATCTGACCAGTAAAATGCTATAAGTGATGTATATATAAAGAAAAAGATCATTTGACAAAGGGGATGTTTGCTTCCCCACCATGTTTTGCCACCGCCTAAAGTGCGGCAGGTGCTTGATTCAGCTTTAAAGAGTGGCAGTCACAGGCTTTTTCAGCGAAAAACACGCCACAGCCGTGGCGCCGAAGCTTAGGCGGCACCGCAGCTTGGCGTGGCAGCCTGCGGCTGCCAGCCAAACAGGCCAAAACCTACTTGACCAAGCTCCTCAGTTATCTGTCGCTTTGTTGTATTGATCTATTGGTGCTCCGTTGCTCGTGGCCTTTTAAAAATTGTTGCTTGGAATGATATCCGGGCAAATAACAGCCTCAGTGACCATTGGATGCTTCGTGCCTGCATAGAAGTACACTTAAGCATAACAAAAGCACTGGACTCTAAAGAAAAAATCATACTAGCATAGCTCAAACACGTATTGGCAATCTCTCTCCTATAATCTGTGCCTGCAATGCCACGCCATAAGTGTCCAACGACGATAACATAGTTACATGAAACCTCCCATGCCGCGCCAACAACATTAGGCAACCCTTATTGTGTACATATATGCGTTTTTAACGAAGAAATACAAAGCTAATTCTTGATTGTGCTTTTTCAAAATAAATTTAGAGCTCGAATGGTTCATGAATATTGCCGGTATCATTTGACCAATATATTACAGTTATTGCACAATGGATAAATGTAGGTAAGATGTTTTTTTAGAGACCCCATTTGGTAGAACTCCGGCTCCTACCAAAATAGCTCCGGCTCTAGATCTTTTGGTGGAGTGACTTCTCTAGTATAGCTGAAGTCATTTTGACTCCTCCTTCTTAGTGTAAACCGTTTTGCGACTTCTCCCTAGCTTTGGTGGTGGAGACATTTTGAAATAGCCCCTTTGGTAGGGCTTCACCAAAAATCAGTGGAGAAGCACTTTGAGAATCCCTATCAAAGAGGGTAAATCTTGGATACAGCGATATCACTACACAATGATGTCGCTATCCCCAACATGCGAAATCTCCCAGTGATGGACGGTTGCTTTCATGAGGACATGTACAACTAAGCGCTGCCATAGCATGCGCCATAAGGGGGGCGGGGGGGGGGGGGTGAAGTTTGAAGAGATCAAGAGCTTGATCTTTTTTTCCTCCCAATGAAGACAACCTGAAGCAACCTCTGTCCAATGCTTGCTTGATCATCAACCAGTGAGTCTCTAGAACAATGTTCAACATGCCACTCTCCACTGTCAAATTGATAGCTTGCCGGCAAGCAAGAATTTTTGTTTCAAAAGCATACAAAATATAGCAGGTTCCCACATTGATCACTTCATCTATATTATTTTTGATCACACAATCCCAGCCTCCATTGTCGCTTTGTTGCCCGAAAACCATATATGTGTTTATATTAAGCACATCTCCAGCTGGATGGCTCCATTTCTTTACTGCAGCGCGCGCACACACACACACATACACTCTCCCTAGCTTCTTTTCTACTAACTTCAAGAACTCCTCCATATGAGCATGCACAATGAAGGCTAGATTGCTCGCACTTCTTCTCTCCATTCTCCTTCTCCCACCCGGTTCCTCTCCTACCACCACTGCCGAAGCACGTTGCATGTCATCATTTGAGATCTCTTCTCCATAGCTAGGATTGCTTGTATGGTTGGTTCTGCCTTTTGTGCTCCTACCAAAAAGGTATTTGTATCTTCCATCCCTAACTCTCACCAAAGATGTTTGAAAAATTTGCACTTGGAAATTAGATGAGCTCCATCATTGTTGAGGCGTTTGCACATCATGCACCATGTATCCATATCCATTCCTCTGTATTCTAGGTTCACCCTTAGAGCTAGTGTATTATGTTCCATTCTCCACAAAAATTGTTAAAATTGCTTTGGATTATGTTGCACTTTGTACGGAATATGGTGTACCTAACTTGATCTATGTAATTGGCATCAGTACGACGTTATTGCAGCGGTTCAGGCGACGGTAAGGACTGGTGTGGAGCAATGCTGGACCATGTCTCTGCAGGAGCACGAGTCGACGTACAAGAAGATAGAGCGCCTTTGTACTAGGTTCCTGCAAGCCGTCAGTTGCCGTGGTGGTGACGTCGACATTATACTTCCACCACGGGCTACCTACCCTGGGTCATCTTCAGCACCACCTACGTAGCACCCCCGTTCGTCTTCAACACCACCTATGCAGCACCTCGGTTCGTCTTTTCCTGCAACCACACGTCCGACGTACACCACGGTGTCAGCACCCCGGTTCGTCTTCTCCTGCACCCACACGTCCGGCGTACACCATGGCGTCTTGTGACCACAGGCACATGCAGCCCCCATCCTCCCCCCCCCAGGCGTGTACTACTCCACATGCACCATCTTAGGTAGCTGCTGCAGCAGGTTCTTCCACTTATGCGCCGGGTCTGTAGTATTTGACCCCCACAAGTATGTGTTTGTTACTTTGTCATTTTTCATTGACCAATTATTCTCTAATTGGTCATACTAACTTATAATTTCGTGACACAGTTCCACAGCAGTACAGAGGATATAGTGCAGCAGGACCATCTTCACGTGCACTCCGTGTGGATGACTTAGGTGCGTCATCAATACATTCTATTCCATTACAAATACGGAACAAAATTGACAATAACACTTCTTGGTTCGATAACAGTGTACACAGGCTGCGGAGGGACCGATGAGGAGTCCGTAGAGGACAGAGGACGAGTTCGGCATGGGTGGGCTCCTTTTTCAGCTATGACGCTGAGGAGATAGGTTCTTCGCAGTTGGGTGACGCGCCAGTGCCTCCGACACAAGGCTACACCTAGGAGTTCGTGACACTAGCTGCAGACGCACCAGGACGTCCGACTCACGAGGTTGCCCCTCCGGAGCCCTTTACGTACAACCGGTTGCAGACCAGAGCAGCGCAGCGGGCCGCGAGACGTGGTCATGGTGCTGTGCGTCACAAGCGATTACGCATTTAGGCCATAGGGCCTCCTTTATCTTTTGTAGGCCAGTGCAGGTTATGATGTGTACAATGTTGTAGACTATGATGTGTGCTCCTTTGCAGACTACATTATGTAGGCCAGTGCATAGACTTTGATAGGTAGGCCGGTGCAGACTATGATGTCCATGCATGTCCTTTTCCTTTTGCCATTATGGACATGGTCCATGGACCATGTCAGTAGCGTTCTATATATGAGATGTTCAAGCAACATTCAAATGCACTACTAACACTTTCCAACGCGAATCCAACGTTTGTAGTGAGGTTGCGTCTCCCTCTAGGAAATGTTGTCGTGGAGGGATGAGCAAAATGGGATTTCACCATGGAATGATCGCCCCAAACGCCACAGCGGCTTCCGTGTGTGGTTGCAAGTATGGGAGGATCAAGTATCTAGGGGTAAGAAGGGGTGTAGGTACTTCAAGTGTCCCGACATTGACGATGATTTCAAGGTCAGTCCGCTCATAAACATTTCAAAAATGTTTTCTACGTACCGGTACCTTGAACTAATTAGGAATGAACATGCAGGCATGCACATGTATGGAATGGATCAACACTAGACCTTTAGGGGAGGTGTTGTAATCCCAGTCGTGCTACAGACCAAAGCCCAATACTATGGAAGGCTTGAAGCAGCTCGAGACGCGGCACGTGCTGCTCGGCTTGAGCAAGAGTGACGCATCCGCCAACAACAAATCCGTTTGAAGGGCAAGGAGGATGAACTACAGAGGCGGCGCGACCAGTTAGGTGCTTGAGAGGCAGCACTAAAACGGCAGAAGGAAGAATTCAAAGCTCGTCAGCCGTAACTCCTCCAGGAAGAAGAGCGACAGAAGAAGATGAAGAAGCAGGAGGTAGAATGTTCCTTCAAAACCACGAGGAAGGAGAAACTTCCCCGGTTCACCCAGTAGAACATTAGTTCCTGGTTCCTAGGGAAGGTGCTCTTTAGGTTTGTCATGTTGGGCGTCTCAGATGCCATTGTACTATTGTTTGTACTGTGATAACATTTAATCTCCATGCTTCGAGTACCTCAGATTCCACACTATTCCCATTATACTACTCTGCTGCCAATATAGTACTCAAATAGTGCTAAACCATTGTTGATGTGAAACGTCACTGGAAAAGCCTACACTATAGACTGCAAGGACCCTAAACGTGAGCCTTCTTAGGCAGATGGGACTCAACACTGAGCCGTACGTCCCTACAGCTGCAAAGCCTACATTTAGCCTTTTTCAAGATGATTGATCATGACGGGGTACTGAGCACATGGGGGTACAGTGCATCTCCATCTCAACATTCCATATATTGGACCTCCCTCTCCCGTATCCTTCCACACCACTAAGCAGGAGCAAGAACAATGACATCCGCAAGAGGAAGAGGTCGTGGGAGGAGGGGAAGAGGAGGGGATGTGTAACATCCGCAAAATCACCAACCTAAATCACCCGTTAAAAATCGTTTTCAAAATCTTTTTACCGCTGAGCTCTCGGAATTCTAAAACCTTCCCGGCGATTTCGCCATCCCGGCACCCAAGCCGACAGCCATCATTTTATCCGTGCCCGTAACTGTCACCGCATGCTGTCGTCAGACCGCCGCGCGCGTGCTCCGACCGCGTGCCGCAATCGCCGTCGGTCTCCCCTATTTCTTTTCTCTTTTCCCCCTCCCTTTTTCTTTTTCTTTTTCTCCTTCCCTTCTTCTTTCTTCTTCCTCCTTCCTCCTTCTCTCTCCTCTTCCTTTCTTCTTCCTGGTTCCTGGCGCCACTCCTCCAGCCGGACCCCAGCTGGCCCCTCCTCTCGGGCGGTGCCCAACCGGCCCCTCTTCCCCGCATTAACTGCCTGGCGTGCCGCCCGGCGCCTCGCCGGCTAAACCCCGCGAGCGTGCCGCGCCGGTGCCCCTCGGGCCGCGCGCACACACCCTCCCGGTGGCCGGCCGTGCCAGGCCCCTACGCCGCCGCCGGCCCGGCCCCACCTCACGCTCCGCTCCGCGCCGCCGCACGCCACCGGTGCCGTGCCGCCCGCCGCACCTTGCCGGCCCCGTCCCCCACCGCCGGCGCCGCCTGCCCGGTCCCCCACCGCCGGCACCCATGGCCTCCGCCGGCCCCATCTCACCCCGGCTGCCCCCCCCCCCTCGCCGGCCTATAAAAGGCCTCAACGCCCCGGCTCTCCCCATCCTCCATCCACCAACACTACCCCTCCCTCGCTAAGCACCGCCGTCGCCATGCGCCGCTCCTCCCGTGCGCCGCTGCCACCCGGGCCACCACCGGCCGCCCCTTCCCATCTCCAACCCCCCAAGGTAAGGGGTAAAATGGAGCCCCCTCCCTTTCCTCCGCTGCCCCCGGCCCTCGGCTCGCCGCCGGCAAGACCCGGCCGGCCGGCCGCCGTCGGCCACCCTCTATCTCTCTCTCCCTCTCCAAGTTCCTGGAGAAGAAGATAAGAATGCCCCAGATTTTTGATCCGACCCCCTCTTTCTTCCTATTTACAAATCAGTCCTTCCACCACCCTCATAACCCTCTTCACAGATAAGCCCCTCCACCTCCAGAAATAATTACAGATAGGTCCCTGGTTCCCCGCAAATCAGTCCTAAACCTCCTTTTTAAGCACTAATCCATGTTTAACTCGTCATTTCATGCGCCAAACTTCCTCCAATTAATCCCAAATTCGACCACGGCATCCTCCGGTATACTTCCGCCGATCCATATCCAAATTTTCGAAAAATACTCTTTCTACCTATTTTTCGTTCGCGTTTTCTGTTCGGAGCTCAACGGGTAAAAACCGATTTTCTTTTATTTATTTGTGTGCCCATTTGTGTGTGCCGTAGATCGCGGAGTACCCGAGGAGGAGCCCGAGGAGGAGTTTGACCGCGAGCCCGAGCCCGAGGACCAGCAGCACGAGCCGGAACTCCTGGAAGGCTTTGAAGACGGCAAGTCCAATCTCACCCTTTGATGCATACTTAGTACCTAGTTTTGCAAACACAACCTATCGGCCTGTTTTATAAAATGCATATTGATTTATTGCAAGACATGGTTGGATAGCCACCCCTTGATTGTTACGATCATTCCTTGATGCCCTATGTTTATCTCTAAATATGACTTGCTCTGTTTAGATGATAACTACTGCTAGAATGCTTAGGAATTTGTTACACAACTTCAATCATTATTACAATGGTTTGTTTGGAGAATGAATGCGTGTGCGTGTTCAAATGGGAAAATGGGTTTCCGGGTTCAAAGGCAAGGAATGTGTAGATGAGATGGATGGGTGTTTCTTGTGTGAAATGCCAGGATGTGGTGCTCGTACCTTAGTGGTTGAGCAAAGTTGGGAGATATCCATCTTGTCATGGTTAAGGACCGAGTTGATGTGTCATCTTGCCTAATTCAACCATCGTGCAACCACTCGACCGTTGTATGGGCAACGGCTTAGCATAAATCCCACTAGCTGAACTGTTAGTCTTCAGGTGTGCTGGTGAGCAACGGGAGCCCATGAAAAAGGAGTAAGGTCTTGGTGACTTAGGTTCCGGTTACGGTCTCATGGATGAGTTGTTAACCCCTTGGGTGCTTCCATGTGGACTAGTCCGTCTTAGCTAAGGTGGGTAATAGCTTTGTTAGGATCCGCACCGGCACTAAGGTGATCGTGCTACGGTACCCTACTTGTGGAAAAAGTGTACAACCTCTGCAGAGTTAAACCTATCTGGGTAGCCGTGTCCATGGCATTGGACGAGTTATGGCTTGGTCACATAACTAGCACTTGGGAATGGATGATTACAGGTGTGTGTGTGTGTTGGATTTTGGAAGTGTCCGGCAGTTGTGCCGTGAGCTATGGCGGACGGGGAGTCCGATAGCAATAAAATTTGGATCCTTTGTGTAGGATCAACCCCACTCAACGTTTCAGTCACTAAAGAAAAGCTCTACAAAAACTCTTTTGAAAACAAGCCCGTGCATGTGTTGAAAATCTAGCTTTATTGCAAATGAACCCTAGCCTATCCTTGTTATATCCTGTGCATACAATTGTTTGTATCCCCGTCCGTGGATGGGGTTGGACTTGTTGAGTACGTTTGTGCTCACCCTTGCTTCGTTGCTACAGAGGAAGACTCGGACTTCATCGTCGAGGAGTTTGAGTAGGAGGTTGTGTCTGCACCCAACGCTGCCTGTGGTGTTGGCCTTTCCAAGATGCTTTTGCTGCCGTGTAGTCCCGAGTGCTGTCTTTTGGCAGTCGCTTGGTTAGCTGTGGTTATTTATTTACTTCTTATCGCTACGTGACTTTCACGCCCACTCCCTCGGGAGTTGTACGGTAACTGAATTATCTGTCGAATAAATGGGTTATCAGCCTCCTGGGACTGATATTTGCATCACATTTAGTCTCTACTTTTGTGGGGACGCTTCAGGATGCTCCTATTCCTACCATCACTTGGCCAGGTTCTTTTGGCCCAACGGAGTATGAGGCACCCTTCGACGACTTCCTTCTGTATGACGGGGCTAACTACGCCCCTCCAAACTCCATTATGCCTTATGACGACTGCCATGATGCGTGACCAATGTGTCACCATGGCGTGGCTTGTGTCGTCCAGATGAAGCCGGCATTTCTTTCGATGCCCGTATTTCTTGGTGAGTCAAGTTATTACTTCCTTACTCTTCCTAAGCTTTTCGTGCTACAGATTAACATCACGTTCAGTCTTATCTCGATGAAGAAAACTGTCACTATACGAAGTGGATCGATCCTCCACTTCCTGAGCCAACCCAAGAGTACATCTACTACCTTAAGTGCAAGTCGAGGATCTTCAATCTGAAGTTGATGCAAATCCTTGGGCGGTTAACATCGCAGGTGACTTGATTTGTACTGATCCATGGTGCAAGTGCCCCTACCACCACAACAAGGATTGCCCCTCGTCTCCACCATCTCTGGGGGTGGTGGCTACTATGAGGCTAGGCCCTCCCAGCTCTCGCAAAGCTAGTTCTACTAGAAAGTAGAGATGGCTTTATCCCCGACTATTTCAATTACCTAATGCATGTTAGGTTTAGCAACGGCACATGTTTAGGATAGCATTCGTGCCGCACATGCCACTGCAATCTATAATTAATTGTTCACTCTAGAGTCGTTGGTGTTCGTATGTTGTGCACGAATTTTGTTTCTATCTATTGTAATTTTGCTGGAAACAGCTATGTATCTAATGGCTGGGAGTTAATTCATTTTCAATTATTTCCTCGAAGCGCTCTACCTCTCTCAAATTAGGAAGTTTCATATTGCAACCAATAGTGATATATCCGAATATTTAGTACTTCCAATGTAACTTGATATTTTTTTAACTCGGAGAAAAAATTGCACAAGAACATAAAAAAAACCAAGTTATAGCCGTTTGAACCGGCTATAACTGGATCCACACAACGCAACCGGCGGTTGAAGGGGAGTGCCTAGCTACCGCCGATTGAAAGGGCGGCGGCTACCGCCGTTTCAAATGGGGGTAGCTAGGTCCACCGCTCCAACCGCCATTTGAACACGCTACCGCCGTTTGATCCAACGGCAAGGGTTCATTTCTGCAATTTTTTGGATCGCCTATTTATTTCTGCAAATTTGTAAAATAAAAAATATAAATTTTTTTTGAACCTATATAGGTTCCACAAGTTTTTTTTTACATGGCTTGGTGTTTGAGATCCGTGCTATAGTATATGTATAGCTAAGATAAGGTGGGGTAATCCAACCATACATAAATACCTCATCTCCCAAGCTAACTACAAATAAATATCTGACCCTCATGACATCTTGAATTAGCCTATTCAAAATGTTGTATCAGGTTTGCAGATTGTTGAATCAGTTATAAGAAAATGTTGAAGCGTGTATGATATGTGGAAAAATCTTGGTAAGGTGAGGGAGCAAGTCAAAAATAAATATCTGATCTCCATGCAATGTTAAGTTTGCCTATTCGAAAAGTTGACATAGAACTTATGTGTTGTTGAATCAAGTGTAAGGAAATGTTAAATAATATTCGTGGAAGAACATTGATAGGCTGCAATAGTTGTGATAGATGAGCCTAACGGGTTTCAAAGTTGCGTGGATTAACTGCTTCCACAAGCCACATGAGAGCCCCCATCAATCAGTTATAAGAAAATATTGAAGCGTGTATGACATGTGGAAAAATCTTGGTGAGGTGGGGGAGCAAGTCAAAAATAAATATCTGATCTCCTCCGTACAATGTTAAGTTTGCCTATTCGAAAAGTTGACATAGAATTTATGTGTCGTTGAATCAAGTGTAAGGAAATGAAGATTGATAGGCTGCAATGGTTATGATAGATTAGCCTAACGAGTTTTAAAGTTGTGTGGCTCAGAGCAACACAAAGAGTTTCTCAAAAAGTTCTTCCAAAATTGTTTTTTCCAAAAACATATCAGCCCACAGCAGATCACTAATAACTAATCTCTAATATTTCAAACAACTAACATCACCATAATTGGACCTATTAGTTGGGCTGCTCACCTGCTCCTCACGCACCTCCCCCTCGCGATCTCCAGTGCCGCCGCCAGGAGCTCACGCCGCCGGCCCCTGCGCGCACGGAGGAATTTTCAGGCGCACGGAGCAAACATTAAAATCACCGCAAGACGCTTCCAATCCACGTCAACACCATATTACAGCAAGAAATTGTGTTGGTTAGTTGGTTACCTTCTGGGAACAAAGGAACAGATATATTCTGAGATAAAATCAAATACTGAGCAAACATTAAAATCACCACAAGCTGCTACTACTCTTCGGGAGGCACGGATCCTGTATCGATGCTGACGCCGATGATGAAGCAGACGGGAAAAAGAAAATCATGACGAACAAGGAACACCAAAGAAAGGACAAATCAGTGGCGGGCGTGCCGGCGACCGGCAGTCAGATCAAGCCGGCGGCACGCCGCCGCCACCGCTGCCCTCGTCGCTTCCGTCCGTATTCTGCTGGCGCGACACTTCAGGATGTGACTGGCCCGACGACGATGGCGGCGGGGATTGCTCCATCTGGTACGTGAGCGCCTGCGACGGCGGCGGTTGCTGCTGCTGCTGGAAGAGGAAACCGCCCTCGTACGGCACCGCGTCGGGCGGCACGACGGCGACCGTGGCGCCGGCGCTGCTCCCGGGCACGGCGTGCGCGTAGGCCGCGGCCTGCCTCATCATGAGGTCCTGCTCCCTGGCGACCTCCAAATCCGGCTGGTCGCGCGCGCGGGAAGGGTCCGATTGGGGGAGGAGGCTGGTCGCGCGCGCGGGAAGGGGTCGATTGGAGGAGTCTGCTGCTCATGAAAATATATATGCGCGGTGACAGGTTGTGTTTCGACATCGTGATTGGGGAAGTTTTTTGAGAGCTGATAGAGTTTTTTCTTCTTTTTTTCTTCCTAAACACAAGGTATTAAAGGTAGGATACACTTTTTTTTTTAAGTTAGAGATAGTACACACATTTTTTTGAATCATTTTTAACTGCTTCCGCAAGCCACCTACCCAGTTCCTTACGTCCAGCTAGACCCTTCTATAACCTTCCTTGCGTGTTTGGATACGAGGTACTAAACTTTAGCAAGGTCACGTCGAATATTCAGATGCTAATTAGAAGAAATAAACATGAGCTAATTACAAAACTAATTGCACAGATGGAGTCTAATTCGCGAGACGAATCTATTAAGCCTAATTAGTCCATGATTTGACAATGTGGTGCTACAGTAACCATTTGCTAATGATGGGTTAATTAGCCTTAATAGATTTGTCTCGCGAATTAGACTCCATCTGTGCAATTAGTTTTGTAATTAGATTATGTTTAATACTCCTAATTAGTATCAAACATCTGATGTGACAGGTGCTAAAATTTAGCACGGTATTCCCAAACACCCCCCGCTTGCGAGATGTTACCGTGTTGAACTGTTGAATCAAGTAGATAAATTTGTGACAAATGGCATCAAAGCCATCATCCGTGTGTCGACGAGCCTATCTCCAATCCGCTCACCATGAGCTTCGAGGAAGAGTGCCGCCATGTCTAAAGAGCAAGACCTGATTCATCTACTTCCTTCATTTCATCGTTTTAATTTTTTAGGTTGTATTTGGAATAGAAGACCTGATTCATCTACTCCCTCCATTTCAAATTATAGATCGTTTTAATTTTTTAGTTGTATTTGGAATAGAAGACCTGATTCATCTACTTCCTCCATTTCAAATTATAGATCGTTTTAATTTAAATTAATTTTTTTAAGTTGTGTTTGGAATAGAGGGAGTACATGGTCAATGCATCCGAACACTAACGGCAACATCACCGGCTATGCGACATCGCCTACTTCACCAACATCCCCGGCCATCGATAACTCCGCCGAAGTTCACTGCATATCGAGCGCTTCATACGGCAGAAACATAGCATCACAAAAGAATGAAGGCCTACCATGACACATCTGAACCGTCATGACTCTTAACCAAAACGAGCATGCCAAAGATCCTGACATCATGATTCATCAAAATACAAGCCCGAACCTATGCCGATTTTTCCCATGTAACATCATAGCTCTCCCACGAACACATCGAACCAAGAAACCGTTGGGGCACGAATCCATGTAGCAGCCTGGCCGTTGGGGCAAGTGGAAAAAAAAGAGCAGTCTCAATGTAAAATGATAGTCTCAGTGCTGTATAGCAAGGCTACCCAGACGTCTATAGCGTTAGAGCTCACAAAAATGGAAACACAGCACGAACTGCCACAGAACAGCAACTATCTCCACCAGAACTCAGGAGGTGGTGGTGGTGGTGGTCTCACAAAAGGTGGGCGGGTGGCTGATCATTTCTTTGTAGCAGCCTGGCCGATAAATTTTGTAAGAACATAGCAATCTGGCGGCGTTATGTTCATGTAGTAGTTATGTATCGTCTGTGTTATTTCAAACCCAAACTTCTTGTAGAAAGCGATGGCGTCGTCGTTATTTGTCTGAACATGCAAGTATATCTCAGAGATGTTCTGCTTCGCAGAGAGATCAAAAACATGGTTCAGCAGCTTTGTACCTGTCAACATAAAATCAATCAATTATAAGATGCTATAGATCTTATTATGCAGAACATTCTTATGTTCAGAGTGCAAAATTTCAGAATGATGTTTTCTTTTTGCAATTTGTAGCCCAACCATGAGAAGTCAACCAAAAAAAATATTCATATTCTTTTTCAACTAGCTTCCATCTACGCAAGCAAGAAACAGCACAGGTAGCAAACCAAAGTTGATAAGGAATAACATCCGGATACAAACTTTCTTATCAAATGCTTTCTTGCGTCTTTATTTATAAAACCACCATATGGACCTATTTGCTCTTAGAATGGACTCAAATGTAAAAGGCAAAAATTGCAGCACAATGTCCACAAGTAGCATCAGATTTTATTGTTAGCTCCTAAAACTCTATCTGGAATCTATGAAACTTGATGGCGAGAAAATTCATGAGCCTGTTTCTGGTTCTTTACTTTATGGAAACAATAGCAGAGTCAACAAGTGGTGTTACCTTAGTATTTAGCTAACTCTGAAACAATCACGGGAGTAAAATGACCAAGAGGCTAGCTGTCAAAGGCTAACCTTATGAGCTCCAGTGTCGGGGCTTAAAACATGTGTGTTTGGATTTTTGGTTAAAAAAAACACGGTTACAGGCGAAATTCTACACAAAGTCATTATCATGCTACACAGTTATTGCGCAATGATTCTTTAACCTTCCTGTTGAAGTTAGAAAGTATTTTATATTTGACATGAAAAGAACAATCAAGTAATAACACTGATTATTTAACATGAGGCTTCAGTTGTGCCAAAGAACAAGCACACTAAATTTTAATATGTGATTTTCTGTAGTGACACTTGAAAATTATTGCTTAAGCATTGAAAAGAAGCAGCAATATGCACCAACTCTACTAGCAGGATCAGAAAGCCATATGCGGTTAAATGCAAACAAGTTGAGAAGACAGTACTAACCCAAATGGTATCAGCACTTTGGAGATGCTCTAGCAAATAAACAGCTGTAGTTCAATTTTTTTATATGTTTTAACAGAAGGTGTCACTTAACAATAATATTGTCAACTAAAAAGCACATACGATGTTCTACACAAGATGTAGTCATCGCATATCAATCCAAATTAATGATGATGTACGCATATCTATTCACTTCCGGAGCATCGACCACGGCAAAAAGGTTGATCTTCACAGTCCACATACATGAAAAAATGAATTAGAAGGCGAAACACTCACCAATACCAAGGCCACGATACGGCGCCAATACACCCAAGGTCATGATGTAAACTCGGACCGCCCCTCCTTCCTTCTTCTCCAGGCGACATGCTATCGCACCGACACATATATCGCTGTAGTAAGCTGCACAAATGCAGGGAAACGAGCAGAAGCTATCAGCATCACCCCCAAGAGGGGCAGCAACCGATTCCAAACGGAATCAGCTGGACCCAACAAAAGAATCAATATAAACAGTATCTGCCCCAAATGCATCGGTACAGCATGGGGCAATCACATTACATTGCCCAGCCAAAACACCACAGCTACCAATAGCCTCCAAGATCGGCGCTAACCAAACAAATCACCCCTTTTACACATCGCCTCCGTCTGAATCCTAACGGCCTGTTCTTAAATCAGGCCGCAAATGCTCATATTTTGGGGCTCTAATCGCAGATCCAATGACTCAAGGGAACCAATCATGGATTAAACAATCGAACAGAGGATAAAGGGGGGCGAGACGGAGAGGGGAGGGGTGGGATGGGTGGACGGGCGCACCGAGCTTGGAGAAGTCCTTGGATGCGATGGCGTCCTGGTAGTACTTGTCGTTGTAGCGGACGGGGAAGAGCGCCGTGTTGAGCTTCTTGAGCTGCATCACGTTCTTGTCCCGCACGCCGTCCAGCGACGTCCGCTCGGCGCCGCCGCCGCCCTTCTCCTTGCTCGCGGCGACCTCCCCGTCCCCCGCGCCCATCCTCGCACTCCCTCCTTCCCGTACGGCTCCTGTCCTCTTCCCTCCTTGGCCGCTCTTTCTCGTCGGAGGAGTTTGAGCGTTGCGTGCGGCGCGAGCAGGGGCGGCGGTGGCGTCTGGCTGACCTTCCTCCCTGGTGCGGTTGGTCTCCCAGCCAAAAACCCTTCTTCCGGCTCTCCTTTTGGCTGTTCCCGGCTCCTCTCGCTGGTACGTGGGGCCCACCCTGCAGCCACGGTGGAGAGGTGGTCTGCAAAGAGCCAAAGATGATGTTGCGTTGCGTGCGCTAGCAAGTTGCAACCAGATCACACCTTGTTCTTTATTCTCCTTTTAGCCTTTTATAGGTAGAAAAATGATGCGAGTATTTCCAAATTCCAAGCGATTGAATCGCTTTATACTTTTATATGAAATATGATCAATTTCTTTCTATCACAAGAGTTTACTAGACCGGTCCATATTTTCGACAATAAGATATGATTAACTGCAAACTAATTCGGTTGTTCCAAATATCAAATAATTTTGAGCGGAGGGAATATTACGAATATGATGTTCGCATTCAAGCTTACTTGTAAAGCTTCAAAACAAGAGAAGAGAGGCATGGAGGTTACATCCACGGCAATATACGTACTGAGTTTAGAAAAAGAAAGGTATATTATGTTACCCTCAACAACTTTTGATCGTTTCACCTCTGTATAAAATATCACCTCAATTTGGTCCCATATACAATTCAAATTTACCCACGTCACCCCTAGTGAATTTATATTCTTTTTTTCCCTAATGCAACTTGTGTTGGAATATTGTGAGTGGTAGTTAACACTATGAGCTATGTTAGAAAAGTAGTTCAAAAATTTTCGTGATTAGTTTTATCAGTTGTGAGCATATGATATATTTTATCCTTCAGATATAAAATGCATGAAAACTACAAAAATTATTGTAGCATTTTTCTAATTTAACCTACAATGGCATGTATGATCTTACAAAACTTAAATCCAAAACACAACACAACTCACACATTGGAGGGGGGGGGGACTAGTTTCTTTATAGGGTGAATTAGATCACATTTCAAGAGCTATCAAGTTGTGATATTTATTACAAAGATTAAATAGACAAAGCGAATTATTTTGTGTTATAAAATTAGGTTTAACATCTGAAGTAACAAATCCTTTCAAATATCTACACAGGCGACTGGCAAGTGTAATACCTGCGCAGAACGGGTAGTCCAGGGAGTCCAGGGTGCCATGGCGATGCAGAGACTCCCCGGTACGCGTGCGTTCGTGACGGAGGATCCAGAAGACAATTTGGACCTTTTTGGGCGTGAAGGTGTCCCAGTTGAGCTCCGTCATCGGTGGAGCCCCAATTGGCGCCCGGAGGGCGTTGTAGAAGTCGGTCACCCGCGGCTTGGCCACGTGCGCTCCGGGCACCCATCGATGGTTGGGGCGACGGTGCAGCTCAAGGCCAGCCACGGCGCCCACGAGCCGGTCCAGCTCCGCCACTGCGGCCATCGTGAGCTGGGGCTGCAAGTCGCCGTAAGGGATCCCCCTCTACCGTGGCCACCTCCGCCACGGTGATGTTGACGTCGAGGCAGTGCAAGACGAGGGAAAGGAGGGCGTCCCGGAGCATCCCAACCTCAGCCCAGCGGTCGTACCAGAAGGAGGTCGTCTCCCCATCCCCCACTAATACCATGGTCAGGGCGCGGTTGTGGCGGAACCGTCCAAATTAACCTGACTAAAATGCACTTAAGTCGTTTGACACGCGATCATGCACTTTAAGCAAGTCAACTTGGTCGTCCGTCGGATTTCATCCGATAAACCACTTACTCAGAATCGAGAAGCATTGCTCACACGAAGGTGAGTGGGCACAGAGATTACAACATTCCCATCACATTAACATAGTTCAATAATTTATTACATCAGAGTTTTCGAAACTCAAACAGAGTTTGCAAGGTTGTAAACAACGAAGAAGTAAAATAGGCGGAAGCTAAACGTCGATACATAATATCATGGCGAAGCCGACCATAATATCAATGATCCCTGTCCCCGCCATCCGAGGAGGGATCCCACTCGACTGTCCAACCCGGAGGGAGCTGGGTAAGCCAAGTGGCGCTAGTAGCCAAACTATCAACATTACCTGAAAAGTTATGCCACAAGCAAGGTTGAGCAACTAATACTCAGCAAGACTGACCCGACAGGTGATAACTACTTCACCGACTCCTAGACATGCAACGCTTTTTAGCTGTGGGTTTGTTTTTGCCAAAAGTGACTAAAGTTGGTCCTTACTTTCAACATTTTAGCTCAAGTTTTAAGTTCATTGACCAGTCTAAATTAGCAACTTATACTAAGCAAACATAGTTTCCAAACAATTAATGACAAGCATCAAGATTAATATCATCATCATGTTCCATCTTTACTCAATGCGGAATAGCGATCAAGCAGTCCCGAACTGTGAGAGGCAGACGAATCGATTTGAATTTATTAACCGTGCATGGCGAACCTAATCCCATGACATCCATGCACCACGAAGGGTCGCTTCACTTGTCAGTTGTCCCCATCGATCCCCAGGCACGTGTCAGGGCCAAACTTCCCTTGGCATGCAATGCTCCACAGTCCCAACCTCTTGCCGTACTGTGACCGCACTTGCACCCACATGATGCACCATGGGAACCTCGTTCCAGGGACAGCAGGAGTATAAACCATGCCCCAGTTCAATCAGGTAGTAGGCTTCCCCATCCCATACTAGGTATGAGATTAGTACTTTCAAACACTTGATCACGAACGCCGACACGTTTTGACCTTAGCAAGTTCATTACTAGACAAACGGGGCAAACCACCACATTGGAACCATTCCCGGTCCTGTCCGTCATCCTTATGGTTGTAGTATGAGTAAACAACAACTCCTATAACTTGCGAGTGACAGGCAATCACTCGACTTTTACCGAGTCCTATTTAGCACAGCAACTACTCGACTTTAGCAACTAGTATTCAAATCAAGGTACTAAGTTCATGCATCTAAAGTTTCAATCAACTCCTATAAACGTAAATGCACAATTATAAGCATCAACATATTGCATAATTTAAAAACAAGGAAGCATACACGTGATGTAGCTCTGCGGCGGGTTCCTCTTCCGGCGTAGGATGGAAGTCATAGGTTCCGTCAGCGATATTAGCTTCTACACGACATGCATATGCAGAAAGTTCAAATTTTTCATGCTTTTGTATGAAGGATGCAAGACATGAATTTTGTTTAAGTGTAAGTTGCATTTCGACCACATTCACCTAAGCAAGGTTCTAAACTTTCATTATCTTCATGAAGTAAGGTGTGTTGTGGTTTAAAACTCGGGGTTGACTTTGATGGTGATTGTATACATATATAAGGTTCTTACAACTTAGAGCTTCAAAAGGAAGGTGGGGGTCGCTTTTAGGATT
Source organism: Setaria viridis (assembly GCF_005286985.2). Lineage (NCBI taxonomy): Eukaryota > Viridiplantae > Streptophyta > Magnoliopsida > Poales > Poaceae > Setaria > Setaria viridis. The sequence continues at coordinate 28,256,412 of NC_048267.2, read as the reverse complement.
GCTCGGGGTTCATTTGGAAAGTCATTTATTTCTGAATGTTTTTATGTACCTCTTCCAAAAATTACCATTTACGCTTACTAGGACTTAACATTTTCTTTATTCATTTAAACTGATTCATCTTCCAAAACATGTTTCCATATTTAAACAGTAACATATGACACTGAGAAATTAGCAGTATCTCACTCATGTCATCAATGAGTTACTTTAAAAATTTGGGATCCAAAGGATTAGTACAAAAATAATTAAAACTATTTTATTACCCAACGGTAGCATGTACTTCACCATTTTTATCTCAAAACCTACAGTGATTCTGAGGGTGAAACTTTAACAGTAGGTTGAAGGCATGTTGCAAAGACTTTGGTGAAATTTTTATGATTTATAGTGAAGGACCACTATTTCCCACATTTATGTTCAATTTATCTTTCTTCAAACATAAAGGCATGCCTCAACATGTTACATTTAGTGTTTCATACTTTTCCTAAGAACTACTCTTCAAAACCAGGGTACTCCAAGTGGTTTCATATTTTTCTCTGCTCTGGATTAAAACTTATGCAAAAAGAAAGATTTAACCTTAGACTTCAAAGATAAAGTTAAAATAGGGAATTAAAGTTCTACACCAGGGTCTTAACTATTTTTCCAAGCTTCTGTTCAATGAAACAGACATTTTAAGGGTGGATTTGTCATTTTTACATTTCTCTGTGATTTACCATGATTTAAACGGCCTAAGCAAGAAATAAAACTATAGGGTATTATTTCTAACAGTAACATGAGAAAGGTTATTTTTTCATGAAACTATGTACTTCAGTGAGTCCAACAAAATTTATTTGACTTTTTTCTGAACTTCCTACATTTTTCAGTTCATTTCCAAAGTTCATTCATTTTTCTGCCGAAATAAAACAACAAAATCGAAACGACTTTACAGCCAGGCCCCTAGAGTTTTCAAAACATCACACGTATGCCCTTGGTTCTAACAAAAAGATCCCTGCGGTGTTTTCCCAATCACACCCGTGCCCTTATGGCGGGTGCGGTGGCGGGAATGAAATTCCAGCGAGCCTAAGGGCCAAACGATGCGAACAACGGGCGGGAAATGTGTGGGTGCTCATCGTGCCGGGATTCGGTGAAGGTCGGGGCGGCGGAGAAGGCGTGCGGACGACGAACGGCGGTGGGGATAAAACACGGTCAGCGGAGGAGGATTCTCCGGTGTTCCGACACCGGCGGTGCTTCGGGCGGCCAACGGAGGGGCTGTGAACTGCGCGTGGTGTTGATGGAGCTTGCGGAGGTGTTGGCGAGGTGTGGGGTGGCGCAGAGCAGGGAGCTCCACGGAGGGGTGGTGCGGCGGCGCTGAGAGAAGAGGGGGCAGAGGACCTTTGCGGGTGCGGGGAGCTGCGCAGGCGGCGCATTGATCCCTTTTATAGGCCCGGGAAGGTGCGGAGGGCGGGGGCGGAGCCAATGCTGGCGGTGGACATTGCCAGGGGCGAGCGGGGGAGAAGAACAGGGTGGCGCCATTGGCCGGCGGTGCTCAGTGGCGGAGGGAAGATGCGGTTGCGTGCGAAGATCTTCCGGCGATTGGACGGGGGAGATAGGAGGTGTGTGAGATTCTCTTTGTCTGGCGGAGCGATTGGGCAAGCCGGGCGTCATCCTATCACCGTCGAGCGGCGGATTGGGGAGGCAGAGCTCGACCAACATGCAGCAAAGGCATGGCGGCGGGAAGCAGCAGAGGCGTGGTGCGGCATTGGACGGAGATGCTCGGGCAGGGGGAGGATAGGGTCGCGCGGTCATTGGGCAAGGCGGCGTGTCGACCCATGTCATCCTAGCGCGGATAGGTCACAGCGGCTCACCGGTGGGGGATGTCCACGTGGCGGCGGCGAGCTGGGCAGGCAAGCACTGCACGCGCTCTGGAGCGGGGGCGACGTGAGGCAGGCCAAAGGGCCGAAGTTTAGGCCGAGCTTAAGCTAGATTTTTGAACTAAACTCCAACTTCTGCCTTTCTAAGATCTGTAGCCCTTAAACCAAAGTTTAAAACTTACAAAAGGTGTTACTTCCAAAATGGAACAGATTTGAAGTTATGAGGTTCCAAAGTTTGTTAGAACGCCGGTCATCCAGACTTTGGTAGATTTGGAAGTTTGCTGATTTTCAGAGTTTTTGCTGTTTTTGACCCGAAATTCGAATGGTTTCCTAATTGAATTAGGCCAAGGTGTTATTGACAAAGTTGTTTTATAGACTGAGTACTAAAATGCTTATAAAGGGTTTTTCTTAAGTTTAGTTTAAGTTTTGTGAGTAAAAAGCTTGCCAAGATACAAACTTTGAACTGCTCTCAGACTTGGCATCTTTTTTATGTTTTGGCTGGGTTGACCATTTTGGTCGACTTTGACCTGACTTTTGAAGGATTTTTGTGCAGATTTTGGCCAAACTCCAGTAATCAAAGTTGTCAAAGACTTGTAGCACTAAAACTTTTAGATACCATTTGACTTGAGCTCATATTAGAAAATTTGAGAAAAAGGGCTGCAAAGTTGGGGAAATTCACTGGTTTCAGCACTTAGAGTTTTTGAAGTGAGTTTCAAAAGTTACTGATTTTAATTCTAGTTTTTGAACCTCTTCCACTCCAAACTAGCGAAAGTGCTAATAAAGAAAGTTGTTAGAAGTGTAAAACTCTACAGTTTTAGTTTGGCAAAACTTTAAGTTTCTATACAAAATTTCAAGTTTTGAAATAACTCCAAACTTAAGCTGTTAAGGGCCAAAAGGACTTTTCATGAGCTAGATTAGTGTCTCAGCTTCCAATTTCAGCTTAACCAAGTTTAGTTAAGTAGAGTTGTTACAGTGGTACTGGGGATTAGGGCCTTGATCGCGCTCCAGCACGACGTCTCCTCATTGGCAAGCTTGTCATTGTACCAGAGTCGCACCTAGTCTGTCCACGGGTTGCTTTCACCGGAGAAGAGCTTGTGGACGTGTTTGAGGAGGAGGCTCTTGGTGGGAGGAAGAGGGCGGCGGACATCGTGTAGATCTCTTTGCACCGTCAGAATGACCTCAGCGAGTGTGAGCCAGCCCCCCTTGGAGAAGAGGCCTGTGCGCCACCCGGGGATCGCGCGCTCCACCTTGACCACCAGGGAATCTAGTGTTGCCACCGAGAGCTAGGCGGTGGAGAATGACAGCCCCGGGTACGTCTGAGGGAAGGACGCCACCGGGCACCCGAGCTTGGCCACCAGCTCGGCGGCGTGCCCATCATCGACATGGAGGGGGACAAAGGTACTCTCGTGGTAGTTGATGTGGAGCCCAGTTGCTGCTGCAAAAGAGTCCAGTACCTGCTTCAACCACTGGACCTGATCCTCCTCCGTCCAGACCAAGATCAAGGTGTCGTCGGCGTACTGGATGACGGCGCAGTGGAGGTCGTCGATGAGCAGGTGTAGCGGCCCAACTTCTTGGTGCACCACCATCCTATGGAGCAAGTCCGTAATGACAAGGAACAGGTAGGGACTGATAGGTTCACCCTGCCTCAAGACCCAACGACACTGCATCCAGGGTCTTGGGACGCTGTTCAGCAAGACGGCGATCTTGCCCGTGGCAAGGAGCGAGGCAACCATGCCGCGCCATCGGTCCCCAAAGCCTCGCACTGCCAACACCGCATCAAGGGCCGTGGTGCTCACTGCAGCATTAGACGAGCTTCGTTGCGAAGAGGAAATTATCTGTGATACACCACCCTTGGATGAAGCCAGTTTGGAGATCAGACACCAACGCTGTGATGTGGCTCTGGAGGAGCATGGTCAGGATCTTGGACGCGATCTTTGGGGTGCAATTTTTGAGACTGACCGGGTGGAAGTCTGTCGCCGCCATGATGACCTCCTTCTTCGGGATCAAGACGACGTAGGCCCGATTCACTGCGTCCATGTTAGTGCGGCCCCTGTGGAAGGTGCTGAGGAAGTGCATAACCGCCTCGCCCACCACCGGCCAGAAGGAGCGGAAGAAGGCAAGGTCGAATCCATCCAGGCTGGGGCTTCTGCCGGTGTGCATGCTCCATAGTGCACCTTTGGCCTTCGCCTCCCTTAACGGGTCGACGAGGCACGCTAGCCCTGGGACCGGTGGGACCACCGCCTCCAAGTCGAAGTCATGCATTGTAGGTTGCCTAGTGCCTAGAAGCTCCGAGTAGAAGGTGTGGAACACGCATTCCTTGCTCACATGGGTGTAGATAGGCACACCGTCACTGTGTAGGACAACGATGCGGTTGCGGCGGAGCCGAGCAGACGTGTAGGCGTGGAAGAATCTCATGTTTTCATCCCCCAATTTGCACGCCTTGAAGGTGTACCGCTATCTCCAATACACAGCAAGGGCTTGGTTGTCCGCTGAGAGCTTCGTCTCCACCAGACCGTGGAGTAAGAACTCGCCGGCAGAGAGGCGACAATGCTCCTCCACAAGATCCAAGAGGCCGAGCGTGGCGGAACCGCCCAAATTAACCTGACTAAAATGCCTTGTAGTCGCCTGACACGCGATTAAGCACTTAAATCAAGTCAACTTGGTTGACCATCGGATTTCATCCGATTAACCACATAAACAGGATCGAGAAGCATCGCTCACGCGAAGGTGAGTAGCACAGAGGTTACAACAATCCATCACGACAACATAGTTCAACAATTTATTACATCAGAGTTTTCGAAATTCAGACCCAAATTTGCAAGGTTGTAAGCAATAAGAGTAAATCAAGCGGAAGCTAAACGTCAATACATGACATCACGACGGAGCTGATCATGACATCAAAAATTCCTTCCCTCGTCGTCCGAGGAGGGATCCCACTCAACTGTCCAGCCTGGAGGAAGCTGGGTAGGCCAATTGGTACCAGCAACCAAACTATTGACATCACCTGAAAAAGATTAGCCACAACAAGGTTGAGTATACTAATACTCAACAAGGCTTACCCGTCAGGTGGTAACTACTCCACCTTACTCCTAGACATGCAAGGCTTTCTGGCTCTGGGATTTCTTTGCCAAAAGCGTCTAAAGTCGGTCCTTACTTTCAACATTTTAGCTCATGTTCTATGTTCTTTATCCAGTCTAGATTAGCAACTTATACTAAACAAGCATGATGTCCAAGCAATTTAAGAACAAGCATCAAGATTAATATCATCATCATGTTCCATCTTTACTCAGTGCAGAATAGCGATCAAGTAGTCCCAAACTGTGAGAGGCAGACGAATCGATTCGAATTTATTAACCATGCACGGCCAACCTAATCTCATGACATCCGCGCACCACGAAGGGTCGCTTCATTTGTCAGCCGTCCCCATCGATCCCTTAGGCACGTGTCAGGGCCAACTGCCTTTGGCGTGCAATGCTCCACAGTCCCGGCCTATTGCTGCACTGTGACCGCACTTGCACCCACATGATGCACCATGGGAACGACGTTCCAAGGACAGCCGGAGGGTATGCCACGTCCCAGTTCAATCAGGTACTAGGCTTCCCCATCCCATACTAGGTATGAGATTAGTACTTTCAAACACTTGATCACGAACGCCGACACATTTCGACCTTAGTCCAATTTCATTTAGACAGATGGGCAAAACCACCAAGTATCGAACATAAGCCTGACCCCGTCCGTCATCCTTATAGTTGCGACATAACTGAAACATTCAACTCCTATAACTCGCGAGTGACAGGAAATCACTCGACTTTTACCGGGACCTATTAAGCATTGCAACTACTCGACCTTAGCAACTAGTATTCAAAACAAGGTACTAAGTTCATGCATCTACGGTTCCAATCAACTCCTACCAACGTAAATGCACAATCATAAGCATCAATAAGTGGCATAAAAGTAAAACAGGGAATTCATGCACCGGGGCTTGCCTTTAGGAAAAGTTAGTGGGTCCTCGGGGTCTTGCTCCGGTTCGGGCTCGCCTTCGAAGGGGTGAAGCTCCTCAGCGGGGTCTTCTTTCGTTGCCGGGTGGAGCTCATACATTCCATCGGCGAGATTTAACTCTACACGGAAATGCAATGCAGGGGTTAAACATTTTAAACGGTTATTTCAACACACTCGCACGTTTTAACTCAGACACTTGTAGCAAAGCTACAGGAAATGTGGGGGAGTCCAACTTCAGTTGGTGGAGAACATGATAAAAGGGTCGGATTTGGAGAAACTGATGGTCTGACCCTCAGATTTAAGGAAAAACCGTACCGAGGTCCTCAGACTCAACATAGAGAAATCCCCGAAAATATTTCACCGATACCCTTGGGTCAAAGAAAAAGATACAGCCGAGCCCTCAGGCGAGGCGGAGAAGGGTCGGCGAAACTGACAGGGTCGGGCGAGACGAAAAGAAAAGGGATCGGGTGACACGAAAAGAAAAGGGGTCGGGCGACCGAACAGAAAGGGGTCGAGCGAACCGAACAGAGAGCGGTCAGGCGAACCGAACAGAAAGGGGTCGGGCGAACTGAAACAAAAGGGGTCGGGCGAACCGAAACAAAAGGGGTCAGCGGCTTACCTCCAGGTCTACCGGTGAAGCCTTGGGGTCGAAAAGGAGTAGACTTGGGCGGAAGGTCGTACGCACTAAGGCTTGGGCGGCGGCGAGGCTTCGACGGTACTCCGGCGGTGGCGGAGCTTCTTGTGGACAACTAGCAAGCTCTAGCACCGTGCGTAGGAACAGGCGGCTGGTGGGTTGGGAGAAGCGGCTTGAGCGGAGAGGGAAAACTTCCTCAAGAGTGTGGTGGCGAAGTTGCCGGAGTGTGGGGTGGTGCAAGAGGTGAGCTCCACGGAAGCTCAGCAGCGGCGCAGAGGAGAAAGCGGTGGCTCAGAGGAGAAAGCAGCTGCGCGGGTGCGGGCGGTGGCAAAGGGGTGGTGTTGCCGGTGAGGGGGGTTTCTTTAATAGGGCCGTGGTGGGGCGGAGGGTCGAGGCGGGGCTCCGGTGGGGAAAGGATAAGGCTGGGAGCGGCGAGTGCGCGGGCAAGGCGGCCATTGGCCAGCGGCGCCATTGGGCAGAGGAGGCAGAGCTCTGGGTGGTCTTCGGCGGTGATTGGCCTTGGGCGGCGCGCGTTTGGGGCTTCCGGTCTGTCGGGCGGGCGAGGCGAAGGGATACCGTGGGGGTTGGGCGAGCAGGTGGAGGCGTGGGACGCCGTAGGCATGGCAGCTTTCTCGGCGGACGGGCAGAACGGGGTTGGCGGAGCAGAGCCGTGGCAGGCGGAAGGCGGCACGCGCGCGGCCGGCGGTTGGCTAGCCCGGCGTTTGCCCCGTCCTGTCGCGGGCGCGGGTTGGGCGCCGTGGCTCTCGTCCTTTCGCTATCGCGCTGGTGATAGGGCGCCGACGAGCTGCCGGTGGCCGGCGGCCACGCGGCGCGCGGCGCGCGAGCGAACATGCTCTGGCGCGCGGGCGTCGAGGCTCCCTTCGGGTAGCAAGCCCGACCAGCTTTGGGGAGATCTTTCTCCGGATTTTCCAACACAACTTCCAAAATTCTTTTAAACAAACTTGCTCAACTTTGGACGTCCTTCGAACTTTGTTTAAGGTGTCGGTTTAGATTGTGAAAGGATTCAAAGATATTTCATGCCAAAGTTAGCCAAAAATCTGGAATTTCAGACTTAGGATTTTAAGGCATCAGGGGTGAGTTGACTGTTTTACCTCACTTTGACTAGGGTTTTGAACAGGTTCGGGCCCGATTTGGATCTGGGTCCGTGTAACAAAGTTGGAACACACTCGAGGTACTGCAACTTTTATTAAGGCTCTGACTCGAGTTTAGATAGGAATTTGGGAGATGAAAGCTTGCAAAGATGGAGGAAAACTCGAATTCTAGGACTTAAAGAGATTTTTAGGGTCCTATAGTAAACCGGTTTTGATTGCTGTTTTTGACTTCCTTCCACTCCGAATTAGTTAAAGTGTCTTTAACAAAAGTTGTTTGAATTAAAAAGTTTTACAACTCTTATTTGGGCAGAAACTTAAGTTTCTATATAAAATTTCAAGCTTTATTTCAAACTCCAAAAAGAGCTTCTTAGGGTTAATAAGGTCATTTCACTTCTTTAATTAGGGATTGATCACTGGTTTATAGTTAAAAGCACTTAATTTAGGGAGAGTCGTTACACCGAGCACCACGCGGCAGTTGTGCACGACCTTAGCGGGCTGCTTGCATTCGCGGGCCCATTTCTTGCTTTCAGCCCAAACCCATTTCAACAAGCGGACCAGGCGTTGAGCAGGCCGGGCGTCCTGGTTCTGCGGCCTAGCTCAGACATCAGCTACCAGGTCGCGGTACTAGGCCACAAAGGCCCAGGTCTTCTCGTAGAGGAAGACGCATGACACCGGCACCCGGGATGCCGCCGCCATGATGATGAGCACATGGTCCGAGGTGGGGCGGGGCAAGGAGCTGAGGACGGAGTTGAAGAGGACATCTCCCCAGGCGGCGTTGATGAAGGCCCTGTCAAGGCGCACCAGGGTCGGCACCTCACGGCAGTTGCTCCAAGTGAACTGCCTGTCAGAGAAAGGCAGTTCTTGGAGCAACGTGGTGTCAACGGTGGAGTTGAAGCTGAGAGCCGCCGCCACGTCGAATTTGCCATTTTTGCGGTCAGAGGAGTCACGCATCAGGTTGAAGTCCCAGAAGACCAACCAAGGGACGGCAGTGAGGGCCCCCGCCAGGCGAACCAGCTCATTGAGGAAGAGGGGCCGGAGGTCGTGGGCGCACGGAGCGTACACGCTAGTGATGGCCATCCAGGAGTCGTCTGCTAGGAGCACGAGTTCGACAGTGACGGAGAAGTCGTCAACGGTTGAGCAGATATAGCGCACAACGCCTAAGTGCTAGGCCACCAGAACGCTACCAGAGGCCCCCAACTGCTAGCACTTACATCCTCAATCAGAAAGGGCATGTCTGCCCTATAGTCCCTAGAAGAACAGAACGTGCTCACGTAGGAGCGGGGACAGGGCTCCTCACGCAGGAGTGGGGGCATGTAGATGAGGGGAGCCCATGCACAAAATGGGGTGTGATGCGGCGGCGCTTAGCCGCAGGAGGCGGCTCTAACATCCGGACGGAGGGGGCTCTAGCTCGCAAGCCGTGCCCACGGCCTCGATGTTTGGCAGGTCGAGCTGACAAGCACGAGGCATGGTCTTCAGCTTGAGGGAGGTGAGCGTCGCGGGCACCTTGGAGGAGGTTGTGGGCTCACCCAGGTAGCGGGCCTTGAGGTTCTCTGCCATGGCCGCAATCTTGACAAACTTGGCATCATCCTTGTCCCGGAGCCATGAGCTGAAGTGGGAAGCCTTGACGGGAGAGCGGACGAGCTTGTGGCGCTCCTCCGGGGGAGCTAGCGCAGGATCTGCTGTGGGCGAGGGGACCATGGAACTCAGGTCACTCTGGTCAGGTGCCATGGTCACCGCGATGCCCAGAGCAGCATCTGGACCCACGTGCGTGCGCGCCACATCTGCCATGGCAAAGGCGATCACCTCAGAGGAGGAGCGGATCTCAACGGCCACCAGACGTTGGCAAACGATATCCCGGGGGCAGCCTGGGGGCATACCCACGCTACGGATGAGGCTAATGGAGCCGGAGATCACGTTCACCATGGGGATGCCCTGCGGGCTATTGGTGCCTGTCGGTGTTTAGACCCCACAACCTACCGAGGGGGGTGGTCGAGGTAGTGTTTTGGTTAGTGGGGTTCATCTAGATTAGGAACTCAAAGGTAACGCAGACACACAATTTAGACAGGTTTGGGCTGCTAGATTGCGTAATACCCTATGTTATGTGTGTTGGTTGGATTGAATTGCTTTGGAGGGAGTCCCTGCCTCGCCTTATATTGCTGGGGGCAGTGTTACAAGTCGGTTGGTTACAAGAATACTGGTCGGATACGACTAGAGGAGTTCTACTCTTATTACAACGAGTGCTTTCCTAATCCTTGATTAGTTCCTGTCTTTCCATGGAGACTACACCGTCCTGCGCTATGGTCTCTATGTGAGATGCGTCTCGATGTCAAGCCCTATATTTAGGACTATCCAGACCTTCTGGTGGGCCCATAGATGTATGCACGACAAGCCCCCTAGTACTTTTTAGTCAAATGCAGCAGTTCTAAGTACTTTTGTAGACTTCACCGACTAGTTTTGGTGCTCTTCGAGTACTTCATCTGGTTGAATCTTCAAAGGTACCCAAAAACTGTCATGCGGCTAGAATATGCTCAAGCCTCATTTAACTTAGCCTTCTATCTTTCAACCTTGAATTTTACATGAAAGTGCGATGAAAGTCGCACTCCATATGGAGTAGCCCTCGAGCCTTAGGTTGAATTGAAGAATCAAGCTGAGGGTCAAACTGTAATTTGCATCATTTTCCCTTTAAAACCCGGAGAAAAAACTTTTTATCGATCGACACATGGCACACAGCCCCTGAGCCTTTAGCCGACTAGTTTGGTAGGTAAAAGGGTTAACCTTTAGTCAACGTGACCATTTGTGGAAGGAGATCTTATCTCCCTCTGAAATACTAGTAACTGCCAATCAGGTGTTCAAAATTTTGGGGATCTTTTAAATCGAAATCCCTTTAATTGCGCAATTTTTACCACGCTACTATTATAAATGATGGAGGAAGTTATCCCTTTTGTCTTACCCTTGCCATTTGCCTTTCCAACTTCCACGCTTTAGTCCTAGCGCCGTTGCTGCCCGATCTCCGAGCGCTAGCGCCCCTGTCCTCCCACCAAAGAGCCCCCGAGCGTACGTAACAAAAGAAGCTCGTGATATCAAGGATCAGTAGGAAAACTGCTGCGTCCAAATCAGGCAAAGACGAGAAGAAGAAGACATCTGACAAGAAGAAAGAGCTGCAGTTGCCGGCACCCAAATACGGGAAAACTGATCAGACCACATCGCCAAATCCCATTTGTGACTGGAAGCGGTCAACTCTGAAGGAGGAGGATATCAAGGCGCTCGTAGCCGCCAATTTACTGCAAGATCATGACTTCATCAAATGGTGATCTGCATATGGCCACGCCTGCCCTTTGGATACCTATCCAGATAAGACGGTAATTTTTGCCCACTTCATCGAGCGAGGCCTTGCATTGCTATCTTCAGATTTCTTCCGAGGCTTACTCCATTATTATAAATTGGTGTTGGTGCATCCAAACCCCAATATGATCCTTCATACTGCAATCTTCATTCATTTTTGCGAAGCCTTTCTGGGATCAGGCCGCACTTTCAGTTATTTCAGAAGTTTTTCCGTGTAAAGCCACAACCCTCAAAAGATCATACTCTCCTAGTTGGAGGCGCCAGGATCCTGATGTAAGAGAGTGAGCGGCTAGTATCTAGAACGAGTTGATAGATTCCAATGCCGGGTGGAAAGAAAAGTGATGCTACATTAGCAACCATGATCCAAAACTACCCAAACTCTTAAGTCACCGTCCCTCTTGGAACAACCGGTGGCTTGATGAGCCAAAGCATGACGATTGCCTACAGTTGCCCAAGCTGATTGCTAGGATTGCTCAGTTGAAACAAGAAGGGCTTACTGGCATTGGAGTAGCTTTCAACTTTATGAAGCGCCGCATCCAACCTCTGCAGCAGTGGTGCCGTTACATCTATGAATACACCATCCTGGACGATTCTTCCAGATTCTCTCCAAAAGAGATTTGCACTCATGAAGTCATGGTGAAGCTCAAACGGATGTTCAAAAATGTGGGCGAGATCCCTACTATTGTGCGGGAATTCAGTGCCGCCAACCTACCAAAGCCTATAAGTACCCATGGTCGTAGCCCCCGAGTACTTATTTGAAATTGTTAGGTTTGCTAAATTGTCTTTCTTTGTAGGAAGATATTGCTTTGTACTTCTCTCCTCCTCCTCCTCCTCCTCCCGGATCGGATGTTACTTGCGAAGCTGCTCCTCGCGTGTATACGGTGGAGAGCGCAAAGAGTGATGACGACCAGGAGGAGGAAGTACTCCAGTCCTCCAGTGGCACTAGCTCTAATGTCGTGGATGAAGTCAGGGCTCAGCCATCTACTAAGGCTGGGTCTTCCTCCGGAACAAGGAAATGCTCGACTGCTGATGAGTTTGAAGCTATGATTCCTCCACCGTCAAAGAAAAAGCGATCCGTTATAGCCAAACGGGTCGTGAAGAAGTCTGTCATTGTAGAAGATGTCCCTCCCGCGATAATTACTTATGAGGAAGGACAAGATCCTGAGAATTGTGTATTCCTAATAGGCGATTTCAATATCACCACCATGTCTCCTCAAGATGACGTTGGTGGTTTGCAGGTACTCAAAGAGGTGACCAGAATGGAGAAGGCGGCTGTTGTGGCTGCTCAAAACAAGTCGCCAATCGAAATTGAGGATGATCCAGAGCCTCAAGATGTCGCTTAGGGTGATCCTCAAGTAATGAACCCCACTAGCACAGATACAACTCAAGCAGCAGAGGCAGAGCTCAAAGCTGGCCAAGATCCTATTGTGGATGTGCCAACCGCGCCGAAAGCACCGTCTCCAGCTGTGAAGCTGCTACAGTGGTTTGGAGAACCCACACTGAAGCTGAGGAGATCGTCAAGGTAATCTTTTATGCTCTTTCTAAGTACTAATTGTAACTCAAAATCGACTTGTTGTGTCACTAAAGCTTTGTCTTATGCAGGAAATCCTCTAATATGGACATTGGAGGGCCTAGCTTGAGGCCCGTGATTGATGGCGGTAGCCTCTCAGTCCAGGACGTTGCCCCGGCCCAAGCAAGTCCACAGCTAGAGAATCAGTCCGCGATGACAAGTAGTCCAGGTGATGTCTTTTGCAGTAGCATTGATGCGAGAAGTCTTTTCATTTTTACTAATGTTGTACTGCCAGCCCCCGAGCAACAAGTACTAGAGGATACGGTGGCTGCTGTGGACATGGAGACTGCTTCTGCAACCCCCAAGGAACCGATTGTGGTTGAGGCGACGACTACCTCTAGCATCGTGGCTGCGAATCTAGCCCCCAAGCCAGAGATAGATGTCGAGACGACGACAGCCCTCGAGGCCGTAGCTGTTGATTCATCCTCCAAGCCTAGGACGTCTGGTGGTCTTGCCGTAGTTCCACATGCGACCGCAGGTGTTGAGACAAGTGGAGCTAAAAAGATAACTCTAGAGGATATCGACCTGATCGATGATCCGCTGCTAAACCTAGATATGATAGCCACTATCATGAAGATGTACCGTCATCTCGGCAATTATGCATAGGTGAGTTGAAATTGCTTTTCTCTGTTCGCATGATGACTGGCACCCATGTGTTAACACGAGTACTAAATTTTGAATTCCAAGACTTGATCAATCGCTCCCGCCGCAAGTTGGAGATGCTCGACGGGTATGGTGATACCGTGCTCCGTGCTGAAGCACTGGAAAAAGAGCTTGCCAAGAAAAAAGTGTACACCTCCCGCTTGATGATGAAGCACGACAGCTCGACGGCGGCCTTCTAGAACCGGATTCAAGACCTGGAAGATGAGAAGGAGCGTCCTGCTCATAATAAGTCCCTTAATCACAAAATTGAAGGTAGTCTCTTCTCCTTTGTGTTGGTCAACTACTAATTGTATGTCGATTCTTATTAACCTGTTGTTGTTGAGAAAAATATAAGAAATTGGAACCGGAGCTTCAAGCATCAATCTCCGATTGGAAAAATGCCTTCTATCGGGTAACAGATCAACACAACAAGCTGGTGCATCATGTTGAGAAGTTGGAGCATGATTTGAAGAAGGAGACGCGAATGCACGAGGATGGCGAGGTTGATCTTGTTAATGCCATGAAGACCATCCGAGAGCGTGAAGTTGAGCTGGAAACTGCCAAACTCTCTCTTAAGGAGATATCTGAAGCGGCCCAGCCAATAGCGGATATGGTGGAGCCTCCAGTTGAGGGTGTAGAGCCCCATCCGCTATCTGAAGTTCTCAAGGACGTGCCAGGAAAATTCACCAGCTACATTAAAAAGATGGCGAAGTCTGTCTCCAAGAAACTGCTGAGCTTCATCAAGTCTTTTTATCCTCAAGCTAATCTAGCTCCTGTTGCGGAGGGTATAGCAGAGGACTTCTCTGACAAACTCTTCTAGGAGTATATGCAGGAGATGGACCCCATTGCAAAAGAAGTAGCCAATCATCTAGTCCTTGAGTAGTTTTGTATTAAAGAAAACATTAGTTTTGTATTGAAGACATGATATGAATGCTTTATAATGTAAATATTTCTAAGTCTTGTTGCAACCTCTGCTACTTTCGACTTGTTGTTATAGCGCATCTTACAATCTTCCCTAATATTTGCTCGTACAACTGCGAGATTGCTACCACAGTGTTGTCTGGCTAGCGCTTGCGGTTGTGACCTCCCAAATAGTTATTTCGGTTGTCATTGTTAGGGCGATCGTTGCGATTCCTGTCGTTGCGTTGGCCATTGTTCTGATTGTTGTTGTGCTAGGCCTTATTGCGATTAGACTCAAACCTTTTGATCTCCTTGTCTTCTTCATCTATCCACGTCTGTACCATGATCTTGAGGGATTTGACATCACCGGGGTGTCTTCTGCCAAAGTCCTGGAACATCCAGTGGCCGTGGAGGCCATTTTCGAAGCAGTCAATGACGTCGCGCTCCGTGATATCCACGATTATGGCCTTTTTGTCGAAAAAGTGAAGTAGCTCCGCAGGGTCTCACCTTCTTGTTGCTTGACTTGAAACATGTCGATCCTGTTGCTAGGACGCTGCATTGCCCCTGCGTAGTTGTTGGTTAATGCCACCTTAAGGACTTTCCACGAGTCGATGGAGTTCTTGTCCAATGATTCGAGCCATGTGAGTGGCGCCGCGTTCATGCAGATAGGGAAGTAGATGGCTTTGGTGTTGTCATTTCCCTTGCTTCTTGTACTAACAACGAGTAGCATCGGACCATTGGACTGGATCCTGCTTGCCATCGTACTTGGTGATGCCCGAAGGTTTGAACTTTTCGGATAGAGTTGTCCTCCTCAAACATCTGGAGAAGGCGGAGAACCCGTCAGTATAATCTCCTGTGTGTTCGACTTCTTGCTCGTGTTCACGGCGCCATCCGTCAATGATGGTACGGGCGTCGCGGCTGGCGTTGATCTTGTTGCGGAGGTCTTCTACTGGGCGTTCGGGCTCTAGGTTAGCCCCACGGTGGCCACGGCCTCCCGAGGGTCCTGCCAAACTACCTTCAACTCTAGTTTAGCTTGGTCTGATGCCTCTGAGTTGACTTGGTCTGGACAGAGGACCTCTATGGCTGCTGCCACATTGACTTCGTTGGGATGCGGTGCGTTGGACTAGTTGTATTGGATTCTACTGATCGAGTTGTTTGTACGCGCGTTCTGCTAGTTCAGCCAACTGTCTAGTGTACTTGTTTTGCGGCATCGCGCAGGTGATGAGATCAATAGACGCGATGGTGGTGAGGGGAGTACGATGGTGACACTTTTGAACTGCTTCAAAGGCATTATACAGGTTCATGATTGGTAGGTCTGCTGCAAGGCGGCGGCAGCGCTCTGCTCTTGCGACGTTCCTTGCTCGTCGTCGAGTTCTTCTAGCTTCAGTCTCTTATTCGACGATGTTGGCGGTGAGCTCATCCTGCGAGATGTCATCTGGGTGACGCTCATGTCGTGGGTTTCTATGCCATTGCTCTTCTTCTTCGTCCTCTTATCTAGTAATGACGGTGAAGAGTTCTCGTTCTAGAGAGTGACTTCCCGAGCTTGAAGTGATGACCTCCGTGGTGCCGCCTTCCTCATATATGGGTGACAGAGGAGCTCCCTCTTGATACGGCTTCCCGATCTTGAAGCGATGAGGTGCAAATCGTCGTCTTTGGCGAGAGAGGGCGGCTTCATGTTGGGCCAGTAGATGAAGCTGCCTTGGGATTTGATGTGATTACCATGCCCTGCTGCGGACCTGAAAATGGAGTCTCTTCATCTAGATTCGAGTAGTAGTTCAGGTCCTCGATCGGATTGTGTAATGGACAGGACAGCCTAATGAATAGTGGCCACGTTGTGGAATCCGAAACGGGAATCGACTCTGGTAGTAATCCAACTCGCATGATGGCTTATACGCCAGCTCGTGAAAGTCAATCCGACTGGCGGAAGAAGTCGAGTTGTACTCGGACTCTTCCCCCCAGCCTTTAACTAGGTCAAAAATTGAAAATTTGCCTAAATTCTCGATGAGATCCTTTAGAGCTTGGCACTGGAGCTTCATGGTTTGCTGCTTCTTTTCCAGGGTCGACGCAATGTGACGTTGAAAATTTCTAGCACCGTCTGCAATGCAAACCCAGGAGCCAAAGACGAACGTCATGCCTGCTTCAAACATCACAATTGGCTTGATGATGACTTGTGCCATTGAGTTCACCAGTGGATTCTCGACGAGAGCCCCTACCTGGCGCACCAGCTGTCGGTGTTTAGACCCGACAACCTACCGAGGGGGGTGCCTGAGGTAGTGTTTTGGTTAATGGGGCTCATTGAGATCAAGAACTCGAAAGTAACGCAGACACACAATTTAGACAGGCTCAGACCGCTAGATTTCGTAATACCCTACGTCCTGTGTGTTGGTTGGATTAAATTGCTTTGGAGGGGGTTCTTGCCTCGCCTTATATTGCTAGGGGCAGGGTTACAGGTCGATTGATTACAAGAATACTAGTCGGATACGACTAGAGGAGTTCTACTCTTATTACAACGAGTGTTTTCCTAATCCTCGACTAGTTTCTCTCTTTCCATGTAGACTATGCCATCCTGCGCCATAGTCTACATGTCAATTGTGTCTCGATGTCTAGCCCTATATTTAGAACTATCCAAACCTTCTGGTGGACCCATATACGTATGTATGTCAGCGCCGGCGGGTTGCTACAGGCGCGGGGCGCAGAAGTATGTGGCATCGCTCTCGGCACGAAGGAAGAGATGGACGTTCCCGCCGGAGATGAACAGCATGGTGTCGTCCAGGCGGGGGAAGTCGGTGCGGGAGACCCAGGCCAGGGGAGGCTCCGCCAGCATAGGGGCGGGGTCCCCAACCTCCTCGCCATGCAGGAGGACGTCCCCATCTTGGAGGGGAGCGCATGGGAGCGCCCACGTGGGGCGAGCGCTGATGGCCTGGAGGGAAGGCACGGCCTAGCCGCGCGCCCACCATCGCTGAGCGCACCAAAAGGACCTGCAAGGGTGCTGCCCCCCCACCCCTCACCCCCCCACTCCACGGGGGCCACAGCGGGGCTCGGGGGACGGGAAGGATGGCGGCGAAAGGGTGTCTTCGCCCTCCCCCAGCGACGATAGCGGTTGACGAGAGCGCGAATCCCAATGTCGTCATCGTTCTTCAGGTGGAGGAAAGAGGGGAAGTCAAGGTAGCTCTCGTATGGTGATCGCAGCAGTGTAGTCGGCCCCCGATAGCGAGAGCTACGTGATGTTGAGGGGGTTCGCCATGGCCCCTAGGGCCACCTCCATGTGGTGCCGGTTCTAGTGCTCGATGGGGTAGTCCTCCAGCGCGATCATGGTGAAGCTCGAGTGCTCGAAGCAAAACCGATTGCGCAACTCCTCCGGGCGCTCGAAGCGGACGGTGTGCTCCATCACAGGGATGGGCTCACCGTCTGTCGTCGCCTCCCTATCCGCCGGTCTAGCGAAGACGATGGCGTCGGCCCCCATGGAGGAGGGGAGGATACGGAGGAGGTCACTGTCGGGGATGGCCTCGGACAGCAGGGCCGCACGGAGGACAGCCTCGTGGTCCGACGCCACAGGATCGACGAAGGCGTAGGTGTAGCGGCTGAAGTGACTCCAGTTGATCGGGGGCATGAAGACCTCCTTGTAGTGGTCCCGGAAAAGCTCAAGGTCTTTGAAGTCGGGGAGGCGAAAGTCGAGGAGGCGAGGGGCCGAGGCGGAGGGAGGGGAGGCCGCGATGGGAGACCCATGGGGCAGAGGTGGAGTCTCCGAGCCCTCTAACGGTGCCAGCAGGGTGGAGGTCGGAGGAGGCCCGCCACGGTTTCCAGGACGGTAGCCGCGCCATCGTCGGAAGGAGGAGGCGTGGACACGCGATAGTAGGAGGTGCCGGAGATTCCTCTGCCGCAGGCGCCGAGCAGGGGAAAGACGTCGCGGGACGCAACGGGGACGACTACCCACTGGGCGCTAGGTGCAGAGGGACCCCCGGCATTGAGGACAAGCGACGAAGCCGGCGATCGAGGCAGTGGGGAGGCGGTGACCAGAGTAGCCGCACCCTCTACAGTAAAGCGAGTCGCGGCACTCCACGACTTTGTGGTATTGGGCAAGGCAGTGAAATCGGTGAGGGGCGATGGAGAGCGGAGAGGGGGGTGGAAGGGGGAAAAAAGGGGAATCAGCTAGGGGAGATGGAGAGCGGGTGGGGGAGCGGGGCAGAGGGGGACCCTGGGTAGGAGCGTGCCACACGGGAGGCGTGCTGCAGTGCTCCGTCGCATAGCCGGCGTCAGGCGACGGCGGCGGTATCGAGGGCGGCGGGCTGACGTTGCGGCCGGGGCCCTCCCGCGAAGACTGGGATACCGGGGGAGGAGACGCTGACAACGCATCCCCGCAGCCGACGTGGACGGGGAGATTGCCCCTTGCATGCGAGGCCCGAGGGACGGGCCAACGGAGCAGGAGGGACAGGGGCGGGGGTGTCGCTCGCATTAATTGCGACAGGACGCGGCGTGGAGGCCGCCGCGGTAGTGGAGGCCGCGTCACCCGGGCGCCTCGACCGGGATTCCCCCGAGTCCCGAGGCTGCCGGACCGCGGTCGGAACAGCGCCGCCCGGGCCAGCGCGCGTTTGAAAAAACGCCCGTTGGCGAGCCACGGACTCTGAGGCCACGACGAGGAACAGCATGCCGCCGTCGTGGAACCCGCCGATCTTGAGGATGGAAGCAGCGATGGCCGGACATGCCACAGAGAAGGAGAAGACTCCATGGCCGCAGGGGGGCGACCGAGAAGCGATCCTCTGGGATGCTGAACCAGAAGGTGAGCGCCGCCGCGACCGCCGGAGGCCGGTGCACACGGGGGTGACCCCATGGACCGCCCACAGGGTCACTTTCCCGGCGAGCGGGGAAGCCGCGGCGAAGGGGGTGACCACCGGCCCGCCTCCGGGAAGGGGGCGCGACGACCTGAGCCGAGAGCGGCGGGACCGGCGGGGCCGACGAGGGCCGCGGCGGGGAGCCGGAGGAACGGGAGGGGGGTTACCTGGGAGACCTGGGGCGCGGTGGTTAGGGGTGCGGTGGCCGCCGGGTCCGGAGCGGCAGGGCCGGCGGGCTGGGGTGGGCGGGAGGGGGAGGGTAAGCAGGAGCTCGCGCGTCGCCGCGGAGCCATCTTACAAGGAGCCTTGTGGTTGAGCTGAGCTCATACGTTGCCTAGTAAGACTTTTAATTTGTAAAAACTTTTCGGGTGATTCATGAGTATTCTAAACAGGTGCGATACAACCATTTTTAGTAATATTGAAACACGAATACATGACACGTGCTATCAAAAGGCAACAAAATACTATCGCAATAGACTTTTTTTTTTCAAAACGTAAGCACAAACACTAATGTTCACATACACGCAAGCATCCGGCACCATACCTCTATGAACACGTAAAAGATCAAAGCTACACATATCCTGATATATCTTGATATTGTTGAAAATACCACGACGTTTGGCTCACGCACGTCACCTACCACAAATTATTAACCATATATGCAGGCACCCATGCTGAATTTGGGGTTCAGAATTGTTACACGACGTAGGTTTCTAGTCGAATTAACATGGCAACTGATATTGTAAAGCACTAGCAAAGCCATCGACAATGCCAACTCAGTTTGAGCTGATTCCTGGGAGAATATCTTGTGCTCCCGCATCTTTACATGCTCCTGCGGATAAAATGTCCATACATCTAAAAGTGCATAAATATTTCCATCGTACAATCGTCTATGTTCATAAAAAATTTGGGCCTGAACAAAAAATTATGCAAAAAGAAATCAAAATGCAAGTAGATATGTGTTGGGATCGCATATGAACAGAACGATTGCACAGGTTCCAATTCACTGTTGATTTCTCTTTTTCTTTCTCCTTGCACAAATTAACATAGATGATTGTATCATCCATCCATTTATATCTTTGTAGGAATTTTCACTTTGAATGTATATTATTTAGGTGGGAGAACCTAAAAGGTGCGGGAACGTAGGGCATTCTCTGATTCCCCTGAACATTCTAGTCTCAAGTCTCCTGCATCCTTATGCCCAACGAAGTAATGGTCCCCAAACCCATTCCTTTTCGACAAACACAACATACAAACCGTGTTTATTCCCTCTGTTCCAAATTATATGTCGTTTTGATTTTTCTAGATTTATAGATATTATTATACATTTAGACATACACTATATCTATATCTAGATACATAGAAAAACTATGCAACTAAAAAAATAAAACGACCTGCAATTTGAAACAGAGGATAATTGCAACAGAGGAAGTAGATGCTATATGACCACATTCAACTTATATGCTTCTTCCTGGAATTTTGGTTTCCGACATCTAAAGATAGACCACCTCATGCCTACCACCATAAATGCATATCGAATTCATTGCCGACTTGTTTGGATGTGTTGTTGCTAAAGTTTAGTAAATGCTAAAGTTAGCCCATCTAAAATTTAACACCTCCACCCACTAACACTATCAATTTGGAAACATGACTAACGGATAGAGCTAAAGTTCATGAAATGTCACTTTTGCCCCCTTTATCTTCTCACCACCTCCTTTCTCTCCCCTCTTTTGATCTTTTGACAAACCATTAGCACTCATGAGCTCCTTCATTAGCTTCTCCCCACCAGCTAATACTTTTTGCACCTTTTAAGGTGGGCTAAAGTTTAACCCTCCCATTAGCCCTCCCGTTTGGATGT
The DNA here is from genome assembly GCF_005286985.2 of Setaria viridis. Lineage (NCBI taxonomy): Eukaryota > Viridiplantae > Streptophyta > Magnoliopsida > Poales > Poaceae > Setaria > Setaria viridis. Next base: position 28,235,682 of record NC_048267.2, on the reverse strand, counting down.
GCTAATGCATAACAGTGTTAAACTTTAGCAGTTTCACCCATTAGCACTTGGATCTTAGCAGAATAGAGGGTTCATAAACCGGTGCCAGAGCCATGGACTCAGCAGATATATACATTCCATGAATAGCTGCCCAAGGCGCAGCAAGTTATGCGCATCATTGGTACACTGGCGTACATTAACTGGTAACCATATGTTAGCCTAAAACAACCTAACGCTACCAAACTTGCTGCATTGGCTAGTTCTGCCTAGGCTACTCTGACTTCTAAAGCTGTCCTTGGATTTGTTTCCCCTTTTCCTTTCTAACATGGATTAACATCAGCAGTCACGATTCGCTACAGTTAGTCCCTCAATGAATGGATGACTCGAACCAAAACGAAAACCTCTGTGCACAACCCTCTTCCGTGAGAAGAAATACTGCTTCTATGAATGACCACCAAGCTCCAAAAGGTGATAATTAAGAAGTCCATCTGATATGGCACAAAGAACCAGCCTGCTACTTCCCTGCCTTCGCAATCCTGCCGCCGATACTTGCAAACCCTCTCCTGTCATCTTTATGCCGCTACAAACCGATTGAACATGCAAATTAAGGTCTGGATGTGAGATACAAGACTGGCATGTATACAAATCTTCAACAGAATTGTATCTACCTTGTGAAGTATTTCAAACTTTTTCTCTTGCTTTTCTCGAAGAAGCATCCAGTCCAAGGCCAGGTCATACTCAATCGTGTTAGGCTGAGAACAATGTGAGGTCGATACAGCCTTCTTCTGCAGGAAGGACAGTTGTGTAAAATATCAAGCCAAAGAAAGGAAAACATCGCAGAGTATAGTAATAAAGCACAAGGAAAACATAGCAGAGTATAATGACAGAGCACCCACCTGCTCTTCTCTCTGCTTTTGACCAATTTTAAAATTATATAAGGACAAGTGCCCAACAAGAGTTCCTGAAGATTTTGGAACCTTAAGTAACCCTTTGCTGCAATAAAGAGGTCTGCAAGTTATACAACAGGCAAGAATTATCAGTAGCTGACCAAGAAAATCATGCTAGGCAAACTTTATTAACAAACTGTCACGCAGCTGAATACAAGATTTACGATGGTGAACATTTCTTTTTGATTTGTACACTGAAACTTGCGTTATATGCAGCTCCAGTGATCACTTATTCTTGTATTGTAGCCAAGCCGCAGAGTATAATTAGATCCTCTTGGTTTTTTTCCCCTTGCAAAGTCTTGACAGATTGGAAGTCATTCAATGTCAAATTATCTATAGTTGACTATTAAAAAAAAGCCATTTTGGACTGCCAGCACAAGTGCTACTATAAGAGTCCCTCTCAATAAGCACATATGGAAGGAATTCAAATGGAAACAACTCTGCTTAAGACTAGGGTCTCAAGGAAAATGTTGCCTGCTTTAGAAAACTGATTGAAGAGAGTTAGAATCCCCTCAAAAGACTCTTCGTTCTAATTCATAAATTTTGGCAGTCAATTTGCTGTGAGACTTCAACAATTGAAACAAATCATAGAGAACCCCACTTGAAGCAAAATTCATTACAGGATAAGACATGCTGGCACTGAACACATAGAAAATTACATCAAGCATAAACACATACCTTCCACCAACAACCAAGCCTGAATTGATTTTGGAAATAGCCACATCAGCAGCATTTTTAGTTTTGAATATAGCATATGCTTTTCCTACAGATAAGAAAACCACTTTTAGTTAGAATGCAGGAAACAGGAAGGGAAAAAGAAGTCTGCCATTAACTGGACAAAGATCACAGTTTATGGAAATAGTTAATTAAGGACCAGTCTACATCTGCCGACAGGTTATTGGACCAAATAGTCAAACTTTGGAGGAGGGGGGGGGGGGGGGGATCCAACAATCCATCTCCTTTCCCTCCCCCTTTGCTACATCAACGGCTCAACGCTGCCTACATCCTAACCTAATTCCAGGTCACTTGCACCCTGCTGCCACACCAGCCATGTCATTGCCATCCCTGGCACCGGTGTGGACCGCCAGTGAGCACCTCCACTACAGATCATCAGCCCTCCCTCTGCTGCCACCACGCATCTCCTGCCTGCATTGACCTCCTCTATATCTCCGGTGAGATGCCCCTGCCCCCACCCTCATCAGATCCACACTCACTAACTGCTCTGATGGTACGTCAAAATATAGCATGACCCATCACCCATGATGAGCTGGTCACCTTTCCCCACCTGAACCCCAAACCCAGTCCATTGTTCACTGGACAAGAAAAGGACAGGGATCTTCAAGTCACACGGTACCCCAGCCCCCTCCAGTCGACAGCTAAATATCATTTCTCTTTAATTAGTGAACTAACCATTGTTTGGATCATCATAAGTGGGGTGGTTAATGGGCTTTGCGATGCAACTTAGCTGTAGTGCCTCACGAACCAGCTCCTGCAGAAATGATAATCACGAAAATTGTCAAAGGAATAGTTATTGGAGAAAATAAAAACCAAAAAAAGGGTAACAACAAAGCCTAAAACGAACAAAGGAGTAAGAAGATTGAGGCTAAAAAGAATGAATGTAATGTTAGAAAGAGAAAGACAGTGCATAAGTTATGTGGACAGAATTAGAATTGCGACCCAACAGACAACAGAAGATATTCACATAATTGAAATAATACTAGCCAGGAATAGAATAGAGAAGCAGCTTGGGCTTCATGACAACTGTAAGCTCTCAAGTCTCAACTCACACAACTCAAGAACACACACGCAGGAAATTTGTGCTGCAAAAGGCAGCTTTTGTTTATCTTGTTCTCTTATTTATAATGCAGTAAAACAGATGCCTTAGTGGCCGAAGCTAATGCCATGATGGCCCTAAAACTCAGGACACGTCCTGAGGAGAACAAGTGACTCTACTGAGTCCACTTCCTAAAGACTAGGACCTGCTAACAACCTTGACTTGTTCAGCTGACTGCTAGCTAACTGACTGACCCTGAAATTTCTGAACTAACAGGAAGAAACAACAAAGACTCAACACTAACAAACTAACAGATAATGAACACAGGGACAGGGATTACTGCCATCAACAACCAAATAGACAGGATGCTACCTCTATGTCAGCAGCTGCAAACTGAATATCAAGATTTTGAATATACACAAGTGTCCCCTGCTCATCAGCTATCCGTAGTCTGTCATCCCATGGCTGAAAAGTTCATTAAAAAAGATCATCACATTAAATTCAAGATCAGATGACATATTAATCAGTTTATGGTAATTCTGATTAATGAATAATCAAGCATAGATATGGCATGCTTCAGTATAATTATAACATATATGCACAGGAGATTCTGTAGGAAGGAAAGGTAACTCACAATTTTAAACCATTTGCTTCTGTCCTGTAAATAGCAGAAAAATGTATTAGCATAAAAAAGGAAACATGGTGAAAATCAGTTGGAGACTCCATAAAATTGGCAAAAAAAAAAAGGAAAATATTCAGATAAATGATACACAAGCAGGAGGATTGCTTGTGTGCAGTAGACATGGGACAAAACTTTAATTGAGATGACGGTTAAAAGTTCAAAAATATTACGATTGTTGAATAATGAATCAAAGGAAAGCAGCACAAGATAATCATATGCATTACTAAATTTCTGCTATTAACTGCATCGATAGCCTCCTCGTCCCATCTCTCATTTAGTGACCAAAGAATAAAGAGACGTGGATCTGGAAAAATGTAAGCATGTACAAAACTTGGTATGGGGCAGTTTAGAAAGATGTAGTTATGTTTCCTATCCAGTCCTAACATTAAACAAAAAAGGAGCATGTTTGCACTCTGGAAACATCTAAGAAAGTTAACAGGCAGGAGCACTCAAAGAACTTACAGCTTGTCTTGATGGTAGCTCCAAAGGTCTTTTTTCAGTAGTAGCTGGGGTCGTGCCCTTCACTGTAGCTTCTTGGGTTAATTTCAACTTTTTTGTCGGCCTCTCCCCAGTGTGAGCATTCTGTGACTGTCTTTGTTTGGGAATGTTCTCTGCAGCAGCTGACCGTGGAGGGGGAGTTAAAGCAACTGGTTTCTCATCCCCTGCGACCGCTGAATGGGAAAGGGGAATGGCAGCGACTGATTTCTTATCCTCTTTCTTGACCATAGACGGGGAAAGGGGAATGGCAGCAACTGGTTTCTGGTCCTCCTTCTTGACCACTGATTGGACAAGAGGAACTGTGGCAGGCGGATTTGCATCCACCTCCTTAACTGCTGGCTGAGAAAGGGGAACTGCAGCATCCGGACTTTCCTCCTCTTTAACTACTGAACGGGATGGGGGGACTGTGGCAGCCAGATCCTCATCCACATTTGCATTCAGCAGAACATTAGCTGCATTCGGACTGGATATGACTAGCTCATCTTTTGGATTCAGCAGAACATTAACTGCACCAGAGGGATGATGATTAGATGCACAGTAAAATTGAAAACATTACCAGATAAATATGTAGGGCGCAAATCAATTCTAGATCCTTTGCTTACCTTCCAGCCCTGCAATTTTATCAGGCAACTGCTCGGAAAGTGTGCAAGTGTTAACATCGAAGAACCTATAGAAGATATAATCAGCCATTGCTTGTTCCTGAGGGGAAGGTTGGCGATTCCTCTCGTCCTTTGAAATGCATATAACAGTACATTTTCCAGCAACAGCTTCCTAATTGAGAAATAAGCATATGACCATTACAATCTTTTAGTTATAAGTCCAAAAATTGTAAAGATGGCAACATTTACAACTCTGATATATAAGAGCAGTGAGCGTGCAATTCTGCATATCTGCCGTTGATACTTGATACTCGATACCATGCTCTACTGAATTAGCATGCTCGGTTGGCTGAAACTCTCCAATGAGAAATGATTCTATGCTTGCTATCCTACCTAAGCTGGCTCCGCTTGGGCTTTGCAAGCAAGCAGACGAGTCATGATAACTACCTCAGTGCCGCAGCCAGGCTTGGCTATTACCTACTTATTTTCACAAATATACATCCAAAATGTGTAATGCGATGATTGATCATTGCAAATGTTGGCACAATTCTTGTACACGGCCATCCAAACTTCTTTTCCACAGAATTACACTTCTTTGTGAACCTATGAAAAATGCAATTTGCAAGTATGATACCAGGGTGGGAATGTTTCCTATTCATGCCATTTTTTATATATGTACTATGTCAATTTGATTGAATAAACAAGTAAAAGACACCAGTTAAAATGGATAATTCATATTTAGTGCTGACAGTTCGCTGGCATGGAGACCAGAATTGACTAATTGAGACACCTGTAACTCATAGTCATGGATGTTTCCTAATTGTAAGTAACTCAAAGAATATTCAGTGCAAGTAAAAGAGGAATAAAGGATGTAAGCAATTAGTACTGATGGTTGAAATGGAGAATTAACAACAATACCACCACATCACTAAAGCAGACCAAGATCATGCATTTATTTGAGTTATAGCTCTCGTCCCCTACCTATCAATGTGAGAAATCTAAAAACCAGATAATTGCGATCAAATATAACTTCAAGCATTTTAATCCATTAACTCTACACCAATTAGAAGCAAACACTGATCAATATCAATAAAATATTTATAGGCTCAAAATGCAAGTCTGTAAGTATGATGTGAGAATGCACAAGTTAAGGATGACGGCACAACACGGAACAATAAGGAATGAAGCTATGATAAACATACCAGCGGGTTGATATCTGCAAGCCCAATACCATTACCAGAAGCAAGAAAAATCTCCTTTTCCTTCACAGGGCTTTTTAAATATTTCTGAATCTCATCAGGGAGGAAAAACCAAAGAATTTTTACTTTCTTAGCCTGATTTTGCTCCCAAATCTTCACTATTTTCCCGATGTATGGTTCTGGATCACCATGCTTAAACAGATAGACACAGTCATACAATGAATATTTCACATTGTCCAATGTGAAGGACTCATAAAACTGTGTATCCATCTTAGCACCGCCCTTTGCTCTACGCTTTCCCCATGAGAATTGGATGTTCTCACTATTTCCATCCATTCTTGCACTGTCAGTGGTAGATCACTCACCGCTTACCATAAGCCTACAATGATTAAAAAAACTGCACATTAAACTACAAGATAGATAAAGCAATACCAGGACATTAAAGTTAACTTATCAATAATGGTGAGCTGATGATGTTGTCAGCTAAGTAAGCAAAAACTTTAAAAGGCACAAGAACCAAATTTCTAAACTATTAAGAAAAATACAAATGTGGAACTTCAGAAAAAAATTGTGTTTCATTGTTTCCAATATTTTTAATGTGTTTCCTTTTTCATAGTTGACCTAGGAAGTTTTAAAAGTTTTCTTATAAATCCTAGTGGCAAGAGATACAATCTCCTCAATACATTATTTCAAGTAGTTCCTTTAGATCTTGAGTAGTGGGCATTGTGAAAATAGAATGCAAGCATGTTCCACCAAAGATTGGTAGCATCATGCTACCAAATATCAGTTGTGTTCACCAGCATGTAGGACATGTATATCAATCACTAAAAGATGCCGATATGGCATATCATCTGAATAAGTCATCTTGGAACATAGCAGCAATATGGCCTGGTATATTGCTCAATATGGCAGACATTTAAACCAATAAATCAGTCTTACAAAACCAATATGTTCCTATTGGGAAAAAATTTGCATGCTTAAGTACCCGTTAAATAAAATGACGAAAATAATACATAGTTTCAGTAAGGAGGCATCTTCGTTTTCTCCTTTAATATAGCAAACTAGAAGATCTTAGTGTAAAGTTTCATGATGTCACCAACGTACTTCCCTATGCTTCTAAAATGCGCTTGCATTGGCCACTTGTTCAGTTGTGCAATTGATTGAAAACTAAGATAATTTACGAGTTTATGCGTAGTTTTATTACTATTGCATCCCTTTAAGTAGAAATAACTCTTCTGTCCTTGAAATTAGAGATATGACTGCAAAATGCCAAAACTTAAGAAAACTTGGAATGCACACACTTTTGATACTTCAGGATAGTCACTCGACTTTCTTTAGTGTCAAAAGGACACGTCACATAAATAGACAAAAAATATTAATTTTATTTCCAAAACGCCAAGATGGGAACATATGACACAGTGTCCAATATGCCGATCCGATATCAACCAACATCAATTTAGAAGCTTTGCAAACACTGCTTCGTTTGCACGAGGGGTTTCAAAAGCTAATGCAGAGAGAATCCCTAAATCAATAAATTGTTTTTGCAACATATTGCACTTGAACCTACCTAGTTGTCATGCTCAATTAAGTTCCTAAACATGAATCTTTGTCCACCAACAGATCTGTAAGAAGCCAATGTTCACTACTTATGTCATGAACATGTAGCAGAAGTGTATGCCCCTCTCCTTAATGATTAAACCACTATAGAACTGCAAAATAAAATACAGCTTGGAATGACTATTTATCATTCCACACGCTGAAAGAGAACTCCTAGACTGTGTATTATTTCCTTTTGGACAAATGACAAATCAGTGCTACATTCTATGGAAAACATGAATTTCACATAAGCACTACTAGTATGAAAGAAAATTTTAAAAGCCCCATGAATGCTGAGTGCTCATAACCATAGATGAATTTTGATTAGTACTTGAGAAGGGGCAACAGCACATATAAAACTTGTAACTCAATAGCACATGCCTTTGATCAATGATCATCAACACAGCAAGAGAATAATATAAATAAGTGCCTTTAGAAATAACAAGTTCTTGTACAACCCCATATGCTAAAAGTACATAAAATTGATCTGCATACAAGCTTTACCATAACCATTTGCTTTGATCGTCCACAACCACAACAATTCGCACTCAAGAAATTTAGTAAAATTCCTTAGAATGTGGATCCAACACCACAATCTATCCCAATTTTCAGAATCTCATGAATCACTTGCACGTTCAAGAAATAAGTTTTACTAATAATCCAGTAAAAGACAGGCCAAGAAGCAGACATGTCCCTTGTACATGCATCATCTACTGATGGAGTACTTCCATGACTGCTTAAATAAATAGATAATTGGCAAATAGAAACCACACCAACGCCCATAGAATCACTATTTAAGTGCAAAACGGACACTAATTAAACAGCAGAGTGAACCACGGTGCGAAATTGTCAACAAGAGAAAGGCAGAACCAGCATTACAGGATCATCATGTGTGGCAAAGCAAAACCCACCAAGGATCAGCGAGGCGGTGAAATTTGGGGAGATATGCTAGGGTTTGAGGCAGGTGCGCGGCTGAGGGGTATTGGGGACGACGGTAAATAGCTGCCAACCGTAATACTACTGCGAGATACTGGCTGACTGAAGACTACCGAACCGACGGCTAATTGGAGGGGCAACAAAGAGAAACCCTGCCCCCCTCCCCCCTCCCCACGAAATGGGAGGAATTGCGCCCCCAAAAAGAAAAAGAAAAAAACTGAAACCCACAGCAACTGATATAGAGAAAAGGGTGCCCTCCGCTCGAACGCAAGGTCGGAGCACAGAGCATCGCCCCCAGGCGCCGCGTGCAACGCGTGGGGTTCAAGGTCGCGCGCGCCAGTGCGGGCGTTAGTAGAGAGCCCAATGGGGGCGGACGCCGGGACGCCGCCGGAGCGGCCCCCAATACCCCAGCAACAGAAACAACACCCCTCGGCACTGAGAGCGGAAGAGGACGAACGGGAGGGGAGGGAAAACTGCGAACTCACCGTGAGATTCGCCGGGGGGGAGGATGCCACGAGGATTGAGGAGTCGGTGCGGCGGAGGTGGGGGAGAGACGGGCTTGGTAGGAGGCGGGGCGGGGGCGTCTCTTGTCTTTTTTCCTCGCTGTTTTTTTCATGCGCTGGGGGGGGGGGGGGGGGGGGGGGGGGGGGCGACCGGACGAGGGAAGCGGCGAGGGCAGTTGCCCTGATGCTGCGTGGCGGCTTGTGCTTCTGTGTGTGCGTGCGGCTGTCTACATGGTTGAACCGCGACTTGGATCGTAGTATAGCCGTACGAGTTCGCGAACCCACCACCGCCAAAACGGCTCGAGTCGTAATCTGAGTAGGCATTGATCGCTGGATAATCGCGCTTCGGTTGGTAAGATCGGTGGGATCACGCTTTAGATCGTAATAATCGTGGCATCAGGATTTGGCTGGCTCCTCGAGCGTGCATTTCAATCGCAACAGACTTGCAACGACAGCATTATCCTAAACCTCTAGTTCGACCTGAATAAACTATACTTTAACAGACTTGCAATGACGGCATTATCCTAAACCTCTAGTTCGACCTAAATAAACTATACTTTAACAATCTAAACTGCAGTATGTCGAGTCATATCAATGCACTACAAATCGCCTGTAGAACCACTTTAAAAATACACCCTCGCAACAAGCCATAGTTTTGTGGATCACAATTGCAAAAATAGTAGGTTTGCTGACAAATTTCTTCAATTTCAATCATAAAAAATAAAAAATAGGAAAAAGTTAATTTTACTCTCTTCACCTATCCACTTTATCCGCTTAACTCCCTTAACAAAGTTTTGGCTCACTTTACTCCCCTGAACTATTTCATTTTCTCTTTTTTATTTCTTGTTGAATTTTGAGTTCAAATTTTATGAGCATATACAAAATATGATGCCTTATGTTAGAAAATTATACTAAGGAATTTTCATGGTTATTTTCTTAGGTTAGGAATATTTAATACTAAATTAATCTTACATATACAAAAATCTACGAAAAGTAATCATGAAAAAATTCTAATATATTTTTTAACATGGAACATCATGTTATAAGTCAACTAACAAAATCTGAAATTAAAATTCAATTTGTATATGAAGAAAGAAAAGAGAAATTAGGGATAGATTGGACCAAATGAAATAGTTGATTTTCATTCTAATATATTTTTTAACATGGAACATCATGTTATAAGTCAACTAACAAAATCTGAAATTAAAATTCAATTTGTATATGAAGAAAGAAAAGAGAAATTAGGGATAGATTGGACCAAATGAAATAATTGAGGGAGTATTCTAAATTTTGCTTAGAGGTCAAGTGGACAAAGTAATAACCCTGCGCAGAGTCGGTGTACCTGCAAGTCTGATCCTGGCAGCCTCTTAACCAAAAAGCTGAACCAGCGAGCAGCTAGCCATCTACATAGCATCAGACATTCGACTAGCCATTTGTCATCCTCATCTCAAGATTGAACCGACACTTTGGACGCCCAGCGAAAAGTGGCTAAAAAATTTCCATCTTATTCAGTTCCAATGCATTTATTCAATAAGCCGAGTGTGTTTTGCAACAGCAATAGCACCTACAAGATATCCAGCACACATGGAGTCTCGGCAGCAGGAATATCAACTCTACAATCGGATGCGCTAAGGGCACCGAATTACTTGTTTTGCCAAAAAGGTGCAAAAGAAAAAAGAGGCAGGAAAAGGCAGTTGGACCACATCTTGACATTCTGATACATTTCATTCGAAATAATTTACAGCGAGATGAATGGGGAAAGTCAAGCTTTGGCTGGCCATGTTGCTTGAGCTGACATGATGATGCCCACAATGACTCCAAACAGTCCCAGGGCGCTGCCAAAGATCTCAATCACCAAGATCTTTACAAAGAGTGACGAGTTCTGAGCATCAGACAGTGCGCAGCTGCTTCCAATTATCCCCACACATACCCTGTAGATAGGAAATTTAATCACCTGGAACTGAAGAACATATTTCACCAGAGAATACAAGATTTGAGCTGATTGCATAGCCTGGTGCTTACCCGCAAACAAGATTAGCAAAGCCAACAATAAGGCCAGAAGCAAAGATTGCATAGCCTGCTCGAAGAGACTCCGGAGCATACATTTGAGCTGATGGCACACTTTCAAGCTTTGTCTGGAGGATGATTGCCACAATTACACCATAAATTGCGACAGCCTCACAGAAGATGACACTGGAAAGCATAGGTAGATATATAAGTATCACAAGGTAAGAAGATTGTTGTTACCCAAAAAAAAATCAAAGACACCAAACAATAAGAATTCACAAATAAAAAAAACTAATATGAAGCTAGAACTTGCAGGGTTCCTTATGCCTAAATGCCATATTCATTGCTCACCTAGAAAGACACAAAAATGAGCAGATGAAAGGGTGAGAGCATCACATGATGTTTATTTAATTGAGGTCAATTGTGGCCATATAGACTATGTAGGTGCAGTCTGGGGGTGCAGATATAACTGCAGAATGTATCCACTCATCTCATGCCAGATGAGTTCAACTAAGGAACTCTCAAGCGGTCAAGACCCTTAATTCATGGCTGCATGTTGCATTATTCATTGTCCTCTGTGTATAGAGTACTCATAGGCATATAAACAAGTGATCTTATTTTGGTTAAGCCATTCAGGGACATCAGGGGAACAGAAATTGACCAAATGCCTGAATGATTCTACATAAATGAAAAGCACCTCTCTAATTCTCAGAATGGTGGAAGGAAGGACACTAAGACAGAACTAAACAACACTGACATCGTCAGGACTAGGCTTCTCTCGTCACAATTAGACAATATAGGATGACAAGCATGGCATACTTAAAAAGGGATCCATCATTGCAATGGACAATAAGGTGGAAAGAATGGCATGCTTCAAAACTGGAACAGTACAGGTCTCAAATTACCAGAAGACTGCAATGTCCCTCCAGCATCGAAAAATGTTCAATCATTTTCTGCATAAGCAGGCAATATTGCTCAACTCTGTTATCGAGACAAACTCAAAGTTTGTCCTCCTAGCAGACTGATGTTCTTCCTAAACACCAAATGCATGGGCATGCTTCCTCTTCTACTCGGTGGTTGTGCTAAATATTATTATAAATTCCTAATGAAACATTACACTTAACAAATGTTGATAACATAACAGCGCAGCCAAATGTTTTCAGATTATCTACATATCCTAGATGACCAGGATAATTAAGCATAAAGCCCAAAACTACATAAGCAACACATCATCATCACCACTGCAACACATACAGTCTAGTTGCACTCCTAAGTCCTAAAGCCCCTATTGATCATGGCCACCACAACAACAAGGATAAGAGCAGAAGTCAACCAATGGATGCTGAGCTATAATTAAATTATACAAGCAAACAAAGTACACGCATTGGAACCCAGAAGCACGATGGAAGAACTTGACTGCACTAGCCACAACACCAGAAGAACAGCAAATCTAAAAATTGCCCCAGCTTTGCTTAACTATGGTCTATATATAAGGGTGTAGTGTGTGACTTGGCAATGTGTGCATGTCAACTACTTGTCAAACAACACTAACATGCGCATCAGGGATTAACACATATCCAGGTGTCCAGCACGGTAACCAGAAAAAAAAACATGACCTCGAAGCATTTGTACACTCTTCAAAACAAACAAAAATAAACAAGCATGTCATTGCATCAGACCTCAAAAATAGCAATCATGTCCCATAATGTCTAGGTTTTTGTTTAGATTGTGAAAACGTGGACATTGCATTCTTCATTTATAGAATAATAAATTTAGTTCACTGAGAGAGAGAGAGAGAGAAACTAAACATGTGTGAAATATGAGAGCTTAAGGGTCCATAATTTGAAGAAGCGGTGAAGGGTCTAGATCACAATGGTAGACAACACACGATAGTAATAACAAGATGGTGCTCACAGCTATCCAAGGCAAACTGAAATTAAGGTGCATTTCCTAGAGGTCAAAGGAGACCAAGTGATTCCTAACAACCGAAGGACATGAAAAAGCAGGTGCTAAACATTTGTATTGAGAGGCGTGGCAATCCCCCTTTGATCCAAAAACATATAATTTTTTGCTAGGAGATCAGTAGCAGGTTGTTGGTATCTATAACTATAAGCCTCTCAACTCAATTCCACAGACCACAGACCTAACTGCATAAAGAACTTTACAGTGAGATAAAAAACTGAATTTTCCTCAGAAGAAAGCTACTCTATCTAAGTCAATTTATGGCACTAACACTTGACAAATCCACTAGATAAGTGTATTCATGACGAGGGTCATTCAATGGACAGGAATTCTAGTATTAAGCCAATGCCCCAGTCCCCTAAGCAGCCAGAACGGGCGGAACTACACGTTGCCATACACATAACAAAGCCTCGGTAACCACGAACTCACATCTCACCACGCATAGCAAAATCTAGCAACAAGCCAACAGCAGCACAAAAAAGACTGAACGCGTAATACGAGTCCAAGCATCGAGATTCCGCACCTAATGAGGTTCTTAGATGTGATCCTGGGCGCCTTGATGGCGGCCCCGATGAGGCTGCTCCCCGTGATGAAGATGCCCCTGGAGATTCAGAGCAAAAAGCAAACAGCAAGGTCAGTGAGAGGCCAAGCACGGATGGCTAGGGCGGCAGATCTAGCGAGACAAGGGGTGCTGGGGGGTCGCACGCGGACTCACCATGCCGCGCCGAGGACGGAGACGCCGATGGAGACGGCGATGCCGATGGCGGAGAAGGTGTAGGGCGAGATCTGCACCAGGGCGCGCGCCCACGACGACGAGTCCGACGACATCTCCGCGCGCGATCTCGTTGTCTCTCTTCTCGCTCGCTCTCTCTGCCTCGGCGTCGATGCGGGGCTGGATCGGGGAAGGAGGGGGATTGGGGAAGAAGAGCCGGGTCGGATCGAGGGGAAGCGATGCGAGAGCCCGTCGACAGGTGCGTGCGTGGTTTGCACGGGGCCAGACGTGGTGGGGCACGGGGTAGACACCGCGTGGTCCGTCCGATCCTGGGATGTACGGTTGGGGTGAAGGGGGCCGATGCGGTCATCGCGAACACGTGCCGATCACGAGCTGGATGCTAGAAAGCCCCAGATCTGTATCGTGACAGAGTTCGAGCCGGCAGTAGTAAAAAACAACTGTAAAACAAGTTAATAACAAGTTTTCTGATGTAAAATGTCAAAAAAAAACTTACGGGGCTCCTATATGAACTTTAAAGCCCAACAGGTCCAATCAGATGTTCTAAGTCAACATTTGAAGAAATTAGATTCTATATTTCTTAAAAATTAGACCAACATTTAAAAATATTAGATTCAACATTTTCTGAAATATAAATCAACATTTTGCGAGAAAGTACTGTGCCCAGCATTTTCCAATGCCTACTTCAACATCTTGACTAACTGAATTCAACATTTTTTCAAGCCAGCATCAACATTTGGAAGATGTTTTTTTACCTTCTTCAACCTCGGTAGGGGCAGCCGACAGCATGCGGGGGTAAGCGTGCGATGGCCATGCATCCATGGGGGACGGCGGTGGTGGCGGGGCAGGCACGTGCGGGCTGTGGCGCGCCTGTAGGGGATGGCCAGCGATGGGACAAGCACGTGAGCTGCGCCATGCCTGCAGGAGCGACGGCGGGGCAGCGCTTGAGAGGTCAGCGGCGCACCCCAGGCGGCGTTCCTACGGGGTCGGCGCGACGGTGTAGGGGCGGCAGCTGGTGCGGGCCGCACACAAGCATAGAGCTGGTGGTGAGCGCAAGGTCAGTGGCGGCTTGTGGGTGTTGGGCGGTGCTAGAGCTAGGGAAGGATGAGATATGCATTGAACGATCTACGTTTGCGTGCACGAATCTCAAACAATGGAAGTTTAATAGGAAAAAACTTCCAAAAGTTATATATGTTTCCTGCCTCGTATGGGCTGCCATTATGGGCATATAGATGAGGACACAAACCAGAACCGGCCCATAAGGCCTATGTGGAGTTAGAAGAAAAGGTAGGAAATCTATTTATGTTTGCTCCCAATCCCATCTTTGCATAAACAAATGAACAAATTCTACTTTGGCGTTATCACGTTCTACAACAGTAGTTTTATTTTTTAATAGGGTAAGTTTATTGTAGTAAGAAATAAAGCTCACGGGATGTCTTTAAGGAGCCACCCAAATTATCTTAATTAAACCGGGCTAATATCCATTGATCGACCCGATTTAATCGAAATAATCCCGGTAGTTCCCGGTATGCGCCTCAAGCATCGTCCAGGAACAACCTGCATACCATTTTTATATCATGACAACCATCATAAGGAAACATATGAGAGCAAGTCTTGATCATCCTACAAAGATTCATGAATTATAATTATAACATATAGCAACTAGGGCATGAGAGTTTTCATCCATTAAAGGGAGGTTCTTATTCAAACTTAGATGTAGCCTAGGTCTAGTGGCTATCCTAGCATGTTTTTCTTAAATTAAGAGTTAAAACGCAGCGGGGAGATATAAAGTAATAAGGTGCAACAATGATGTCCTTGCCCATAAGACATCACCAGCACGAGCTTAGAGCAACATCCACCATTCATCCACTTTGCTGGCTCCGGCGGAATGAACGTGGCAATCACTCACAAGAAGGAAACTTGCAAAACAACTTAACGACAGCACCGTAAGTACATTGCGTACTTGCAGGACTTATCCATAAAACTATACATTTGGTGGATGCATGAGGCTTGTCAAGTTTTAACATTATATGATAAAAATGCGAGCATAATTTATCAAGTGAATAAGCAAAAGACATGGCATCTACTTTCTCTATCAAGCACCAATACAATTGCATAAGTAGTAAAGTGATCATGTAATCCTGAGCTCAACCTTCCATAAGCTCTTCACGGAACTCTACGTTAAAGTCCAAGTACATGAGCGTGCTTTTTGACCGGGAGTGCGGCTAGTGCAATATATTATAACCCTGCAGGGGTGTACAACTTTTTCCACACGAGGCGCAAGACCAACGACCATACCCTTGACCTAGGATAAGTGTTGATTCATGCCCCCGACCGTTCACATACCCACACCCGGCTATGAATGAACGACCGGAAATGTATAGATGCACCGGACACGGCCGATCATACCTCATCCCATCCCGCGCCGAATCCGTTCAGGGCAAGGTACGACTTATGCTACTTGGCTTACCATTCCCATATTAAGTATGTGGTTTGTACAGAATAGTGCTCAAGTACCACATCGATAACGACAAGGCCTTAACCAACTCAAGCAAGCCTATGCCACTTGGATTCCACTCCCAACATGGCCCTAGCACACTTGCTCAAGTCTTGAATCATCATTCATGTTGCTCATCTTTTATGCTTTCTCAACTACTCAAGTATAATTAAGCAAACATCCAAATTCTCGCGAGTGGTGGTGACCTTGACACCCCTCGGCTTCTACTGAAAACTAAGCATGGCTGAGCAATTATGTCAAGATTTCTAGCACCCATACTTTTACTAATAAGTTGAGCTAATTTCAAGAGTTTACATGTCTAGTAGGTTCTACTCATTGCATATGTCTAGATAGAGCTAAGCCCATACACAACCATTAATAAATAATAGCGGTTCACATTCAGAAAATAGAGCTAAGATACATAGGTGCCTGGTTGAGATTGGTGCTCCAAGAACGCGACACTCCGGGACGTCATCATCTACGAAATTAGATGAATGCATGAATTAGAAAAGATGCTATGAATGCGTATTTATGCGTACGATATGCAATGACTCATGAGAAGCACGGGCTAAGATGATTTCAAGTCATCAAGCAAGCAATCAAAGGTTAGAAGTAGGGCACACAAGAAGAATAGAGTAAAGGTGTCAAACAATAACTTATACATGTGCACATAACACTTTAAGACAAGTTGTAGTATAAGAAGGTTATAAACACTAGTTGTGCTACTTTTAGTTATCATATGAATTATCACATAATTAAATTGTTATAACATAAAGAATCAGCATTGGAAGTTGTCTCATGATTGTTACCAACATTAAATAAATGAGCATGCTCAAGCTAGCTAGTAACACTAGTTAATAACAACCTTAGACAATTCATGAATTAATGGCTAACTAGCACATCACATCTTAACTAAGAATAGTAAAGTTATTCCCTAAATTAGAAGTTAGCTAAACTTGTTATACTTAATTAATTGAGGCAAGCATCATCATTCTATATTGTATCATGAAGATTTCTGATCACAAAACTATAGCACATTTATCCTAGCTAACAAAGGTGGTTTTATAGCTCACATGAGCACAATTGATTACCTAGGTATTTTGCAAGCAACTAGTTCTAGAACAAGCATATAATTAAAGTTGTATACTTATACAATCATCTCGTGAAGGTCAATAATTAAAAACAACATATCATGATCATAGGATAATAATAAGATTGGTTTCAGGATTTTAGAAGCATCATCATATAGTTGGTCATGTATTTGACAAGCTAAGAAAGTTTATAATTCAACACTTCATAAACTATGCAAGTGTATGACCAATTCATAAGTCATAATAATTTTAAACACCAATTTAAGGTTAAAGGAAGCTAACAAAGTTGGATCCATAAATTTAGAATCACATATGAAATTATTATGCATTTTACTAATTAACTTGGTTCAAACATATCTAAAATTGTACCAATCTACTCATAGATAATACAAACAAGTACTTACATTGGATTATACATACCATAAGTGAACTAGCAAAATTGGTTTCATTTTTTTGGACTAATAGAGAATTAACCAAGTAATTAACAAGATAAACACTCATACAATTAATTTAGATAATTAATTAATTATTTCGTGAGCAAACATATTTTTAAAATGTAGTAGACATCATTGTGAAATAGTAAAATTTGTTTCACATTAATCAGAGCTATATTCAATTTTATATGAATTATACAAGATAGCACATGTTTATGCATTCAAACAAACAAGATTGGGTACGGTGTACTTGTGGACCGTCCACTCATAGGGGGCGGATTGTCCACCGGTATAGCAGAGGGAGGGCTCTAGAAATACATCGGTTCTGTGTAAACTTGGGAATTGAATTGCGGACCATCCGGGGTCAAATGGTGGACTGTCCGCCGTACAAACACGGGCCGAGTAGCAGAAACGAACCGATTCTGTATGGATTTTGGGGATGAACCGCGGACAGTGTGGGAGGGTTGTGGACCGTCCGCCATACAAATTTCTGGGGATGTGTTTTTATATAGAGGTCTATGTGTTGGGTCACGATTCACAAACCGTCCGCCCCTAGCCCGCAGATCGTTCGGGTGCCGACTGAGGCTCGCGGGCGGTGGCACCGGCTATGGTTTTGGGTTCCGTTTGTTTCTACACCTTCCTAAGGATATGGATAACTCACTTTGGGTGGAGGATTTGACATGCATGGGGTGTTTTGAGCTCTAGGTCACCAATAGTGATGAAGCCATGGACGGGTTTCGGGGCTCGATTGAGGGCAAAAGGAAGATGATGAGCAGCGAGGGGAGCTCACCAGCAATGAGTAGAGCACAAGCAAGGGACCACTTGTTGGCGTAGGGAGCGTTGGAGTAGATCGGGTCGAGTTCATCCTTGAGAGCTTGAGGAAGAAGAAGAAGAAGCTTGGGGATGACCTTCCCCTTGGTCTCCGGGGAGGAAGAGGTAGACGAGGTGATGGAGAAGTTTGTCGGCGACATCCTCCGATGGTCCTTCGGCAAACTTTGGCGAGGGTGATGGTGGATTTGGTGGGGGAGAGGAGTTCTTTCTCCATGGTTTGGTTGGGGAAGAAAGAAGAGA
This sequence comes from Setaria viridis, assembly GCF_005286985.2. Taxonomy (NCBI): domain Eukaryota; kingdom Viridiplantae; phylum Streptophyta; class Magnoliopsida; order Poales; family Poaceae; genus Setaria; species Setaria viridis. The sequence goes on along the minus strand of NC_048267.2, from coordinate 28,217,177 downwards.
GGGAGGGAGAGCTTCTGGTGTACGAGGAAGATAGTAGAGAGAAGGGGAGGCGCTGGGTGAGGTGGAAGGGAGGTGGGACCCGGTAGGGGCACGTGGTGCAACTTCTTTATGCAGATGACACGCATGCAGCGGCGTCTCACGAAACAAAAATCACGTAACATGGATGGTTATGTAAAAAACTTCTCATTTGCTCTATACTCCAAACTTGATCTTCCAAACCTCCGAAAAATCCATAAAAATTGCATTGATACAAGGAATCGAGAGTAACCCATTTTGCTTGAATTTGGAAGAAAAGCTATGGTAGGTTTGAAATGAAAATTCTTCCCGGAATGCTATTTTTGGATTTTCGGCTGAGCTTTTGGCTTCAAGATGGATTTCTAAAATCCAGTAAAAATCACCTAAATTCATATTTGAGGACGAATTATGTTACCAAGTTATAACTGAATGTATGCCCTATTGGAAAAGAAAGTTTCTTCACAAGGCATGTATTTTCACTTTATTCAATAATTCAAATCAAAAAACAAATGCATTCAAACAAGAACAAAAATTTTATACTAACAAACAACGATGCTCATGATGCAATGCTCAACAATGTAAATTACATTTAGGTCGTTACATCTGCTACAAAGTTGAAAATCTTGCTTTTGTGAAATTTCACAGGTATTCTTTTTTTCCTAAAAATAAGATCGATTTTATATAGTTGCGGGTACCTCTGCATTGGAGTTTAAGACTATGCTTGATTGATTTGGTGCTCGCCGAGAAGATTTACACACACCCTACGTCGATTAAAGTCCATTGCCAAGTTTCCTGCTTTTTTCGCGTATTCAACAAACTATCATCTTGATGAACAGAAAATAGGTTAAGAAACCAATAGCACTTTCTTCTCAATTGAACGGTACATAACTGTACATATTATGCATTTTAGACTTAGCAGCTCATACCATTGGTTACACCTAGGGCTGGACGTGCTCGGCTTGGCTCGGCTCGACTCGCTAATAAAATGAGTAAAAAGGTTGGCTCGGCTTGGCTTGTTAGTAGCTCGAGCTAGCTCGTTAGGCTCGCAAGCTAGATGTGAATTTGGGATTAACATCTCAACATATGTAAAATATTAAACAATACTAATTATAAAGTATAAATGATAAAATTTACAATGCATGAAGCACCACGACTAGCTCAGCTCGACTCCGACGGCTCGGCTCAGCTTTGATCGTTCGACTCCCCCATATTAGGCCTTTAGCCTTCTAGCTTGTTTGGCTCGTGAGCTGGTTCGAGCCAGCTCGTTAATAAAATGAGTAAAAATAGCAACTCGGCTCGTAAAAAATTGATTGAGCTAAGCTGAGCCAGCTCACGATAACAAGCACAGTTCAATTATTCTTGGATGGAAATGCAACTTCTATTGTTGCTGGCAGAAAGGAAAACAACATCAACTTGGATGAACGCACCAGGGGTATGCAAGTCTAATGCACTCTATACGCCGCAGTCAAATGACATTCGCCTCGCATAGTGTGGTTCAGACTTCATACGTGCGGCGCACCACGGTCCACGAGTCCACGAGAATGGTCCGCTCCTTTTCGGCCTCCTCCAACAGAGACGTCTCATACATCTCCACGTTGGATTCATTCCGGCGTGGGAGAGAGAATAGCGTGGGATCAGGAGACAGGCTCATTCACACGCCTCGAGGCGCACCTGGGCCCAGCACCCTCGCGCACGCCTGGCGACGAATGCTGGAGGTTGCGCACCTGTGTTGGGACTCTATGCCTGCCATCACCGATGGCCCCTGCAGTCCAGCCAGATTCCAGAGCACCTGCTAGAAAAATCATGGGCCACCTATACGCACACATGAATCAAGGCTTAGATCCGGTTTGGTTCACTGATTTAAATTTAAGCACCCGTCACATCGAATGTTTAGATACTAATTAGAAGTATTAAACGTAGACTATTTACAAAACCGATTACATATATGGGCCTGTTTGGCAGAGCTCCACGCAGCTCCAGATCCAAAAAAACAGCTCCGCTCCTATTTTTTCCAGCCAAACAGTGCAGCTCCGTGAACACCAGATCCGCAAAAAAATTGGATCCAGCTCCCAGATCCACCAATTCCACGGAGCACCCAAGGGGGTGCTCTCAAAACGCTGGTTTTGTAACCCCTCATGGAGTTGGTGGAAATTACCCACCAATGCCATCGATTACACACATCTCGTACCGGTTCGACCTCTGTTTATTTCCTCCGCGCGCCGCCCCTCTGTTTTTTCATCCTACACTTTTCCTTCTCCTCCCCCGCCGCATCCAGCGCCGGCCGCCGCCTCGTGTCCGTCGGTGGCCGGACCGCCGCCGGGAATGAGGAGATCAGGTCCTCCTCCACCTCCTCCGCCCCCTTCATCTTCCAATCCGGCCCCTAGGGTTGGACTTTCCCGTCCCGGCCCCGTCACTGGCGCGCCCGGCGGCGAGAGCGTGGCCGCCGCGGCCCTGGGCGGCGCGCCCGGCGGCGCGGGCCTGGGCGCCGCGGGCCTGGGCGGCGCGCCCGGCGGCGGGACCCTGGGCGCCGCGCCCGGCGGCGGGAGCCTGGCCGCCGCGGGCCTGGGCGGCGCGCCCGGCCTGGGCGGCGCCTGCCTGGCCGCCGCGGGCCTGGGCGGCGCCTGCCTGGCCGCGGCTGGCCTGGGCGGCGCGCACGGCATGGGCGGCGCAAGCCTGGCCGCGGCAGGCCTGGGCGGCGCGGCCGGCCTGGACGGCGCAAGCCGGGCCGCGGGTGGCCTGGGCGACGCGGATGGCTTGGTAAAATCCATCAATCCCGTTGATTTCACAAATTCCACATGATTGCAGCAGATGATTTCTTCCCTTTTGCCTTGGTTGTAGTAGCAGTTTGCTTTGCCGTGGGAATGAAAATAATATTGCTAGATGTGCGTATTTGATTTAAACTTTTGTTGTGCTCAATTAAAATTTGCTTTTTTTGTGATTGTAATAGTTGCTACATATTGTGGCAAATGTGGTTCATGTTAGCCGGTGGTTCAATCGTTCAGTCGCTTTCAAGTGGATTACTGATACCATCATTCATATGGTTTGCTATGAAAAGCGGTTTAATTGTATTTTCAGGGAAAACCATGTCAAATTGCATATGAGTAGGATGTATTTGATGTCAACAGGGGTACACGGTATCTTTTGTTCTAAAAAATTGCTTACAACCAGTATTCATATTGTGACAGTTCAGCTCAAACAATTTGTTACCTTGGAACGTTGTTGGCTTATTGGAAGGCTATGTAGTTAAAAAATAGTATTCTTATTGGAAGCCTTGGTTGCAGCAGATGATTTCTTCCCTTTTGCCTTGGTTGTAGTAGCAGTTTGCTCACTTGACACCTGGTGCTCAATAGAAAGGGCTTCAGGTTGATTAGTACCACTCCTCGACACACACCTGACCAAGTAATTTAGGTTATGATGAACACAATATAATCAAAACTAGCACAAATATACCTAGTACAAACTATGTTCAGGACCATTTACCTTGCTGATTTTTCAGAACTTGGTGTATCACCTTTTCCTTTTGTCTTGGTTGAAGGTTCACTGTTTTAGCTATGGTTCAAAGAAAGAACCAGGTCCAATTTTCGCTAGTTTCAGAATCAGAAACTCTAGAAGCGACTGGGTACATCCAATGGTATGGCATGTAATGGTTTTAACCCAAATACTCTAGATATCATGAGGAATAAATGTGGCAGTTCTTTTCTCTATTTTGTACATTTAATTGCTTTGCAACTTGTAAGACATGTAAATGAGGTAGAAACCTACGACTACAACAGAGTCCAGTTAGCATTTGTACAAGCATGCCACAAATTCATATAGTCTTATAGCAACATAAATTTGGATGCAAAATGATCACAAATGCTGGAATTCTTTGACAATCCTTGCTAAAATAGTTGCTGAGTTGCTGACAAACTAATATGGTGCAGTTGCGTAACAAAAAGCACACACACTACAAAAACAGCACAGATATTTCACCCTTTTTTTGCATAATGCAAAGAGCAAAAATCTTAGCATATATTGCCACAGATCAAAACAAACTGACCATGAAGAGCTATCAAGTAAAGCCTTAGCGCACCATTATTCCTCAGCTTGCCCTTTTGCCTGAACATGTGACCATGTCTGTTCAGTATTTTTTTATCCCAAATTATGTTTGCATAGCTCACACTAGTCACTGATACTTCTATGAGGCTTTGCCTATTTCCTATTTAATTGAATCCATTAATTTTGCTTCAACTATTGTTATATTTATGTGCTTATAAATGATCTGTTTACACGAGGTTCATCATACTGCCTTCTAGAATAGCCTTGTAATATTCTCTTGGAGCTCCATATGCTTGGCGTGCTATTTTGCTATTTTTGCACCAGGAGCCAATTGGGATTATTGGATTATTGGAAATATATACTAATTGGATTATTGGCAAATGGCATGTAGGACGCAGTGATCGGCGATGAGTTCCTGATGGCATCGCAGGCATCTTCTACACCGGTTGCGCAAGCTAGGAGGCGTGCTGCATCAGCTAACAAAAGGGCAAGGGATGATGAGGTATATTTTTCTTCCATTGTAGTGGAGCTGTTGTATAATAGAGTTGGAATTTGAACAATATTTTGGGGAAATCATTAATAGGGTGATCATATGGATTGGAATGATGGCTATACCACCCTTATTTGCAAGTTGTTTGTTGAACAAGTTAGAAAAGGAAATCGACCAAACACTCATTTGAACAATGTGGGATATTCCGAGGTGAAAGAAAGGTTTTTTCAGAGTACCGGTATCATGTTGAAAAAAAGTCAACTTAAGAACAAGTGGGATAAGTTGAGGGGTGATTTGTCTGCATGGAAAAAATTAATGAGAAAGCAAACTGGTACTGGTTGGAACTGGGAGAAGGGAACTATCAATATGGACGCCGAGTGGTGGAAAAAAACAAAAAAAGTGAGCACTTCTCGCATGGTATTTTGTTCATATATAGATTATATTAGTCTTGTATAATTTCAATTTAATACCTTTGTCAAACACTTTTAGGACATTCCTGGCGTGGGGAAATTTAAGAATAGGCCTCTCCAAAACGAAGATGAGTTGAAGGTGATGTTTGGAAATATCATTAATGAAGAGCAAGATCATTGGAATCCTATGAGTTCCAACCCCATCATACCCCCAAGCGAAGAAGCACCCAATCCTATGAGTTCCAACTTCATTGATGCCGAGGATGGGTTAGAGATGGGTGGTAACAATGATTTAGACAATGGCGATGAGGTCCAGGAGGTTTCTCCTTCCGTTGCCAATGCTAAGAAAAAAGTACATGTGATCCTTGATAAACCTAACAAGAAATCTAAGGCAAGCACAGCATTAGTTATACAAGAACACATCTCCAAGATATCAGATAATGCTTCCTCTTTTGTTGCAAGCAGGCAAGCTGGGATCACTATTGAACAAGTAATGGACCATGTTGCCGCATGTGGGGCTGCGTGTGGCAGTGATGAGCATTTTGTGGCAACTGAGCTTTTTGTCAAGAAAGAGCTAAGGGAAATGTTCATGACTATTCCCACCAATGAGGCTAGGTTTAGTTGGCTTAAGAGGAAGTGCGATATGATGTTTGCAAAGTGATGGTCGAGTGATTTGCCATCTTTTTTTTAGACATGTCATTTTTATTCATCTATGTCATATGGACAAATTTGTGATGCTTAATTTGTTGTCATTTTTAATTCATCCATCTTGTGTGGATAATTTTTAATTTGCCATCTTACGTTGTTATTTGGACATGTTATTTTTATTCTTGCAGTTGTCTAGTGATGATTCTAGTGATGAGAATGAGGAATTTTTCAAAACTATCCTAGGAGGTGCTATGCTTGCTCAAATATATGTTGATATGTTCCTTACTAAAAACCCTACAAGGACATCTACCACCAGTGGAATGGGTTTTATTTTGGAGACTTTGCACACTCCAGGCGAATGCCATAGCTAGTTGCGTATGAGCACAGAAATCTTCTTTGATCTTCATGGCTTATTGGTACAGAGGTATGGGTTAACACCATCGTTGCACATGTCTACCGAAGAGACCTTAGGAATTTTCTTATTTATCTGTGCGGGAAATGAGTCTAATAGAAAATGTCAAAATCGATTCAAGCACTCTGGTGAAACTATTAGTCGAAAATTTGAGAATGTTCTAAACTGTTTGATGGCTATGGCAAAGGATTTCATTAGGCCAAAAGATCCAAATTTTCATAATGTTCATAGGAGAATAAGGGATGATAGGCGAGCATATCCACATTTCAAAGATTGCATTGGAGCACTTGATGGCACCCATATTCGTGTTTCCCTTCCACCGGATGATCAAGTGAGGTATATCGGGAAGACAGGGATAGCCACCCAAAATGTTTTAGCAGTCTGTGATTTCGACATGCGGTTCACATATGTGTCAACGGGCCAACCAGGAGCTATGCATGACACAAGTGTGTTATACAATGCATTGAGTGTGGACGAGAAATTCTTTCCACATCCACCGCAAGGTAAAATTTATTGGAATAGTTATTTTACCATTATACGTGACTACAAATAAATTTATTTTTTGTCATCATTTGTAGGTAAATACTACGTTGTCGATGCGGGTTATCCCAATCGTCCAGGTTATCTAGCTCCATATAAGGGTGAGAGGTATCATATGCCTGAGTGGCATAGAGGTATGGAACCAAAAACCCCAAAGGAAAAATTCAATCGCATCCATTCTTCTATTCGAAATGTGATTGAGCGATCTTTTGGCGTATTGAAAATGAAGTGGCAAATTTTATACAAAATGCCGAACTACCCGATGTGGAAACAAAAAATGGTAGTTATTGCTTGTATGGTCCTTCACAATTTCATTCGTGAGCATAATAGTGAGGATTCAGACTTTGCTCGGTTTGATCGTGATCCTAATTTTGTCCCTACAATACCGCAACGGTACAATCCATTTGTAGTTCCATCGGATGGATCTACTTCAGAAGGCAGTGTCACTACAATGGATATTTTTCACGATGAGCTGGCCACCAATCTTGCTCTTGCTTGGAGGTAGAATGAAATGAAGTAGTGAATTATCAAATTTATTTTCTATGTATGGACAATTATTTATGTATGAACAATTGATTTATGTATGAACAATTAATCAACTTCTTGGGAAAATGACTGGATGCATGCGTATATAAAAAAACATGTCAATACGTCTTCCTCCGGCCATTTTTCTCCGGACATTTTTCTTCGGACATAAAAAAACATGTCAAAATGACTGGAAAATGACCAGTATGTCTTCCTTCGGCCATTTTTATTTTTTCAGAAAAAAATAAGAAGAAAAAATGGAAAATACCAAGGGTATTAGTGGACAATCCAACCAAAAACTCTGTTTCTGGATTTGGAGCTGTTGTCTCAGCCAAACACTTTTGCTCAGCTCCACGGTGAGAACATAGATCCACGCTGGAGCTGCTCTGTAGTGGAGCTACTGTTTTTTTGGATCTGGAGCTGCGTGGAGCTCTGCCAAACAGGCCCATAAGAGCAGGCTAAACGGCGAGACGAATCTATTAAGCCTAATTAGTCCATGATTTGACAATGTGTTGCTACAGTAAATATTTGCTAATGATGGATTAATTAGGCATAATAGATTCGTCTCGCCGTTTAGCCTCCACTTATGTAATGGGTTTTGTAAATAGTCTACGTTTAATATCCCTGATTAGTATCTAAACATTCGATGTGACACCTACTAAAAATAAGCTAAAGGAACCAAACGCCACCTTACGCGCAACGAGCTCCCCGGCACTGACATCCTGCACACGTTCGCCAGCGGCAGCTGCTCGCTCGCCGCCGCCCTCGTCTCCTCGGGGACGTTTGGATTCTGCCGCACGCCAGCGCTGCCAAAGCCTCGGCACGGCCAAAATTCGGCGGCCGAATCGGCCACCCCAATTTGGCTGGCCAAAGTGCGCCAAAATGAACTACGGGAGATCAGGCCTGCCAAATCATGGCCAAAGTCCAAACACCGCTGAATCTACGGTCAGCTGCTAAATTTTGGCCTGGCTCGTATCGGCGCTCATCCAAACGAGCCCCTCATGCAGAGCGACGGAGACTGGGCCCGAACACCTCGTCGACCCATCGGACGCACGACGGCGTAGCTGCTTCTCGGAAACACGTCCGCCGCCACCGTATGCCAAATTGCCGATGCCGCCCCCACAGACCGCAGGCTGCAAGATCGCACGGCCGCGGTGGGCGCCGAGCGGTGGCGGCGGATTCGCGGCACGCGAGGCCGAGTCGGACGCGGGTCGCGGTTCATCAGGTAAATTTGGCGCGCACGCCTCTCCGTGGCGCGAAATCGAATCCGAGCGCGGATGGGCCCAACAGTCAGCCGCAGGGGCTTCGTACTCGGGAACGGAAACCGACGCCGACGCCGATCCCGACATGGAAACGGGGAAGCTCCCATACTCCGGCAATGCGGCAATAAAAGTTGCGAGGTAGCAGGTCCGCTCCTGCCTTATTATCACATCTCGTGATTGCGACTAGCTCTCTGCCTCTCCTACGAGCGCTGTCTGCCCTCCTGCTCTCACTGCACTTGTCGTCGCCGATCGACCAAGCCGGTGCTGCTGGCATGGCGGCCAACTCCGCCGAGACGGAGCGGGCTCTGGAGCAGTGCGAGAGGGACCTGGACCTGGCGATCGAGCGCCTGGTCAACCTGCGGCTTGATCCCGAGCATGACGCCGGCGAAGGCGCCGCTCCTGACATCATCGACGACGACGTCCGTCACGCCCCCGCCCCCGCCCCCGCTCCCGCCGCCGCTAAGGCACGGAGCGCCGCCCCTGTCCCGTCAGGCGGCAGCGGCCACGCGGCATGGATCGAGAGACTCATCAATGAGATGCTGAGCGCCGCGGACGTGGACGACGCCAGGGCCCGCGCCGCCACGTTCCTCAACGACTTCGACGCCTCCGTCGCGGTGGGGCGGGACGTGGTGGCCCTGCAGGAGAACCGCGTCCTGAAGAAGGCCGTGCTCCTCCAGCACCGGCTGGACAACAAGAAGGAGACGGCGAACCGGGAGCTCCAGCGGCAGCTCGCCGGCTGCCAGGAGCGTGTCAGGAGCCTGGAGACGGACAACTACGCGCTGTCCATGTTCCTCAGGCGCGCGCAGCCGCAGGGGGGGGCTTCCATGACCGGTCGCTTCCACCCGGAGGTTTTCTGATAATAAACAGAAAGTAGGAAGGAACAAAGAACAGGTATAGAATTCGAATTCAGATTCGAATTTTGTTTTTTGTTAGAAAGCCATCTGAATTCGAGTCGCATAGAATTCGAATTCAGTTAGACGCTATGTAATCTGACAATAATGGGCGTGCAGTTCCTCACTCGGAGGCTTCTGACAAGCCTCAAACTAGCTATGTACTTCTAAGTATAGAAGCTAGGCACGCCGAGGGGTTTTTATTGTGAACGGCTGCAAACGACTAAGCTAGGTACAACCTCTTTCTGAATGAGGCTTTATAACTGAAACAGCAATAAACAGGCATCCAGGTTCCAGGAAGACGGAAGTCGGAAGATCTGTCTTTATTTTTCTCAACTAGTACTAGTGATGAACTGATGATAGTGTAACGGCTATGTGTACCTTCTTGTGGATTGATAGGCTAGGAATTGTACTTCTACTAGTAGTATTATTCCCTCCGTCCCAAATTACTACTTGTTATATTTTTTCTTGATACATAGCTTTTGCTACGTATCTGAACATACATACATACATCTAGATTCATATTAAAAGTTTTGTATTTAGAAAAGTCAAAACGAATAGTAAATTGGGACGGATGGAGTATAAAGGAACAAATATGGATATATACATCTTTTGCTTCTAGTACCCGGTCAGCACTTGTTCACTTCCTCCCGTACTAGTACACTGTACGTATGGTAGTGCTCTGGATTTTCAAGCTGTTGTACCGTATGTCTGAAAACGGAAAGTAAAACTGTTCAGTTACTGTGTGTGTTGACCTTGAGACCGTACTGCTGTTCCGGCGTCTCAAGTTGTTGCACCTACTGCCGTGAGGACGATGATTGGTCAAGACTGTTTGCATTGATCAGTAATCAGTTCGTCCTTCTCATGCGGAACACAAGGAAAGTTTGACCGCCTGCTCCCTCACACCACTTGGCTGCAGTCAATGTCAATCCTTCTTGGTTCCTCCTGGTCCGCAGGACCAAAGTCCAACCTGTGAGGATCGGCAGCTCCTCCAACTTCGCACATGCGTTTTCAGATTGTTCAGGCAGCGAGAATATGTTGATCTGGGCTGCTGATCGATCACACAACTCGACGATCCAAAGCACGCCGCGGTCGTTCTGCACTTGCGTATCAGCTTCAGCCATTGGAAGCTTCGGCTGCTTCCAGGGAATCGATTACAGTCAGCGTTGAGTTTGAGTAGAGCCGGTTCTTGCAAGACGCCCCGTACTCTGTTCTCGTTTCCATTTTTTCAGTTGGAATCAAAAGCTGCTAAAATTTCATTGAAGAACAAGAAGAGCATTAATAAAGGAGGTTAACAAAATAACAGTAGTAGTATATCTTAGCGCCGGAGACTTGCTAAACGCCTCCGCCATTCCGCTTCCGGCGTTGAAGTTTTCTTGCTCTCTTCCGTGCTGGACACCGATCGGCCTGGTGGTCAGCCTCTGCCTCTGAGAAATAAAACCTAGCTAGCCCTGTTCACATGCAGTCAGAGTCAGTACATGCAGTCAGAGTCAGGTTTCGAAGCCGTCGTTGTATTCCGTAGACGAAATGATCAGGGTACGTGCTTCCGTCTGTCTGACCTTTTGGGGGGAGACCTTTAGGGTTTGGTGAGTGAGAAGGTGGGGACTGGCATCTGAGGTGTTAGCACCTCCGTTCTCACGGCTTTGGGGGTATGAACTTGGAATTGCAGTCTTGTGCCCTGTTGAAATGGTTAAACTTTATTTGGTGACAATGTGAATTTGGCCAAAAGGAGTTTGATTTTGCTGATCTGGAGTAGAAACAGTTAGACTGTGGAATTCTCTCGTGAAATGAAATGGAGGAACATTAAGCATCGCTCGATCATAAAACGCCCAGTGGCATGCACTAGTGTCCCCCGCTGAAGGTTCCAAAATACCCGGCAGGTTTTCGCTAAAAAAAGGTGCTTCGTAACCTTTTTTCCCTGCGATTACCGGAGTCAGGGATGACGTGCTCATCAACACAACATCACGCACGCGCACCAGACTTAGAAATTTGAATTCTCTCCTCTGGTTCCTCTTCCCTCAACACATGTCCAACTTGGACCGTCACTGCAATGGAAACAACACTTCAGTTCCAAGACAGGCACGGAACGGCATCGCCATGGATGTACGCTGCCGCTGTTCGCTCCTCAATTCAGTAGTCCACTCTGCATCAGTTCTTCTTCTTCCAAATACCTGTCCAGGTCGGTGATCTCATCGCAGAAGAAATTCGTACAGGTTGCGGCCACTGGACGAAGTTAAATCGAGGATGGTCGTCATCTTGTCAGAAACGACACCTCAAGTGGCACTTCTGTCAGCACGGCCCTTCTTCTCAATTCAAAGCTCGTGCGTCAGAGAAAGAGCGAGTTACATACACACATTGGCTGCTATGGGTGTCGTCTGCATGAATTATTGTTCTGTGTGATAGGGATTGCTGAAGTTAGAAGGAGATATCACGGAACTATTAAGGAGGTAGCTGTCGAAGATAGGAACGTTGAGTAAGGGGTTGTTTGTTTCTTTAGCACCTCCTAAAATTTCTATCTCATCGAATGTTTAGATACTAATTAGGAGTATTAAATATAGGTTAATTATAAAACCAGTTGCACAGATGGAGACTAATTTGCGAGATGAATCTATTAAGCCTAATTAGTCCATGATTTGATAATATGATGCTACAGTAAACATGCACTAATGATGGATTAATTAGGCTTAATAGATTCGTCTCGTGAATTAGCCTCCATCTATGTAATTAGTTTAATAATTAGCTCATGTTTAGTCCTTCCAATTAGCCTCCGAATATTTGATGTGACATGACACCCCCTAATTTACCTTCACATGCATTGGATCTTACCTGGTGTTAGGTTGGATTGTGCACTGTGGGACTGTGGGATCTTATCATGTTCCAACCCTCAGTTTCCCAAACCGGTGAAAATCAACAGTGTTCCTACAATTTCACCAAAAGAATATACATAGAAATTGAAATCAGTAAAAAATTGGTCTGGAATGAAGTGTGTTGCATGGTGCGATAGTATACTCGAACACTGAGTGGACTAGGCAAGAACACTTTAGTACCTTTCATCAATGTATGAAGATTGCGGTTTATGACCAGTTTTTATGTCCAACCAACATATTATAGAATTTCGGCGTCAAACGCTTCCCTTCGGAATTCCACGTAATGTGATAACACTACTATGTCCTTTTACCAATTTTACTCAACTGAATACTTCAACTCGCAAGCAAAACATAAGGTGATTCAAATCACCTGGAATTCGGTCAAGTAACCAAGAAATGATATGAAATCATCGGTCAAGCGATTTTTGTCAAGTCCAGGGGACAAATCAACAATTTTAAGCAACCTAAGTTAGAAATGGCGAGTTCCTCGCACTTAAATATAACAGCACCTTATTTTCCTACAACTCGTATACATACATCACCATGTCGTTGCGTGATATCCAAATCATCAGAGTCAAACATGAGGGCAGGTTTACAGTGGATGAAATCAAATAACTAAACTGAATCGATCAAATAACCGATTTGAATCAATCATACAAGCTGAACGCGAAAAAGAGAAGCTCAAAGGTAAGCAGTTTCCTGGTCATCAGCGAAGGAATTCAAACATTTGACTCGATTATATGTACACAAACATTGTTAATTAATTAATTCCTTTTAGCTAGCTAGGGAATTAGACTCAAAGCCTTTCATCAGAGGGCACGAAACTGTCAACACCTACTCCTTTGGAACAATGCTAAACTTCTTTTTTCCTAGAATACAATAATCCTGAGAAAGATAATAGGATATGAAAGGACGTTAAAAGGACAGCTGCGGTGAAGCCCACTCGTTACTGAGAAGCCACCGGGCAACAATAAAAGATTGAGACGGTGAATACTTGAGAAAAACATGCGTGCGTTTGGAAATGGACATGGTAATTAAGTGCAGGTACATGCTATGCTGTACTATTCCCTTAGGCTTAAAATTTAAATCGTCCTAGCTAGCCAGTTCCCCAAGAAAGTGACACCGGACTGTACTTTGGAGCAGCTGCACAACAATGGTCTGTCCGTATATACAATATATACAAACAAGCAAGCTAGAAACTGAGAAAAATGACGCATGAAAATTGCTATTGTAATATTCGAATTGGACCGCAACCTTTGCTAAGAGACATACATAACAGAAAGAAGTCCAGATAATGTTAAACATTTTCTGAACTCGAAAGCGACACAATAAACAGCAACCTGAATAAACCCAACGCGAGCAAGCAAGCAATTTCAACACAAACGAAATTGGCTCACACAAGATAAATCTTAATACTAAACGATCACGATCACACTGACCAGTCAATGCTCGTGTGGTCAACATTCGTGTCGACATACACACAAGTCGACTCCAGTAGCACCGCCGAGAGCCGTCGGATCTCCGATCCGACGGTCCATAGCGCATACCCCTTGATCCTAGCTGACAGGGATTTGTTCAGCTACAGCTACGATTAGCAAACAACGGAGCAGCAATAGGATAGGATTTTTATTCAAGCCTTGGATGAGCAGCCAGTCGACCGGCCACATCAGCATCAGGGGTATCCCATCAGGCCACCACCTACCGCTGAATTGAACAGGACCACATTCTCAAGAGAAGGAAGCAGCCCCGAACGAAGCAGTTCCTCTGTCAGTGTGGGTCCCACGGGGGGGCTGCATGTTGATTGTTGACCGCCTCTCCGAGCAGCCCGGACAAAGACAAGCTCCCCGGTTGATGCCAGGAAGCTCCCGCGGCCCGCCAGAGTTATAAACACGCGCGCGAATTGCAACGGCCAATCAATAATGAAATCAAATCCGCCGCAGCCCATGCCGAGTCCAAGCTAGAATAGCAATGTCCTAGTAGCAGGAAATACTTAACAAGTCTCTGTGTGAGGGATCGGTCAAGGGTCAAGGAAAGATAAAGGGCGCGCTCCCTCCCTCTGGTCCTCACCAACTTCGCAGCCACGGCCTCCGTATATATAGCGGCTTCTCCTTCCTCCGGCAAGCTCAGCACACACACGCAGCCAAAGGCTGACAGCTCCGACCACGGAGTTGTTGTTCAAGCTCAATTAATTACTCTGATCGATCGACCGAGCTTTCAGGAACCGAAGCAAGAATTGATCGGAGAGGTAGCAGCAGCAAGCAGTAGTCTACGCTAGAGCCATGGATCGGGAGATCCACCGGGTGACGAGCCTGCGTCGGGACAGCTCGCTATGGCGGCGCGGCGACGACGTGTTCTCGCGGCAGTCGTCGCGGTTCCACGACGAGGAGGACGACGAGGAGGCCCTGCGGTGGGCGGCGCTGGAGCGGCTGCCGACGTACGACCGGGTGCGGCGGGGCATCCTGGCGCTGGACGAGGACGGCGAGAAGGTGGAGGTGGACGTGGGGCGGCTCGGCGCCCGGGAGTCGCGCGCCCTCATCGAGCGCCTCGTCCGCGCCGCCGACGACGACCACGAGCGATTCCTCCTCAAGCTCAAGGAGCGCATGGACCGCGTCGGCATCGACTACCCCACCATCGAGGTGCGCTACGAGAACCTCGAGGTCGAGGCCCAGGTGCACGTCGGCGACCGCGGGCTCCCCACGCTCATCAACTCCGTCACCAACACCATCGAGGTGATCCATCACACTGGACCTTCTCTTCTCTTTTTTTTCTCAGTTTTATTTTCTTAATAACAAGTTATTATTTGTCGGTCGGATATAGAGATGCATGCATGTGTCACGGTCATGGCAGAGCTACACAGCAAAACGTAGCCCGGTTGATTTCTTTATGGTTGCTACTTGGCGTGCTCGACAGCGACGCCGGCCGGAGCGGGGAAAACAGGCAGCTGGGGAGGAGGATGATTTTTCTTGGGTTCTCTTGCTAGCAGCAAGTTGCGTTCTTTACTCGATAGCTTAGGGGTAGGTGACGAGTGACCTGTGAGGCTGTGACCATTTCCGGCTGGCTTGGGCCTGGTACACGGGTCGAATGGTCGACGAGAGATTTGCCTCGTGTGAACGAAGGCGACTGCAGGATAGTAACATAGGTCGCATTGAGTTACTCAACTTAGCAGTTAGCACGCGATCGAGCTAGCTGGTTTGGGTGTCGACTGACGGCACCAACCACGGGTTGAGGCGTTGAGCCGTTCCAACATTTCGGCTTCCTGCAGCTAGCTACCTGCATCAAGCGAACCTGGCCGTAGCCAGCGAACATTTTTTTTTCTCTCTTGGTGGAAGCAGCAGCTTGAAATTTCTTTGGTTTTATATAGTTTGATTAAAAAGGCAACAAGAAAAAAGGGAGCAGATTTGGTGGAGCCCAGCAAAGGCCCAATCTTTTGCGAGAACCAGTCCAACGACAGACCAGGCCCACATGGCTTTTTTTCTCCCTAACTAACCAACTGCCTTTTTCCGCTTAAAAATTTGGAAAGGGAAAGAAACGGACATTCCACCCGACCTCTCCCGCCATCCGCCACCAACCACCACCCTTAGCCGCCGCGGCCGCCGGCGCTACCCCTACCAGCGGCGCCTTGCCTCGCATCGCACCACCCCCCGCACCTCCTCCATCCACACCGCGAGGATCGCCATCATGACGTCAGCTCCCCGCGCCGCGGCCCCGCGGCTCTGCGGCATTTCGTCGAGCGTCTGGCGCGCGTGCTCAAGTACTCGCACCCTTGTCGCTTAACTGCCGCGAGTTCGTGATTACTCATTGGAGAAGCTAATTCATGTGCCTGAGGCCTGAGCATGCTAAAATGGATGTTTTTTTTTCTTTCCCTCCAGTCCATCGGGAACGCGCTCCACATCTTCCCGAGCAGGAAGCAGCCTATGACCGTCCTCCACGACGTCAGCGGGATCGTCAAGCCCCGGAGGATGACTCTGCTGCTGGGCCCCCCCGGGTCGGGCAAGACCACCTTGCTCCTGGCGCTGGCCGGGAAGCTCGACAAAGACCTCAAGGTCTCGGGGAAGGTCACCTACAACGGGCACGGGATGAACGAGTTTGTCCCCGAGAGGACTGCCGCGTACATCAGCCAGCACGATCTCCACATCGGGGAGATGACCGTGAGGGAGACATTGCAATTCTCGGCGCGTTGCCAAGGTGTTGGCACTAGATACGGTATGCAACGCACATGAGCATTGGCTTGTTTGACAACATTCAATGGGTTATGCCCTAAACTTTGTTGTTCACCTTGGTTTAGAAATGCTCACTGAGTTGGCCAGAAGGGAAAAGGCAGCGAACATCAAGCCAGATCACGATATCGATGTGTATATGAAGGTAAGGCTGTTATCTGTAATTCGATATATTATTATACCTATTTATTTGCAAGTAACCAAGTAGGTAACAGTTGGTTCTTTATTTTAACTCCTGTAGGCTTCAGCTATGGGTGGACAAGAATCAAGTATTGTTACAGATTACATACTGAAGGTACATTTTGCTAGCTGTGGATCTAGCTGTAACACAATGATAGTTTTTGTGGTCACGTGATTCAAATCTGATGCCTGCTGCTCGGTTATATACCTGCAGATATTAGGATTGGAGGCCTGTGCTGACACAGTGGTAGGAAATGAGATGATGAGGGGTATTTCTGGTGGTCAACGGAAGCGTGTCACAACAGGTATGGAAATTATCAACGGGGCTGTCTAGAGCATGCCCGAGTGTTTCATCCCCTCATAGCACTCGACTTTTTTTTATTCTGCCAAAAAAAAGAAAGCTAGAATACACATTCTGACCTTCTGACATGTCTTCAATGCTTAGGTGAAATGCTTGTTGGTCCGGCAAGAGCTCTGTTCATGGATGAGATATCCACTGGACTGGACAGCTCAACCACATACCAGATTGTGAATTCCCTTAGGCAGACTATCCACATCCTTGGCGGAACTGCAGTCATTTCCTTGCTCCAGCCAGCGCCTGAAACATACAACTTGTTCGATGACATAATACTCCTCTCTGATGGACATGTTGTGTACCAGGGCCCCCGAGAACATGTGCTTGAGTTCTTTGAGTTCATGGGCTTCAGATGCCCTGCCAGAAAGGGTGTTGCTGACTTCTTGCAGGAAGTATGTGCATGATCTATAACTCATGTCATCTTATGATTTTGATTCTTAACGATGAAGTGCACTGATATGTTTAATGTATTCAAAAGGTGACTTCAAGCAAAGACCAGGGGCAGTACTGGTATAGGCAGGACAGGCCATACCGTTTTGTGCCTGTGAAGAAATTTGCAGATGCATTCCGTACATTCCACGTGGGCCGGTCCATACAAAATGAACTTTCAGAGCCGTTTGATAGGACCCGGAGCCACCCTGCTGCTCTAGCTACTTCAAAGTATGGTGTCAACAGGATGGAGTTGCTCAAGGCCACTATTGATAGGGAACTTCTACTCATGAAGAGGAACGCATTTATGTACATTTTCAAGGCTGTTAATGTAAGTTCAAATATTTAATTATTCTCACTTTGATTATTAAGATGAATATTAGATGCCAACAAACTGAGCCTTTTCCTTTATTGTTGCAGCTTACTCTTATGGCATTTATCGTAATGACCACATTTTTCCGTACCGAAATGAAGCATAATTTTGTTTATGGAAGCATCTACATGGGAGCGCTTTTCTTTGCCCTCGATACAATCATGTTCAATGGTTTCGCAGAGCTTGCCATGACTGTCATGAAACTGCCTGTTTTCTTCAAGCAGAGGGATCTTCTCTTCTTCCCTGCATGGGCCTACACCATACCATCATGGATTCTTCAGATCCCTATCACATTTTTGGAAGTTGGGATTTATGTTTTCATCACATACTTTGTTGTCGGATTTGATCCCAGTGTGGGCAGGTAAGATGCACTCAAACACTTTGTCTTATGCCTGAGAATCCACGAAATATATGCTCCTTTCGGCTGTCACGACACTTAATTCTTTTCTAACTAGAAATAATCAATTCGAACATTTTCATGATAAACACATTTATTTATGAAGTCTGAATGATTGCTTGTGCTCAGGTTCTTTAAGCAGTATCTGCTGCTCCTCGCACTCAATCAGATGTCATCTGCACTTTTCCGCTTCATTGCTGGAATTGGAAGAGACATGGTTGTGTCTCACACCTTTGGGCCCTTAGCACTGTTGGCTTTCCAAACACTGGGTGGCTATGTCCTTGCAAGACGTGAGTAACTGAACTGGCCGTGATAACCTAAAAATGATACTATCTTTACTTGACACCAGTGCTATTAAGGGTTGTTGTTGTCTATACATTTATTCTTATCTATCTTCTTCTTTCCCAGCTAATATCAAGAAATGGTGGATTTGGGGTTACTGGATCTCTCCTCTATCGTATGCACAGAATGCTATTTCAACAAATGAATTTTTGGGGCGCAGTTGGAGCCAAGTAAGTATCCCATATCTTGACTAGCAGTAGAATAAGAAACTGAAGAATTGAAAACCAACATGCATTTGCTTGAAACAGATTCAAAACGGAACAACCTTGGGAATTGATGTTCTCAAGTCTCGTGGCATCTTTACTGAAGCTAAGTGGTACTGGATTGGCCTTGGTGCCTTGATTGGATACACACTCCTCTTCAACTTGCTCTACACTGTAGCTCTTTCAGTTTTGAGTCGTAAGTACACATTCATAAGGCACATATATATATATATATATATATATATATATATATATATATATATATTTTATAGCACCCAAAATAACAAATCAGCATCTGTGAGTTAAATGGTACTAACTGTAGCTACGTGCCCTTTCTGACAGCGTTCGCTGACTCTCACGGATCACTGTCTGAAGAGGAATTGAAAGAAAAACATGCCAACTTAACTGGTGAAGCCATAGAGGGACAAAAGAAAAAGAAATCTAAGAGGCAGGAATTGGAGTTGTCCAACAGTGTTGGCCAAAACTCTGTGGCTACCAGTGAGGATTCTAGTCATAACAGGAAGGGGATGGTACTCCCATTTGCACCTTTGTCACTTACCTTTAACGACATTAGATACTCAGTCGACATGCCAGAGGTAATATTCCTTTCTATAGTTCAAATACAAATTCCCTCAACATCTTTTACCTGATCATATTGATTTTCACACAGGCAATGAAAGCACAAGGCGTAATAGAAGACCGCCTGCTGCTTTTGAAGGGTGTTAGTGGTTCTTTTAGGCCAGGAGTCCTTACTGCATTGATGGGTGTTAGTGGAGCCGGAAAGACTACTCTGATGGATGTATTAGCAGGCAGAAAAACTGGAGGCTATATTGAGGGAGATATCACCATCTCAGGCTATCCAAAGAAACAAGAGACCTTTGCACGCGTATCAGGATACTGTGAGCAAAATGATATTCATTCACCACATGTAACAGTATACGAGTCACTATTATTTTCTGCATGGCTGCGCCTTCCTTCAGATGTTAATTTAGAAACAAGAAAGGTTTGTTAAATTTACAAATATAAGCAAACAATCAAGCTTGAAGTTTATTCTCAGCTGATTGGAGACCTTATCTGCTGACTTGTGATAACAGATGTTCATCGAGGAGGTCATGGATCTTGTAGAGCTCACATCATTGAGGGGTGCACTTGTTGGACTTCCTGGAGTGAGTGGCCTGTCAACGGAGCAACGCAAGAGGCTAACTATTGCTGTGGAGCTTGTTGCCAACCCATCGATAATTTTCATGGATGAGCCAACTTCTGGTCTTGATGCTCGTGCAGCTGCAATTGTGATGAGGACTGTAAGGAACACTGTCAACACTGGCAGGACTGTTGTTTGCACCATCCACCAGCCAAGCATTGACATATTTGAGGCATTCGATGAGGTAACCGATTAGTTTTGTTGTTGTATTTTGTATATTTTACTTTCATTAGTAAACAAGGGCATATATTGACTTGTAATAATTATGTTTCAATTACAGCTTTTCCTAATGAAGAGGGGAGGTGAAGAGATATATGTTGGTCCAGTGGGCCAGAATTCCTCTCAACTGATTGAATACTTTGAGGTGAGTACAAGTAAAATTAACTGTTATTGCTGCATGTTGCAACACTTATTGCCTGCTAAATCACGTGATCTGAATTCCAATTCATTTGTTCAGGGAATTGAAGGTGTTAGTAAGATAACTGACGGATATAACCCAGCAACTTGGATGTTGGAAGTGTCATCTAGTGCCCAGGAGGAGATGCTCGGGGTTGATTTCTGCGAAATCTACAAGCAATCAGAATTATACCAGTAAGCCTCCCTGCATGCCACTCAGAACTACAGCAGAGGATAGGTGCCTTTGGATGACAACTCTAATCACCGCTTTTCGTTTCTGTTATTTCAGAAGGAACAAGGAACTCATAGAGGAGCTGAGCACACCACCTCCTGGCTCTAGTGATATTAACTTCCCTACGCAGTACTCAAGATCGTTCCTTACTCAATGCCTAGCTTGCTTGTGGAAGCAGAAGTTATCATATTGGAGGAACCCATCTTACACAGCAGTTAGACTACTCTTCACCATCGTCATTGCACTCATGTTTGGAACCATGTTCTGGGACCTTGGTTCAAAAACGTACACCTTCTAGCTTGTTTTTCTCTTTGCCATCGTTTATCAGGCAATAGCAGCCACTTTGTGTAGTATATATTCTAATGCCTTACTCGTATCTTGGTGCAGTAGAAGACAACAGGATCTGTTCAATGCCATGGGATCAATGTATGCTGCAGTTCTATATATTGGAGTTCAGAACGGTGGTTCTGTTCAACCAGTGGTGGTGGTGGAGCGAACAGTCTTCTACCGAGAAAGAGCAGCTGGCATGTATTCAGCTTTCCCATATGCATTTGGACAGGTAATTTATCTTAACAGTCCTTGCTTTTCTAATTACAGTGCACGGATGAAAAGGATGAAACGCCCTTGAAGTCTAACTAGGATTCATTTGACCCGAGAACCTAACAACTTTGTTTCATCCTTTTGTAGGTTGTGATTGAATTCCCGTACGTCTTTGTCCAGACTCTGATATATGGTGTGCTGGTCTATTCGATGATTGGATTTGAGTGGACTGTTGCCAAGTTCCTCTGGTACCTGTTCTTCATGTACTTTACGCTGCTCTACTTCACGTTCTATGGGATGATGGCGGTTGGTTTGACTCCGAATGAAAGCATAGCGGCTATCATCTCATCAGCGTTCTATAACGTGTGGAACCTCTTCTCAGGATATCTGATCCCTCGACCTGTAAGTCATTCACCTGTTGGCTTTGCATTTTCCTTTTTTTCACTCCTTACTGTTTGTAGAGTTTGGCACTTTGCCAATTTTCGTATGACTCACTGCGCACTCGACTTTTTCTTCAGAAAATTCCTGTCTGGTGGAGGTGGTACAGCTGGGTCTGCCCGGTCGCGTGGACGCTGTATGGATTGGTCGCCTCCCAGTTTGGTGACATCCAACAGGAACTCGAAGTTGGGGTTGGGGAGAAGAAACAAACCGTGGCGCAGTTCGTCACAGATTACTTTGGCTTCCGTCACGACTTCCTGTGGGTCGTCGCAGTGGTGCACGTTGCCCTGGCCTTTTTCTTCGCGTTCCTTTTTAGTTTCGCTATCATGAAGTTCAACTTCCAGAAGAGATGAGAGCGGGAGGCCCAGGCCATTCGTAATTTTGCATTCATTTATTGTCAGAGGATGCACATCACGGTTACTGGGTAGCATCCACTGCAAATCAGTTAAAAGTAGGTATCATGTAAATGGTAGAAATATTTTGTAATTTTACATTTCAAGCATGTAGTAGAAATATTAGAAGAGGCTAACAAAGCCTTGTAAAGAGTTGAGCCTCCTGCTGCCCTGACCAGCTGTAGCTGGTACCTGTCAAAGGCACGGAGAGCTTCTCGGAGAGTGTAAACCATATACCGTCGTTCTAACGAATCATGGAACCAGAAATTTAGTGCATCGAGTGCCTTTGCTGTTTCGTCACAATGTCAGATTGCTACTGCCTATGCTTTCTAAACAGCTCATTTGCATGGCAGTAACAGAGAGAAGGTTCCATGGATGTTGGGAAAATCTGGGAGATATACAAGTACATCCATGTGTGGAATATACTTGGTGACTAGGAAGAGAATGAAAAAACAGTGGAGAAATAAGATGCTCCTCGAATTGAAATTTTTTGTACGATTGGCTTCCCAAACTGCTTGGACTATTTGGACGACAAGAAGAAAAGATGTCGATAGAATTTTTTTCTTCCAACTTCTCCCTTTGAAGTGCTGTATAGATGGTTTTCGTGTCTGCAGAAATGGCGTATGTTACTGAATCCAACCGAACGCAGGTAACTGGAGAAATCTGGACGAACAAGTGGCGAAGGAGAGAAATCGTGTGTTTAGACGTGGATGTAGTGCTTTTGTGAACTTGTAAGAGTTGGACCTTTCCTGCAAGAATAAAGTCTTATTCGGTTAATCCCATTCCCAAGGGAATTAGAGGATTGGAGGGGATCGTCCCCTCAATCCCCTTCAAATCGAACAAGGGGCAACGAAACTTTTGTACGTTTTCAATAAAAGTATGAAACTTACCGATAAAAAGTATGAAACCTTTTTCTTTTCCAAAGAAAAAAAATGTCTCCACGGAATTTCGCTGTGCGGTAGACTCTCCAACTTGCTGAGCAGTGATCGTGTAACTGCAGTTGCAGCAGCCAGTGTTCACGGAGGAAGAACCGAAGAAGATACCAGAGTCCAGAGGCCAGGGCCCAGGTGCACTTGGACGCACGGCCTGCAAAGCACTCCCGGCCCTTTGGAGCCATCCAGCCGCCTGGATGGGCCCAATCCGCGAGCCTCGATGAAAATATTCAAACGTGTCAAGTTGTCAACTGTCAACGGTAAGAAAGCCGAGATGGATGTGAGCATATCATTAGTATTCCAGTTCATTCCCTGCATGCACAATGTATTGCGAGACGGGAGCACGACATAATCAAACCGCGACAGTGTTGGCCAGTGTCCATAAGGACCATGTACTAATTGACATCTTTAGCACGCCACAAACCGCGCTACTGTGATCACAATATCGGTACGATATAATCCATGTTTTGATGAAATGCACGCGAGCATTTCTCGTGTTCCCGAAAAATCGGTGCCATGGTCCTTAGTACAGTACGCTGGTCACATGCACAAATTAAGAACGGCCGCCCACAGCTTACACATGCCAATTTTACTACTTCCTATATCTTCCTCTGATCACGAATATAAGTCCAATTTCTCTTGCAAAGAAAAGAGAATACAAGTCCAATTTACCAAAAAAAAAAAGAAGAGAAAAGAATACAAGTCCATACTTAAGTCAATTTTGAATAATTTTCACCGTCGATATCTGAACTTTTCTATATAGATCCAAATATAGGATTGGCATTACTGAATTCATCATTACAGAAAAATGATTTCCAGTCACCCACCTGCCGAATAGGGGAAACAACAACACCACCCGTACTTGTTAGTAGAGTATTATAGACGATGTAGAAGCTCGTACGGATGATGGCCGTGTACTCAGACTCATACACAGTCCACGTACATTCGTATGGACCCCTAGCTATGATATCTGCGGAGCACGTCAGTGATGATACGGCGTGACGGAACATTAATGCAACCGTGTGAGCAAA
The DNA here is from genome assembly GCF_005286985.2 of Setaria viridis. Classification (NCBI taxonomy): domain Eukaryota; kingdom Viridiplantae; phylum Streptophyta; class Magnoliopsida; order Poales; family Poaceae; genus Setaria; species Setaria viridis. The sequence continues at coordinate 28,193,422 of NC_048267.2, read as the reverse complement.
GTCACCACGTTTGTAAAAAGGATTCTTGGTTCTTTTTCCCCCACCAACATCTTATTTATTGTCAACCTGCCACAAACTCCACACACGGCTCATGTTCCTCCCGCTGAACAAACTTGAAAGACGGCAACGTGAGTGCAGCAGCTTCATGAATCATGGTCGATCGCTAGCCAAAAGAGAGTGGTCAGTTGCCGAGCAGAGTACGAGCAGAGAAGTGCCGTCAAAACTCATCACGAGACGGCAGGTGGAAGACAACGGATCGATCGGCGAGACCCGGAACTGCTAGCTTGACGCACGAGAGCAAGAACTATATTCCCGCCAGTATTGTATTCAACGAACCAAACCGGGTGCGGTTGTGGTTGCCAGTCGCAACCGGCAACCGGTAACTAACTGATGTGGGAATATTACCTGTATACCAGGCACGTGGTTGTACTAGCTTTGTTTACCTGCGCGGAAGCTTCGCTCGATTCGATTCGGCGCACGTATACGCGCGCGGTGACGCCAACATCGCAGGCACAGGGGAAAGTACCCTGGCATCTGCTCATACTCGAACTATTCGAGACCAAGCATGCATCTCCGCCTGATTCATCGTCTTCTTCAACCTCCTAAAGGCGCCAGCACAAAACAAAAAAAATAAATAAATCAATCCTTTTTTTTGGCTAAGCGCAGGCAGTACTGCAGTAGCCTGGCTTCGACTCAACTGAACTACCTGATGCCCACCGTAATTAAGAAACGGGCCTGGACAGTGAAGGTAGCCTGGACGACAAATGCACCGGCGTCCCTAGCTAAACACAAGTACTACTCACTGTACGACTCATGCATGTACTGTGCGCACATGCATAGTAAAATATTCCGGCTGCCGAGCAAAGCATCCTGTAGCCGCCTGACTATTTTCTTTAAGATCACGAGCAACTTCTCTTGTAATTTAATCATAGGGATAAGTATTTACGCAAAATTTGATTTTTACGTCGAACAACACGAAGGATCTGAGAGATTAACTCCAGTACAGGCTTCAAATCAGCTCGCAAGTGGTGCAAGGCATGACAAAATAAACATTAAATTCCTCAGCCGATCGGTAGCGAAGTCTTTCGAATTTATGGGTAAGCGTTCTTGGAATAAACACCATAGCAAAATCATGCGGTGTAAATAAAAAGAAGCATTAATGGCATGTTCCATCGGCTATAAGAGCCGACGGGCTAAGATAAAGCAATGTAATATAACAGCCATGGAAAGAGCCCTTGTTCACCATGCGCACATCAAATAAACTAACAAATCTAGTTGATAAGTGTATTGAACTTAGACAAGGTAACACGAATGAGAAGTCATTGACATCAACCTATTAATCTAAAAGATTAGAACATAGCAACAAGGACCTCTTGCCTATCGCTTACGAGCTGATTAAGCTAACAAATCTAATTAATATCATGATAAGTGTATTGAACTTAGATAAGGTAACACGAATGAGAGGACATTAACTTCAGCCCACAAACTTAACAGACAAGCTTGCGGTAGCAAGGCATCGTACGCGCACATATCGGCTCAATGATGACATCACATTTCTGTGAGAAATGGATACCAGCCGATGCATCGGCTCTCAATAGTAGCGTTCTAACTCTAAGGATCCAACGGCTAGCAATACGAGGGGCAGGAGTAAACATCTATCGGACCTAGCATATATAAAGCAATAAAAGCATGCAAGATCTAACTAGCCGATACGATCAGATAATTGGTGAACGCTTAAACAAGGTCAAGGAGCTGATGAAGACAACCTAACAAGATCTAAACCGTTCGATAACTATGAGTGCTTGATAAAATGAAGAGATCGATACGATGCACTTCATAAAATCAAACAACTTGATAATTGTGAGCAACGTCGAAGACAAACAGAATATTGGACAAAGTCTAGAAAGTTCTGCTTGCAATCGAAGATAACTCGATAACTAGCCATACACACGAATATCAGAATATAAGACTTAACTTAGAAAGTTCCGATAGAGCATGTGATGACCGGGTGATGGTACTTACAAGCTCGCCTAAGATCAAAACCGATGCAGCCGTACGCGCAGGAAGGAACTTGTCGAATCTACTCTACTCCTACTCCTAGGGTTTTGGCGACGTGATGACGAAAGGTTGTATTGATTGATTGATGAGTGTTTGTTACAAGGCTCATGGGCTTATATTTATACCCTGAAGCAAGCTAAAATCCTAGTCGATTACGTCATGACTATTACAGCTATTCTAAAACTACTAAAGATAAATCCTCATGCTTTCCCTTATTTGGTGGAGTCAATTTTGCTTCAGTTGGATCTTCTCCAGTCTTCTATTGGCTTCTGGAACCCAATCGCCTGTGGTAGGCCTTGGCCAACGCAGGGTCTTCAATGGCTCTTTTCTCTCTCCTTCATCGGCTATCGGAACCTTATCTTCTTCAGTTGACGCTGGTTAAAAATCGGTGTCAACACATACCCCCAATGGATATTTAGAAATGGGAAGTGTAGGGTACGGAAAGGGTACAATTAATAAATTGGATATCTATATATGTAGTACAAAGTTAATTATCCATCGGATATGCGTGGGATTGGGATGCGTGGGATTGGGAAGGGTAAGAAGTGAATAATAATTATTTGAATTTGAATATGAACAAGAGTGAGTTTAGCCATATCTGTCAAGTGGCAGGCCTAGTTACGCCACCAGAGCCAAAGAGAATGTCAGTATTGGATTGAAGGCAGCCATTTTCCAAGATAACATTCGTCTTCGGAATTATCCTCCTGCATCTCCAACAACTAGTAGTACTTGCACCAACTGCTGCGCTGGACGAATTTTCCAAGAAAAGATGCGTCGCGTAATAAATTACTTGACATTTTTGGCGGTTTGGAGGTCTCCTTGCGCTTTAACCGCCTCTGCGCCCTTTATTCCCGATTGATCTCACCTCCAACCATAACGAATTTCTGTTGCATTCACTAGTAGAGAACTCGTCTTTAGTCCCGGTTGGTAGAGAGTAAATCTCCCAAAAATTCATCTGGGATAAACTAATTGAGACAAGGGGGGAGGGTCTTTAGTCCCAGGTCTTTCAACCGGAAGTAAAGGTACCCTTTAGTTCCGGTTGATTTTACCAACCGGGACTAAAGGGCCTACCAACCGGGAGTAAAGGGTGCCCCTTTGGTCCCGGTTGTATTTTCCAACTAGGACTAAAGTCCTGCATGAAATTTCAGACGCGCGCGCCTGTAATTTCATACATCATGTACGTACCCCGGCTCTTTTGTTAACCTTTAGTTGTTGAGACTTTTTTTTATAATGAAATCAAACTAATATTTAAACGAATGAAACTAGTAATTATACAATTACTATATATACAATTCTTATTATACTATACAAATCTTAATATTAGCGTATTATATATACAAATCAAACTATATATCTACAATCTTCCCATCAAGATGTTGCTCAGAGCGTCTGAATTTCGTCCATCGTAATAAAATTCTCCTTGTGGATTTACCACCTCGTCCATAAGGAATCCAATGAGACCTTCACATATTGCCGCTACTCTTTCCTTCTTCAAGAGTCCATATTTAATATTTAACATCTATAATTTGGAAATATGTGAATGTTACACGAATTAAATAAGGAGCTAGAAAATAATTAACTATTAATAGTTTATTTTACGTACTTTAAAGTTGTGCGGCGTCATCTTTAGTCCCTTGGGTCCCACAAAACTGCGCATGTGCTCACAGATGTAGTAGCCACATAGATTATTCCCGGGTTCCTGTCTTAAGCACTTCAGTGGTTAAAAAATAAGTTATGAAATATTCGTGTTATAGAATGTACAAAATGTGCAGACTTCATACGTACCGGGAAATCTGTGTTCCATGTAAGATTTTATTTGAATGGACCTTTGTGTGTCGTGATGAATTGTCTCCATGCACTGCGGATTAAAATAATGAATGATATAATGTTACGTGAAAATTTAGGAAACAAACTTTTGCTTAGAGATAAAGGTCCAGAATTATTACAAGCCTAGCATGTCTTGCATGTCTCGATACTCCACCGGATCTTTCCTCAACGAATTGAAGACAGTGACGTGGCTTCTTTCAGACTCAATTATAACGAGGATCCAGTGTAAGCTGCATACGTAAATGTTCATATATATATTAGAACTACCTAACATTAATCAGGTAAGGAAAAAGAAAATGAAAGTAGACGATATACACACACTTACTTGAAGTTGTATGGAAGTAGTATGAAATCCTTGAATTTTTGTTTGTCTAGGAAATTGTATACTTCCACCAAGATTTTATCCAGTGCGATCTGTATCTGTTTTTGGTTAACTACGGATGGATCCATGAAGCCAATACGGAGGTACGCTTCTCGTCGGCACGTTTGAATTAGCATCCTACATAAAATGGAAGATGAAGTTAGTACGGTGACGCATGCAAAAAAATAATGATATGAGCCAAAACTTACATGTAGATAAACGGACACTTATAGAACCCAGGCGCTGATCAGAGAGACGTCCAGGGCATCATTATGGTACACTTCGTATATATCCTTAAATTCTAGCCACAGAACTTTCTCGCTTTCGCTATAAAAATCTATCGATTTTACCTTAAGGTCGAACATCTCCCTCGACTCGACGGACACCTTCATGTACCATTATGTACCATTGATGGAATTTGTACATCTTTGTTGATAGCCTCCGTACCAACTCAGGCCTTATTAGAGACTTGCCTAGCTCAAAGTTCCATCTCGGTTCAACTGGCGGTGCAGCTGGCAGCTCAACTTGCCCAAGACATTCATCAAGTCTCATACCTGTTTCTTTCATAAATTGCAATAGTTGTGCTTGTTAATCTAAGGGCATTGTTACTATCTTTTCAGCATCTTTTTCTAGTAGATGCCCAAAGTCGGGGACAGCACCACTGGAATATGACCTTCCTTTCCTTTTTACCCTCTCATCAGCCTTGACTAACGCCCGTTTGTAGTTTGATAGTAGTGGTATCCTCTTCTTGGCTCCTTCCATCCTGATAAAAAAATTTAATTCTCTTCAATTTACTGGCGGTGGCTCCATCTCCCTTGTTTTTTCTCTTCGGCCTGTTTCTTAAACCACTTCCTTGCCTCTGCTTGGATATACAAAGCCGCAAAGGATGACTGTTGCAGAACAGTGTAGTGTGCCTTGTCAAATAAATCAGTATCATTGCTCAAACTTGATTTCCTTCCTCATCCCATACACGTACACCTTCTTACTTTCAGAGCTGTAAAAGTTCATCAACCAACGGTCTTAGGTACACGTCAATGTCGTTACCGGGTTGTTTTGGCCTTGGATAAGCACCAGCATCATAATGAACTTCCGCTTCATGCACAGCCAAGGAGGAAGGTTGAACATACATAGGGTCACAGGCCAAGTATTATGACCACTACTCAACTCACCGAATGGATAGAACTTAAACCAAACTTTATGTTCCTTACATCACTTTCAAAATTCAGGAATGCTTTATCAATTGATCTCCACTGGGCCCCATCTGTGGGTGTCTCAGCATCTTATCTTCCTCACATTCTTCTTTATACCATCGCATCAACTTAGCATTCGCCTTATTCCTGAACAAGTGTTTCAAGCGTGGTATTATAGAAAAATACCACATCACCTTCGTGGGAACTCTCTTCTTGGGAGGCTGCCCCTCGACATCACCAGGATCATCTCGCCTGATCTTATACCGCATCGCTTCGCACACGGGATAAGCATCCATTTTCTCGTATTCAACACCACGATAGAGGATACAGTCATTAGGACATGCGTGTATCTTCTGAACCTCCAATCCCATAGGGCAAATAATCTGTTTAGCTTCATATGTTGTAGACGGCAATTCATTATTCTCGGGAAGAATCTTCTTGGCAATTTTCAACATCCCCTAAAATGCCTTATCGGACACACCATTTTTGGCCTTCCATTGCACAAATTCTAGTGTGGTACCCAATTTTTTATGACCCTGCTGGCAATCTGGGTACAACAATTTTTTTTATCATCTATCATGCGCTGCAACTTTGTTGCTTCCTTCTCAGTTTTGAAATCTCTGTGTGCATCTCGTAGCACCTGACCAAGGTCATCAGTAGGGCCATCTTCTGCAAACTCATCTTCATCAGCCTCGCCCATTGTAGTATCTGCAAAAGCTTGGTCTGCAGCCCAGGCCGAAATGTTGTCATCATCCTTCTCCTCTTCGCCGTTTTTCATTACAACCCCTCTTTCTTCATACTTGGTCCAAACCAAATAGTTAGGCATGAAATCGTATCTAAACAAGTGGCTGTGAATACTCCCCCAGGAATCCTTTGAACAGTCCTTCTTATTACTGTATTGGAAGCATGGACAACATACGAACCCGTTCTTTGGCTTGTTATCTTTGGCCACTTCGAGAAAATAATACAATCCATAAATAAACACCTTGCTCCGTCTGTCCACATTATACATCCATTGCCGGTCCATCTGCATCGTATTACGCATGAAAATGGATTACACATCAAAATGAATTATGAATTTTTTTATACGCTTTACAACTTATCTTCATGCTATTCACGATTGAAAGCATGTCAAACTTTGTAGTGCAAATAATGCTGAAAGTTTATATATAGATGAAAATACACATATTTAAATTTCAGATCCAAACAACATGATACACTACGACAAGCCATCCACTGAGTATTATCTAGGAGGATTTTAAGCATCCTTGGGTGGCGAATACGAAGGTTCCGCTGACCTAGCCTCATCCTGTGATTTATTTGTGCCTCCTGCAACGGTAGTACTAAGTAAATGTGAAACACTCGGGACTGACGGTGGAGCATAACTACCACCAAAAGGAGGTTCCTGACCCGCTGCAACAACATTTTCATGACATCTTTGCAAAAAATGAAGTATTGCTTTCTCCCACGTGCTCATTTTCTTCGGCTTATCATGAGGGCAAACTATGATTTTCCATTGCCGCGAGAGGAACGGCGATCGCTCCCATCATCGCCACTACCTCCAGCAGCAAAAGCCATCTCTATGTATAAAAATTCATACCTTAGCACTGCAAAACTTGTTGAACTTGAAGACCGTTATCATCTCGGTGAGCATGTTCTCCACTGGGCGGCACCGTACTTCGCAATGGAAGAGCTCCAATTCTACGAGAAAAGGGACACCGCTCTTCCTCGTAGAATCGGAGCTCCTACTTGACGTCCGTTGTTGCTCGGTGGAGAACATGCTTACCAAGATGAACACGGTATGCAAGTTCAATAAGTACGGATTTGAAAAACCATATTGAATTTGACAAGATAAACCGTCTAGACAAGGGTAGCATTATTCTTAAACCGCTGCAAGGATACATACTATATATGACACATATGACATACTAATTTTGTCCTCATAATTAATATTGAAATTCTCTTAATTCTACCTCACATTTACACTCCAATCTCCCTCACATTCTAGCTCAAAATTCTCTCCATTTTGTACTTCATATTCTAGCAAATAAACTATCCATCTCCATTCTACACATCAAGTTGTTTTAACTAATACGAATCGTATATAACAAGCAAACTATCTATCGCATTCTAGCTCAAAAACATGTATAAATACAAATCCTCTTCATTCTCCCTCTTTCTAACAAACAAAATCATTTTTCTCCCTCTCTAAAGCATAAATCAAAGCATAACAAGAGGATGAAGTATCTAATCTTCACAACACTTTGGATGAGTGAAATTCCCACGGAAATAAGGGGAAAAAATTCGGGCAGCACCTCCCCTAGGCTTGCTTCGGCCCCACCGGTGAGTAGGTGAAGCTATCTGTCTTTGTGGAATGGGCTGGCTCGGGCTGGAGGAGGAAGAAAGACCTCTGTCTTGAGATTTAATGGGGGATGAGTTTTTATCCCGGTTAAAAACTTCAACCGGGACAAAAAGGAACACCTTTTGTTCCGGTTGAAATTTACTCCCGGTTAGAAGGATGGCCCCCTTTTGTCGCGGTTGGAGGCTCCAACCAGAATAAAAGGGGCACGCCACCAACACCTGGACTCTGGCCGTTACAACCGGGACTAAGGGACCCTTTAGTCCCGGTTGTAAATACCAACCGGGAGTAAAGCTCCGCTCCATTCCAGCCCACTATGACGCGTCCACTTTTGTCCCAAGCTAACTTTAAACCGGGATAAAAGGAGACGGATAGACGGTTCTCTGCCGGTGATGGTCTATTCCGGTTGCTTCTCCCCCTTCTTTACGCAAATCAGCACCAGCAGAGCTACTGTTGCGGTCTTGCTTGACCCGATTGCAGTACCAAAGCTACAACTCCTTTTGTTCGTCATTCCTTTCTCAGGGAATTCGTCATGTCAAAACGAGACTCGGTCGGATGATGCCCCGGATCTGCTTGGTCTCGTACTGCATTACTGTAGCTGCTGGAAGCTTCGGTCGAGCAGACGAGTGAAGGCCGGGAGAAAGCTTTGGTGCTGGCTGCGAGACGGACGGCAGCGCGCGCCCGCCACAGAGATGCCGCGGATCGATCGGTTCCGATTCATAGACAGGCTCCAATCGATCGGCGATATCCTCGAATGGCCGCCATCGCCGCGCCGCCCGTCTTGGGCTCTGTTTGGCGTATCCATTCTTATTTTGTTTCTGAGTTCGGACAATCGGGGACGATAACCTTACCGCTCAGTTTCATGTATGTGCTAACGGACTGACACTACTGATTTTGAGGTACTTCCTCCGTCTTAAATTGTAGATCGTTTTAATCTTTAGATGCATAGTTTTTTCTATTCATCTTATTTACGACAGATCTCAGTTCCGCTGGTGCAAGGCTGCAAGCAAATAAAACTAGTTTTGCAGGTAATAAATGTTTTTTTTAACTACTATAGCTCAGTGCCGATGTCTGAACTCATTAAAGCTCATTGTTTGCTGGTATCAAGTCATGGATTGCTCCAAGTTTAGATTCTTGACTGGAGTTGTTAAATTCAAGGTCGAACTTGTCAACAAAGCTTAAATTCAATTCCTAAGTACTCATTTGATCTTGCAAGTTGCAACTTCTAGAAGATTGCACACGTAGCTATAGTAGTGCCCTGTCGCGATCGAGCTACTTGCTCGGTGCTATGCATGTGCGTGGGTTCAAGTTCAACTCCCTTTCGCGTACAATACACCGTCTCCATCTTTCCCATCCGGAGCGAGGAAATACGGTCAGCCTGGGCCTCGATCCGGCCGGGCCCACCCGCGGGTCGCTGCCACGGATGTTGCTGCTGCACGTATGAATGGTACGGCAGGTCGGCAGCCATGAGGAAAACTCTGGCCGGCGGCCGCGCCGTCCCCTCGAGCCGTCCCCTCCGCCGAGAAAACCCAGCCATCTGTCTTCGCCTCGTCCTCGTTTCCCAGCAGCGAAGTCCACGGTCTTTAATTCCTCCTCTCGCGTCGGTTCAATTTCAATGACGAACCCATTGAAAAAAAGGAAATCAAAGATGGCACCTGCTGTTGCAGCTGGTGCTGGTTGTTGCCAGAAAAACGTGTGCTATTTCCACAGAGCTCTTGTATTTTGACTTCAGCGTGCAGACTGCAGAGGGATTCTTCCGTTTTAACTTCAACGAGATCCAGCGGGTGACTTCTTCCCTCTGAATTTCATTCTAAGCTCGGTCTCTAATTGAGCTTGGCCTGCAAGAAGCGTTACGCTGACATTCCAAGCTAATTTTTTACTGGTGATAAGGTGACAAATCGTTAACGGAATACGCATGGTTAGAAGCTAGACAATGCTCGGCTGCCGTCACTGATGACAGCATGCACCAAGTGGCGAGGTCCGTGGGTTAGCAACCAAGTACGGGTTGTCAAGAGACCGCCGCTGCTGTCAACACGGACGTGGCTGCACACCTGCTTTTTATGATTTTATTAGTTTGACCCGCCGAAGCTTCTCCTTCTTCACGGTTTGCTTGCAGGAAAGGCAAGACGCATTCCTCGGATTCTGATAACTTGCTGTTAATCAGAAGTCTATTTTTTGCATGAGCAGCGGTTTACATCAGTACTGTATATATATTATTGAATGGACGAAAGTACAAATCTAGCATGGTTTGAGATTTCATATTAGAATATAAAAGCACAAAAAAGTCTTTAAGACAACCACGTACGGTGGTAGCTTCTTGCTGCTAATGGCTATGGTACGTCTAGTGTACTACTCCCTCTATTTGAAATTTTAATGCATATTTCGTTTCGTTAGGATAAGATTTTGATCAGGAATTGCAGTATTAGCATCTCATCTATGTCATATGAAAACTATATTCATAAGAAAATAATTTTAAATACAAATCTAATGGAATTAAATTTGTGTCACAAATATTATGTATTAGTAAAGTAGTTGCTGGTCAAATGCTTGTCATAACGAAACGAAATAAATCTTATAATTTTTGACAGAGGGGGTGTATATAAGGTTCCATTCAAAAGTACATAATCGTTAAATTGTTTGAGTTACATCTGCCAACAGTGACAGTTTCGAAGACCTAAACTTAAAATGTCGATCAAACAGCTCGTCGCAACCTTTTAACTTAGTATGGCAAATTAAAAGTCCATCTTCCAACTCGAACAAATTAAGAACGATTTGATGGAAATAGGTGGAATGTATGGAACCAAATAAGTCCAAAAAAGAAGAACGGTTAAAAGAAATTAGAAACAAAACTCTGAAAAAAAAGTGAAAGCTTAACCTTGCCGTCCAAGAAAGCAGGATTATATGTTTCGAACGTACAGAGTTGCAGCTGCGCGAAACGACTGGGAAGCAGCAAGCACTACAGGAACATGCACGGTTTAAAAATGGAACCAACCCATGTGCGTAGCCAGGGATATATTCATAGGTATTCACGTGAATACCCCTGGCTTTGATAAAATGTTTAGCATATATATACTTCTAGTGTTCAGAGGCCCAACAATCACTATCCCAATATAGAAATATCACTGCTTTTTTACAACGAATACCCAGGGTGAAAATCTTGCCTACGCTACTGAACCAACCGCAGGGGTTCTGCTGCTGGTCACGACGTTTGGCTAGCAAAGTTGCTCTTCTCTGTCCATAGAGAGTACGTACGGTCAAAAATTAACGTTTCCGGCCAAGGAAAATCAACGCATCCCGAATAATTCAAGAAATTTGAAATGTCATAACGACCTCAAATGTCGCAACGTAGCACACCGGCCGCGGCCATTGACCACCGAATGAAGTGTGGCGCAATCAACTCATTCTTGCTCCCGAGACACTGATGAGAAAAGGATAAGGGCTTTTTGGATGTGCTATTGCTAAAGTTTAGCTCATCTAAAGTGTTGACACCGATTTTTTATCAGAGTCAACTGAAGTAGGTAAGGTTCCGATAGATGATGAAGAAGTGAGAAAGAGTCTGTTGATAACCCAACGTTGACCAAGGCCAAGCTGCAGATGACCAGATTCTAGAAGCCAATAAAAAATCGGGAGGATCTAATCCGAAGCGAAACCGACTCCACCAAATAAGGGAAAGTGTGGAGATTTAATTTTAGTAGTTTTTGGATTCATTTGTAACAGTTTATGTCGTAATTGACTAGGATTTTAGCTTGCTCTAGGGTATAAATATAAATCCATGAGCCTTGTAACGAATAATCATCAATCAATCAATACAAAATTTCGGTGCCACGCCGCCAAAATCCTAGGAGTAGGCGTAGAGTAGAAACTTGCGCGTAGAGCTACATCGGTTTCGATCTCAGGCGAGCTTGTAAGTATCGTCACCCGGTCATTACGTTATCTGTATCATAACTTTCTAGGTATCATCCAATATTTTGAGCTTTTATCGTCCATGAAAAGTCACTTTTGTCCTTTTATGTTCTCACCTCCTCCCTTTGTCTCTCCCCTTTTGGTCTTTTCACAAACCATTAGCTTCTCCCTACCAACAAATACTTTTGCACCTTTTTAGGGTGGGCTAAAGTTTAGCCCTCCCATTTGGATGGGATAATACATAAAGATACTGAAACTTTAGCACTTCAACCCATTAGGTATGGGATCCAAACGGACCCAATACGAAAACACGTACGAGATGCCATGATGTAGACATCACGTGGAAAACTATACTATCTCACAAATCATAATACATATTGCACAATACGTAAATTGTGGCTATAAAAATAACTTCTCCAAAAAATCTTTCTTCTCTCCCCAAACCCTCCTCTAAATTCTTTCATCATGTCTTCTTAACTTTGATTTTTTTTTTGAAACAATCTCTTGTATTGTATCATCTCTGTCCTCTTTGATGCCATTGCCAAATCAACAAAAAGTCCTGCTAGTATGGAAACTTTTCTACCCGCGCGTTGGTGTTGTCTTAATGAAGTATATTGGATATAATTGGAGCTATAGCCTGTTAGGTGAAAGCTGCTAATTTGGGTGCAGTAGCTTCTGGTAGAAGCTCATGTAGTCCATGTCTTGGGGCTAGACCGGCAGACTGGCACCCGATCTGAACTTTTGATAAAAGGGGGAGCTTTTGTGGGACTTGGAGGCTGATGATCCACGAAAGGCCACCCCTTTTCGTGTGAGTGGGCTTTGTCTTGCTACTAAGATTGGTGTCTGCCAAAAAAAGATAATATCCTGAAGAGCTAGGTATTACAAGGGATAAGAAACCGAGACATAAACTCCAATAGATGGTGCGTTGGTGACTCGACACAAGGTGGCCGTGGCCGTGGTGTGCATACGCGCGTAACTCCCCACCAATCAAGCAATGAGCTCGTGGAAGTAATAAGCTAGCTGCTCCCCTACCTTGCATGCGTTCAGGATTCAGCTAGCCTCCGGAGCTGACCGTGTGAAACAAACAGTAAATCCGGAATTTTACATCCAGCAGATCAGCAGGACCCAGCGGCCCAAGTAAATTCAGGTGGATTCCGTGCACACGGCACACATGACACATGCGGGGCGGCCGGGCAGCCCGTGCCGTGCCTATGCAGGCATGCGGAACGTGAACCGGACCGGCCTCTGGACACGTTGGAGCGCCGTGTGTTTTGCATGGGTCGCGCGCGGCTCAGCGGCTTGGACCTCGGGCCGTCAACCTCCTCTAGAAGCCCTAGGTAGCCAGGTGGGCATGTAGGCAGCAGCTACCGGCCGCCCCCTTGACCCGTCCCGTCCTGTTCCGCCGCCGCAATTACTGCCCGCGGCAGCGCGTCGCGTTCTTCCCCTGCGTCGCGCTCGCGCCCCCCGCCTGAAGCATCGGAGCTAGCGCCGGACAGAAAACACCAGGAGACGGTTTTCCCGTCAGCCCCGGCCGATGCGCTGTACCATACCGTAGGTTGGTGGCTGATCGATCGCGGCATGGCGGCGGTAAATAAAGCCATGGATCGTGACGGCGTGGCGCCTTTGCCCGATCCGTTCACATGCGCGGCCGCGATCCGGCCATCCGGGGATGCTATTTTTTTTTGGGGGGGGGGGGGGGGGGGGGGGGGGGGAGGGGTGATTTTCTCGCCTCCAAGTGAGGAAAGCGACGCCGCGGTGTGTGCTGGCGGAACCTCCCCCACTCCCCCGGCGGGGGTGCTGGGTTCCGTGGACGCAACTCGACTCTGGTGCGTACAAGTGCAACACAGACAGAGCTTGGAACTTTGGGTGACGCCGTGGCGGCTTGACAAGAAGGAAGAGCGTCTCCATTCCGATCGACCCTTCATTCGCTTTGTGCCTGCCTGAACATCAAACGTGGCGTTCGAATCGCCGGCCATGCAATGCATGGCTGCCCAAACAGGCATCGGAAGCGAGACGGGGGCCCTCGCTCTCTCGCTGCGAACGGAATGGCCCTTTTTTTTCACTTCGGCGTTGGTGGTTGGTGGCTCTCCCGCCCCGTGTCCTGTTGCTTGTCTCGGCATGGACAGCAGGATGATGACCAGAGGGAGACGGGTCCCTTTCTTTCTGCTGCCTGCCTGCCTCCCCTGCTTTTTGCGAGACTTCCCTCTTGTCCTGGAAAGCGAGGCATGCCGCATGCCATTGGCTTCAAACAAAGCAGGAAAAAGCGAGGAGATCGGGCGTTTGAATTCGGTTGCAGATTTGATTGCAACTTGAGACTTTTCCCACCATTTTTTTTGTGGGGGTGCATAAAACTGCTTATCCGTTGCATGATATGGAATTTTACAGAAAATGCCGAAATGTCGCTGCCGTATGTATATACTCATGTGAAATCGGTGCATTTCACGTGGGATGTATCTGTTGTAAAACATTTTATGTCTAGCCTGAAATTGAATTTCATGGAAAATGTTGCTGCCATATGTATATTCTTACTTGGAACGTATCTTTGTAAAGTATATTTTTTTCAATGCTACTTATGAAATGAAATTTCACGGGAAATGTCACTACCATATAGATCTATGTTCATGTCAAATTAGTGCATTTTCACATGGAAGAACCACCTCGATTGAGAGTACATTTCACATGGGCGAGGAGACACGGCTAGAGACATGGAGCGAGACTTGAGGAGAGGCTCCTACAAATATAGGTGGTTCCATGTGAAATGCACTAATTTTCACAATGGTAGTGACATTTTTCCAATGGAAATGTACCTGGTGGAAACTATCTACCCGTGTAATCTTGGAAACTATGAATCAATGCCACAAGATGCTAATTCAATGGATAGGGTTAGAGGTGGGATTATTTTACGCTTAAGCCCTCCACCCGCCGGCCACTTTTTCCAATACCCCTCTGCCCCTTCGCATCTAAGGGCCTGTTTGGTTTCCTTTGCTTATCCATAAGCAACTTAAAAATAAGTAAATAAGTTGCTTATAACCCAAACACTCTTGCTTATAGAGTTGCTTATGCATAAGCAAATAAGCAAGTTTTGAGTTGCTTATGGTTGCTTATGGGGTACTTTACTCCTCCTACCCTCATTCTCTCTCCTCTCTCCCCTTTCTCTCTCCTCTCTCCCGAAACAGAGTCGCCGCTTCCGCCGGCCGCAGCCGCTGCGCCGGCCGCCGGCCGCCTCCGCTGCGCCGGCCTCCGCGCCGCCCGTCGGCCGCCTCCACGCCGCCCGCCGCCGCCGCTCCCGCCCGCCGCGCCGCCGCCGCTCCGGCCCGCCGCCCGCCGCCGGTCGCGCCCCCCCGCCGCCGCCTCTGTACTAGGAGCTGGTAATGGTTGGGGGTAGTGGGAAATGGTATGGCAGGGGCAAATATGTCATATGCAATTAGATAAGCAACTCAAACCAAACACCTAGACTTATAAATAAGCAACTACAAATAAGCAAATAAGCAACTTATAAATAAGCATCCATAACCAAACAGGCCCTAACCCGTCTTGTCCCTTCCATCGCGAGTAGGCCACTGGCGTCCCCTGTCCATCGTCGCCCGTGTGCCCTTGGTGTGCTCCCGGCCTGGTGAGCTCGCCGATGCCCCTTCGTCCTCGTGCTCGTTGCCGCCGCTCATGGTCCCCCGCCGCTCGTGGCCCTGCGTCGGCCTGGTGAGGGCGCCGCCACCCGTGGCCCTCCACCCCGCCACCGTAGAAACAGGCAGGCTGCCTCTATCGATTCGGCCTCCATCTCTGCTCTTCTTCACGGTGGGCAAGGTCTGTTACCTTGAGTTTTGAGGAAAGACCGAGCTGCTTTTGTTCTGATTTTGATCTCCCATGAAGCACAGTCGATTGGTATTGGAAAAAGTGGGCAGTGGGTGGGGGGCTTAAGCGTAAAATAATCCCACCTCTAACC